>NC_080714.1:21974258-22724258 GCF_019097595.1 Hemibagrus wyckioides | reverse complement strand
TCCCCCTTTTGCAGCCAAAACAGCCCTGACCCGTCGAGGCATGGACTCCACTAGATCCCTGAAGGTGTGCTGTGGTATCTGGCACCAAGATGTTAGCAGCGGATCCTTTAAGTCCTGTAAGTTTGCGAGGTGGGGTCCCTGGATACTTATAGGACTTAAAGGATTCTTTTGATAGATATTGACCACTGCAGACCAGGAACACCCCACAAGAGCTGCAGTTTTGGAGATGATCCAGTCGTCTAGCCATCACAATTTGGCCCTTGTGAAACTCGCTCAAATCCTCAAATCCCATGATTGACATTTCTTTGTAAATTCACACGGAATCGTCTTAGCTCAGGTGGTAGCTCAGGAGGTTAAGGCTCGGGGTTGTTGATCAGAAGACGGGGTTCAAGCCCCAGTTCCACCAAGCTGCCACTGCTGGGCAATTGAGCAAGGCCCTTGACCCTGTCTGCTCCACAGGGCACTGCCGCAGCACTCTGACCCCAACTTCCTTAGCTTAGCTTCCTTAGATATGCGAAGAAAAGAATTCCACCGTCCTGTAATGTATGTGTGGCGATAATAAAGGCTTCCTCTGACTTCTTGTATATGAAGTCCATCACAATCTTGTGATAGCTTCCTCATAGAACCATGAGAAGGAGTTTTATATACAGATACATTCTTCTTTTGTGAAGAAAAATTCTTAAAAGCTATCTGAAATAAAATACTATATATAAGCAAAGTTAAAAATTCTTTAGACATTTGGAACACTCTGTATAATTAAAGCATTTTAATGATAATATTTCAGCGTAAAATGTGGTTATGTGGTAGAATGTGGACAGACAAACATGCTGTTGATGGTGTAGAGTTTTAAATTATTAATAATATTTTTAATTATTTATTTATTCCAGTCATTGAATCAACCGTGTATATTATCTTTATAGCTTTAGTACAAAGCAAAAAAGTGCTGGAATGCAAAAGATGTCTTCCTTTAACAGTCGCACATAAAGCTAAGAAAAACTTTCTTTAAATATAAACTAAACATGGACAATACTGTACACTAATTCCTAAACTGTTTGCTTTTATTGCAGTAAGGAGCCATGTGATGATCGTTATCGTCTTCCTCATCACCGTTCATCACACACTCTGGACACTTTCTCGTCCAAGATGCAAACCAGGATTTTCTGACGAAAGACTGGACATCTGCCATTATCATGAGGATGATAGGAAAGGATATGAGATGTTTTTATGTGTCATGACGTTCCAGCAGGAGAGAGGTGGTGTTTTATGGCTGCGAAGAGGCGGGTAAGCCTGAGTCTGCAGCCTGGGGCCAAAGTATCCACAATCATCAAGTAGCGTGTGTGTGTGTGTGTGAGAAACTTATTGTGGAAAAAATAAACAACGCTTCTCACAGGTCAAAGACTGCTTTGTTTAGATCAGTTCTTGTGTGTTTGCAGCTTTGTAGCTTTTGCACCCAAGCAACACACAAACAGCAGATCATTCACGACTTGATTTCTGCAAACTCATCGTCAGGTTCTGAAATGCAAAAGTGTCATACAGAGATGATGTTGCCTTTGTTTATATCGCTGTGATATCTAGTGGACTAGATTAAAGACGTAGTTCAATTCCGAACGAATGATATTCCCAGCTGAATTTGAAAGACATCATCATTTGTCCTTTTTAAATTATAACACCAAAAAAAATGACTTCTTGCCATGGGAGGTTCAAGGATAAGTCTAAGTTTATTACCGGTCCTGGATTATACGCGAAGTCGGGCATATTTCAGTTTAAACATGTAAACGTGTGAGTTTGTGTGCAGTAGATGTTCAGAAATGAAGGACTTTTGATAGATACGTTGTAGATCCACAGAGAATATTTTGTGAAGGGTGGGGAGTGTTTCATATCTGTGAATCTGTTCCATTAGGAGATATATAAATATATTTCATATTGAAGCATCCTGTTATGTGCTTTATATTATTTAACAGTGTGCTTCTGTTTTACACAGACAAATGTTTAACGAGTGATCCATATAAAAAATTAGTCTTTTGAATATCATTATTGCACCTTTGTAGATTATAATTTATGAACCTACTTTCAATAAAGACTGTATATTGTACTGGTTTGGTTGTGATTTTCTGGCGTAAATTTGCCTTTTTTTTTTATTTTGATTATATAACAAAAACAAAACAACAATAAAAAACAAGTCTTAACACTGTCCTTCATAGCAAAATAGTTAGGATAGAAAAAAAACCCAAA
The DNA here is from genome assembly GCF_019097595.1 of Hemibagrus wyckioides. Lineage (NCBI taxonomy): Eukaryota > Metazoa > Chordata > Actinopteri > Siluriformes > Bagridae > Hemibagrus > Hemibagrus wyckioides. The sequence continues at coordinate 22,722,026 of NC_080714.1, read as the reverse complement.
ATAATAGTAGTGCAGGACATAAAAAATACCCAGGTGCATAAAACAGTATAAAGCAATAAATATGCACCCTAGGACACTTTGTTCAGTGGGGCACATTGGGAGACCCTGGGATGTCCTGGGACACTTTTTCCATTGGGACAATATGGGGGAAACTGGGGCACCCATTCCATCTATTGGGACACTATGGGAGAACCTGGGACACTCTGTCCAATGGGATACTATGGGAGAACCTGGGACACTCTGTCCAATGGGACACTATGGGAGAACCTGGGACACTCCATCCACTGGGACACTATGGGAGAACCTGGGACACTCTGTCCACTGGGATACTATGGGAGAACCTGGGACACTATGGGAGAACCTGGGACACTCCATCCACTGGGACACTATGGGAGAACCTGGGACACTCTGTCCACTGGGATACTATGGGAGAACTTGGGACACTCCATCCAATGGAACACTATGGGAGAACCTGGGACACTCCATCCAATGGGACACTATGGGAGAACCTGGAACACTATGGGAGAACCTGGGACACCCTGGGACACTCCGTCCACTGGGACACTATGGGAGAACCTGGGACATCCTGGGACACTCCGTCCACTGGTACACTATGGGGGAACCTGGGACACCCTGGGACACTCCGACTAGTGGGACACTATATAAGAGATTATAATTTATGAAACTACTTTCAATAAAGACTGTATATTGTACTGGTTTGGTTCGGTACATTTTTAACTTGACTTATTCAGAGAGCAATATCTGCTTTTTTATACCCAATATAATTCTTTCTTATTTTACTAAGTAGTGTTTTGGGGAGAGGGAGGGGATTAAGTTTTGGAGCATTTTCTTTTCAAGGATTTCTTTTTAAGTATTAATACAGCATTGTTTCAAATGGCAAAAAAAAAGCAATTTAACATTTTCCCTACTATGTGCTGAGAGGTAAGAATGCAGTAGACAGCTGAGTGTCAGCATGAAACTCTCCAAAAGGAGAAGACTGAAAGTTAATACTAAGAATTAAACCTAGTGTCAATTTCATTTAAACTGACCAGTGAAATAGCTGAGCTCTTTACCAACATCTGCTTGACAAAAATGTGGTTTATTGGGGAACTTTTTCAGGGTGAAAATAACAAATAAAAATAACCATTGCTGCTTTGTTGATATAATGCAATGTCTCTTCTGTTTTTTTACTGAATCTATAGTAGCCTTTGTTGAAATTTTTCACATTTTGTAATTCGAGCTCAATTCCAAACACTGTAGAGGATGTTTTCTCTTAAATTATTTAGATAAGTTTAGCTATAAACTAAACCACAATGACTAGAAAATGGAAAGACGCATCTGACTCTGATTTGAAAATACTTTCTAATCTATATTTTGATTTATGTGATTTATATTTTATTTAATTAAACCTCCTTGAAGCGATGCCACGTTGAAAACGCTGCTAGCGTAGGATGTATGTTGTGGTTTGAGAGGGGACAAAATTCCAGGAAAAGAAAAGTATTGTATCATGACAGAGCTGCAAATCTTACGCAACACAGGGGCAACAGGGTGATGTATTGTTTCAGTGGCAGTCCACAAAAAAAAAAAAACTGGGGGGATGATGGGAAAGGAGAAAGCTTCAGTATTTTGCAGTGTTGCTTGTCTTCATCACCTAAAGAGATCCACTGTTGCTGAGAAATACATCGATGTCCATCAATTTGGAGATCCCAGTGACACACCTGATGTGTAAACATATCTGATGCAATTGACATGTTCATTTGGATTGTTCCAGAAGGTTGTGGACTGCCCTGGTGTAGGTATGTTGCAGGACCTTCCCCCCATTTGGACGCCTTCCTTCCTGTTAGATCTCACAGGTTGTAGAAACTACGAGAGTGTCCCAGCTGTCGGAGCCGCCCCGCACCCTTCCCACCCCTGCCAGCCAAGGGGTAGTAACATGTGCTCCCAAGTGCTCAGCTGTCACACCTACACCCTAAATAGACTATATCTGGGACGCTCCATTACTTACTCAACAGGGGTGGACTGGTACCATGTTTCCCCTTCCAAATACCCATTATGACAATAGCATGATGATCTTGTGCTCTAATTCGAAACATATTTAAGGAGAAATACAAGCAGTGCTCTACATTCAAAGCTGATGTTTCTCCTCAAGTTGGTTTCATGGCGATTGTGGAGGTCTCCCCTGTTGAGGAGGTGGTTTAGGCCTTCAACCCATTTGTGTATCATGTCAGATAGAGATAAATATAAATGCCACTTGGAGGTCTGTTGCTCTAAGAGTAAAAAACGACTAAAGAGTGCAAGTAAGCAAGCACATGGTCAGCCACTGCTGAGTTGACTTTGACTACAGGCAACTACAGACACCAAAGATATAAAGGTATGTGACTAAACTGATGTTTTTTGCAGATTGGTTTGGTTTTATTTGTTCTATCCGTAGAGCTGGAATAGATAGGGAATAGAGTGATAGCTTATCTTTAGTATAATAGACGCTGCTGTCTGTGCTGAAGGCTTGTGTGATGGTAAAGCCTCGCAGGAGGCCAAAGTTTTGCCCAAATATGGTGTGAGGGTAGGGCATTTAAAGTTTGAGATAACAGCATGTCTGGCCATTTGCTAAAAAAGATTTGACAAACAGAAGCAAAGGGTAAGTAGTGTAACTGGAGCATGGGATATTTTGCATGATTTTATTTGTTTTCCGTGATTTAAAATATGATCAAATTTAGTACATTTTTTTTAACTGTATTGAATGAAACAATGTTTTTATTACACGGTTATACAATTTTTAAAGACATCTACATAATTTATGTAGTAGATGTGTCTAGTGCTATATTATATCCTTAAAAGAATGAAAAGTCTCCACGTTTTTTTATTTTTTGTATTTTAAAGGGAAAACCAGTGTCTTTAAATTAGCCAGATAGATCAAGCTAAATGTGTTTTTCTTACTGGAACGTTCCTGGATTTACGCAATCATTTCACACACCAACAAGGCTGAATTTACTTTTTATTCACACCGACTCTTTCTCTTGTTTTATGGGATGCATTTAGTACCACAGCAACTTTTATGGCTTGTTTATAATATAAATCTGTCTTAATGCATTCAGATGGGAGAAATGGGAGATCCAGTCCAGCTGAAAGAAGAAGGTAACAAGCACTTCCAGGCAGGAGAGATTGATAAAGCAATTGAGTGCTACACAAAAGCCATCAAGGTCTGCAAGGACAAAAATGCACAGGCCGTCATCTACAGAAACCGAGCTGCCTGTTTCCTGAAGAAGGTATTTCACTAATTCTTATCATCATTCTCATACAATAAATATTTGACATGTTTTTCATATCTAAACCTGTGCTTTGTGTCTTAGGAAAATTATACCAACGCTGCTTCAGATGCCTCCAAAGGTACTAGTCTAGTCCTAAATTAAGCTAAATTAAGCTCATTGTGTTAATGTTGTTAAGATCCTTACCTTGTTTGACTTCATTATATTTTGTTTTGTTGCTACAGCCATAGACGTGGATGCTTCTGACATCAAAGCCCTTTTCAGAAGATGTCAAGCATTAGAGAAGCTGGGGAAACTAGACATGGCCTTTAAGGATGTCCAGAGATGTGCAACACTGGAACCTAAAAACAAGACTTTTCTGGAGACTCTCAGGAGACTTGGAGCTCAGATCCAACAAAAGGTTAGACTCGCTTTTTGCTAGACTAGTCATTTTTAGCATATGTGCATTTTACAACATAATAATATTGTCCTGTATGCATTTAACCCATTTTACCAGTACACTGGTGTTCCATTTCCCCAGCAGAATGGAAATGGACTTATCTGGCATTTTCGGTATAAACAAATAAATTATTTTCAGTTTGATATGAAATTAATCAGGACACTGTTGGCTTTCTGTGCGAGACGTGTGTTTTTCCCACTGTTGGATAACCTTACACAGAATGTTAGTGGTTGATCGTAACACCTTTAAATTTTAGAGCAGCATGGGTTTGATATCAGTATATATTTTGAAGATAGAAACATTTGGGTGTGTTTCTGATTTTTTCTGGAACATTTCTATGAACGTTTTGCCCCTAGTAGGTCCATACAAAGAGAAAAACATATGAAAACTACTGATTCTTAAAGCTTTGAATGTCTCCTTTCGTATAAGCCATTAAGCACCACTGTGGACACTGTGTGACATGACAAAGACATCCAATGCTGAACACAGGAATCCGGAAATTCCATTTTTTGGCTTATGGATAAAAGGTTAATAATAAATCATGCAGTCAGCATAGAAGACTTCTTATGAGGTGGCTAAGGTTTCTTGAGGGCGTCAGCATTATTTTTTTTGTATTGAATGAATTTTGATTTTTAGTTTTTTAATAATTTCTTCCACAGCTGAAGACCACCTTCTCTACAGACTCCAGAGTGCAGAACATGTTTGACATCTTGCTGAGTGACGAAGCAGATAAAGATAAGAAAGAAAAGGTGGGACAACATTGTTCTTGGACCTTCATGCCCCTAATCAGTTAATATCAATATAAAATTGTTCCTTATGGTTTTTCTAATTGTGACTGGTCTACTTTAGGCAGCGAACAACCTGATTGTCCTGGCTCGAGAAGATGCAGGCTCGGAGAGAATCTTCCAGAACAATGGCGTGGCTCTGCTCATGCAGCTCATTGAGTCTGGGAATGTTGAGATGATCCTGGCTGCCATACGGACCTTTTCTGGAATGTGTACAGGTCACCGAGCGAGGGTAAGCGTCAGTAGGGTGCATGGACAGGGTGAAGAAGTAGAATATGCACCTAATATTTAATATCAATATAAACTTTATAAGAAGAATCTTAATTGTCACATCTCAATAGTTTCACTCTAGATACATAATAATGTACAATACTACTAAATGATATACTTTAACAATAACTGAATAATAAATTGGGTTTATCATGTTGTGTTTTGTACATACAGGCCACAGCCATCATCCACACAATAGGAATTGACAGGCTGTGTAGCATTATGGCCATGGACCATGAGGAGATCGCCCTGGCAACCTGCAACTTATTCCAGGCCGTCTATGACTCCCTATCCGGGGGGGACAACAGGGTTTATGGCAAAGAGGAGGCCCTTGTGCTTGGTAAGAGTCATATTTGTTTCTAACTATCGGTTATATATGTTGTGACCCTATAAAATTATTAAGTAAATATATTTTATTACTATACTTTATATTAGCCTCATATTAATGTATACTTTGCCTGAACATAATGGAAAATTAATAGCTGTAGCATTAATATGGATGAGATACACACAGGAGAAGCAATTAATAAGGGAGTGTCAAGTCCATTCAAATGTTGTCATTAAAAGAGTCTGATATCACGGATTTGGACAGGAGAAGATACTGCCATAAAAAATTATATTAGCCCACATCTACATGTAAAATTAACCCAATCTATCAGGGATTTACTCAGTTACAGTTACATGAGAAATGGCATATATTTCATTTAGTCCTTTAGACAAAAAAGAAAAGACCTGAAATGTATTTTTCTTAATATATGTAAGATCTAATTCAATATATTTATTAGCCATATTTGAAACATCAAATCAAATCCACATCTGAGGCATTTATAAGGATTACACAACCAATCATCTGTGCCATAAATTGGCTATTAGTCTAAAATCAAATTGCTTGGAAAATGCAGACAAAAATCCGAACACACAAGGTTCATGGGTTGGATTTTGATTGAGTTTCTATAAGAAAAGCCACAATCGGTTTCTCCCCTTGTAGCTATATTTTTAACAATCATACCTTTTCATATCATTTAAGTGTTGGATGACTTCATATATTTTTAACTCAAAAAGAATTTCTTCATTTCATAATAACTAGTATTTATTTTTTTCCCCCCTGATCGGTGATAACATTTGAATCCTGATCCTTCAATTGTTTCTTGAAAAGCCATTTTGAGCTTTATTTTCTAACGTCTAACCCTGAGAAGTCATGTGTATGGTTTTCCTGATACTCAAAGCTTTTACTGGGTACTGAATATACAGCAAAATAGGAATAACCAACTTAGCAATTTCACTTTTTCCCCCCAAAAGACTCAAGCAAGGACTTGAAGACTATTCTGCTCAAACTGCTGGACATGATTGTCAATAAGAAGGTGTCAGGACATGGACGAGACCAGGCTCTTAACCTGCTTAGTAAAAACGTGCCCAGAAAGGACAAGAAAGAGCAGGATCACTCCAGGAGCCTCTTTACGATTGATCATGGTTAGTACTGAATCATAGAGTAATCTGGATATCATGAATACAAAGCTGATATCTTGTTCTTAATACGGCTATGTAAATTCTCCAACCCAGGCCTGAGGAAGATTCTGAAGGTGTGTGGTCAGGTACCCGAGCTGCCCGATCAATTGCCCATGACAGAGAATACGCAGCTTATTGCCAGCGTGCTTCTTAACAAGCTCTATGATGACCTGCGATGCGATCCTGAGAGGGACAACTTCAAAGACATCTGTGATGACTACATCAAGTGAGTTGAATCTAGTGCATCATTATAGATATGAGCTTTTATTCATGTTACCTATCCAAATAAACCTGTCTCTTGTCCGCAGGAGCAAATTTGATCCCAACGACATGGACAAAAACATCCACGCCATGAATGCTTTATCAGGCTTGTTGCAGGGGCCCTTTGAAGTGGGAAATATGCTCGTGGGTCGTCAAGGAGTAATGGAGATGATGGTCGCTCTGTGTGGTTCCGAGAGAGAAGTGGATCAGCTTGTGGCTATTGAAGCTCTCATTCACGCCTCCACCAAAATGAGCAGAGCTTCTTTCATCATCACTAATGGGGTGTCTTTGCTTAAGGACATCTACAAAAAGACCAAAAATGAGAGGATCAAGATTAGAGCGCTTGTGGTGAGGCTGCTTTCTGAACTGGTGTTTTGAAGGATATTTGGTCAAATATGAGCTTTGTACCAAAAGCTCGATTTGGATTGGTTTGCAAAAGTTCAGCTGTGAGATTTACACTAATGCACTCGTTCTAATACGTGATTATTTACACAGAAATGACTTACGCAGGGTCTTCTATGGATAATACTGCACATAATAGGGTGGGTGATATACTGAAGTTTTCTTTAAGGAGACTTTGGAAGGAGTCTCCAATGGCAGCACTTGTAGCAGCTGGTACACCAGGGGTATGCAAGGAATAAAGCATTTCAGGACATGCTGTCACTGGAAAACTTTGGGACAGTAACAATAAAAAATTCGCTTCATGTCACGCCATGCTGTTGTTGATTTTAATGATCTATTCCTTGGTAATTATACAACAGATCTTCATGTCCAGTTGTAGATTATCTTGATACCATTTCTGTTTCTATACTAACACATTTTTCACAAATGATAGCTTAGGTAATCAAACAATACAATCCATTAGACCTAAAATGCTGCATAAACGTACTGCCAGTGTGTTAAATGGTAAGATATCTTTCACTGGGATCCTAAATATATTTGTGTATTCTTTCTCTGCAGGGGTTGTGTAAACTGGGCTCAGCCGGAGGTGATGATTATAGCATGAGACAGTTCGCTGAGGGCTCCACTGAAAAACTGGCCAAGCAGTGCAGAAAGTAAGCTAGTCATTTTCAGGAAATGTCAGGATATCATTTTTTAAATGTTTGTTGCAAATAGAAATCTTATGAAGCAAGTTCCGAAGCTTACGAATGAATCTACGTGATCAAATTGTTTGATTTCAGATGGCTGTGCAACCCCACTCTTGACGTTCGGACACGAAAATGGGCAATCGAGGGTTTAGCGTACCTGACCAATGATGCTGATGTTAAAGATGACTTTGTTGAGGATGAACCAGCCATGAGAGCCATGTTTGAGCTTGCCAAGGTAGAAGAAGACTAAAAACAATAATGTATTCATTTCAATTAGTAGTGGTGAGATGCCCGATAAATCTGCAACAGCGGTTATACCTTAGCCTCCTAAGACCCGAGCTTTGGTTTGGCTTGCATTTTAGATTTCTTCTAGCTATTTGGGGTTAGGAGGAACCAATAAATATAATAATCAGATATTATCTTCAAACATGAAGCCACTTCTTTTGTGTACAACAGGTTCTAGTGACAAAGAATTAAGTATTATGGTGCACACAACCAAAAATGTGATGTCCACGTATAGGTTGTAGGAGGGTAGAGCAGCACTGTCCACTGTTATTATCTAAAAATTCTAAAAAATATAATGTACTCATTTCTTTCTATAGTCCAAAGATAAAACCATCCTGTATGCCGTCGCCTGTACACTGGTGAACTGCACCAACAGCTATGACAAGAAAGAGATCATCCCTGAGTTGGTGCAATTGGCCCAATTCTCCAAGCAGCATGTCCCTGAGCAGCACCCAAAGGTAATGAATATACAATGTTGGTTTAAAACGTCCAAGTAGCTGTGATAGTTATGTAAATAAATCTGATAATGTTGTGTATTTGCATGGCGGCCTGGGAAAACCTCTCACCTGGTGAAATGAAAACTATAGACTTAATTGAACTGAGATGTGTGTCTTGTGTATTCGTCTCAACCACAAATAAAGTGTTAGCATTTTAAAGTCACACATGCCCAAAAGTACAGCAGGCTAACACCCGGTAACTGATTACAATTGGAATTGATTAGATTTATTATTGTTTCACTATGTTTCAACTTGATCAAAGTATGATATTCACCAAGTGAAGAAATCATACCACTTAGAGACTATCAAGCCGTCTCTGAACTGTCTTTGCATCGGTCAGCTTTCGGCAGGAAGGAATTAGTGCTAAATCAATAATGAACTCAGAAACTTCACTGACCAATTAGTTCCTTACGAGCTCTTGGTTGCTGTTGTAGAAAGGACATTATTAACTTTTCCATTATTTATTGTCCAGTGTCACCCAAATGTGGATGCGTTCCCTACTGGGCCTGGTTCCTCTCAAGGTTTCTTCCTCATATCATCTCAGGAAGATTTTGCTTGGCACCATCGCCTCAGGCTTGCTCATTAGAGATAAACGTTAGGGATAAATAGTTTGACTTAGCTTTAAGCTTTATAATTTTTCCTATACTTCTGTAAAGCTGCTTTGAGACAATGTCCATTGTTAAAAGCGTTATACAAATAAATTGAATTATAATTGTGAATTATGAATTATGACCAAAGCTAGCAAAATTTTGGTGACTTTAGAAAAAAAATGTTTTATCACCAATTTATTAAACTGGCTTCTTTTACAAGATGATTTTCCCCAATTTTTCATCCATTCACAGACAGCGATATCCAACTGGTTTTCCCTTCTCACCATGCAGATGTCCTATTATGTCACTGACATAATGTACTGTAGCTTTAAGCAGCTTTAGCTGTTCGAGCAACAGCACACTGAATCATGCTACTTTATTTTATTTCAGGACAAGAAGGATTTTATTGACAGTAGAGTGAAAAAGCTCTTGAAAGCTGGGGTGATATCGGCACTTGCAGTCATGGTCAGAGCGGACAGTTCCATTCTGACTGACCAAACCAAGGAAATGCTTGCAAGGTAATGATTCTGTGCTTTGCCCATGTGGTTCAAAATGATCTGACATACTCTATGAGAGCACACCTTTCTTAAGTCAATTTATTTCACTTTGTTTTCATTTTTAGGGTATTCCTTGCTTTGGCTGATGATCCAAAAGATCGTGGATTGATTGTCGCCCAAGGCGGCGGAAAGGTAAAAGGAGAACGATTAAACTTTGGGTCTAATGCTGCATTAGTAAACATTGTGTTTAAACAACCTTCTTGACTTTTGGGTTTCCTTGGCACAGGCTCTGATTCCTTTGGCCCTTGAGGGAACAGACACTGGGAAAATAAAGGCCTGTCATGCACTGGCTAAGATTGCAGCCATCTCCAACCCTGAGATTGCCTTCCCTGGTGAGAGGGTAAGAACATTTTAGACTTTACAGTTTTTATTGCAATAACAACATAGAAGGTCTTGATAGTAAATCAGACCAGGTGCCAGGGTTATAAGGTGTTTCTCATCACTATGTTTCTCTTGCTTTCTCTCAGATATATGAAGTTGTGCGACCACTGGTGTCCCTGCTGAACACAGAAAGAGACGGCATTCAGAACTTTGAGGCCTTAGTGAGTCTCACTAATTTGGCTGCACTAAACGACAAGCTTCGGTGAGTACTATACATCACAAATTCTAACAAATCAGGTCCTGACCTTTCTTTGCAGTAACCAGTTCCCCTTTTCTTCTTGCCTCAGAGTGAAAATCCTGAAAGAGAAAGCCCTTCCAGAGATTGAGAACTACATGTTTGAGGAACATGAACAAATCAGACAAGCTGCTACAGAGTGCATGTGCAACCTTGTGAACTGTAAAGAGGTGAGGACGAACATTTGGTAGCAGAGACAGGAATCAATCCCTTATCTAAACTGCTTTCTAAAGTGCTGGCACTTGGGAAAATAGTGAAAAGTGCTTGATCTTGTCTGGACAGGTCCAGCAGAGGTATCTTGAGGATGGTAATGACAAGCTGAAGCTCCTCATACTGCTTTGTGGTGAGGACGATGAAAAGCTACAGATAGCAGCAGCTGGTGGATTGGCCATGATCACGGCAGCTGAGAAAAAGCTGTGTGTCAAGATGACCAAAGTGGTATGTACTGCGACTGCTACTGTGCAGGAAATGACAAAAGTTTTATTATTTACTGGGTTTTGAGCAAAGAACATACCAAAAATAACACACAAATAGGAATTTTATCCATTGTCTAAATTGTGGAAGCCATGAATGCATCAGTGATGAATGTTGTGATGATTCACTGCTCTGTTTCATCTTTGTTAACCTCTTTAAATGGCAGACTGAACAGTGGCTTGAGATCCTTCAGAGGCTGTGCATCCATGACAATCCTCAAATCCAGCACCGAGGTATAGTGATCATCTACAACATGATGGAGGCTGATGCAGAGTTGGCTAAGAAGCTTATGGAGTCTGAGGTTCTGGAGATCCTTACCTATTTCGCCAAGATGGAGGACAATCCCAAGAAACAGGAGGGAATAGACGCAGCACGTGCATGCCTGTCCAAAGCCATGGATCTTGGACTTATCAAGCCTTTCAAACAATAAGGCAGAAAGAAAACTGATTTGTAATTATTAATAGTGGCAGAAAGTGAGCATTGGTGCAGTGATGTGTATAGGTTTGAAAACATGGGGTGGCAAAGAGGAAGGCGGGGGCACAAGTGCACTAAAGCCGGTTTTAGACTGTGTGATTATCACAGAGTATCATTTGTTACAATGCAGAAGACGATCCCAATAAATCTTGGATCAGTTTTATAGCAGACTATTTGATAATATGTTCTCCACGACAGATTATATGATAGAAATTGAATAGGTTCTACTTATAATACCCCTTAGTATGATCTTGATCCTTTAAAAAAATGCTGCATAAACATTCTTTATTAAAGTAAGCTTGAGGGAAAAAAGAAAATTATTTTCTGTCCGTTAGCATGATGTGTTTACATTTAGATTTTTCCGCTAGTGTCCTATAATGTCTTATGAGTTTTGAATCATCCTAGGCTGTCCCCATACTGCAAACAGCTGTAGAAACTCTGTATTTGGTTTAGCTATCTTTGTTCACTAAATCTGCCGATGTTGAATGTCTCATTATGGGTTTTAAGACCCACACAAGGCACGCAAGACCAAAGAATTCTTTTGCGATGTGAGATTTACACCGACCAGGCATAACATTATGACCACTTGCCTAATATTATGTTGGTCCCCCTTTTAGTGCCAAAACAGTCCTGAACCATCGAGGCATGGACTCCACTAGATCTCTGCAGGTGTGCTGTGGCATCTGGCACCAAGATGTTAGCAGCAGATCCTTTAAGTCTTGTAAGTTGCAATACTTACAGGACTTAAACGACTGACTGACATTTTTAATAGATACTGACCACTGCAGACCAGGAACACCCCACAAGAGCTGCAGTTTTGGAGACGCTCTGATCCAGTCGTCTAGCCATCACAATTTGGCCCTTGTCAAACTCGCTCAAATCCTTACACTTGCCCATTTTTCCTGCTTCTAACACACTGCTTCAAAACACACTTTGAGGACACACTTGCTGCCTAATATATCCCACCCACTAACAGGTGCCATGATGAGGAGATCATCAGTGTTATTCACTTCACCTGTCAGTGCTCATAATGTTATGACTGACCAGTGTATGTTGTCCATAAGGGATTTGGCTTTCAATGTGGCCAAAGATATTATTGTAGATACAGTATAAATCTGCAGTAATTGAGTAATAGACCTTTCAGTTTGGAATTAGACCTAATTCTAGGGTAGCAGCTGCCACCCTGTGGCACCCACAAGGCCACGCCCCTGCCTCTGTGACAGCTCTGCTTTCTGGGAAAGTGGAAGTATTAGGAAGCCTCTGACAGGATATATTGTCAACAATGCATGAATTTTTAGGTTTGTTTGTGTTCACTGTTTTAACTTTGATTTGATTTTTTTTTTTATTTTACGTCACTAAGTTTTATGCATTTGACATGTTTATTTAAAAAAATATATAGATTTTTTGACTAAAAACAACAAGTGTGATTCGTGCACCTTTTTTCACTGCAGCAGTTCAGTACAGTACAGCACCAGTTCAGTACAGTTCAGTACAGTACAACACAGTTTAGATCAGTACAGATCAGTACAGTACAACACAGTACAGTTCAGTACAGTAGAACACAGTACAGTTCAGTACAGATCAGTACAGTTCAGTTCAATACAGATCAGTACAGTACAGATCAGTTCAATACAGATCAGTACAGTTCAGTTCAATACAGATCAGTACAGTACAGATCAGTTCAATACAGATCAGTACAGTTCAGTTCAATACAGATCAGTACAGTACAGATCAGTTCAATACAGATCAGTACAGTACAGATCAGTTCAATACAGATCAGTACAGTTCAGTTCAATACAGATCAGTACAGTACAGATCAGTTCAATACAGATCAGTACAGTTCAGTTCAATACAGATCAGTACAGTACAGATCAGTTCAATACAGATCAGTACAGTTCAGTTCAGTACAGATCAGTTCAGTACAGATCAGTTCAATACAGATCAGTTCAGTACAGATCAGTTCAGTACAGATCAGTTCAGTACAGATCAGTACAGTTCAGTTCAATACAGATCAGTTCAGTACAGTTCAGTTCAATACAGATCCGTTCAGTACAGATCAGTTCAATACAGATCAGTACAGTTCAGTTCAATACGGATCAGTTTAGTACAGATCAGTACAGTACAGATCAGTACAGTTCAGTTCAATATAGATCAGTACAGTACAGATCAGTACAGTTCAGTTCAATATAGATCAGTACAGTACAGATCAGTACAGTTCAGTTCAATATAGATCAGTACAGTACAGATCAGTTCAGTACAGATCAGTACAGTTCAGTTCAATATAGATCAGTACAGTACAGATCAGTTCAATACAGATCAGTTCAGTACAGATCAGTACAGTTCAGTTCAATATAGATCAGTACAGTACAGATCAGTTCAGTACAGATCAGTTCAATACAGATCAGTACAGTACAGATCAGTTCAGTACAGTTCAGTTCAATACAGATCAGTTCAGTACAGTTCAGTTCAGTACAGATCAGTTCAATACAGATCAGTACAGTACAGATCAGTACAGTTCAGTTCAATATAGATCAGTTCAGTACAGATCAGTTCAGTACAGATCAGTACAGTTCAGTTCAATATAGATCAGTTCAGTTCAATACAGATCAGTTCAGTACAGATCAGTTCAATATAGATCAGTACAATACAGATCAGTTCAGTACAGATCAGTACAGTACAGATCAGTTCAATACAGATCAGTACAGTACAGATCAGTTCAGTACAGATCAGTACAGTTCAGTTCAATACAGATCAGTTCAGTACAGATCAGTTCAGTACAGATCAGTACAGTACAGATCAGTTCAGTACAGATCAGTACAGTACAGATCAGTACAGTTCAGTTCAATACAGATCAGTTCAGTACAGATCAGTTCAGTACAGTTCAGTTCAATACAGATCAGTTCAGTACAGATCAGTACAGTACAGATCAGTTCAGTACAGATCAGTACAGTTCAGTTCAATACATATCAGATCAGTACAGATCAGTTCAGTACAGATCAGTTCAGCACAGTTCAGTACCGTTCAGTACCCACCCCGCTCCAGGCATAGCGTCATAGCGAAGTTGAGCGGCACGCGCATGCGCACTGGCACTTTGCCTCTTTTATTCCTGCCGCTGGCCGCCTTCCCGCGTTTGGGCAACACGGAACAAATGTGAACATTTCAAACAAAAACACCGGTTTATTTCTCGCGCTCTCTCGCTCGCTCGCTCGTTCGTGCCTGTCCCCGAGGAACCATGGCGGTAAACTTCGGCAGAATAGTCGTGGGGGTATATGTGGAGATAAAGAGGAGTGACGGTGAGTTTACTAGTTAAGTTCTTTTCTTTAGCTGTGTAACTAGCTGTTACCGTTTAGTCATTCTTTGCTTCGCTTAGCCAGCACTGACTAAGAGCAGCGCTAGTAATGCTAGCATTAGCAACCCGGCAAGCCTTTAACGTGACCTAGTGGCAGCTAGTTTTTTTTTTTGGTAAGCCAGTGCAGTGCAGTGCATCCCTGTTGCTGGGTAGCTAAGCTAACGACCTACATACCTAGCGCAGTCAACACAGCAACGGTTGCTAAGCTAAAAATGAGCTAAGCTAACTAGCCGGTCCGTTTACTTAGAGTCAAGTCTACCTAGCGTTGAAAAGGCATAACATGTATTATGGTTAACAAAAAACTTTTCTCCCCTATAGATTCCGACAAATAAGATATTTAACACCTTTTAAATTTCTGAGTGCCAGGGTTAATAATTTAGCACAGAGAACTAGAGCTAGTTTGGTTCTGTTACTAAGCTCTGTCTAGCCCTTTCCTGTCAGTGGTTAGGCGTTACCTCGCTAGACAGCTACTAACTCGTGTAACCTAGGTTGTAGGTTGTAATATTTTATATATATATTGCGCTCTTTTTTAATCTTACGTTAGTCATTTTTTTAATCGATCTAGCCTGATGAATGATGACTGAAGTTCTTCATGTGTAGGGGTTTAATAAGCAAAAAACACAAACATTCCCCAACACGTAGTAAAATTAGTCCAGTTTCAGTTCCTGGGTGTCTTAATCAAGGCAATAATTCACCACCTCTGGTTAATTCATTACAACCTGATTACCATATGGTATTACTGTCAACCCCATGGCACAGGAATAATTCATGAACAATGCTAGGCCAAATGGCTTCCTTGTCAGTTTATATGCTCACTATGTAGGTACAAAATGCACAATATGACTAAAATATCACATCATATTTAGTATTCAGCCACTGAAAAGCCTTCTTGACTCAAGATAACACTTTGTGGAAATTTCTCATTGTATACCATACAAAAAAAAACTTCAAATATGTTATCTACCCAGATAACATCAGGACATGGAGAATAGATGTCTAAAAGATGACTGATGTTAAGAGTTCAAACAGAGACACCTTCACACATGGTAGATTTAGAAAAATTACTGCAGTGCACGAAGCCTGTATCAGCAATATTTATAGAGCTGAGCAGCTCAGACTGTAGAGACTGCTGTAATTTAATGAACAGATCTGTTTCAATGCGCTAGTTCCACTAGTTTTTTGTTTAACAATTATGGACGTCATTTCTGGAGTCACGAGGTCTTTGCACTGAAACAGTCAGCATGTTTTCCACCACTGGAAAGTCTTCAGGTTGGAGCACTTTCCATATTGTGTGTTTCTCTGTAACATGACAAGTTGCATTATTGATGATTTTTTTTGTCTTATTAACTTCTTAAAGGAGAAGAGAGAGATTGGAGAGGGAATGACTGTTTATAGCCGATATACATTATATTGCCAAAAGTTTTGGGACACCCCTCCAAATCATTAGGTTCAGGGGTTGGGCTTGGCTCCTTAGTTCAAATGAAAGAAACTTCTTTAATGCTTCAGCATACCAAGACATTTTGGACAATTTCATGATCCCAACTTTGTGGGAAAAGTTTGGGGATGACCCCTTCCTGTTCCAACATGACTGCACACCAGTGCACAAAGCAAGGTCCATAAAGACATGGATGAATTAGAGCGGAGACTGTGAGCCAGGCCAAATCTGGGAC
Organism: Hemibagrus wyckioides; assembly: GCF_019097595.1. Taxonomy (NCBI): domain Eukaryota; kingdom Metazoa; phylum Chordata; class Actinopteri; order Siluriformes; family Bagridae; genus Hemibagrus; species Hemibagrus wyckioides. The sequence goes on along the minus strand of NC_080714.1, from coordinate 22,705,902 downwards.
GTCTGCCTTTTCATGCGCATGAATTTAATATGGAGTTGGCCCGCCCTTTGTAACTATAACAGCTTCAACTTTTCTGGGAAGGATTTCCACAAGGTTTAGGGGTGTGTTTATGGGAATTTTTGACCATTCCACTAGAAGCGCATTTGTGAGATCAGGCACTGATGTTGGACGAGAAGGGCTGTTCTATCGGGTTAAGGTCAGGAGACTGTGAAGTTCCTCCACACCAAACTCACTCATCCCATGTCTTTATGGACCTTGCTTTGTGCACTGGTGCACAGTCATGTTGGAACAGGAAGGGGCTATACCCAAACTGTTCCCATAAAGTTAGGAGCATGAAATTGTCCAAAATGTCTTGGTATGCTGAAGCATCAAGAGTTCCTTTCACTGGAACTAAAGGGCCGAGCCCAACCCATGAAAAACACCTGAATTCATTTATTTGGAAGGGTGTCCCAAAACTTTTGGCAGCATAAGTGTAACTCGAGTGAGAACATCTCACGGATCTTTACAACCTTTAATGTAACTATAAATGGTTAAGAAGTGTTTCTTCATAGATGAATTGCCTATAATGTGTTTTCTCGTAACAGCATGCCACTTTGTGTTTTTATTTTTCACAAATTATTATTAGATTAGATCTGATAATGTGGAGTAGCAGCCAGTTTGTCATGTTGTTGTTTGGTTAATAAAATATACTTTATAATTTTGCCAGTAACTGAGAGATCCCATTGACCGGTGCAGAAAAGTATTATTATTTTTGCTGGGTTTATGTAGGAGTATTTGTGACTGATGCAAAGAATATATTTGAAAAAGCATGTGTTTACACCTTTCATGTGGTGTTGATGGGATAGGCTCCTGATCCGGACTGTGATAAAGCTGCTATTAAAGATGAATGAATAAATCATATCACAATACTTGAAAGCATTTTTGCAATACACATTTATTGCATTTTTCAAGATGGTAATATGGAGATTTTGACTTCATGGTTGGGAGTAAAATGGAGGTGGTCAATGTACTAATGATCCTTGTGATTTTCTCAGTATATTGTCAGGCACTTTGTTGTGATGCAGCCATATATTACTGTCTTGATATTCATCACTGTTTGTCCAGTATCTAAGTGTCTTTTGTCTGATGAAAGAAAGTTCTTATAACGTTACACATGATTCAGTCTTATGAAGTTTCTGTATGATGTGTGTTGTCTTGTTCAATAATGACATGCCCTTTAAAATAAACAAATGCTAACAAGACAAAGGCAGCTTGAAAAGACTCGAGTCTTACTGGAGAGATCACACCGTAAGCACTAGAAAAAGTATACTATGGGCATATGATTTTACACAATGTTTTACAAAATTGTAGCTATGCGGTGTAAGCATCTTGTACCTCGGTTTATATTATTTTGTTGTTAGGCTTTGTACTACTATGTGATAAATCCGACTGATGCTTTTTCAAGACGTTGTGGAAACTGTTATTGTACCGTTATTGCTGCTATTAAATAATTGCACGGAGTGGGCGAGATGGCTTTAAATAATAGATAACAGCCATGACTGTTTCCTCTCTCTAGTCTGCTGAAACATAACAGTAGTGACTTGTACAACTTCTGAAATGTCCTGCAGAACAGGAGCTGTGTATTTCCTGTTGTTTCTTTTATTTGTGATCAGTCTTGGCTGATCATAAAGAGCCAAAAATGGCATACTTGTTGTTAGGGGCTGTATAGAGAGTTAGTTGTTTTGCAACATTCTCTACATATGTCAAAGTTAGTTTTGTTTTATTACAGGGCGAATACACCAGGCCATGGTAACATCTTTAAATGAAGATAACGAAAGTGTTACTGTGGAGTGGATAGAAAACGGAGACACGAAAGGAAAAGAGGTAAGCGTGAAGGTCTTGTTATTAAGCTTGGAACACTCAGAGATGTATGTGAGAACAGTGCCAGTGTTCAGAGGCAGGATGAGGGCAACAAGCTGCACTGCACAAAAGTGGGCATTGTGCTCAGTAAGCACTGATGCCATTTTCTTGTATACAATAAACTGAAACTTGAAACTCTGTGAAATAAATAAAAAAAAAATGGTTCCAAGAGATCCAAGTGCTCATTAGAATTTTCAAATAGGAGAGATCCTGGAGTCATTCTCTCAATTTGGAGACTTTTACAGATTTAGGAAAGACAAGACTTTGCTGTGCTTTGAAGCCATAATAATTCAGCTTAAAATGACTTCCATATAAAGGGCTTATTTGCTTCTTTAGTCATACGATACGTCTTGGCCATCTTTCAAATGGTTGCTTTTTATAATAATCGATAAGCAGCTCAATAAAAAAAGAATTTACTCTGTTGTCAGAAAATAAGTTTGAATCCGAAAGAGAGCATAATTTCCCAGTTCCCCGAATGGGAAGGGTAGCATTACTCATAGCCCTGATGGTTAGAGGGATACTAGTCAGCTGGGAGCTTCTCTGTAAGCTTGTGTATGTGCAAGTTGCTCTGACTAATGCCAGTGAAGGAAGCAGCCACCTTCCCCATTTGGTAGTTAGTGGGTAGGAAGGGGTAAATATCTGACCAAAATAAACAACGGATTTGTAGAATTAATTGGTGAATTATCAAGATCACAATGTCTGATAATAAAAATAATCCTTGTATGTTGTTTCTTGTGCTACAGACAATTCATTTTTTTCTCCTTAGAAGGTATTTACATTATATAATACACCCTATTATTTATTTATATATATTAATATAAATATATATATAGCAGGTACCTTGATTTAAAGTGATTTACAGTGCATATTGAGTGCAATGGATCTGCAGCTGGCCTTTGGTTTGAAAACAAGATTGTTTAGATCTTTATACATATAGATTATTACTATTATATTTTTTTAGACACCGAGCGATATGGCAAGAGGGAATGTATATTTTTGATACAGGCTTGACGAGAGGGCAAAATCACGTATGCATTTAACAATGAAAAGGGGGAACCTGAAGTACATGTAAACATGGAATAATTTGTGCTGCATATCCAACATTAAACTCATTTGAAAGCAATAATGAATTGATTTTTCAATTCATGAGAATATGTGAAATGTATAACTTTTGAACATTGCATGTGTTTACTCTTTTCAAACAGATTGATCTAGAAAGTATATTTTCACTAAACCCAGATGTTGCTCCTGAAGAGGAGATTTCTCTGAGCCCTGTAACACCACCTCCTCCCACACCTACCTCCGTGAAGGTTAACAAGATCCCCAAGGTTTGTACAAACCATCCGAAGATTCAGCATAAAGATCAGACTTACCTTTAATATTTAGCATCATGTCGCAGCTTGAACGAAAGTGCTTGCGTTTTGTTCTTTCTAATAATACATTCGCTGGCATTTTCTCCAACCTGTGCATTATATAGTTTGGAAGAGAATATGGAGAGAATGCTTCTTACATTTTAGTATAAAAAGCTTTTTGCATTCCTAACTGAAACTGCTGTGCAGAATCGAAGGACTATAGCTCCTGGAAGGGCTGAGATTCCGTCCAGAGACAATAGAGGTATGATTGGCCATGTGGCTCTCAGGATAATTACAGTAGTGTATTAATTGTGACAATTAAAAGAAATGTGTGTGTGTTGCGCTGTCAGTTGGATCAACACGGGCGCGCCCTGGCCAGCAGCAACCGGAGTCAGCCCTCCCTCCACCTGCTCAGCAACCAGCCCAACCTATACAGTCCCAAACACAGCAGAGCCAACAGCAGCAGCAGAATGGTAATAACACACCTTTGATTAAAATAGCACTCTATTCTGATGAACAGTAATAACCCCCAGTGGAGTTGATCTTACTGTTACTTCATGTGTTTTTGTAATGTTTCTGACACACAGCTCTGGTTACAGACTGACCTAAGGGGGATTTTCTGTATTTATTTCTCCAATCATAATTTTTTGCATCTTTTCTAAACATTAGATTTTACAGCTCTGCAGGGCTCTGCTTTTCCTCCTAGCTGGTAGTGATAGTCACACACTGAATTATATGAATTAATAGAGCATTTCTGTCCAGCTATTCACCTAAATTGGTATTTAGTCTTTAGCAGTTGTACATTAAATAAACGCAGAGGGACAGAGAGAGAAGAGGAAAAGATCCTTTTACAAAGGAAGTGAATGACGCTATTGTGTAGTCAGGATTGTCTGACTGTATTGTCATGATGTTTGGCAGCGAGGAGGAAGTCCAACTGTGTTAAAGAGGTGGAGAAACTGCAGGAGAAGAGAGAGAGGCGGCGATTGCAGCAGCAAGAGCTAAGGGAGAAGAGAGCACAGGTCAGCGCCATGCCCATGACTTTCAGAATCCTTTAATCTAATATTGCTTCGATTATTGTCCTTTGTCGATGTAGCAGTCTGAATATTACACACTCACATAAAAGCCCAAATTTAACCTTAGCCTGTGTTGTCAGCATGATGTATTATTTATCTTAAAGACTAGTTTGCAATTTCCTTCATAACTGCCATTATTAATTTTGTGCATTGAATTGAAGGAGCTGGTTTTATTTTAAGAGTAAAGGTACTTTAGTTCCTATAATTATAACTTTTGTCTCATTTTAATGATCTATTTGTTTTAAAGGAAGTGGACACGACAGTCCCCAACTATGAAATACTGCAGATGATCAGAGACTTTAGGGCAAGCCTGGATTACAGACCATTAACCACTGCTGATTTAGTGAGTATGAGTTGATGTATTTATATATTCATATATATTTATATATTCTCTTGCCACTTCTCTTGCCATGGATGCCTGATCATTTGTGAAACTTTTGTGTGCTGATTTATAAGAACAATTTTAAAATAAACCTGTGGTGCTGTAGCTGTAACAGTAAAGAGACATGTAATGTTGACAGATTGAAGAACACCGAATATGTGTTTGTGTGAGGAAGCGTCCTCTTAACAAAAAAGGTAAAACAGACTTTTGTTTATTTTCTTGCATATTAGGCTCAAAGGAATTGAACCCATTCTGAAGACTACTAATAAGCATTTTAATTCCCTTTTAATAGGAATTTCTAACCTAAATGGCATAAAATAATCACTGAGTGTGTTTGTGGTGAACTGTGGTGTTAAAGGACGTGTCACTGCTGTGTTGTAGAACTCGCCGCAAAGGAGCTGGATGTGATAACCGTCCCAAGTAAAGATGTTGTGATGGTCCATGAGCCTAAGCAGAAAGTGGACCTCACCCGTTACCTAGAGAATCAAACCTTTCGTTTTGATTATGCCTTTGACGACAGTACAACAAATGAAATGGTTTACAGGTTTGTCTTATTTATAATCCACTAGTGATGAGAGTAGTTGTTGTTGTCTGGGGTGGAAATGTAAATTAAGAAGTGGTACTGTGCAGGTTTACAGCAAGACCTTTGGTGGAAACCATCTTTGAGAGAGGAATGGCGACATGCTTCGCATACGGCCAAACTGGAAGTGGAAAAACGCACGTGAGAACTTTTTCTTTTTCAAATAAGTATTATATGAATAGACATAGAATAAATGCTTATTTCAGTTAAGTCGTAATTGTAGTGCAGGTTATTGCTTATAACTCTTGCTTGTTATTGTTATATGTTATTGCTTATAGCCGCACTTATCCCTGAACATAAAGTTCACATTGATGTCTTTTGGTTTTTCAGACTATGGGTGGAGATTTTTCAGGAAAGAATCAGGATTGTTCAAAAGGAATCTATGCGTTAGCTGGTAAGTGTTTACAAATTTGCAGCTATTTTGAGGGGTTTAACGCAGTTATTAACTTAAAGATGGTACATTTTTTACTAGCTTTAAAACTCTTTAAAAACCGTTTGTTCTCTTTCTCTTGCTCCATGCAGCTCGAGATGTTTTTCTCATGCTGAAGAAACCCAACTACAAGAAATTGGATCTTCAGGTCTACGCAACGTTCTTTGAAATTTACAGTGGAAAGGCAAGTGACTCAAACCCTGCTGGTCATCAACCCAGAAATCAGTGCTTTAGATGTTTGTAAAGCAATTGTTTAGTAGTTATAAAGGGTTATCGGTTGCGGAAAATCACCATAGAGTGCTAATGCATTCAGAGATGCCTTACTTATTCTTTAAGTACTTTATCTGGCCCAGGTTGCTTACTTGTAGATTTTGGTGCTGTGTCCAGGTGTTTGATTTGCTGAACCGTAAAGCAAAGCTGCGTGTACTGGAGGACGGGAAACAGCAGGTTCAGGTTGTTGGGCTGCAGGAGAGAGAGGTCAGGTGCACTGAAGATGTCCTCAAGCTCATTGAGGTTGGAAACAGCTGCAGGTAATTATATATCAGTATGAAATGCTCTCTAATGTAATAAATATGCTGTGTTTATATAATATATGTATGTACATTGTTTTCCTTATTTACTATAACTGCAGAAATTTCTCACCTCTTGATCCACAGAACATCAGGACAGACTTCTGCCAATGCTCACTCGTCCCGTAGCCATGCTGTCTTCCAGATCATTCTGCGCAGGAAGGGTAAGATGCACGGCAAGTTTTCATTGATTGACCTGGCAGGGAATGAGCGTGGTGCCGATACGTCCAGCGCTGACCGGCAGACACGACTGGAAGGAGCAGAGATCAACAAGAGCCTACTTGCACTAAAGGTGCGAATAAATTTACATCAACAATCTGAACCTGTTTTCATGAAAGTCAGATCATTTATATTGATCAATTATGAATGATTAATAAATTGTGTATTTCCTGGTATTTAATAGTAAATTAATAGTTAAGTATTGAAATACATCCAAAAACATCTGGTATTTTGTTATCATCAAGGAGTGTATTAGAGCCCTGGGGCGGAACAAACCACACACGCCGTTCCGAGCCAGCAAACTTACACAGGTCCTCAGAGACTCGTTCATCGGAGAGAACTCTCGAACATGCATGGTAAATAGCCACTGCCATTTTTAATTAAAAAAAAAAAAAACGAAGTGAATCCTGGTTTAATTATGGACAGCTCTGATTATCATTTATTTTTCATGATCAGATTGCCACCATCTCTCCTGGAATGGCTTCCTGTGAAAACACTCTGAATACACTACGATATGCCAACAGGTAAAAATGAAGTCTCTTTGGTTTTCTGTAGGTAAAGTATTTCTTGGGTTTTATCTTTAATTTATTTATAAAATACAACAAAGGGAACTGTTATTTATAATGCAATAAATAATGAATTGCTTATTAGTGACATATTTTATGTGCAGGGCAAACAGTGTTGTCCTGATTCTTCCTTTTACTCCTATTTCTCTTTCTCTCTTTACTTGTCTTTTCTTGCTTATTCCTTGCTGCTCCAGAGTAAAGGAGTTTGGGATTAGTCCCTCAGACATCCCATTTTCTCAGGGAGGAAGTCGCTCTGGGCTCTCTCCCACTTGCGAGTATGAGCACAAGATTATTTATCCCGCTTTCCATCTGCCATAGAAGCAGATACGCAGTGTTAAATTTTTGTTTGCATCTCCTTGGCTGGTTTTGACCCATGATGCATGAGAAAGAAGCTTACACCTTCACGCTTAGTTATATTCATAGATAACATGCACGGCCTCCCATTAGAGTATAGACTAATGCTGCTTCTCTGTCTCATTTTGAGTGGTGTGCTTGGTGAATATTTTTCATCAGTCTCCCACCTGTTATTAATCTGCTTTTCATTTCACTTTCTAACCCTGGGCATGTGTGCCTTTGTTGTGTGCAGTAATAAAGGATCAGATTTAATGACACCATTAGGTGAATAATAGGAACCTCTAGGCACCTTGGGGCTAGATTAGATTTCAAATTAGTGTGTCTCACTACAATTACAAAATGATTGTTTAAGCATCTTGATGCATATTAGATTTCTATAGTAAATACTACCACTTGCTTTTAACATGTTGCCATTCGTCACAAGGCCTGGTATATTCATTTGTCAGAATATGTTTTACCATTCTATTCATTCATTTTATTCTATTTAAGCATTCAAGGGCAAAGGACGTTAACTATTAAAACTATTACTGCTTACAGAGGTATCTGGCCATTAACACATTATTATTTAAGACGTCTATATTTCAGTTACAAATCAAGACCAGTGCAGCCCCTTTTTTCGTGACTGGTCTTATTCACACTAGTATGCCCCCTGCTGATGAATTTGAGCACGCTCTCTCCTGTTCACACAGAGTAAAGGAGCTGACCGTAGACCCGAACACAATGGCCGAAGGAGTCCGACCCAACATTAACGCCATCAACCAGCTGGACATCATGGAGGATGAGTGGGAGCTAAGCAACTCCCCTCAAAGAGATGACCTCAAGCTGCTCTGTGAACAGAATGTATGAAACAGACTAAAGATTTCTTAGTCAGAAAGCAATATAAAATCAAATATATATCTTCAGCAGTTTTGGATCATCCAATCCCAAAGATGAAGTTTTGTTTTTTGTGCATTTGGATGCTGTCAGTAAATTGAAGTGAAGGGGGTCTGTTATTTTAAAGACTTGTCTGATGTTTTCTTAGGAAGAGGAAGTGTCTCCTCAGCTCTTCACATTCCATGAGGTGGTGTCCCAGCTGGTGGAGATGGAGGAGCAGGTCCTGGAGGACCACCGAGCAGTGTTTCAGGTGACATATTTACAGTACGAGTTTATTCTGCAGGCTAAATTTTTTTTTTCATATTAATATATGCAATGTGAAATTTGTGTTGGGTTATGAAAAAAAATCTTGAAAGATTATGATTGTTGTTCTGATGGTTTACATGTGTGAACAATAAATGTTTTTGTTTTACTGATTATTTCAATTAAGAATTTATTTTTCTTTAATTAAATGAAAGTTTTTATCATTCATGTGTGTAATGGTGGGTGTGTGCCGTTTGGTCCAGGAGTCAATTAGGTGGCTGGAGGATGAAAAGGTTCTGCTGGAGATGACGGAGGAGGTGGATTATGACGTAGACTCCTACTCCTCCCAGCTGGAGCAAATCCTCGACCAGAAGATCGATGTCCTGATTGAGCTCAGAGGTAGCCCTCATCCTGAAATCTTTTTTGCTTACCCATAGGCATTAATCACATCTATTTCAAACTGAAGATTTTCACAAATACCCAGATTTCTGATTAAATAGCTAAAGCCCCAGTAAACCTAAATCTGTGATTTTTTTCTTTTTCTTTTTCTTTTTCTAATTAGGATTCTCTTGGTCTTGTGGGTGCACACATCATACAGAGTAGATAATTATATATAGTATGTGTAATATAATAACTGAGTCTCAAACGCAACATCAGTCCACCCGAACAATCAGATGTCGGTTAAGCACGATTATTAGAGTATTAGAATCACCACTAGACACTTTTTTCCTAGATCAGTCCGGTCAAATGTTTTTATGTTTTATATTGGTGGTGTCCACTGTGTTGCTGAGGGCTTTAACTAATGTGGACATTACCATTATTTAAAAATAAATGTTTTAAAGTCTGTTTTTATTATGAAATTGTGTAATATTGTCTACTCTTTCTTTTGGTAGATAAAGTGAGGTCGTTTCGCTCAGCCCTGCAGGAAGAAGAACAAGCCAGCAAGCAAATCAATCCCAAGAGGCCTCGGGCTCTGTAGACTTGGAACTAAGGTCACAGGCACAAGCATGACAGCTAGACACTTGGCAGAGTTACAGCAGTTTCAGCAAATACCAAATAACCGTAACGTGTGTCTGTGCTAGACAACCTGCTAGTGTCCAGCAGAGTTACTCAGAATTTGAATGTCTCTTTCTTTGGCCAACATGTGAAATATACAAAACATTTAGATCATTGCATTGATGTACTGCACTGCTTTAAGTGGACTGCTGATCTTCAAGGAATGTCTGGCAGAAGCTGCAATTGTGCCCATCTACTAATTAAACATCTCACACAAAACTACACTGAATAACATTTTGAAGATCAGCATGTGCCTTAAGACAGCTGTAGAAGCACAGCCATTCGTGTAAGCAAGTGGGATTTGTTTTGTTTGTTAGAAAATTGCTGAAGTGATCTCTGCAGTAGACTTGGGAAATAGATTTCTTTTCTGTGTATTTGTATTTATTTACTTTTTTAAAGTTTAGTTAATGGCTGTTAACTACATTGTCCTACATTTTAGGGTCTTTACCACCTTCATTTTTTGAAGCTGATCTAAACCGAATGCATGTGCTTTTAATAACCTGTACCCCATTCTCTGTTACCAGCATGGCAGACCAGGCCCATCTGCACTTTATATAACCCTGTTTCTCATGTTGGACCCCACTAAAGTCGTATTACTCCATTATCTCCTTTCGGGGGGTTCGTAATGTCCTTTTAGTGTTTGTTTCAGTTATACTGTTCAACTTAAATTGTCTAAATTAATGATCTCAATGAGGTTACTGCTGCTCTGGAGTGGGAGTAGAGCTGTATTTTGTCAATAATGAATTTTGTTGTTTCTGGTTTTACTAGGGCATTGTCCTCGTACTCATTTTTTACTCTGTGCTGTGGCTCTTTTTGGCCAGCTGCAGAATGCTTCATTGTATATTAACTCTATCTTGGCTGGTATCTGGAAAACATGTTGCTCAAAACACTACTTTTCAGGACAAAAAAAAGATGTATGATGCTATAGACAGACATATGGATCAGACCATGTTGCTATAGCTGATCTTTTCACTGTTGGCACTAGACTCCGGTGGCTGAATATAGTCCAATTTGATAAGAACGTTATGTTGGTAGAGTTTGCAGTGTAGATGGTGTTGCTGCTTTTCTTGTCTTTGTAAAGCCTCAGGAAAGTGGGACAGTGCAGGAAGACAGATCACCCAACTTCACTTAAGCCAGGCACTAGAGAGACGACTTTAGGACCAGGTAGTTGGAGAGACAAAAACTAATATAAGGCTATACAATTAATGAAGTGACTTGCATATGTTGTATGTTTGTTTGAGAGAAGCAGGAGTACTCTCACCCTGAAGAGTTTGCTTCATTGAAAGCAAGATTTTTATATTCGGTATGGAAACCTTTAGCTAAAATAATAAACACAAATCTTATTCCGTGTATATTATCTAAACAAAGACAACAGCAGCATTAGCCAGTATTTTAAATTGTACCTTTGGTACCAACACATATTAGTAAAGGTATTGAGAAGTTGATGGAAATGCTAACGAAGTCATTAAAATATTTATGTACAACACATGATTTTCCTGGGATATTCATATAAAGCATTATATCGATCTTACAAACACATAGGGTTTATTTCTAGAAGGTGCCTTTAGTACAGGAACCACAGAAAGGAACCAACACATTAGTCCTACTGCAGCCTGTTAAATGGCCTTACTTTCGAGGTGCGAAGGTTCCATGTGCCAGCTTTCCTCTTTTATAGAGGTAACAGAGGTGTAATAACCTATTTCAAGTTTACTACTGTTTCAAGATCTTTTGACCACAACGTGCTTAAAAAATCTCAGTGAAAAATCTGGTTTGTTATTGAACATTCTAGCATAATGTTATAGCACCTTGAGATTAACATCCAAGCCAAAGGCACACTATAATTAAGATGCGATATCAATATGAATATATGGTCCAGATATCCTGCATTTGAGCTTCATGAAAAGTGGATCCCAGCAGAGTTGAATGCATGAAGTAGTCTGAGGATGAGAAAGTAACAAGAAGCAATTTTAAGCAGAGGAATGTAATTATTCGTCATATCAAGATTAGCTGCAGTGAAAAATGTATTTGCAAAGTATATTCACGTACACCATGAAGTCATCTATGTCCATCGATCGTGCCCGTTTTTCACTAAATTCAGCTTCCTGTAGAACGCTCTCAATTTTCTGGGTAATGCTGAAGTCCTGTGGTACTTCCTAGTTAATATACGATTAGAATGGCCCACAATCAAATATCTGACACCAAATGTGCCAAAATGTAAACAACAGCACCACAGAGCATACAAGCGATTTTAGATAATCTATCATAAAGAATATTCTGATGAACAGTAGGAGGAACTTACTATGTTGTGCATGGAGCAGTGAATTCTGTAGTTCTTCTCCAAAAGCTGCTCAACAGCAGTAGATCTTGGGGTGAGGGAAAAATACAAGATAGAGCTGAAAATGTTTGTTTTTAGGTACAGAAGTCGTTAAACTGAAATAAATACTTACTTGAAGGCTGCGTTCAGAGTTTTGTTCTTTCTTACAAATGCAATTCTGACAAGACCATCCCATTCCTACGAGTATAAATAAATTTGAATAGATAATACATAGAACCTAAAATTCATATTCAGTGTTAAATAACAAGATGCACCGATTCGATGAATAGTGCGTGTTGTACAATAACCCGGGTGCAACTGAATCTAAAAGCGATTGTGTGTGAATGATTAGAGATGAAGTTTACATCAGTCCTGTACATGTGTTTTGCTTATATTGGGAGTGGTTGCCTTTTACAATTAGAGCAAAGGAACCTGTTTACATGGGGGAAAATATTCTGTAGCTCTATATAATGTGAGAAACTGGAACATTTGCTACATTATTCATTATAATAAAATACATCAAGGCCTGCCTCCTATGTCTCTGCTCATTTCTGACATATCTATGTATAAAGAATCTTGGCTGTAGGCATTCTGTCATACAAACTACACTACAATGCCAAAAGTGGTGTTATCATCTATGAAGAAACGCTTCTTAACCATTTATAGTTACATTAAAGGTTGTAAAGATCCGTGAGATATTCTCACTTGAATTACACTTATGTTGCCAAAAGTTTTGGGACACCCTTCCAAATAAATGAATTCGGGTGTTTTTCATGGGTTGTGTTTGGCCCTTTAGTTCCAGTAAAAGGAACTCTTAATGCTTCAGCATACCAAGACATTTTGGACAATTTCATGCTCCCAATTTTGTGGGAACAGTTTGGGGATGACCCCTTCCTGTTCCAACATGACTGTGCACACCAGTGCACAAAGCAAGGTCCATAAAGACATGGGATGAGTGAGTTTGGTGTGGAGGAACTTGACTGACCTGCACAGAGTCCTGACCTCAACCCTATGGAACTCCTTTGGGATGAATTAGCGCGGAGACTACATGCCAGGCCTTCTCGTCCAACATCAGTGCCTGACCTCACAAATGCACTTCTACTGGACTGGTCAAAATTTCCCATAAACACACTCCTAAACCTTGTGGAAAGCCTTCCCAGAAGAGTTAAAGCTGTTATAGTTACAAAGGGCTGGGCAAGTCCATATTACATTCATGTGCATGTAAAGGCAGACGTCCCAAAACTTTTGGCAATGTAGTGTATCTTGGTAAACCATCATAAAGAATATCGAACTGAACAGTGGGAGTGACACTAAAATATTTACTTATTACTGTGCATGGAGCATATCTCTAGCGGCATCATATTTACACACACCGTCCTTCTGGCTTGGGTTCATGCCAGTATTTTTACTATAGTAATTAAGCACTAATCAGAGGTAAATTGCGTCCTTTTTGTGAAGAATATTTGTCTTGTTAACAGTGAAACAAGGCATATGCAAATAAGCTAAACAAACCTGAAAATTGATGGGTGGCGGTGGATTTTTCGGTTCTATCCTGACCACACTAGATTCCACTTTAGGAGGAGGTCTGAAATTGTTTTTTCCAACCTGAAATAAGAAAGCAGTGTCATGTCACCATTCTGTTCATGGATTGCATGATATCAGCTGCATGCTGTTTACATACAACCCTAAAGTAATTTTCCAATATCATCATGACCCAAAGTGTTTTATTCATTTTATGCCATAGGAATTTACCACGGCTAACATGTGTCATTTATTGTAGAGTGTGTTTTATCCATTTATAGTTACAGTTGATGCTGAACAGCCTTACTTGGCATTAATAAGACAACTAAAAAACAATGGCCAAGAAACTGCAAAGCCCTCCCCTCCCTTAAAGGTTAACCTGTAATAACCCTGTAGTGGGAACTATAGTCACTACTGAAATTATGGAAAATTATAATTTGCTAATTCAACAACATTGTGGATTAAAAAGAAATTTCACTGGTTAAATCTATATCAACAGGTAAATAACGACAGGGTCTTGAACCTGAATTAATTACCCCAACACATCACATGTACATTTCTGTAGCAAGTCCAATGTTATGACAGACTTTTTTGTGATATAAAGGCTTGTAATCACTGTCCACTGTGAGCTGTGGAGATGCCTAACCTTCATGAGGTGGTCCACTCTGGCCAGTAGTTGCGTGTTGATAGATAGTCTGCAGTAGAGTTTATCTCCAGGCTTCGCCACCAACCGCATAGCAAACTCCCTCTGGAACATCAGCACTGCACATCTGTCTCACACACACACACACCAAATTAATTACACCAAACAGGTAAGTTATGATAACCGTGAGATTCTTAGATTGGACATATTTTAGAAACTGGACAGTTAAATATTTGACTATAAACTTCATACCTGAAGAAAGGTCTGTGAAGAAGAAGCTTGAAGACAAATGGTGATGATATCTGCAAAGTGTGTTATATTGCTGTTAAAATGTAAAAGAGATCCTTTCGTATTAAGTTAACAAAAATTACACTTCTGGATTGTTACCTGATAGGGTAAATTTGCTACACACACGTCAAAGAACGGCAGTTCGGTCTTCAAAACGTCACCAACCAAAATCTGAAGCTTTGTCTGCATTGGCCTGTAAACGTTTGGTTTAAGACTGGATTATTTAGCCACAAAGAAAGCCAATCAAATGCTTCATTTATCTCAATCACTCACGTGCACTGCACTCGTTTCTGAAGTTCAGCTACAAGCCTGGTGTCCAGCTCACACGCTACTACCTTTAAATGACAGGAAGTATGTTGTGGGTTATGTTCTTGTTTACAATCAAGTATAAAAACAAAAGCTATTAAAGCATAGCTACTTTTTTGGCCTTTTCCAGAAGCTTCACGGTCATGTTTCCAGTTCCAGGTCCGACCTCCAGGACCACATCTGTAGGTCTCAAGGCTGCCTGATGATACACAATCAACAAACATATATGATATACACTGTATAAACATGTTCAATGTAAACAGCCATTTACTTACATTGGTTACTCTAAACAAATCTGTTTTAACGGCACAACTACGATAGATGATTAAGGGAAGCTAGGAATAAGTAGTACTATGAGATGCCAATACAGAAGTTGAGCATATCTGATAATGTGCTGTTCATCCTTTGGCCTTTAGAGACCTAGACATTTATTTTACAAATCAGCTTAAAGAAAACTAACCACTATGTTCCAGAAAGCATTAGATAATGATGATGACATGGTGTGTGATAACGCTGGAAGTGTGAATAAACATTATACACCGATCAGGCATAACATTATGAGCACTGAGAGGTGAAGTGAATAACTCTGATGATCTCCTCATCATGGCACCTGTTACTGGGTGTGATATATTAGGCAGCAAGTGAACATTTTGTCCTCAAAGTCGATGTGTTAGAAGGAGGAAAAATGGACAAGCGTAAGGATTTGAGCGAGTTTGACAAGGGCCAAATTGTGATGGCTAGACGACTGGATCAGAGCATCTCCAAAACTGCAGCACTTGTGGGGTGTTCCCGGTCTGCAGTGGTCAGTATCTATCAAAAGTGGTCCAAGAAAGTAACAGAGGTGAACTGGCGACAGGGTCATGGATGGCCAAGTCTCATTGATGCATGCGGGGAGCATGCCCGTGTGATCTGATCCAATAGACAGGCTACTGTTGCTCAAATTGCTGAAGAAGTTCATGCTGGTTCTGATAGAAAGGTGTCAGAATACACAGTGCATGACGGGTCAGGCAACACAATATTAGGCAGGTGGTCATAATGTTATGAGAGAGAGAGAGAGAGAGAGAGAGGTTACCTTCTCAATAATGCCATTAACCACCAAGGGATTTTTCAGGATATGCTGTCCAATACCAGTGTTGAACATGATTCCTGAAACACAAAGATGATTTCTTTTCCAAACACCAGTAGACAAATCACAGATCTGATGACACACAACACATCTCAGCTGAGACACAAACAGCTGACTGACATGCTACACAGCTCTAGATGACCAGCAGTAAACTAGCCCCACGTGCACTGACCTTGACTCTTCACCTCTTGGTGTTGTCGGGTTTTCTTCTCCGCTTTAACTTTAGGCATTTTGGTGAGTCGATTAAATCCGGAGATCTGGTACGGTTTTCACCCAGAATATCAGCTCACAGCACGTGTGTGTATCGACGGAACTACGTCAGAGAGGAAATTTGGGATTTCTTCATGTGTTTCCTCGAGCTGCTTGTAGTCGATGCACTGCCCTCTCGCGCCGAAGGCGAGACAAAGGGACCGGAAGTGACGTCCGCCTGTTGTGGTGCGGGTGATTTTTTTCGCGGCAATCCTGACTTGTCATTCAGTATAACTGCGGGAGCAAAATTGATGACACAGTAAACACAACAAGCAGGTAAATAAACTACGTAAATGGTTCTATTTTTCTGAAACAAAACAAAACAGTATGAAGGGAACATCCGGAGGTTTTACAGAGCACCCGGTTTAATCCTGTTTCTGTTAGCGCGCGCTGTAACTCAGCTGTAGCGCAGTAGCTAACTAGCTCCTGGTGTTAACATGAGACGTCACCAGGCGTGTTTCTTACCTTAGCCAGTGTAATATAAAAAGGTTTATCTCCTTTTTCAGATTCAATTCAAGTAAAGGATATATAATAAAAGCGCTCAACTAGCCCTGAGGCCGGTCAGGATGGCTGCGGTGACCGCGGAAGACTTGAAGCTGGAGCTCGAGACGTTCGATATCGCGTGCGAGGACGCAGCGCTCGAGAGAAGTGCGGAGAAATAAACACACAGGATTCAAGTTTAGATTCATGTTGACTACTCCCTTTCTCTTTTCTCTTTTTCTTTCCTTCACTGTGTGTGTGTGTGTGTGTGTGTGTGTGTCAGTGCTGGAGCAGTGTATGTGCCACAGGATTGAAGGGCAGGACATTGTGAATGAATGGGTCGCTTTCAGCACCACTAAAGGCCAGTTAAAGCTCAACCTCAACAACCTGGAGACCTTCGAGCACGAGGTGAACACACCATGATGAGTGTTTTATACTCCCTGTACATCATGATTCCATGTATACTGTATAGTGGCGTGTAGGGATGACGTCATGGGCTGAGCGCGTGCCCATTGGGTCGACCTGGTCGTTTGTATATCAAAAAGTGTTCTAAATTTCAGTACTTTTCCAGTGCGCTAACTCTTATCTTGGATATTAGGTTAAGCCGTATATAACTGTTCCAGTCTGATCTGTGGTGTTTACTGTGTAAACAGTTTCAGTGAAATTGTTACTCAAATCAGTCAGATAACTTTATTGGCACTTCACTATTGACACACGTGTAGAAGTGAGTGAAATTCTTGAGTGCAGCTCCAGACATTAACAAGAAGTAGTTAATGCTGGTTCTGATAGAAAGGTGTATAACAGTTTGTTGTGTATGGGGTCGCAGACCAGTCAGGGTGCCCATGCTGACCGCTGTGCACTGCCAGAAGCACCGACAATGGGCAGGTGAGCATCAGAACTGGACCACGGAGCAATGGAAGAAGGTGGCCTGTTCTGATGAATCAGATTATGTCAATGGCCGGGTGCATGTGTGTCACTTACCAGGGGAACACATGACACCAGGATGCACTATGGGAAGAAGGCAAGACGGCGGAGGTAGTGTCATGCTTTGGGCAAGGTTCTGCTGGGAAACCTTGGGTCCTGCCATCCATGTGGATGTTGCTTTGACACGTACCACCTACCTAAGCATTGTACAGACCATGTCATGGAAACAGCATTCCCTGATGGCTGTGGCCTCTTTCAGCAGGATAATTCTCCGTGCCACACAGCAAAAATGGTTCAGGAATTGTTTGATGAGCACAACAACGAGTTTGAGGTTTTGACTTGGCCTCCAAATTCCTCAGATCTCAATCTAATTGTGCATCTGTACAAACAAGTCTGATCCATGGAGGTCCCACCCCGCAACTGACAGGACTTAAAGGATCTGCTGCTAACATCTTGGTGCCAGATACCACAGCACACCTTCAGGGATCTAGTGGAGTCAGTGTCTTGACTGGGTCAGGGCTGTTTTGCAGCAAAAGGGGGACCAACTGAGCTGTTTTATCAGAATAGAATGAGATACTGCCTTATAAGAGATGAATTGAGTTTTAAAGTATTTTTTTCACTATGGAAGACATGTATCAGAGTGAAATTTAATTTTAATAGAATGAAATAGTATAAAGTTTTGTCTGTATAGAGTTGAATAGATTTTACTGGAATAAAAAGTAATTGATTATTGGTCTTTGGAACCCTAGAGCCTCAGATAAGCACAACTCTGGCTTTTCAAACTGGAAAAGTATGGAAATTCCGAAATCTTTTGGGAAAAACTATGTAAGAACAAAATGTATAGAAATAATAAGTATAGAAAAGGTCACTTTGGGAGTTTTTTCCCCATTAAGGGTCAATATGGCTTGTTTTTGAAATAAAACATTATTTCACATAATATATATTACACCATAAAATACTCCACTGGGAGGAAACTGCCTGAGGAAACCGTTTTCAGCTTAAAGCTCTGAGTGTTTGTTTGAGTAAGGCTGAATACTGCATTGTATTTTTTTTATTTCTTATTTTATTATTTTTTTGCAGGTCTTGAACAGAAGGCAGAAGACCAAAGGCTCATCAAAGAACAAGTTCAGCACCAATACCAGAGATGTTCACTCCATCCAGGACCTGTATCCTTCTTGTTTTGAGAATTGGCTTCTGATGCTGGTTCTGATAGAAAGGTGTCAATACACAGTGCATGATAGGTCAGGGCTGATTTGGCAGGAAAAGGGGGACCAACACAATATTAGGCAGGTGGTCATAATGTTATGCATGATCGGTGTACTGTGTTATAATAAATTAGTTAAATCCAGCCTTGCACTTAAATGACTAGTGAATTAAAATAGTCAGCATTAATTAGGTGAGCAGTCAGACTCCCATCTTGCTTAGTTATGGAAAGAATATGTTCAGGAAAAAATCAGATGCAGTTATAGTTACATAACAACTCTACATGCATTGCTTAAGCAGTTTTTTTTGGTACATATTCTTCTATTTGATGGATTTCTTAACCCCATCTGACCAGAATCAAAGCAGAAGAGGAGGAAGAGAATTTACTGGATTCTTACTCAACACCAGGAAAGGTAGGACCTGTTTTGAAAAATGGCAGTGTATTTAAAAAATTGTCCTTTTCTTGTTGCTGAAGTGTACATGCCTGTGTCTGTCAGGGCTCTCAGAAGCGTGCTCTCACCACTCCTGAACATCCTAAGTCTAAACGCAGTTCAGCTCATCTGGCCAGTTCAGGTCTGCTGTTGTCTCCTTCCAGCTTCTCGCCATGGTAAATAACACATCTTCACACACACTTTTCACACTGATTATGCATTTTCTGGGAGTGGTGGTAGCTTAAGCGGTTAAGGCTCTTGGTCGCTGACTGGAAGATTGGGGTTCAAGCCCTAACACCGCCAAGCTGCCACCGTTGGGCCCTTAACCCACCCTGCTCCAGGGGCGCTGCATCATGGCTGACCCTGCGCCCTGACCTCAAGAATTTCACTGTGCAGTAATATGTATGTGACAAATAAAGACAACTTAACTTCAGGCAGGTTCTTACAGAACTCTTGATAACTTACAGTAACTTAGTCTCTCTCTCTCCCCTCTCTCTCTCTCTCTCTCTCTCTCTCTCTCTCTCCCCCCTCTCTCTCCCCCTCTCCCTTTCCCTGCAGTGTAACTCCTTCTCAGAAGTACAGCATGCGCAGTGCACGTGGGGAGGTGGTGGCCACATTCGGGGCAGTACAGGGTCCGCGCTGGACAGGAAAGGGACAGACCTCAGTGCATGTGGAGCTCCTCGAGGGCCACGAAGACTCGCTCACCAGCTCCTATAAATACATGTTCCAGAGGCTCAGAGATGTACGAGATGGTATGTCCACTACACTACACTCTTCTGCCTGGATTGCTATAGTAATAATAATGTCATAAAAAGTGCTAATTGACGTAATGATTTTATCAGCAGTGACATAATATTTTTAGACTGCATGAATGTATAAGTTTTGATATTACAAGAAAAATAAGGTGTTCTGTGTATTATGTTTCTTCTGTGGTGTCTTCAGTTCTGACTGAGAAGATTGACTTGCTGGGGGAGGAGCTTAAATCACACTTTAATATAGAAGAGTTTTCTCCAGTCTCTCTTCCTGCTCAGGTACAAACAAGCACTCGCTTCCTGATCTTATTATTTTCACCGAATCGGTGTTTAACCCGACTTCGTGTCTCCTGCAGGACACCATATCTGTGTTAGGTCAGGTGTGCTGTGACAGTAACGGGAAGCTGAATGCTCAGTCTGTGTTGCTGGAGACCAGTCAGGAACACGGTGCCAGACAGGTGCCTGTAGATGTGTCCGAGCTCAAAGACTACTCGCTGTTTCCCGGACAGGTGAGCAGAAATGTTCGCAAACATGCATCACAGAAATTACAGGAATTGGATGTTGAGATTGGATCATTAATAATTAATAAGAGGCCATTTTGCATGGAGAGGGTTATGGTGTGCATTAATGAGCCACTGGTCTCTTGTTTCAGGTTGTCATTATGGAAGGTATGAACACTTCCGGTTCAAGGTTTGTTGCTTCCAAACTCTATGAGGTATGTGTCCAGAACAGAATCAACAATATTAGTTTAGTTTTGTAACATGAATACATTTTATGTTTTACCTTCGCTGTGTTATTTTGTGTCCTCCAGGGTGTCCCATTACCCTTTTACTCCTGTCCAGAGCTGAAGCAGGAAATGAATGAAGGTCAGAACCTTGCTGTTTGAGTTATTCAGTTTTAATACATAGCAATGCACTGTTATAAAACTTGTACTTGTGTGTGTTTGTGCATGTGCATACAGTATCAGAGTCTGTGATGGTGTTAGTGGCCTGTGGGCCATACACCCCTTCTGACAGTTTAGCTTATGACCCGCTGATTGACCTGATTAACATCATTAATAAAGATCGGCCTGATGTCTGCATTCTGGTGAGACCAAAACGCTTATTAAAATGGGTCGTTCATCCGAAAATGCTGATTTTGCTATAAATGAAAGTTTTGTGTGTTAAGTTTTTGGCCTTACCTGACCTGCTTTATGTGCTATTATTCAATATCGAACACAGCTCGGGCCGTTTGTTGATTCCAAGCATGAGCAGATTGAGGTATGTTTGTTTTATTTATTATTTTAATTTGATTTCCTGTGCAATATTTCAATCTTAACAGCAGACTGATTTACACACTATCTTACAGAAAGTTCAGGTGACAGAAACATTTGAAACCATCTTTACCAAATGTATGGAGAGCATCGTGGATGGAACCAGAGGGTGTGTATAACAGAAACTTGTTAATGGTGATTTTACTTTATCGATCTATTCTTTTCCTGTTCTCAGACTTCTTCCACCCTAATCCTCCTCCTCCTCCTCCCTTTCAGGACTGGCTGTAAGTTGGTGTTCGTTCCATCTCAGCGAGACGTGCATCACCATTACATTTATCCCCAGCCGCCTTTCACACTCCCAGACCTGAGGAAAGATGATGCTCAGGTGAGTTCGTCACTCCGTGTTCCTGTGTAATGGGAGAAGAACCTGCTGAGTAGATGTTGCTTCACTCTTTCACTGACCTCACGATTTCTGATTTTACATCCTAGCGAGTGACCTTAGCCTCTGATCCCTGCACACTCCTGATCGGTGGTGTGACATTTGGCATGACCTCTACAGACATCCTGTTTTACATGGGAGCTGAGGAAATCAGCTGGTAAGATGGATATGCTGATTATTATTATAACTATATAGACTATAAGCACAGTGGATAGCCCTGACGTGAAATTGAACCTTTTTTACTTTGTACGTTTTGGCTTTAACACGTTTCTTTATTGTCGCAGTGCAACAGGCTCCGACCGATTCTCACGGATCATGAAGCACATGTTAACTCAGAGGAGGTTGGTAGGATATATATCGATGCCAGAGTTTTGGTCTTTATCTCATAGCTTGTTCTCACAGGTTCCCTTTCGTTTCAGCTATTACCCGCTGTACCCCCCTGCCGAGGAGGTCAATATGGATTATGAAAGGTTCCAGCAGTATGGCCAGCTGCCC
Organism: Hemibagrus wyckioides; assembly: GCF_019097595.1. Taxonomy (NCBI): domain Eukaryota; kingdom Metazoa; phylum Chordata; class Actinopteri; order Siluriformes; family Bagridae; genus Hemibagrus; species Hemibagrus wyckioides. The sequence continues at coordinate 22,683,883 of NC_080714.1, read as the reverse complement.
CTCACTCCTGATATTCTCATCGTCCCCTCCGAGCTGCGCTATTTCATCAAGGTTAACCTCTACCTTCGGTTTTATGAAAGCAGCCTTTATTCACAAATCTGTACTTGTAGGTTAAATAATCTCTTCTCTATCAGGATGTGATCGGCTGCGTGTGCATCAATCCTGCACGTCTGACCAAAGGGCAGGTGGGAGGAACATATGGACGGTTACTGATCCAGCAGAATCCAGTACAAGAGGAAGGAAAGAGAGTGAGCCCTTGCATAGCAGCACAGGTGGTGAAAATATAACTCGCAGAGCTTTCTGGGTGATTTGTTTGTATGTACAATTTCATTTTATGTTTCCATTTTTGTAGCAAGGATAAAAAAAATAAAATGTATAGTAATGGAATGATGCACTTGAGATTTTGTGTGAACTAACTGCTGTAGTGCTTTGGTATTGTAATGAAAATGGGGGAAAAAAACCCATTGTGCTGCATCTTGTGCAACCCTGGTGTTTATATCCTCACTGGGAATGGTGCTACCTCAGTGCTCCAGGGTTCTTGATTTGACCCTGAGCTTGGCTTACGGTCACTGAGGAGTTTCGTACGTTCTCCCTGTGAGTTTCTGACAAGCATTCTTGTTTAGTCCAAAGTGAAGCATCCCATCAGAGGTGTAGTCTCACCTCACGGCCAAACAGAAGAATTGTCTGAAAACACCAAGAAAAGAGAACTATTTATGTGTAAAGGCAATTACAGACATTTATTATAGGGAAATGTCCACAATAATGTTCATGTTTATAATATTCTCCACTTAGAGTGCAATATCAGCATTAACACACATATATTCTTGCTAAAAATATTTTTTAAATAGAAACAGTAAAGGAAAAATCACAGAAGATGGTTTCCCTTGTCAGCGCAAAAATTTACATTTACACAAATGGTTGCTGTACACAGACTCAGATATAGCTTGTATATTGTTTAAGATTATATGACCTTTTTTTAGGTAATGAGTAATAGGTATAGTTTGTCGAGTAAAGAAAAAAAAAACATGGTGACTATGCAGACTATCCATCCATTCTCTATACCCACTTTATTCCTAATTCTATGCAGACTATTTTTACTCATTTTACAAGACAACAGGGCTGTATTAAAAATTCTACAGTATCTATATTACAAAAGATATGCAATATGTTGTGGCATATTTGCTTTATAAATCCAGTCCTCCTCAGTTCGGGATGCTCTCCAACCCCATTGCAATGTCTCTCAGTTTAGGATCGTCGATCCAGTTCACCTTGCTTGCAAGGATGATTCCCTGAGAAACAAAACACAGACACATTTTTAAGGAAAACACCTGCTGCTTTGATACAGAATAAGTCATAGTGTACAAGTGATAGTGATTTCTTAGTATCTTTCATGCCATAGATTCAATCAGTTAATGTTGCTGTAAAATACCAAAATACACACATACTCGAAGGACATTTTGGGAAATGGTAGCGATCTTTTTGTACTTCTGCAGGATTTCCTCAGCTCTTTCCACGGCCTGCTTCTGTGCCTTGCCCTGATTCTCGCCCATCTGTTTCAGTGCATTAATCTCCTGCATCTTGTTCTTAATGAGACCTTTCAGCTCTGGGAAAATACAATACACACAGGATTCTCAATTCTGCTGTAAAACACACAGCAGGCCTTCTATACCAGTATTAAATGGTTTATACAGGACCACTGTGGCTGTGAAACGGTTTAGAAAAATCTACTTAAAATGCACAGCAGAGTTGCTTAGGAGACTTAGCACTTACCAAGTCTCTCCTTTTGAATGTCTGTGATTTGGTCCTGAAGTTCTCGAGTTTCCTAAATCACATAGCACATAAACAAACAAATAAATAAATAATTTCTTCAACAACAATTTTACTTTCATGTATCAGCCATAACATTATGAGCACTGCCAGGTGAAGTGAATAACACTGATTATCTCCTCATCATGGCACCTGTTAGTGGGTGGGATATATTAGGCAGCAAGTGAACATTTTGTCCTCAAAGTTGATGTTAGAAGCAGGAAAAATGGACAAGCGTAAGGATTTGAGCGAGTTTGACAAGGGACAAATTGTGATGGCTAGACCACTGGATCAGAGCATCTCCAAAACTGCAGCTCTTCTGGGGTGTTCCCGGTCTGCAGTGGTCAGTATCTATCAAAAGTGGTCCAAGGAAGGAACAGTGGTGAACCGGTGACAGGGTCATGGGTGGCCAAGGCGCACTGATGCACGTGAGGAGCAGAGGTTTGGACCATGTGTTGCTCAAATTGCTGAAGAAGTTAATGCTGGTTCTTATAGAAAGGTGTCAATACACAGTGCATGACGGGTTAGGGCTCTTTTGGCAGCAAAAGGGGGACCAACACAATATTTGGCAGGTGGTCATAATGTTATGCCTGATTAGTGTATTAATGTATAATGTAATGATTTATTTATTCTATATATGATTCATAATTTGTGTCATGGATTTCAGGCATTCTAAGCCTAGTACTATTAGCATATGTTTCAATATTACAGCACTATTATTAAAATAACAGTAATAAAAAATACAATACCTTTATAACCTTTAATGCCTTTTCACTGAGGTCTGCATTTTCATCAACAATAGCTTTCAGTGGCCTACAAGACAATATTATGACAATATTAATTATATATAAATGAGCAAAAATAAACAAAAAAGCATTTTAATAATAACAAAAATAAACAAAAAAGCAAAACACCCACATTACACAAAGTATATTACATAAGAGTGCGATTTAATTGCATCGATAAATTCACTTACGATTCCCCAGCATTATCCTGTATCAGTTTCTCAATGATGACGTTCCAAACCTGCATCCTAAAACACACAGTGTACAGCATTACACTTCCACTCTGAATTTAATCACACAGACATCCAGAAGCATTATGAGACAAAACCTAATCACAACAAACAGGAAACCTATATGTTACCTGTTTAGGGCCAGTGTTTTGTTGAAATGTGACGTTCTTGCCTGTTCAATTTCTTTTTGATATTTGGACCTGTGGATGATGACACGAAGAGAAAACATGAAAACTTCAAGGCCAAATCATAGAAAAAATGCTCATGTTCACAAACCAGGCAATGATTGAGACTCACAGATCTGCTTCAGCATCTAGGGGTTTAGAAGACTTCAGTTTGTCTGCCAAATAAAACAAAGATGAGCATCAGATCCCAAAAACAAATGTGTAGAACATTAATAGGATTATATATTGTGCTAGTGAACTTACCCATATTGACCTTAATATTCATGTCAAAGCATTGGTTGGCCATTATATCTTTCATCCTGATGGAATGAATACACAAACACACATTTAATTACAAATATGGTCACACTCCAACATCAACATAAAGCCATTATATAGTCCTAAATACACTTATATTGCCAAAAGTTTTGGGACACCCCTCCAAATCATTGAATTCAGGTGCTGGACTTGGCCCCTTAGTTCCAGTGAAAGGGACTCTTAATGCTTCAGCTTACCAAGACATGTTGGACAATTTTCTGCTCCCAACTTTGTGGGAACAGTTTGGGGATGACCCCTTCCTGTTCCAACATGACTGCACACCAGTGCACAAAGCAAGGTCCATAAAGACATGGGATGAGAGATGTTAAGGAACTTGACTGGCCTGCACAGAGTCCTGACCTCAACCTGATAGAACACCTTTGGGATGAATTAGAGCGGAGACTGTGAGCCAGACCTTCTCGTCCAGCATCAGTGCCTGACCTCACAAATACGTTTCTAGAGGACTGGTCAAAAATTCCCATAAACACACTCCTAATCCTTGTGGAAAGCTTTCTCAGAAGAGTGGAAGCTGTTATAGCTGAAAAGGGCGGGACAAGTCCATATTACATTCATGTGCATGTAAAGACAGACGTCCCAAATTTGACCTGGCTTGCAGTCTCCGCTCTAATTCACCCCAAAGGTGTTGAGCTCAGGACTCTGAGAAGTTCCTCCACACAAAATCCATGTTTTTATGGACCTTCCTGGTGTGCAGTCATGTTGGAACAGGAAGGGGTCATCCCCAAACTGTTCCCACAAAGTTTGGAGCACGAAATTTTCCAAAATGTCTTGGTATACTGAAGCATTAAGAGTTCCTTCCACTGGAACTAAAGGGCCGAGGCCAACCCCTGAATTCAGTGATTTGGAGGGGTGTCCCAAAACTTTTGGCAACACGGTGCATCTTCTAAAGTCTTCAGCGAGAACTGAAGTGCATTTCCAGCTCACCTGAGTAACTGTATGGGTGAAACGGATGATGGGAGATGATCGCTCACAGCAATAGGATCAGTATCTTCAGAATCCATCTCTAAAGCGACAAACAGAAACATCTGCGTTCAGACGTCAACCATACACACCTGGGTGCAAAAGTTTGTACACCCCCCTTACATGGAAATGACGAGATCTAGACATGAATACAGGCTGGTTTAGTGCCATATGGTGTGGAATTGGGAATAAGTTTATAACAGGATAACACCATCCTCACAAACACGGAATTCTCATCTGTAATATATAGTAATATGTAATATAGCGTTAAAAGCGACGCAAACCATCGCACTCACCTTGACTAATAACTTACCCCAAAATAAGCGAAATTATTCCATTTTTATATATCAATACACACACACAAACATTTCAATAAAACAGTGGATATATTAGTTTACAGCTTACTGTTTGTCCGGTTTGTTTTTATCACCTCGTTGACTAGCTAGCTAGTTTATGCTAACAATAAACAACCGAATCTGCCGCCGCCCGAGAGTCCCTCGTCACGTGACTCCGACGTGTCTCGCGTTAAATGAGGCCACGCCTTGACAAAACCGCCACGCCTCCTATATGTCCGTAAAAGCCCACCGTATTCACAGGCTGTATCTCAAACGGCTTTCCACTTCCTATATTGGCGTACTACACAAGGTTTAAAATAACGAGCCAGCGGTCCCTTCCTAGTGCACTTTATCTACACTACGAAGCCATTCGTAATTCAGCCACTGGTTACGAGCCTCCAGACCACTGTTTTCAGTAGTGGGATGCTATATTACAGGATGTGATGCGAAATTATTTTGTCTTAAATAGATATGTTTTGGTAAGGATGTCATGGAACTTTGTTAATTCGGCTTAATGGATTGCGATTTGTTTATATTATTTAGCACTGGTGCTAGCTGGTTAGCTCGTGTCATTGGTTAAAAGTCCAAGTCCATCATCATTGTGCTCGCTAGTTAGCTGGCTAATATGCTTGCGCTAATACCTTAAATAAATGCCCTATATGCAGATGTGCAATATATTCTTATTAATCTGAGCTTTAAATATTTTATTTTTGCAGTAAAGTTAATGCCAGTGGTAGGTGTTGTTCAGTATCATGCACGTTTAACCTATCAAATTAGCAGAATAATGTATTAATGCATTCTTAATTATTTTTTTTTTTGCTTTATGTTTGGCTTTGTTGTTCATAAACACACGCCTCTATTGCAAATACAAACTATAAAGAATTTGTCCTCTAGCTAAATCTAGAAAATGTCAACAGCTGCGTCATTTAAACCGGAAGCAGTTTGTGGAGGTCGCGATGGGAGGTAAAGTTAGCACTGGCAACATGGCCGCCGCCAGTCGGGTCGTGCAGGTAAATATTCTCGACGAACAATTTGTTTATTGTCTCGTGGTGAAAATATTTCTCTCATCCAAGTCCCTAAGATGTATTTTAGACAACGAGGCATTTCAGCGTCACCACATGACCTTGAGGCCTTTTAGACCCATAACTGCCGTGTGTAATTTACCAAATGTCCTTGTCAGTATACAGAGTTGTCTTTCAATTTCTCTTTCCTTAAAATGTTATGGTTTTTTATATTGTTAAAGTATTAAGACATTTAGAAGATAATAGTATGGCTTTGCTAGTTCTGTAACCACAATCAGGAAGTGCATCGCCGTTGTAGTGTATTAACTGTCTCAGCAAATAGAGGGTTCAAAGTTAATCTACAACCTATATTGCCAAAAGTTTTGGGACACCCCTCCACATCATTGAATTCAGGTGTTGGGCTCGGCCCCTTAGTTCCAGTGAAAGGAATTCTTAATGCTTCAGCACACCAAGACATTCTGGACAATTTCATGCTCCCAACTTTGTGGGAACAGTTTGGGGATGACCCCTTCCTGTTCCAACATGACTGCACATCAGTGCACAAAGCAAGGTCCATAAAGACATGGTTTGGTGTGGAGAAACTTCACAGGGTCCTGACCGCAACCTGATAGAACACCTTTGTGATAAATTAGAGCGGAGACTGTGAGCCAGGCCTTCTCGTACATCATTAGTGCCTGCCCTCACAAATGTGCTTCTAGAAGTCAGGCACTAATGTTGGATGAGAAGGTCTGGCTTGCAGTCTCCCCTCTAATTCATCCCAAAGGTGTTTTATTGGGTTGAGATCAGGACTCTGTGAAGTTCCTCCACACCAAACTCACTCATCCATGTCTTTATGGACCTTGCTTTGTGCACTGGTGTGCAGTCATGTTGGAACAGGAAGGGGTCATCCCCAAACTGTTCCCACAAAGTTGGGAGCATGAAATTGTCCAGAATGTCTTGGTATGCTGAAGCATCAAGAGTTCCTTTCACTGGAACTAAGGGGCCAAGTCCAGCCCCTGAAAAACACTTGAATTCAATGATTTGGAGGGGTGTCCCAAAACATTTGGCAATATAGTGTATAACATTACAGCTTGTATCTAATGTTTCATCATCATTTTCACAGGTTGTGCGACCTCATGCGCCACTTATCAAATTTCCAAATCGGCAGGGCATGCCCAAGCCAAATGGTGAGCATGACAAATATCCATTAAAGTACATTATAACTAATGCATTGTCACATTCATACTCCACAAACTTTCAACACAATCCCATCACATAAACATTAAGATAAACGATCAAAGGTTGCAGCAAGGGACTCTTTTTTTTTTTTTTTTTTCTTGTTCTTTCTTAATCCAGATTGGTCAGAAGGTCACCACTTTGGGACGTGTCGTTATTGAGAAAATAATCACCTTTTGGGATATCATGCTGCATCACACCAATATCTCACTGATTATTTTCCTATAACATCATCCTCCAAGGTGTTTTAGTCCTTACTATTCGAGCTCTTTACATCAGTTACTTAAAGCAGTTATGTACTACATTTGCAGCATTTTCATATTTTTATTGAAGTGACTTGGATGCAAGTTAACATGTAATAATTGTTTCCATGTGATTAAACTTATTCAATCTAAATGGCTGTTAATTTATTGCTCTATTACAATTATAACAGTAATAAACCGACATCTACTGTCTTGATAAAAATTGCAGTAATGATTCTTCAGACTTCCCAAGGTCACCAGACCACACTTTGTGAAGAAAACCAAGAGCATTCGTTGTGTAGCTGTCTGTGTAGTTGAAATTGAACTTGGGTTTAAGCAGGGGGAAAACATTACCCAGGCATTTCTTGTGAGAGAATGAGTCAGTTTTGATTTCTAAAACCTTATACTGCTACCTCAAACCTGCTGAACTATTTTGACACCTATTTACAATGAACAGTGCAAAATTAAAAAAAGAAATTGATCCACCTTTTATAGAAACCTTTTAAGACCTTTTTTATTTGTCATATTTACGTTTACATTTATTCCTTCTTTCAGTACAAGAAGCAATTAAGCTGCTTATTGCTAACGCACCACACATACCTGCACCTGCATCTGCAGCAGCACCTGCAGCAGTACAGTCTGCTACACCACCTCCCAAACCCGCAGCACACGTGAGTCGACTCCCTGGCACACCGGACAACATCGCTATCGTTAAAGAGCTTCCACAGAGATACCGACGACAAGCCCTCACACTCGAGGAGATGGACTACATTCAGGTTAGTGCTCATGCTGAGAGAGAGTGCATGTGTGTGTGTGTGTGTGTGTTACTCCACTGCTGAGTATAGAGATCAGATCCCAGTGCTGTGTTCATGACCAGAGATCCAGTACATTCCCAGTAAACACACTCGCAACAAACTCCCAGTGCTTTCAGTGTATAATCCAAAACAACAGGTTTCATGTGACAAAAGTCACCTCTCACTTGGCATTATAATATTTGAACTGAATACCAAACCTTTTGAAGGAATAAAATATCCAAAAGCAAATTTGACTATTATAGTTCAAATCTTGCTGAGCATCAGTCAAGTGTGCGTCGTTACTATGACAACCAATCTGGCAATCGATTATTTAGTTCAGTTCATTTGTGTAGCACTTTTAAGAGTGGAGTGGACTCTTGCAAAGCAGATTTACAGGAATATATAAATCCGGGATATAAATAATAACACTGTTATAGTTATCCCTGAGCGAGCCAGAGGCGACCGTGACGAGGATGAAAACATCCTGAGATATGAGGAAGATCCCGAGAGGAACCATCGTCATCTGAGTGACACCGAATATTGTGATTTATAAATCTTTTCCCTTTTGTAACTGTGTACTACATGGTCAAAAGAGTGCAATTGTATAACCAGAAAACACATATTAGGTATACCTGTGATCATTCACTTGCATTACATTTACATTTGGCAGACAGCCTTATCCAGAGCGACTTACGTTTATCTCATTTATACAACTGAGTGATTGAGGGCCTTGTTCAGGGGCCCGGCGGTGGCAGCTTGGTGGAACTGGGATTCAAACTCACAACCTTTCTACCACATCCCTTATGTAATGTTTGAGTACATCACAATAGTGTGAAGATTTAGTCAGTCATCCAGGAGCTCTCCGGTGCTCTCACTGCCTCCGCCTGGGCTCGTTTCCTGGGTAAGGAACCCAGCCACTGAGGGGTTAACTCTTGAGTGCTTGTCCCAAGCCTGGATTAAACAGAAGGGGTTGAGTCAGAAAGAGCATCTGACTGTAAAACCTGTGCCAAAAATCAAATATGTGGATCAGATCATCTGCTGTGGCAAACCTGAACAGGGAGCAGCCAAAACACCAACAACAGTCTTTAGAAGAAGGAAGAAGTTGCGTTTATTATCGCCACACATACATTACAGCATAGTGGAATTATTTTCTTCGCATATCCCAGCTGAGGAAGTTTGGGATCAGAGCACAGGGGCAGCTATATGATGCAGCGCCCCTGGAGCAGAGAGGGTTAAGAACCTTGCTCAATTGCCCAACAGTGGCAGCTTGGCATTGCTGGGGCTTGAACCCCGATCCTCAACCCAGAGCCTTAACCATTTGAGCTACCACTCCATTTTAGTCATTTTAAGAAATGATTTGTCTTGCTTTCTGAACCCAAGTCCTCAAATCACGGGTTAATTAGTGGCTCTTAGAGATCTGTATATGGTAATATTGCTGTATTTCATCATCAGTAACAATGTTTTTGTTCTGTTTGCAGCGCGGCGGCCCTGAGTGAAGGACCGTCGTTAAATCCTGCCAGTGCCGATAGCTGTGGAGAAGCTTTTCATTGAGGCTGGTATTCTACTCTTCAGAAGGGTTTCACTCTTCAGAAAGAGTCATTGCTCAAATGTATATAAGAGAAATTCTGAAATCTAATTATTCAGTGTATCCTCGGTCATTTCTCCCTGGTCCAGCTGCAGTCGTATGTTCGCAGTGTGGACTTTTTGACAGCGAGTCAGTACTTTCCAGGTGCTCTGTATTAAACCAGCTTGTTATCAATATTACATTATCGTAGTTGGATCATTTCACTACTTCACATCAGAGCCAGGCTGCTCAGTTCACACTGCACTCGTGCACTTTCTTCAGCTCTTACACATCACGTCAGTGTGCTAGTTTGGAAATCAGTTGTCATCCTGTGCTCTGTGAACTGTGTGTAATTCTGGGTGATTAAATTTATATTCATTTAAATTGGTTTGTGTTTTTGAATTGAATGACTGATGCAGAATTAATGCGTACTATCATGATGCAGTCTTTGGTTATATTTCATGGACATGTTGATCTTGGCACTTTGGTTAATTAATGGTTTTCTACATGATCCACAATGCAGTTCTGCTCCTGACTGATAGCAGCATCAATGAGGATTATCTGATTCCCAGCGTCCTCAGCTGGGATATGAGGAGAAAAGAATTACACTGTGCTGTAATGTACACCGATCAGGCATAACATTATGAACACCTCCCTAATATTGTGTTGGTCCCCCTTTTGCTGCCGAAACAGCCCTGACCCGTCATGCACTGTGTATTCTGACTCCTTTCTATCAGAACCAGCATTAACCTCCTCAGCAATTTCAGCAACAGTCTGTTGGATCAGATCACACGGGCCAGCCTTCGCTCCCCGCGCGCATCAATGAGCCTTGTCCTGTCACCGGTTCACCACTGTACCTTCCTTGGACCACTTTCGATAGATACTGACCACTGCAGACCGGGAACACCCCACAAGAGCTGCGGTTTTGGAGATGCTCTGATCCAGTCGTCTAGTCATCACCCTTGTCAAACTCACTCAAATCCTTACACTTGTCCATTTTTCCTGCTTCTAACACATTCACTTCCTGTCTGTGCTCATAATGTTATGCCTGATTGGTGTGGTGGTGGTGGTAAAGGCTTCTTGGAAAGTGTATTCTCAACCCTGAGAATGACATCAATGCATGGGCTGTTTTGGCAGCAAATGGGGGACCAACACAATATTAGGCAGGTGGTCATAATGTTATGCCTGATCGGTGTAAACTGTTAACTAGTCAAGCTGTGTTGAACTCAATCTAATAGCTACAATGCATTCTGGAGCTTTGTGTCCATCGTATGCACCGAATTCGGTCAGGTTTCTCATTGACGTGACTTTCAATGTTGCTGGAAAATAAGCTTTTTGCAGTTGCAATCAACGTCTCCCTGTGATGGAGTCAGAGTCTTTTGCCTCTGCTTGTGTTAGAGTTCGTTTTCTTCTGTTATAACGTCTTTCTGTTGTCTTCAGCACGGAGAGATGTGCCGAAATTCTCATCTGTGATGAATCACACGTACGGAAGACTTGGAACTCTCTCACAACTGTTTCCAGAGCTTTATTTCTGGATGTTTTACATCAAGTAATAAAGTACAACAAAAAATACAAAATAATACCTAAACAAATGCAAAAGCAAAAAAAAACAAAACAAAAGCAATATAATTGTATTTACATATTATAAACAATATGTTGGAATAATTCAGTTATTAAATGTTATGATTGTCTATATTTCTGGATAAACATTTATAGTTATATGTCGCTGTTATTCACAATTGTATTTTCCCTTTTTATAAGTTTCTCCCGTGAATGGATCAGAGACGATAATTCTGTTCGAAATGAACGTGATGAATACACAAACTCAAAACATTTACCAGGCAACTTGGACGTGTGGAACTCACTACGACTTGTACACTGAGCATTCTGATCATTTTCTATAAATAATCGAAAGCACGAGGAACCGGGCTCGTCGCCTCGGTGCACATCCGACAGGAAAGGACGTAACATGGCAGTGCACGAGAGGAGACGCTGCTGAAAGCGGAATAAAACGCACCGATATGATCCATTCCATCACTTTCACGTGCAGCGAGTGGGAAAAGCAACGTCTCGCTCACGTTAGATCTATCAAACATTAAAACAAAAACGAATTACATTCACTCCAGCAGAAAATCTGGAGCTGAGAAAGCTTGCATTTGAGGCAGCGGGGAAGGTTTTTCCACAAAGCACAAAAAAAAAAAAGGTAAGACACAAGAAAAATCTCTTCGATAGGAATGTCCTTGTTTTGAGTTGTGTAAAAATCCCACTCGAAACATCTGCAAGACGTATTTCTACTCCAGCATGACTCCTGGACACACACACACACGCAGCAGCAGCAGTGCAGTTTAACCCTCAGCTCTGTGATTCTCTACTCATCAGGTGCAGTTTTTCACATTGACCGATAGCAGCTTATTTGATGAAAAGAAATGAAATGCATTTCCACACCCTTTTTTTGAGCTGAGATGAATGGTCTTGCACTCGTAGTGGGGCGTCCTGAACCGAATCGCAGAAGAGAATGTGCCATGCAGATCTCTATACATCTCCCACTTGTGTAAAAAAAAAAGGACATTTTAGTGGTCATTTGTAAAATAGCCACAGCTGGCATGGATGACCAATACAGATCTTACTAGAAAAAACAAATAATAATAATAATAAAAAAAAAAAAGAGCATAACGTATTTAAGGAATATTAGAAGAAATACAACAATTAAACAATCTGTACATATCTACATATTATTGCCATAATAAACAAGAACCTTATTTTATATATCTATATATATATATATATCTATATATAGAGATATAGATAGATATATATATATATCTTGACTCAACCTTTCTCTGAAATGAGTTTTGGATGTTCAGAACAAAAAGCGTTCGTTTTCCCCAGACTCGAGTCCCATCTGCTCGGTGCATACAGTATACAAAAAAAAAAATATGGCAGAATATTATATGGGATGGTTTTACAGCACAGCAAGCCTAACAAATAGGGCAAAGCATCTGACGCTGAATAGCTGAAATAACCGTAAGAACTAACCCAACTAATATCACGTTTCCAAGAACCACACGAGCGACCCGTAATGGCACGTGTCTATATGAGAATCTGTAAGCAGTTCTGTTTAGCGCCTTCCTGACGTAGCGTCTTCACGACAGAAAACGTATGTATAATACTGTCACCAAGCGAGTCCCACTTTAAAACGACACTCCAAAAGGGTCATCCTGGGTGGATCTGCGTGCGGATCAAACGCATGTCCTGGTTGTAAGATGTACCTAATAGTTCAGCTGCCTTTTTCATGGAAGTATAAGCAGAGGGAATAATATTGGCACCCTCGCTACTCATATCTTCCAAACCCTCAGCGAGAGGTTCGCATAAAAACCCTGATGATATGTGAAGTTGCACATCGAAGTGTGAATTTTTAAAGCTTAAAAAACACTTAAAACCGGCCAAACTAGAACGATCACACGGCTACCGACAGACTGGACAAATACGCAATTCTCGTCGTAAGAAACACTAACATACAGTGGCAAGCTCACGGCTCCTTAAAAAAAAAAAAAAAAAAAAAAAAAATGCAGGCAGGACACATGGCATGCATTCACAGAGCAAAAAAAACCAAAACAAAACAAAAAAAAAAGCCCAAAAATATTCTAGCTCGTAAAGAAGTGCTCTTCATTGTAATAGATATGTGGTTTTTGCTGCAAATCCCCAATTTAAGAAAGTTTCCTGATATACAAAATGCTACATGTGCCGAACCCCGGTGTCTCGCGGCTTGTGTAAACATCAAAAACAGTACCAATTTAGATAAAAATCAACTTACAAATGATAAAAGGTACAAAACAAAAAGAAGTCAATGCAGTTTCTGGCAACAATTCTTTTTCACAGGAAAGTGAAACTGAAGGCTTCGGTAACAGGGATGAGTAAATACGATAAGAGAGCAACTATCACAGCTCTCTACCTCCAGCATTTAATGTTTTAAACTGTAAATCGATGCTTATATAGCGATATTTATCTAAAGAACCAGAAAAATAAATGGCTATATAAACTCTTGATAAATCAAGATTTCGTAGCTCTGTACAATAAAGACATCACTGATGTCATATTACAAAAAAAAAAAGTATATTTATACATAATTAAAAAAAGAAACTAAGGTTCAGTCAGTGGGTGGGATCTGTACAGGTTGTGTGTGTGTGTGTGTGTTGTGGTCAGTCAGACTGCAGTGCAGTGTGTTGGTGATGGCGCGAATGGGTGCTGATGAAAGCGTTTGCGTCTCCGCTCGCTATGCTGCTGAAGTCTGTGAGTGAGACGGCCATCTTGGCTCCTGTGATGCGGTGTGTGTCGTTGATAAACGAGTCGGCGAGGCCCATCCGGAGGCGTTTGGAAGGACGCTCGCACTCCTTGCTGCTGCACACGCTGAGCTGGCCGAGCTCCGAGCGATATAGAGCCGAGTCGAGGACGCCGAGGCAGCCAGCATCACCACTTGCGCCATAGCCTAGAGTAGCTTCATCGTGAGTCAGCGCTCCACGGTGGAAAGTCTCCAAAGGGGGGAAGTAAGATGAGTCCAAGCAGCTCACATCAGCCTGGCTACACACGGACGCCACGCTGTTACTCAGAGCTGGAAACGAAAGTGGAAAGTGTCATTTGTATAAATTAAAGCAAGCTACGGTCACATTTTTTTCCTACCACTGACCATTCAAATGTGTACATGATGCCATAAATGAAAGTTTTAGCTTTAAACTGCAGAAAATCGGTTGCAACCTAATAAACTTTTACCACTTCTATTTGGTAATACAGTACAGTAATACCTCGCAGATCCGCGTTGGAAGTAGCCAATCACAGAGCATTAACAGTTTTACCAAGCTGCTGATTGGCTGGTAGCTATGATGCTTTGTATGCGTGACGTCGCGGTTCATCTCCCCGCCCCTTGTACTCGGTTCAACACGCACGTATATTCCGTGAATAAGTGATCTCAGTGATTTTCTTTTCCTTGGTTTTTATACAGGCGATACTTTACTCTATTTTTACGTCAAACATTTATTTCTTATTTCTCTTAATGTATGAAGCTACATTTTAAATGAAATTATAGTGTTTTGGGAGCATGATTATGGTCATATTTAGGGTTTAAACTCTAAAAATAAGCATTTACAGTACAGTATTAGCATTTTTAGTGACTCCACAGAACATTCGCGAAACCTCGTCATTCACGATGGGTCCTGAAACGGTAACCTCGCCGATGTGTGAGGTATTACTGTAACATTTAACATAAGTATAATCCAGAAAAAAAAGGAGTATTTAAGAAAAAAATATGAATACATGTTTGCAAATTGCTGTGGTATAAGAGAAATAAAACACATTAGGACAGGGATGTCCAATCTTATCCGCAAAGGGCCGTTGTGGGTGCAGGTTTTCATTCCAATCAAGCAGAAGCTACACCCGATTCCACCTGCCACTAATCTTGGCCATCAGTAGACTCAGGTGTGGCCTCTGCTTGGTTTTTAGTGAAAACCTGCACCCACACCGGCCCTTTGCAGATAAGATTGGAGATCCATGCATTAGGACACGTGATTATTGCACTGGTCCACAAGATTCCACCCCACTGAGGATTATTTTCCAATAAAAACACATCTGCTCATGTAATATTCATTCCACTTTGCATGCTGTCTATACTCCAAATGTGTCAATGTTGAATTAGCACTGTGTAATCATTTTCCCACGACCACCAACTGATCACTAGACCAGTGACGTCAAGTGACTAATCAACCCTGCATATCCATACACATCCACCCTTTCATCAGAAGAAGCAATGACTTACAAAAAAGATTTTATTTTCTTAATTAAAATGGAACGTTTACTGCGTAATGGATGGCCCGATTGAAATGCATAAAGCTAATTTATCTGATGCAAATATATTGTCCAAAATTCAGCCTAACATCACACCACAAGCTGCACAGGTAAACTGGGAGACCTTGCTCCAGGCTTCCTCAGAGTGCAAACACTCACCTGTGAGGTCACTGGCAGTGATTGTGTTAAGAAGGCCGAGCTGCTGTTCCGCAGACACCTCCATCCTCCCTCCTGCTCCACCTGAGCACACAGACGAAGAGCCATCCACCGCCAGACCTTCTGCCTCATCCACTAAACGGTCCATCAGATCTCTGGGGAGTAAAACAGGACTGTGACTACTGCGCAGAGGACTTCTTGGAAGAATTTTTAATGCATGTATAATGAGCTGTTTATTTGTGGCCACTATAAATGGTGATGGAATTTCTTACTACTGTTCTCTTCTGCTAACATATGCACCCTGAAAACATTGCTTCTCTGAGTCTCTGTTTTGCCAGTACCATATCCCGTGACCACAGAGCAACAAGAAGTAAGCCCCAACAGTTTCCTGGATTTTTTCTTCTTCATACTAAGTGCTTTAAGCTTAGTTTCAGCTCACAATTTAAGCACTATAATATATAATTTCCCATAATTAAAGTATGATTTAATAGTACTATACTTGCGTACTACCAGCTTTATGAACAAGTCAAAAAGGCCTGAAGGCATGATTTTTGGTTCATTTTTACAAGATGAAAATGACTTTTTCTATTATGCTGGTAACTCAAGTGGTTAAGGCTCTGGGTTGTTGATCGGAAGGTCAGGGTTCAAGCCCCAGCACCGCCAAGCTGCCACCTTTGGGCCCTTGAGCAAGGCCCCCAACCCACCCTGCTCCAGGGGCGCTGCATCATGGCTGACCCTGCACTCTGACCCCCAAGGATGGGATATGCGAAGAAAGAATTTCACTGTGCAGTAATGTATGTGTGACAAATAAAGACAACAATTAACTGTGAATGATATGATTTACTTACGTCACACCGGGATAAATGCTATATTTCTTTTTCCCGAACCGATTCTGCTGAACAAAATAATCAAAACGTTCAGACTTTTTCCACATGTAGTAAAACGCTACACACTCTGCCACGGTCCTCGTTGGAACCTAAAAATGAAAAAAAGTGTAAAAGGACACTTATTAATTAAAATTAATTACATAAAACCACATTTTATTTTCCTGAATTTTCCCAAAATGTAATAAGCAAGGTGAGCATCAGTGTTAAAAACGTGGTCCAATTCAAATGAAGCAACCAACCTTGTTTTTCTGAATTAGATGGAAGTTCTTTTCATAAATCTGTAGCGCATGCTCAAAATTTCGACACTCTTCTTCCGACCACGGTGGCGAATCTTCTACAGAGAGAACAAAACACACAGACGACAGATTACCTTTATGCTTCTAATACTATCTGGACCCAACATTTTTATTTAATGTTGGGAAACTTACCTTTTGAGGTTTTCGGATTACTGCAGTACCGCATTAGGGCCTCGGTTGTATTGTAGTTACATTTCACAAGCTCATACAAAGCCTAGAGAGAGAGAGAGAGAGAGAGAGAGAGAGAGAGAGAGAGAGAGAGAGAGAGAGAGTAGATCAGTCAGCAAATGTATTCAGACGATAACATGCTGAAAATTCTGAAACAAATCAGTTGAAAATCAGGACTGACACAATGTTTAGATAAATAGATCAGCATTGTTGTCATAAACCTTTTGTAGAAAACTAGATAAAGTGTGCTCTGTGCAGCCTGAAGTTATAAACCTGTTCATCGTCTTGTACGTGTCCTCCACATGTAGAGTTTTCTGTGCTACTGTCTGTAGTCCGAGACAGTGCTTTTCTGAGGTAGTCCTCCACTTTCCTCTCTGGCAACACGTCAGGACACCAGAGCAACTGATCTTCCTCTGCAAACACTGCAATATACAAAAAGAGACAAATATACCACCATATTTAAACATGGAGGAAAAAAAAAAATCACATTAATCAGACTGCAAAGTGACAGCTAACGTAATACAGTAATCCCCCTCTATATCGCGGTTCATATATCCCGGATTTTTATTTGGAACATAACTAAATTTTTTTTGCGGATTTTCCCGGTATCCGCAAACCTTATAGTGAATTGTTTTTATGTTGAAATAAGGTAATTTATTCATAAAAATATAATTATTAATTACAAAATATAAACATTAATTAAAATAAAGAAAAATGTCATAATATATAAAATACCGTACTGTATTTACTCAAGTGACAAAGAACACGTAGCGTTGTTTAGGAAAGCGCGGTGCTGAAAATCTAAATACAGCACGGCTGAAGGAACGAGTCCGGCCAATCAGAATGCCCCATTCATTTAATCACGGTTGTGATTGGCTATGCGTGGGGAAAGGGAAGCAGAATTCTCCAGCATCCCAGTTCTTGGCATGTCACAGTCCTGAGTGTTTGGTTTTGTTCTGTGTACGCTGTATTTTTATGCTTTTTCTGCAAGCCCTATTATGTCGCTCTGCACCTTCTAAGGCAAGGAACATACATACATACAGCACTCACTATAAATGTGATATTTCTACGAATTTACCCAAAATTCATCTTGCTATACGCTTACAAATGTTTTCTGTGTGTGTTTAAAGAGTGTGGGAGGGTCATTTACAGCGTAAACAACAAGACTACAAGCATAAGCATTTTCTGAGAGAATATGAATAAAATCTGCCTGTCCTAGGTGTCCAAATGTGTCAATTCCTGCAACTTGTTTTAAAATGTGTTAAATCTTATTCCATATGAAAGAGTCCATAATGTCCAGTCAAAATTTTTACATCTCTACTAAATAACTCACCCTTATCATCAGAGTAGAAGCTCAGACCTACAGGAACTTCTGCTTGGTACTGTGACCCAACCATTATTTCCTGTAAGAAAAGAAAATCAGCTCAATTTCCATTTTACCACCAACACAACAGTGAGGCTTTCTGGGCCGTATTACTCGTTTAATGTGTGGTATATCATGACACTGACCTTTCTTGAATCCTCAGGACTAAGACCCTCCTCCTCTCCCTCAGACTCTTTATCACCGTCATAAGTAGTGTTGGCTGAAATCAGACACATCAGGATTTCTGGCATTATATATAATATAACAAAAAACTAAAACCAGGTATCATAATAAATCATAACCTTCAAAAACAGTATGCAAAGTATGTAATGAGACAAACAGCACAAGATCACAGACTCGATCAGATTCAAGTGATAAAATCAATTCCAGTGTGGATCACAAAAAAAAGTTTAAAAATGATCCTTGACATCTAAAATATATTCATCCTCATCATAAAATTATTTGTTACTTATGAGTGTTCATATCTTTTATTTTAAAAGCACAATAAGAGCTTAAATTTAAAAGCATTAATAATTACAGCAACAATAATTACTGTTTTTTTCCAAATATTTTTTAATTTAATATTTTTTTTTATTATTATTATTATTATTATTATTATTGTTTACTTTCTTGGACTGTGTCTTTGTTTAATTATTATAAGATAATACACAGAATGTTTTTTTTCTAATCAATATTATATTGTCTAATAAAAATTATATAGTCCACATAAATAATATTCAATATATTAAATATTTTGTAATAATTTTATATGTTTTTAATAATCCTTCACTGTGATTGAATATGACAGCTTTGTCCAGGAAGAACATTTCATATTTCTGTTGACTCACATCTGAGTGTTCTTGGGAAAAAGTCAGTGGCTTCATGGGAGGTAACAGAAGGGGTCAGATCATCAGCTGAAGACTGCGTCTCTTCCTCATAGTCTCCCGACAGCAGATCTTTGGCTATCTCTTCCTACAAACATGTCCAGAATAATCATCTTAATTTGATCTACACCGACTCAATTAAATTTTCTGTTTGAAATGATCTGGAAAAGATCAAGCAGGTTACCTTATCCAGGGTCATGTCTGGAAGGTCATCAGCCAGTTCGACGGAGGAGCTGTCCATGCTCGACCCTGCAGTTGTGTTGACTGATGGGTCATAACGATAGATAGCCAACAGTTCCTCCAGAGGCATATTCCCTTCCTATAATCAACGTACATCAGACAAGGCTTATTTAAGGTGTTTTTAACAATTATGAGCGTTTTATTCACTTTAACAGTACATCTCCGCAAAGGTGCAAGACAGCACCCAGCCATCTTTACTTTACATGGGAGGATGGCTCTGGTAGTATACTTTAATGGCAATGCAAATTGTTTCTAATGCAACCTTTATGCATACTATTTAACTGTGATGTGATGAATTGTTTAATTATTCAGGTCTCTGATGTTCCTATTCATTAACAGCTTTCCAGTGTTAATCACTGCTGTTGTTTATCGCATTTTAACCTTAATTAGTTTAGATTCCTGACCCAGACACTGTTGTAGAGAATGAAGGTAGAGCTATAAGGAGGCCTAAAGGACTGACACAAGCTTCCATGCTGCGTTCTCTCAGTTCCAAAATCTGACTGCAAATGTATTCACTTAGTAGAGAAATGAACAATCACATTTTATGCAAGCAGTAAAACTTGATGGGTGGTGCATTATTTTTTTTCCCAATAACAGGAGTGTTCAATTCTTCTTACAGATTAGAAATTTGCCAATGATTACAATCTTCCATTTATTAATTCAAAACACATTGTGCATTTTATACTTTTAAAGCTTAATGCTGTAGAGCAAGTTAAAGTCCTTTAGTTTCTTTTAAAGCAGTAATAACCATCCATCTCCTCAAGAAACTCTGGTTTTTCTTTCTCTAATACAATAAACACAGCTTAGTAGGTCATGGAGAAAGCTAAAAGTTTTGAAGACTTTCCTGTGGAAGAACATTTGCAGACGGTTACAAAACGCTGACACTGAAGATGTTAATTAATGTCTTGTTATAGAAAATTCCACCATACCAAAGTACTTATTAATTTCTTTGTTAAATGATTGACATTTTTTTTTTATTATTGCTACACTCATTATGTGGCATGTCCACCAAACCTCAGGGGATACAATAACATTAGTATAAGTTAGAATTAGTAACTAATTTTTATATATATATACATATACATATATACATATACACATATATATATATACATATACATTATTTATTTATTTATTTAATATATATATATATATATATATTTATATATATTTATATATATATATATATATATATATATATATATATATATATATATATATATATAAATAAATAAATAAATAATCACACATATACAGCAACCAGGCATAACATTATGAGCAGTGACAGGTGAAGTGAATAACACTGATGATCTCCTCATCATGGCACCTGTTAGTGGGTGGGATATATTAGACAGCAAGTGAACATTTTGTCCTCAAAGTTGATGTGTTAGAAGCAGGAAAAATGGACAAGAGTAAGGATTTGAGCGAGTTTGACAAGGGCCAAACTGTGATGGCTAGACGACTGGATCAGAGCATCTCCAAAACTGCAGTGGTCAACACATATCAAAAGTATCCTTTAAGTTGCGAGGTGAGGCCTCGAAACTTACAGGACTTAAAGGATCTGCTGCTAACATCTTGGTGCCAGATACCACAGCACACCTTCAGGGATCTAGAGGAGTCCATGTCTCAATGGGTCAGGGCTGTTTTGGCAGTGAAAGGGGGACCAACACAATATTAGGCATGCTATACCTGATTGATAAGTATATGTGTGTATATATGTATATATAGAGATAGATAGATAGTGTGATATCATATAAACCTATGATTTCAATTATAGTCAGAAGGTCCAATGAGATATGGCCAAAGCTGCACCTATAGAAAATTAATACAGATATACTAAGAATACTTGGTGACCCTTAAAAGACGTTTTTTCCAATCTTCGAAATCTGAATTTAACAATACAATTCATGTTGTCATATTAAAACCCAGTAGTAACACAGCTAATATGTGAAGTGGACTGGGTGCATGTTAAAATCTCACCTTCTCCAGATCCGCCAGTTCAGCGCTGAAATTCTTGTCTCCTTCCTGCGCCTCTTCCTCCTCTAAAGTCCGCTCATCGTCATACTCATGGACCAGCATCTCTGCTGTCGGGTCAAAGTCATGATCCTCCGAGGACAGAGAGCCAACTGTGCACAGAGAGCATTAATAAACACACACATCCTGGAATTAATAACACACACACACACACATACATCCTGTAATTAATAACACACACACATCCTGTGTCCATGCTGCAACATGCAAAAATAAACCCATTCATGACATTCAATACAATGCATTAGAAGAGGAAAAACAACAACAACAGTTAAGTTTGGTACATACCAGGGCTTGAACTCCCGAGGGAAGCCTGAAGAGACACAAACAGACATATTAGCGGAAAATTAATTGAATATAAACCCAAATAAAATAATAAAACTGGCGAGGAAATGATGTTTGAACGCAGTCCTGGTAAAAGCTAATAGCCCAAGTGGCGGGTTTTACACAGCGACTAATGAAGAGGCCCTAAGATGAGCGGAGGAGCATCACTGGAGTTCAAGAAATGTTTAAAAATCACAATTTATTTCACGCATATAAAACACGAAAGGTTAACATTTGCACAAAAACTCGAGTTTGGCATTATCAGAAAGTATTTATATGAGCATTTACGTGTTTTATTTTGCTCGCGGAGCAAAGCTGCTCATGTCCGAGCTGCGGGGGGAGAAAAACATAAACAAACCTTTACTGCACGAAATATAGCCCGAATTTCACAATTCTAACATATGCACAAGAGACAAACGGCTCCTTAACACGCTCATAACACCTGATAAAAACAAAACTAATTCCATTCAAGATTTTTTCCCTTGATTATTCACACCAAAATGATGATAATTCAGCGAGCGCAGTTTTTTTGTCGGCCGTGTTTTTGCCGCGGCTCTGAGCGGACAGCTAGCGCAAGCTAACGGGACTCGATAACAGAAAAAAGGCCTCTCGAGCCGCGATACATCCCTCTATAAATGCACCTTTCTACTGCATACTGTCCACGCCTGTGAGAGAAAAACAACGCTGTGCATCAAACAGAAAGTGCATTACATAAACCGTTTCTAGAAAATAAAAAGCCGTGCCCTGAAATCATCAAATAGACGGATTTTAAATCTAACACTTCTTTCCAGCTTTCCCTCTTACCTCCGCCATATTGGTAGCGTTAGCCTCATAGGCCAGCTCGCGCCCAGTACCCGGATGGACTCGGGTAGCCAATGGGAGGTCCAGGCGGCGGTCCGGCTCAGTTTAATTCACCCTCAGTGACCACTGACTTTTAACTATTACTATTTTGAAAAGAAATGACACTATGTGGAATGATTCTGTGTGGAAACTGTTGCTCTGATGCAAGACTTTTCAACTTTGCATGCATTAAAATGTTCAGTCCTCTTATACATCTTATCATGCTGCAACCCTTCATTTTTGCATTCTTGTCTAAGGCTGTTTATCTTTCTTTTTATTGCTCACGGTTGAGGTGGATCCAGAGATTATCCCAGGAACACTGGTTGCAAGAGGGGATAAATTACCCTGGAAAGTCTCTCTCTCTCTCTCTAGCTCTCTCTCTCTGTGTGTCTATCTGTCTGTCTGTCTCTTTCCATCGCTCTCTGACCCCCCTCTGTCTCTCTCTCTCTGTCTCGCTCTCCATCTCTCTCTGCCCCCCCCTCTCTCTGTGTCTATCTGTCTGTCTGTCTCTCTCCATCGCTCTCTGACCCCCCTCTGTCTCTCTCTCTCTGTCTCGCTCTCCATCTCTCTCTGCCCCCCCTCTCTCCGTGTCTATCTGTCTGTCTGTCTCTCTCCATCTCTCTCTGCCCCCTCTGACTCTCTCTCATTCCATCTCTCTCTGCCCCCCCTCTGTGTTTATCTGTCTGTCTGTCTCTCTCCATCTCTCTCTGCCCCCCCTCTGTCTCTGTGAGTCTCTCTCTCTCTCTCTCTCTCTCTCTCTCTCTCTCTCTGTGTGTGTGTGTCTATCTGTCTGTCTGTCTCTCTCCATCGCTATCTGACCCCCCACTGACTCTCTCTCTTTCCATCTCTCCCTGCCCCCGTCTCTCTCTCTCTTTCTCCCTCTCCATCTCTCTCTGCCCCCCCCGTGCCTATCTGTCTGTCTGCCTCTCTCCATTGCTCTCTGCCCCCCTCTGACTCTCTCTCTTCCATCTCTCTCTGCCCCCCCTCTGTGTCTATCTGTCTGTCTGTCTCTCTCCATCTCTCTCTGCCCCCCCTCTGTCTCTGTGGGTCTCTCTCTCTCTCTCTCTCTCTCTCTCTCTCTCTGTGTGTGACTATCTGTCTGTCTGTCTCTCTCCATCGCTATCTGACCCCCCACTGACTCTCTCTCTTTCCATCTCTCCCTGCCCCCCCTCTGTCTCTCTCTCTGTCTCGCTCTCCATCTCTCTCTGCCCCCCCTCTGTCTCTGTGAGTCTCTCTCTCTCTCTCTCTCTCTCTCTCTCTCTCTCTCTCTGTGAGTCTCTCTCTCTCTCTCGTTCTCTGCCTCACACTCTCTCTCTCTCTGCCTCACTGTCTCTCTCTCGCTCACTCTCTCTCTCTCGTTCTCTGCCCCTCTCTCTCTCTCTCTCTCTCTCTCTCTCTCTCTCTGTGTGTGTGTGTTAGTCAAGCCAAAATGATGCTGTTACATTATTAATCTTTTTTTTTTTATTATTATTATATCAAGAAATGGTGTACTGGAATGTTAAGGCACAACTATTAATATATTCCAGACCTTCTAACAGGAGTTTGTTCTACATGTATCCACATGGTGGCAGTAAAAGATATTACACTGGATCAAAAACAAATAGCTTCAAAATGAAAGATTTTTCATTCCAGCAGGAAGACAGGCATCCTTTAGAACTAGTGGTTAAAATCTCCTGCTTTCCCAGTGGCAGAAGCTTTGCAGTTAGCTATAGGCCATGTTAAATACCTAAGGAATTGTTATTGTGTGTGTGTGTGTGTGTGTAAGTGCCACTTTGCTGGCATATAAAAACCCCCTCAGAATAAGAAATGCTAATAAAATATACTGTACTGAATTCATGGTCAGTTCATTCTAAAGTCATATTTCGGCTGAACTCGCTGAACTAGCTAGATACGCCATGTCATTATTTTTTTTTTTTGACTCCAGAACAATATTTCAGGTAGGCAAAGTCAGCAAGACATAAAAAATAAATGCACATCATGAATTCCATCCAATAACAAAACCCCTTTTGTAACTTGACATTTTAAGAGTATAGATATTTTCTATTTCCACTGAAGAAAATCCACTCCGTATCACACCACAGTAGGAATATTTCTTTCCTATGACTTTCATCAGAATGAAATTGAACCTGCTCAAAGTGTACATCAATGCAAAAATGCATTGTATTACAACTTTCTTTTCAACCTTTATTAAAATATGCAAATGTTGCATTAGATATTTAACTCTGCATTACCTTCGAACATTAAGATTGAACAAAAAGCATTTTCTTTTATTGTGATCACAACCAACAGTCAGCTACCATTTTATCAGATAACAGGTCATAAAAACATTACAAAACCACTCCTTACATTCAGTGTACATGCACAGTGTGCTGTATCTCATCCAGTATGTATTCCTGCTCCACACCCAGTGTTTCCAGGATAGGCTCCAGATTTATGGCAACCTTGACTAGGGTAAAGCAGTTACTAAAGAAAAAAATAAGCTTTTTTAAAGACAAAAAGTTTCACTTAAAGTCACAGCTACTCCAACAATTATGCCCAACTCTGGCTTTAACACCCAAGAAGCAGTGTGTCAAATGATGTGTGTATGTAGCTTCTTTGAAGGCTGAGAAAAAGGACTTGCCACAAGGAAAACAGGATATTTTGAGAAAATGGCCAATAAACATCATTAATCAGAAGAACCAGTAAACAGTTATCTTTAGTTTACATGGACTGGCTACACGCGAACTACATAACATTTTGTTGTAGGAAATTGTAGGAGGAAGAGCTATAAATACAACCCTATTTCAGTGTAAAATGGATGCTATGCTATGGATAAAAGTATTTATCAAAAGTATTTACATCAATAATCTTTTGTATATGCATATTGCGGTTGCTAGCCTCCTGGTGGTCCAGCGGCAGGATCCTGCACTCTCATTGCTACAGCCTGTGTTTAATTCCTGGGCAGGGCGGTAACCCAGCCACTGCAGAGTTAACTCTCAGTGCTGGTCGCAAGCCCGGTTAAATGTTAGGGTTGCTCCAGGAAGGGCATCCGGCATTAAAAAACCTGTGCCAAATCAAAACATGCGGACCAAATGATCCACCGAACAGGGAGCAGCTGAAAAAACATCAACAACATATGAATGTTTTGGTTGAAATCTGGAAAGAAGCAATGGATTGAAAAATCCAAATTTTTCCTTGGACTTAAATTAGACAATGCAGTTTCCTTTTCCAGAAGAAAAATGAATAAATAAGAGAAAATGGACAACCCACCTACTAAGATCTGCAGCCCTCTTCCATGCTGAGTAAATTTAGACCATATTTGTTCATCATTGGCCATTCTAGATACTTCTTACCATATTCCCACTATTCAGAAACGTAGGCATTTAAACTAAACCTTTGCTGGGCTATAGTACGTCATTTATGCGCCTGTTGTTTAGTTAAGTTGAGGCTTCTTAAATGTCCCAATTCAAAGCGAGGTGACTCACAGTATGATTTCTACTCATGATGTAATCATGGAGCTCAGCTTGCTACCCACTTATTATCATAAGAGCTTTTTTCCGGATACTAATGTGCTTGACCCTCATGACTGCACCCAGAACACACTGACCTGGGTGCTACCTGTGTTTCACATCATTGTATTCAGCACATTATCCTCTCCCATACTGTTCTCCTCTTAGACCAGGAAGTCCTAGTATAGTGTGTGAGACAGGCCTTAGCTGTGCTCACACATAAGCACAGTCACTACAGGATGCCTCTCCCAGTGTCTGATAATATGCTGTGGGAGACTAATGCAGCCATGAGCATGTTTTCAGCTATAGATAACCAACCATCACACTGTTCTCCTGCCATATAGCTCAATCAGAGGATACGATTATCATTTGTTACTCATCTAATCATAAGATGCAAAAAAAAGTGTTAATGACTCAAACATGTAAGAACCCAGTGCTTACTGATTTCTCTGGATGAAAGTGTAACACTTTATTAGAATGAAGCATGTTTATACACTATATTGCCAAAAGTTTTGGGACACCCCTCCAAATCATTGAATTCAGATGGTGTGTTTCAGGTGTTGGGCTCGGCCCCTTAGTTCCAGTGAAAGGAACTCTTAATGCTTCAGCATACCAAGACATTTTGGACAATTTCATGCTCGCAACTTTGTGGGAACAGTTTGGGGATTGACCCTTCCTGTTCCAACATGACTGCACACCAGTGCACAAAGCAAGGTCCATAAAGACATGGATGAGCGAGTTTGGTGTGGAGGAACTGGACTGTCCTGCACAGAGTCCTGACTTCAGCCTGATAGAAGACCTTTGGGATGAATTAGAGCGGAGACTGTGAGCCAGGCCTTCTCGTCCAACATCAGTGTCTGACCTCAAAAAGGCGCTTCTAGAGGAATGGTCATAAATTCCCATAAACACACTCCTAAACCTTGTGGAAATCCTTCCCAGAAGAGCTGAAGCTGTTATAGCTGCAAAGGATGGGCCAACTTCATATTACATTCATGTGCATGTAAAGGAAGGTTTCCCAAAACCTTTGGTAATATAATGCATTTGTAAAATAAAAATAAAAAGACATAAAACTGGTTATGATTCCCTGCCTATGGTGGTGCAAATTTCTCAAATGCATTCTTTGAGAATCACCTGCTAATACCTTTTTTCTTTCTTTTACGTTACTGCATTATCTTTGCCTTGCATTACTACTGTATTATTATGTGTATTATTAAAACACCCAACAATCACATCATATACACAACACTTATTCAACTGATACTTTGCCAGAAATGATCTTTTTTCTGATGTTATCAAAATGAACAGTCAAAAATTAATCTCCCTTATAACAATAGAGCAAAGTCCACTGCCAGTGTTGTTTGTGTGTGTGTGTGTGTGTGTGGAGTAGATGTGCAGTGTCAGGATGATATTATGATGACCAGAAAAAGCAATATGCTGTAATCAGGCAATTTACACTGAAGCTTAAAATAGAACCAACAGCAACGAACTAGCGCTTACTTCCTGACCACATCCTTGTTTTGTATTTTCCCAAAATGTCTCCTACACAGAGATGCTTTTTCCCTCCTAATCATGTTTGAAAACAAGTACAGCTCTAAAAATTGCAGTTATTCCTGTGAATCAAAATACAATGCCAGACTTAGATTACTTTTCAGGTGCAAACCGTGTAGTATTATCTATCACTGTAAATAAAACCGTAACAACCCAGATACAGAAGCAATCTATTTTTGAAATATAACATATGTAGTATGCAAATAGCAAAATAAAAACATATATACACAATTTAGGAATATTATACAGCAATATAATAATGCATTTGATCATGATTGGTAAAATATTCATTCATTTAAAAGCGTCATCATGGTCAGGGTCGAGATTGATCCAAAGGCTTTCCAGGGAACACTGGATACAAGATGGTGACACATCCACTCAGATAAACTCCACTCCATCCCCGGGGCACCAAGCGCACACACATTCACACACCAACACCTAGGGGCAATATAGAGTAACCAATCCATCTACCTACTTTTTGGACAGTTGAAGAAACCCAGAGGAGACCCCTCAGGAATGAACCGGGGACCCTGAGGCTATCTATAACCAATTTAATTATTTATATTGCAGTATATTCTTAAATATGGGCCATGATATATGACAGCTCTGCGACAAACCCGAGAGCTCGGACAAATTGAACCGGACAGCTCTTACTGTGGATTGCTGTTAGAGGACTTCCTGGATGACAGGCAACATGTATTTTTAAGTACCTATTTCACCAGAACAACCCTTAAATATGTAATTTAGTGTCTGCACCCATTAATAAGTCAACTATGAGTCTAGAGCATTACTAAGCATCATCAAGTATATAATGATCCAGTATAAAAGGCCCATTAGCTATGAATACAACAGGCTTAAGTAAACCATCTTCTGTGGTTTGAGCTGTGTGAGATCCTCATGATTAACATTAAATCTCAGCTGATTGAAGGTGCATCTCAGAAAGGGCACCCAATGTAAATAAAACAAGCCTGAGTTAATATGCTGTTGAATTTCCATTTCGATTACGGATGCAGTTTGACGCATTCAGAACTATTTATGGATTAACATTTGTAGGTTTGTGTACATGGAAACCAGTACATCCTACAAGGTACTCCAGAAAAAGTTACTATTTGATATTTACAGGACCTTAACACAGCATTCCTTTAGTCATGCCTCTGCTTCCTGCCTCCCTAAGGAAGGAGGCCTCCTACATCCTCTGCAGATGCTCCCAGCATCCTCCTCTCTCTCTCCCAGCCCATCGTGAATTGCCAGCAAGTTGTCTGATCAACACTTACGCCCCCTAGTTCCTCATTAACAAAATGTACAGTGGGATGCCAGAAACAAAATGGTGTAATTATTCCCTTTGCTGTAATTTTGGTATAATTAGTTGGATTTGACCTACATGTCCTGCGGAGTACATGCAAGAACTGATCAACTATTGCTTTGCAGTTTTATGTAATCTAAGTGGTGTGTCGATTATGCTGGCAGGAATATTACAAATGCAGTCACAGAGGGTTAAGTGCAGAGGCCAGCACTCTTCCAATGCGTCATTAATGCAGTAAAGCACTGACTCAGTGGCTAAATGAAAATATGTTCTAAAAATCAAGGAAGAGAAGGGCTAAAAGGAAGCATACCATATATGGCAAGCCGGGGTTATTCCTCAGAGCGTGAGTCAGTGTACAGCATGTGGGTGAGTGAAAACCCCTGCAATGATGATGGAGTTCCCTAGTGATGCCCGGCTTGAGAGATACATCTGCATTTTGGTAGTGATGAACTTAAAGAGTAGTAGGTATTGATGGATTTTTAATAGAGTTGAAAGCACAAAAACAATTTAAGGTTAAGCGATACAGTACATTAACAGGGATAGACACATTACACAAATACCTTTGAGGTCTATTTATCATCATTCTGCTTTCCTGCATTTTTCCCAGAGAATTCAACTGAAGCCTATTCCAGGAACGCTAGGTGGGAATGCAGCCTGGACTGGATACCAGTCATACCATGCACATATATAGCATGGCATTCATAGCCAATTCAACCCACCATTGTGTTATTGAGAAGTGGGAGGAAACTGAAGAATCGAGAGGACACCCACACAGGCATGGGGAGAACATACAAAACTCAGCAAAGGCAGTAGCCAGAGCTTAGGATCAAATCAGTGACCCACTACAAAATGCACCGTCGTGTCTCCTCATGGCCAGTTAATCAGTTTTAATTGTCATTCCTCTATATAGCTTGTATATACTGAAATGAAACGCCATCTTTTAAGGACTGTGGTGCAACACATAACAGTCTGCAAGACTACATAGTGCCAATACACAACACCATGAGACAGGACAGCAAATACACAGGATAATAAATGCATAAGACAATATACACCAGGCCAGGCATAACTCTATTACCACCTGCCTAATATTGTGTTGGTCCTGCTTTTGCTGCCAAAACAGCCCTGACCCATCATGCACTGTGTTTTCTGACACCTTTCTATCAGAACCAGCATTAACGTCTTCAGCAATTTGAGCAACAGTAGCTCGTCTGTTGGATCGGATCACACGGGCCAGCCTTCACTCCCCATGTGCATCAATGAGCCTTGGCCGCCCATGACCCTGTCACTGGTTCCCCACTGTTCCTTCCTTGGACCACTTTTGATAGATATTGACCACTGCAGACCGGGAACACCCTACAAGAGCTGCAGTTTTGAAGATATTCTAATCCAGTCGTCTAGCTATCAGAATTTGGCCCTTGTCAAACTTGCTGAAAACCTTACACTTTCCCATTTTTCCTGCTTCTAACACATCAACCTTGAGGACAAAATGTTCACTTGCTGCCTAATATATCCCACCCACTAACAGGTGCCATGATGAGGAGAACATCAGTGGTATTTAATTCACTTGTTAATGGTCATAATGTTATGCCTGATTGATGTATACACAGAACATGGGCCGAAAACGTAAACTCCAGCAGCAGCAGCAATAACTATAGCCACCAATATTAGCAGCAAAATCAATATAATTCCATACTGATGCTGTGGATTCTATGTATGGCATTGTAATAATCGTACTGTTTTTCATTTTAGTGAGGTATAACAGATCTCCCAAAGCATTTTAAAGCACTCTAGCAAGCAGTCATCTCTGTATGCTTTCTTTGTAGTCATTTCTTTTTTTCTCAATACAACTCATTCATTATGCACTGAAAGAAGAGATTCACTGGATTTACATAATTCATATGTGTACATAATAAAATACAATTAACTGCCAAAAGTGAATATATTAAGTGGTGTGAAAGAACAGTGCTCACCTCCTTGTCTGGAGATTGTGAGTTCAAATCCTGATCCTGACGATGGCCCAGCAATCTGTGGCAAGGAGTCAAGAAAAAATTGGCCATGCACTCGGAAAAGGGAGGAATGGCATTACTCCTTCTCTCTTTCCTGTCAGACACTAGTTAATTGTGGGTGTCTGTGATTTCATATATGCAGAAGAATGCAGACAGATGTTTACTTCACGTGTGTTACGCTACCCTGTGACACAGCAGTTTGAAAAGATGCTGCTGTTGGGCTTGACATGTCTTGGAGGAAGCATATGTTTGCTCCATCATCTGTGACTGGTATCTGTCATGTGATATGGGAGAGTTAGCTAGTGGGTGGAAATTGGTGAGACCAAACTGGGAGGGAAAGTCAAGGGGAAATCTTGCATATGGGATATATTTTGTAACGCAGAAATGGATTAATAATTTATCATGGGCTTGAATATTGCAGATTAAATGATAAAACAAATGCATAATAATTAAGCCTGAGACTTTTTCACTGCAGACCTTAAAATGCTTGGTTCTATTAGTGGATATTTTGCTTGTTTAGAGAAATGAATGCTCGAACCAAGCAAATTATCTCCTAATGCAAGATATGCATATATGACATTAGTAATAGGCTTAGTGTTTAAAATTATATGAAATATATGACATAAATTCAGCCACATATCCAACACGATTGTTAAAACATCTCATTGCTCATATTTTAGCAGTAGAGCTGCAGAGGCAATTAATTTAATTATTCATTCAGGTAAAACTTTGTTTCAAACTCAGCCACAGAGTCGGGAGAAATAATTTACAAGGATGTCTAAATATCAGCCATCTGTGTGTGTGAGGCATACTCACGCTCGTGGGAATGTCCTCGCGCGTTGCGGACTGACTGTGACTGAAATGAAAATGTGCTATAACACCGCTTAGTCATCGTGATCACAAATGGGGAAGCCAGTTATAAAGCTGATGTCATCTGTAGGTGCAAGCTTTGTTACCTGGCAAATGAAGAGAAGTTGAACGTAGGTCGCCTCCTCATCAACATCAACCATTCGCTTTAAAGCAAAGGAAAAGGAAATCACCCCTTTTAGATGAATCAGAGGTTTGAAAGACGTAAAAATGTACAGGGACGCAAGCAAGACGAAATGCCAAATGCCCGTGGTTGTGCAACATTTCTGTTTACCGTAGCAAGTGATGTGCAGATGAAACACATTTCAGCTTACAGATGTTTGCAGCTAAAAGAACGTTCATCCCTGAGATATTTGGTATTCTAAATTATGGGTAATTTTATGCAAAAGAATATTTGCATAAGAGAAGCCTGTTGAATGCTGTACTCACGATACTTGAAAGCATGCAGCATGTCATATCTGAACATATCAGTCAAACCTCGGCCATATTTGTCGCAGAATGTATTAGTAATGCTACGCATAGATGCAATCTGTGCACACTGTCACATGGGCAAAATGATAAATGTGACATCCCTATTACTGATTACGCCAGATGCTAATGTGTGGTTGACTGATATTCAAGACACATTTTAAAATTATATTAATATGTAGGATAGTCAATCTTTGCATTATTCCCACATGTATAATGATAGGTTTAAGTCTTTAAGACATGCTTTCCCCTTATCCCTTTAAGGACGTTTTATTGATATATACCCATCAGCCATAACATTATGAGCACTGACAGGTGACGTGAATAACACTGATTATCTCCTCATCATAGCACCTGTTAGTGGGTGGGATAGCAAGTGAACATTTGTCCTCAAAGTTGATGTAAAGATAGAAGCAGGAAAAATGGGCAAGTGTAAGGATTTGAGCGAGTTTGACAAGGGCCAAATTGTGATGGCTAGACGACTGGATCAGAGCATCTCCAAAACTGCAGCTCTTGTGGGGTGTTCCCGGTCTGCAGTGGTCAGTATCTATCAAAAGAATCCTTTAAGTCCTGTAAATCCTGAAAGTATCCTTTAAATCCTGTAAATTGCAAGGTGGGGCCCATGTAGGCTGCTGCTAACATCTTGGTGCCAGTTACCACAGCACACCTTCAGGGATCTAGTGGAGTCCATGCCTCGACAGGTCAGGGTTGTTTTGGCAGCAAAAGGAGGACCAACACAATATTAGCCAGGTGGTCATAATGTTATGATTGGTGTAATTTTTTAATGCAGTTACATAATACTGGGTCTTAAACAATAGTTTTGAGTCTTTTAGTTTTGAAACAAAACCTGCAGTAAAAATGGTAAACAAAGCAATGTCAAGCAAAATACAAGCATGCCCAAATTAACGGAAAGTGTGTTTCTATGCTGAGAATAATCATTAGTGAAGGCCAGGCAAGGTTGCCAAGTCTGTGCAAAAAAAACAAAATAGTCTGATGGCTATTCAACACCCAATCCAGTCCAATTTCTAAAATCTGGTCCAAAATGGTCCAAAATCTGACCATCACAAAATATTTTTCAAACTCCAAGATCCTGAAAATATAAATGCAAAGGTATTATTAGATGTATTAATGTATTATAGTTACAGCACAATAGATAGATAGATAGACAGACAGACAGACAGACAGACAGACAGATAGATAGATAGATAGATAGATAGATAGATAGATAGATAGATAGATAGATAGATAGATAGATAGATAGATAGATAGATAGATAGATAGATAGATAGATAGATAGATAGATAGATAGATAGATAGATAGATAGATAGATAGATAGATAGGAATAGAAATAGCCAGATAGATAGTCAGACAGACAGACAGACAGACAGATAGATAGATAGATAGATAGATAGATAGATAGATAGATAGATAGATAGATAGATAGATAGATAGATAGATAGATAGATAGATAGACAGACAGACAGACTGACTGACTGACTGACTGACTGACTGACTGACTGACAGACAGATAGATAGAAATAGAAATAGCCAGATAGACAAATAGATAGACAGACAGATAGATAGATAGATAGATAGATAGACAGACAGACAGACAGACAGACAGACAGATAGATAGATAGATAGATAGACAGACAGACAGACAGACAGACAGACAGACAGACAGACAGACAGATAGATAGATAGATAGATAGATAGATAGATAGATAGATAGATAGATAGATAGATAGATAGATAGATAGATAGATAGATAGATAGACAGACAGACAGATAGATAGACAGACAGATAGACATTATTCATTTAACCAAACATTTTTATGATTAATCTAAAGAAATCTGAAAAAAATCAACCCAAGACAAAAGTAACCCATGTCCACTGACCTGGCAACATTGCTTGGTCAATATAGCATGACCAGCTGCTTCCCAAAACAATCAAGTGGAAAAAGAAAACAGGATCCAGAGCTGGGAACTCCCTTCGCCACTGTTAACTTTCTCATGATCAGGGTCACAGGCCTGTACTGGAGGAAAACAACAGCAGTAACACCATCAGTCATATTGTAGTGACAAATCAAAACATAGGATAAACAAATCGCACTATTACACTATTAGCGCAAACCTTGTTCATTTTTCACTGTTTGTCGTCCATCATGTCCAGATTTTTCTTTAGTCAAATGAGAACTGTTGCTTTTTTTAAAAGCTAGGAGCAATTTCATGCTATTTAAACACAGTCTAAATCCAGAGATGCTCCGGAAGAAGCGCTGTTCACACAATGATTTGGTTTTCACAGTCCATCTAGCCCATTATTAGAAATACAGCCGGCTGCCTTGTGACTCATCTCAGCCATAATTAGCTTGCAAGTTTTGTACTTAAAATTTACTTGCCAACTCTGCCTTTAGCCATATTGAGCTGTAATCCTCAAATGGAGAAAAGCCCATTAGAGACTTCTACTTTCCGCTTACACGCTGCCACTAAAATACCCTTACTCACGGCATCGCTCCCAGTGTGCCAAATAAAGGAAAATCTAATGAAAGAAGGCTGCCGTAGACTATGTTTAGTGAGTTTGTACGTGCACTGTGTGATCATATTTGTTTTCGCATTTATTTATTTTTAGAAACCATTTTCTACTGTTAACGGTTTCTGTAGATACAGAGCCTATCCTAGGAACAGTACAGGGGAACAGCAGAACAGTACAAGGAGGAATGAAACAATAAATGGCTTATAGACATAACATAAATGTCGTCTATGTATGTAGTAAACCTATGAGACCACAATGATTTATAATCTCACTTTCTTTGTGTCAGCTAGAGTGGGGATGGTTTCCATTTTCAGATACACAGATACAGTTACACAGATCAGGCATAACATTATGACCCCTGACAGGTGCCGTAGATAAGACTGATCATCTCCTCATCATGACACCTGTAAACATTTTGTCCTCAAAGTTGATGTGTTAGAAGCAGGAAAAATGGGGCAAGCATAAGGATTTGAGCGAGTTTGACAAGGGGCAAATTGTGATGGCTAGACCACTGGATCAGAGCATCTCCAAAACTGCAGCTCTTGTAGGGTGTTCCCGGTCTGCAGTGGTCAATATCTATCCATAAGTCCTTTAAGTCCTATAAGTATCCTTTAAGTCCTGTAAGTTTGGGGCCAGATACCACAGCACACCTTCAGGGATCTAGTGGAGTCCATGCCTCGACAGGTCAGGGCTGTTTTGGCAGCAAAAGGGGGACCAACACAATATTAGCTATGTGGTCATAATGTTATGCCTGATCAGTGTACACAGTATATGCATATGGTTGAGTTCAGAGGTCCAGAAGGATAAGCTCCATCAAAGCTCCACACATTACTTTATATACATTTCTAATGGCTCTCATACTCTTTATATTGTGGTCTTTATTTAATTTTATTTAATTTTGTAGTTTTGAGGGTAAGAACTAGGAGAAATTCCTTGTGTGTGTAAACCTGCTTCCGATTATTGATTTAATTAAAGTCTAAAAGCATTTTAGGTAATATTATTGAAAAACATCCTGCCCTTAAATAAAAAGATTACATACAAAATGAGATGTTTATGATTTTATGTACATGGAAGTTTCTAAACAAAGAAAAAACAGTAAACATTGATACAATTTGTGATCTGACCTTGTATTAAAAATTAATAATTAACAATTAATATTAATTCACTTCCATTTCAGTTTCATTAGCTGGTGGGTGGGATAGACAATGTTATTATGTTTTAATTCAAATCAGAATCTCTTCAGATATAGGTGTCTAGACATATAAAGTAGCTTGAGATGATCTGATTGCTTCTACATTCCTGTGAGAGATGTATTCATTATATAGCACAAAGGTTGCAGAAGAGTTACAAATTCACTGGCGCTCTTGTCTTGCTCAGCTGGATGGAGATAGAGAATAAGAGAAGGAGAAAAAAAGGAAATTAGCAGTGGAATTTCCCTGTAGTTTCTTTACAAAATCTACGTGGTTTGTCCAGAGCCGTCACATGTCAAAGCTGAGTGCTTATTCACTTCCTCTGTGTAGAAAAACTTCCTAATATCCTTTGGCTTTATTCAACTGAAAACATCTTTAAACTGAAAAGGGAAATTTTTTTTCAAGGACTTACTGACTTTCAATGAGGTGATACTGTCCAATGATCGCGCTCCATTTTGTATTTCATTACTTTTTACATGTTGTTTGAGAATGCAGGCTTTTCAATATGTATGCATGTGATAGGAATGTGGTAGCTCAAGTGGTTAAGGCTCTGGGCCGTAAATTGGAAGATCGTGGTTCAAACCCCAGCACTGCCAAGCTGCCACCGTTGGGCCCTTGAGCCTAACTGCATCATGGCTGACCCTGTTCTCTGACCCCAACCACCTAGGATGGGATATGTGAAGGAAGAATTTCACTGTGCAGTAATGTGTATGTGACAAATAAAGACAGCTTAACTTAAAAAGATACTCACATTGTCTGTCTGGAGAACTTTGTTTTAAAACCATTCAGCTAAATACATGAAATCTCTGGCTTGTTTTTTTAATAGATTAATAAGATTTTAATGGGTTTTACTAATTGACATTTAAGACCAACATTGCTGTTACTGGAACTGGGGTTTTCTGTGTGCTAATTTTGTAGCTAAAGCCCAATGACAAAGTTGTCACTTGATAACTGTGTTTGTAGCCTATTTAAGGTCCCTGCTGCTTTCATGCTTGTTTCCTTTCCCATGTTTTTGTTGATGAAGCTGAAGAACAAGATTCAGGAGAAAAGGAAGTTCTTAAAGAAACCATTGCATCAAGTAAAGTATGTTTCATGTGCTTTGGGTGATGGTATCATTTACATGACACATGGCTTATTGTTTATGTTAGCATGCAGCAGCGTAATGCTAGGGTAATTAATTAATTTATAGTAGCTTATAGTTTATGAATATGTGAAGTTTTGAAATTTAACCCTATTCTATTTTGTAATATCTAGTATTTGAAGGCACAGTGGTAAATGTTTGTTCCCTTAAAGGAGTTAGACAAATAACCAATTAGATGTATTAATGCCCAGATTTCTTGGGACTGGTGCATCTTTGACAGACACTTAAACCATCTTGCCTTAATAGCAATTACCTCAGCTTGTATGCTAAAGAAGAACTGCTGCCTATTCAGCAACCTCTCGTTATTAGCCTCGTCAGTAGAATAAAGTAATAATAAATGCAGGGATTCTCATCTTCTACAGAGTACAGTACTAATATATTCGGGATATTTATTCTCACCAGTGTACAGTACTAATAGATTAAGGATTTTCATCATCAGTCATTTAATACAATAGTATTAAATTGAAAGATTCCCATCCTCAATAAAGTACAGCTCTAAAAGATTGTGGATTCATGGCACAAATGGAAAGCATTGTCAGCACTTAACCTCAGTAAGGATCAGCATCACATGTAAGTGACTATCTTCCTCAAAAGGGAACAATATTGACTCATTCCCCATATCAAGCTCTGCCTAAGGGAGTATACTGTCCAAAGAACACTTGAACATGTCTTGTCCTCTAAACCACCCTTATGTAGTCCTGACCATAAGGGAGTAGAACAATAGCATCACTTGCCGATTAAGTGGTGGATAGCCAGGCTAGGAAGAAAACATCTCTAGCAGCCCTCATTTAATCACAGAACCATGGTCAAGTATTTAGTATATGGATTTTCATAAAAGTCTCTACAAATTTGTAAATGTGAGGCCAAATATTGAAAAATCTTGCTGTCACGCTTTTTAGGTCCTACAGACATCTTAAAAGTCGCCATGACCTGTGAAAACCCTTTACATTATCAACATCTCATCTCACCCATCTCTCCAGTAATTATTAACAAACAGAAACATTACTTCAGGACAAAACACTGCTTTGAAATCTGCACTGTATAAAAGCTTCAAAAGGCTCCTCATGGACATGAGAAACTTTGAAACAGGCTTGTGAAGGTCTTTATTCTGCCCTCTTCAACCCTCAAACACACACACACATCCGCTCACACACACACACACACACACCTCATATACACAAATATTGATATGTCTTATATAACTAATTACACAATGAGAAGCATTTTTCCTGGCTTTTCACCCATCATATTATGAGGAAAATAAACCCAACCTTATGCTTGAAAATATGTAACAGCTCACAGAATTTATTTAAAAATGAATGAACTTTATTGTGGAGCAGATTGTATTTAATATCTTTTGTTCTTTTTGTAAGGTGAATGAAAACAAGCTTTGTTAAATGAACATTTTTTCAACAAATGGCTCGTACATGCAATAACATAATTGTCATGATAATCTAATAATGTCATATGATGAAGACCATGCTTTGAAATCTGACAAAAAAAAGGCAGAATATAAAACAAAGATTCTTGGCACCTCCTTTGCAAAACTGCTTATGCAGAAGTGACAAAAGGGTTGAACATCCGGCAGGAAGAGGGTCAACAGGCAGAGTTCCCCAGGATTTCCTCATCCTTAATACTGGACATCCATTACTGTCTTCCACCAAATTTACACACTATATGGCCAAAAGTTTGTGAACACCTAACAGTCATAATTATACGTACTTGTTGAACAAAGCTTGATGTTGAGTTTGATCCCCTCTTTGCTGCTATTACAACCTCGACTCTTATCGAAAGGCTTTGCACTATATTTTGACGAGTGGCTGACCAAGGAGTCATGCTGGAAGCTTGTGCCCTTCTAGATTCATTCTAAACAGGCATTCTAGACAGTTGTATGTTTCCACATTTGTGGAAGAACAGTTTGGAGAAGAAACACATACTAGTTTGACAGGCAGGTGATGTGGTGTCAACTGAGGGTTTGTAACACTGTAGTAAATAAGTTCACTTTGGTTGAGATAGGAAGTCTATGTACATTTCTCTTATTAAGCTGCCAAATTCACATCAATTAAAGGATTCAATTCAATTCAATTCACTCCATTAAACTGAATGCAGATGTTAAGAAGGGGGCAACATTTGGGATAAGTTCCGTTTAGTGTGGAAACACAAAGCTGGATCCAGTATAGCCCAACCCATTGAGTGTTGTTTTTAACCCAGCATTGTTGGGTTAGGATATTGACACAGCTTTTTTTACGCAACAAGAAAATGTTACAGAGCAAACATGAGGTAATATTTCACTAGCTTGATGATAATGTTCAAAGCATGTTAACTGCACAGTAAATATAATCTCATATAAGGAGCTATCTAATCTTGAATATTTTCTTATGCCAAACTGCATGTTAAAAAAGTTCTTGCTTACATAATATCTACAGGAATATCAATTCAAAAAGGAAATTAGAAATAAATGTGAAAGTCAACAAGATCTTACCTTTCTTGCAGTTACTCATCTCATCGATGATTTGTCTCGACAAGCACAGCAGAAAACTCCGGAAGCACTGGGGCTCTAACATTTCAGGTCCACATCACCAGCCGAGTATGCTGAATTACCTATTATCGGCCCCCAATTTGAGTCATGTCGACCTGACTACCTGATGTAACGAGCTAAATCTAGCAGATGAGTTGTAAAAATAAGATATTTTTAGAGTGTGGGAAAATAACCAGTTTGAATAGAGAGCCATGTTGATGAAAGGTACCCCTTCTGAGAGCTGTTCTCTTTACACCCTGTGTAGTGCACCTGATTATTACACCTGTATCCTCTTACTCTGTAATTGCTCTCTTCTTCACCCATCCCCAGTTTTTTCTCCCTAATCCTGTCCTGCCCTTTCCTGTCATTTGCTTTGATCATTCTTGTTTCAGATATGAATAACTAACCAGGCATGACAGGGTCCTGTTCTTGAGGCCAGTGTGCTGCTGACAGCAAAGCCATGTTTCATTACGATCAGACCGCTGTCTGTATGCCTACAGGAAATTGAATAAAAAGTCTGCTAAATCCAATCCTCACTGCTCCATCTACACCACAGATTTAGGGCAATTGGCCTTATGTATGGTGAGCTTGTTGTAGTGCTGAGCAACATTTTTCATTATATTGCATAGTGCGTTGCTCGAAATCAGTGCCCTGGAGAAGAATTTGGAAGCAAAGCAACTGTTAAAGCATCGACAGACTCTTTTAATCTCTTCTGACTGCACAAAAATTTAACGATTAATTACTACTAGTGATCAAAGCAGCTATAGTGATAAAAGGTTGTTTCTTTGTGCATGTCTCCCAACAATCAGATGAGGCAATTTTCTTGTCAGCAGTTCATTAGCAGTGCCCAAGTGCACCCCAGTGTTAAAATGGATTTTTATATTACTTTTAATTTTATTTGAAATTCGGTTTGTTCCCAAGTGGCTTTATAGTCTAAAGCGGTCGGGCTGAACTTGCAAAGAAATGCCAGTTATTAAGAAAGTTCACAAAGCTTTTTTAATATTGCTTTGCAAAAGAAAAGCCTAATCATTTAGCTAGCTACTGCTACCACACAATTTCTTGTCACCCTTTTGATCCGTTCTGGCACAGAATAGCTTTAAGCTTTCATTGGAAAGACAATTTACATGATGCCATAGCCGGACTAGATAATATTCCTCTTAATATTCCCTCTGGGTGAAATTTCTTGGATGATATTACTTTTTTCTATTGTCACTGAGAGTTGATGTTAGCCCAATTACAGCTGAGAGCTCACATATATGGAAGAGTGTTGTGTAATTTCTTTTGGGTAGCATTTTGCTTTGGAATCACCGATCCTTTATTTGAGACATGGCCTTTAACTATAGCTAAATATTCTTAGTCTCCAATGTCCAAAATGTCCAGAAACATTAATGCTGCAACACCAATGTGAATATTGGGGACAGTGTAGCACGATATTGACAAAACACAGATCAAACCTGTGTACTGTTTATGCAGTTGTTGACTGACCAATCTTCTTATTAGGCTTGATTATCAGTGTCACACTGTGCTGAGTTATGGAATTGTTTCTCTCTTTTGGAAGTGTTATTGCTTCATGTACAACCTAGAAACATGTTCATACAGTGGCAGAACTTAAATGAATTATTATTGAGCTTCAGAACGATCAACACACACACACTCAACTGTGTGAAACGAACCCGAGACTCAATCGCTGCTGTTGCTATTTTTGCACATTTCAAACCTGCTGCTATTCGTATATGTTTACATACATATATGTTCTAAGAAACCACTCGTTTACAGTCCTTCTATTTTGCATGTTTTTTGGAGCTTTTTGTGTTGTTTTTTTTGTATTGTCTTTTGTCTTGCACTGTTTGCACCAGGGCTGCACACGTTGCACTTTGTGTAGCTAGGACAAACTTTCTGTCCTTAGCTCTGTTGTTGTTTTGTTTTGTAGCTATATGTTGCTATGTTGTTTTATGTAGCACCAGGGTCCTGGAGAAACGTTGTCTCATTTCACTATGTACTTCGTCGGCTATATATGGTTGAAATGATGATAAAAGCTTCTTACTGATGGTGCAACTTCCTAAATGGGGTAATGCACTTTACTACACTACTTTCTCTTACATTTCCAGGCATCATTTCATATATGGTGTTTGGTTTGAATACTCAACTATTCGAGTCAGTTGAAGAAAATGTACAGTTTACAAACACATGAGTAGACCATAAAATCCCACTGCCATGTCAGTGACCCTGCAGTATTTGGTCTGTGGTTTACTGATGGATGTGGTGGAGGAGGCAAGAGATGGTATACTCATTAATTCTAGACCATCCTATAAGGTAGGCTCGTAGTCTTGTGTGTTTTGCATACTATACTACCTCTCCAACAGAACTAGACATTATACTCCCTGAACTCCCCATAAACTCCCTGAACCTGTGAATCAGAATATATTATTATTATTATCGCTAAAGACTTTAAAGCACTTCTGTCATGTCAGTCTCGATAAGTGAGTCTGCCGAATGTCATAAATGTAAATGAGTGCAGAGTGCATATTAAATAGTCTGAATAATACAGTAACAGAAGTGAACACAACAGGCTGCTTCTTGTTCTACCGTTAAGTGTAGGTACTAATGTGATTCACTTGATTGCATTATTACAGTTTACAAAACAACGTTTTTGTTTTGTAAGATTTAATTAGACACATCCACAGTGTGTTCTCAATGGGTAGGCGTTTGGTTAGTAGGTCTAGAGAACAAATCTGTTGATAGTTTTCTTGTTATCTGGAGCATACAGGCAATTACATCACTATGAAAAGAAAAGAACTTCTGCCTTGGTGTGTGTGTGTGTGTGTGAGATAGAGAGAGAGGGAGAGGGAGGGAGGGAGAGAGAGAGAGTTATAAAGTGGGTTTAATAGCTCCATATTCATTAGTGTTCATCAGTTAATTAAACAGAGAGATAGAGATGGAGCAAGGTGGAACCAGTGCACTAAAGTACATTTAATAGCCCCTGTGTTTTTGTTGTAAGAGTGTGTGCATGTTTGTGCTCTTCGGAGCTGAAGACTGGTGTTCTCTCTCTGTACCATGTGATAACTAAGTACCAGTACCACCCCCATCTTCCTGTCTGATACACACACACACACACACACATTCTGAACTGATCCTCCCCCGGTCCACCTTGTTCTATGCTTTCAGGCTGAAACAGAAGAATAGCTCTATCAGCAGGGTTACACATGGTCCATGCAATATACCGGACAAAGAAAGAACACAAGACAGTGAAGAAGCAATTGATTTCTCTGTACCAAATACCAGGCTTAAGTCCTAGTAGCTGCAGGCTGAATACTAATTATGAAGTATTTATGCCCAGATGGTGAATCTATCGAGGACAAATTGTTCTACCTACCGAAACGGCTTACCAGAGGGTTTCTGTGCATGCATACAGCTTTGGTTTTATTGCAGCATGCCTGTAAATT
The DNA here is from genome assembly GCF_019097595.1 of Hemibagrus wyckioides. Taxonomy (NCBI): domain Eukaryota; kingdom Metazoa; phylum Chordata; class Actinopteri; order Siluriformes; family Bagridae; genus Hemibagrus; species Hemibagrus wyckioides. The sequence continues at coordinate 22,640,894 of NC_080714.1, read as the reverse complement.
CATCCTCATTCTTATAAGCATCAATACAATTTGTTCAGTTTCATGCTGAGCACATCATGATGATTTTGGTGAGGCATATTTGAGAACTGACAGATTTTTACTGCTGCATGTGCAAAACGGAGCCATGTAAACACAAACAAAAACAGAAAGAAAAACACGAGAGGGAGGAGGACCCATTCGTGATGATTTAATACTGTCTGATAAGTCAACAATGGCATGGGAAAAAAAAAAAAAGAGTCAGCGGAGGATGCCGAGCACGTGTGCAAGTGAATGAGTGTGATAGGAAATGAATGAGAGATGGAAAGAGAGAGAGCGAGAGAGAGAGAGGGAGAGGGAGAGAGTTTGGCTAATGTGAGTTTGTGCCTTATCATTATCCTGAAAGTACTAGACAGCTTGAGGAGACAAATGCCAAAGTGTGAGTGCGTGTGCCAGTGTGTGAATATGTGTGATAGTGCCTTTTTTTTTGTCTAAGGCTCTCTCTGCGTCATTTCTGACACCTGTTTCCTGCCCCCTGCCACGCTTCTGTATGACCCCCCTCCGCCTACGGCGTAACAGCCGTCCTCTTGTTAGCACACACACAGCAGTGAACAGGGAGCCGGCTCCTCCACAGCTCACTGACTCACCAGCTTCAGTGGGAGAGAAAAGCCAATCACAGCTGTACAGCCAGGGAAAGTGTTGCTTTATGCACTGAATGAGACAGCCACTATTGCTGCGCACAAATGAGCCAGCTCAAAATAAGCAGTGATTGTCGGCAATTTTACTCAGGGTAATTTATTTATAGACACCTTGATTGTCGTGCCCCAGGCTTTAATATATATTTAAAAAGATATCTTCAGCATATAAATGGGCATCACTATTATACATCTGTTTTCTTCGACATCCTCATAATCGTGTGTTTCTAACATCATCACTCCAGAATGAAGTGTATTTGTAAAATGTGTTGCTAAATTATTAGGTACGCCAACACTGTGCCTTCACACACAGGCCACTGTATCACACCTGCAATAAATGTGCGCTTCGTATACTTTCAAAGTGTACAAAGATGCACTCTCTGGGAAGATAAGTACAAGCATTTTGTCAGTACGCTTTATGGTACATTTTGTTCCTTCACATAAAGAGAGCATACCGTGAGGAGGAATAAGCAATCAGCCAGTTTTGTTTTGTGTGCATTTATGTACTTATATCTGTTTTGTGTTTGTATCTAAGCAAAAATGGAAAAACAAAACAATAAACACATTAAAAATATACATAAAAATCTCATGGGTCCAGATGAAAAATGCACATGGTGTCGACATTGTCACTGGTAGGAAGCTTTCATGTAAGTATCAGGCAATCGGGATTCTCTTAAAGCTAGTGATCACTTGACCAAAAAGAGTGGGATAATTACATGCTACGGTCATAAACATTCCTTGCATGTCTTGATTGAAAGATGACACTGGAATGACTTTCACCTAATATCATCTCAAGCCATTTCGTAAACCAATCGCATGCTTTTTCAACATTCTATTAAACTCAACCTGCAGAGTGCTCAATGGTTTGCCCAGTAAGTGTCCTCCATCACTATTGAGACCGAATGCTGGCCATCTGATCCACATGCCAACTGATCATCTGTCATGGAGGAAGAACACAGGGGCTGTCTGATCTAAACAGAGACTGGTCTACTAGCTGGTGGAAATCATCACCATGGAGTATAAAGGGACCGGCCCCCTAACATGACACGGCACTTTAAGAGGACTGTCTTCTCTTCATGGGCATGCTGCTTCAGGAGGTCTGCACTAATGAGCATCACCATGAACTTTCTCCAAATTTAACATCATATTCCCGGTGGTATTAATGTCTTAAGGTGTGTCAGTTCCTCATGACATTGTGGCATAAATTAGCCAGGTGATTCTCACTGTCTCTGCCAGTCAGGAGGGAGAGAAGTAGAACTCTGGTTTTGTATGGTGGGTATGGTATATTATCATATCATTTCTAGCCATTCAAGAAATGTTAAGTCTTAATTAACAACTCCATACATTTTGCATTCCAGTGAAATAATAATGTCCTCTATTAAATGCCCCATGATTAACACCCATCCATCCATTTTCTATACCTGCTTTATTCCTAATTAGGGTCACGGGGATCTTCTGGAGCCTATCACAGCACACATTGGGCGAAAGGCAGGGTTACACCCTGGACAGATCGCCAGTCCATCACAGGGCCACCTATGATTAACAACAACTACTAATTAAGCCCAATGCTCATTTGATTCCACACCTTTCTAGATCTTTCTTGGACCAGTTAGTCTGCTCCATTTAGTTTATTACTGCACGTATTGACTAATGCAAATAAGTGCTAACAGAACTTGCTTGCTCAATGCATATTTTCAGTAGAAGAGATACAACAGATAGAAAAATTAATATTAGGGTTGCCATTGTCATGATTTTTATGCCAAATATATATATAAGCTTGAGAGAGGGAAAAGGGGGGTAAGGAGTTTAGAGTGGGTAATGTCCTTAAATCAGAAATGTGTGTACAAAACTGATTTTCTTTCCCAACCAAAGGCTGACAAAAGAAGTGACAAGAATGCACCTGTTATTTTCCAGTGCATGAATCTTTTGGGATAGTTTAAGTTGTTTATTTTTAAAGGCAGTTAGAAATTTTGCTGAAACCTGGCAACCCTGGGTAGTGATATCAACTTTTTGCAATCAGTGCAGTTGAACAAATGTGCAGCTTAAATCGCTCTGGACTGTGTGCTGGATGAGTCTGTGCTATACAAATATACAAAAACAATATACACAAATGAATTATAACTGAGACAGGACACAAAGATGTAGTTGAGGTTTAAGTGTCTTTTACGAGAACCCATCTTGGCAGCTTTGCAGTGCTGAGATGCGAGCTCACAACTTTCTAACAAGCTGCCCAAAGATATGAGCAATGAGCCAACATTTCCACCACTCAGTAATACTTTATGTGTTTGGTTGTGCTGACAGATGATGCCAAATCTCATTTTCAGCCTATTAGGGCACTGTCTTGTGCCAGGGCCATTGCATGATCGCTTGCCTGAAGCTCATTATTTGGTGTGACTTATCCTCACCACCTGGGTACACTGTAGATATAGTCTGTGACCTATCTGCTCCTCTATTATCCAAGATTAGATGAAAGATTACTCCATCCATGTTTACAGAGAGAAACAAGCCAGTGTTCAAAATGAGTGAGAGGAAGGGGGATGAGGAGAGAAGGAGCTACATCTTGATTTGACCTCTGATCTGATCTGACACATCCTTCTTTGGTTTATAGGCAGATCTGGTGTTTCTTCACACCACAAATAGCCAACAGCAGAAGATCTGCTAACCAGCCTGCCCCCGGGCATGAATCACTCACATGCCCACAAGCGTGAGACAACACAACAGCCATACTGCTCTAAGAGGCATGATGAACAATAGGACAGAGACACGTGATCATTCTTTAGTTTATAAGAAGCAGAATTAACCTCACATGAGGCTGCACATAAGAGCATACTTCCATCTTCTTACTCTTTGAGCCTTATTTCCTTTTGCCTTTTAGCATTAGGACAAATTGTCCTAAGGAGTTTATTTGTAGAAATATATTTGAAAGTAGCCTTTCAGAATTCAGCATGGGTTCAATATTTTTCCCTAAGCACAGCATATGATTATGGTCAAAACGACAGGAAAAACACACCCACACAGTTGAAATGGTCACTTTTTAATGCCAAGCCTTAATGTAACCAGACTTCCTTTTCACACTATTGTTGTTCTAACCAACTGGCAAAACAAGGGCTATCCAATTGGATATGTGCCAACAACTTCATGATGTAAACACTGCTCTTCTCAGAGCCTTTCACCACCATTGACTGAATAATAATACGCCTTAGGTGTATATAGATTTAAAGCATTTGAAGTATAAAAAGCCCTATGTTTTCTAAACGATGATCCACACACTCTCTCAGACCCTTTAATGGCTAGTTTTAGATCTAAACTGATATCTTTTTCATAAGCTATGTGGCCAAATGGTTTGTGGACACCTGACTCATACATACTTTTTGAACATCCTATTCCATTTGTAGTCCCCCTTTGCTGTTATAATTATGTCTACTCTTCTAGGAAGGCTTTTCACTAGATTTTGAAGCATGAATATTCAGCCACAAGCTCCTAGGTGAGATCAGCCCTGGTTGTGAATCATCATGCTAGGTCTTCCCAAAGGTTTTCAGTGGGGTTAAGGTCAGGGCTCTGTGCAGGTCATTTAAGTGTATACACTGGTCCTGCACCAGAGCATTGTCATGCTGGAAAAGGTTTTCCTCTTAGTTCCAGTGAAGGGAGACTGTTATAATGCAGCATTCAAAGACATTCTATACATATTTGTTTCCAACTTCGTGGGAAGAGTCTGGGGAGCCACCACATACAGACGTGATGATCACATGACCACAAAGGTTTGGCCCTATTCATGGCATTTACTTATTAAAGCTTAAACATTAAACATAATACAGTTTAGTTAAAAAAACAATGATTATTTACACTAATTGTAAGCATAATATGGGTTTTTAACCCGTCCTTTCTGTCATGTCTGGCTACTGTTGCTTTAAATGCATTGACTTTATCTACACATTTTAATGCTTATTGTTTCTTTGTCATTTAATCTGGTCAACAATAACAGGTACATGGAAATATAAAACAATTCACTATGAATTAATCATGTGTAACGGCTAAGTATTACCAAAGCAATTTACCTGTTTTTATTACTTAAATAGAAATACAGTCCTGTGTCTGTTTATAATTACATCTAATGTTGTGGAACAATATCCACAAAACAAGATATCAAGTTCCTGTTATCACTTATTGCAGAAATAATCATTCCTTCATCATCCTCTCAGTTTTTCTCTTTTTACAGAAAAAAAAAATGCAGCTTGTCATGTTACTGAGAAACCACAGACCGCAGTGCCGTCTGTCCTGAAGACTTTCCTGGGCAGAAAATTTAAAGAAACAGTGTTGAATTTGGAGTTGAATTTTATTCTGTTCATTATTTATGATGAAGCGTTTCCACCATACCAAGTCCCTATGATTTAGCTGTTACTACAATAACAGGATGAGCTAATTAATATAAACCTGTGAGTTGCTTTTCTGCTGGAAAATACTCTCACAGCACTTGTTACAGAAAATTAGTCGACACCTTTTAACCACTCTAGTGGTTAATAGTTTCCAGTGTGACCACTGCCTCTAACCCTGGTCGGATTCTCGTCGCTTGGTGGTGCTCACTGATGCTGTGGATGGATCTGTGTGACCCAGGAGACAGCCGTGGACAGAGCCACTTGGGGACATTCACAACATCACGGATCTGTCATTACATCTGTCAGCAAGGAATTAATGCCTATAATGAACTCAGAACACTACACTGACCTTTCTCATGGGCCCTTGATTGCTGTTGTAGAAAGGACATTAATCAGTCACAGTTCCATTATTTACTGTTCAGTGTCACCTAAATGAGGATGGGTTCCCTTCTGAGCCTGGCTCCTCTCAAGGTTTCTTCCTTATATCATCACAAGGAGTTTTTCCTTGCTACCGTTGCTGCAGGCTTGCTCATTAGGGATGAAATAGGGATACAACAGTTTAAGAATTTTTTTCTCCTTTCTCTGTTTTTCTTCTTTTGTGAAGCTGCTTTGAGACAATGTCCATTGTGAAAGGTGCTATACTAAAAAATTGAATGAATTAAACAGAGGATTCAATAATGCTGTGGAATAAGTTCTATTATCAGACCCTGTGATCACTATTGGGTGTACAGTTACAGTGTTGTGGTTATGGAGAATAAAATATATACCAGTACATTATTTTTTTATTCTTGCAGTATAGAAAATAAGTCAGTTTAGCCGCAGGAGTGTTCAAATGTGGATCAAATTGTCACTAAATGGTACTTTATGAAGAGCGTGTTATGTGTATGTGATTTTGCTCTCTCGAAAATCTGTCAGAACTCAGAGAGCCTGACAAACATAGAGTACACTCTCAACCTCCTCTTTCACAGTAGCATATACTGCTGATCAGGAAATGAGGAAAGATTTGTGCATTATACGCTGCCTATAATGCCTTTATTTTATTTTGTTTCAAAAATGGTTAAGAGAAAGATGACGCCGTGCCAAAGGGCACATCGGATGCTGACATCTTTTTAATAACCATCTCAGTCTTCTGCAATCTTCTGTCTCACATCACACATGTCCACAAACATAAAGTGGATCAAATCCAAACAAAATGTCAAATCTGATCCAATACTCATCCTGTCTTTCAGGGAAAAAAAGAGGAAAAGACCATATCTGGTACTGGAAGAGTATGTTCCTGTAACTATGTGGACTAAAAATAAATAACACAGTCACATGGTCTCTTGATGCTCGTGGACCATTAAAGCATTTTTCTGAATAATCGATTAACTGAAGGACGTAATGATTATGACGATTTTGCTCTGTGTGCATAAAGAGCTGTGAAGGCAGTTTGCTTGATGAGTCGCTTAGGAAACCACTGCTGCTGACGTCAACTCAGTTTGCTACCTTATCGAAGAGGCGTAGTGTGTGGGGGGGCCAGCATTTTCAGAGCTATCAAACAGTTATTCATAGCCAATAGAGTCAGTTTGGGCTTGAACAAAATAAAAAAAAATGCAGAGAAGCATGCTCCCTCTTAGAACAAACCCAGAACAAAGACTTTGTCGTCCTACTGAATAGTCATACATGCGGCTTTTCAGATTCGAAATGGACTTTTGTTGAAAAGGTTTTGTTAAAGGTATTGTTTGGAAAGGTTTTAGTATGAACAATACTGTAGTTTCTAACATGTGAAACATTTCCTTTTCATATGGTGGAGCTAGGGTGGGGGGGCATGGTGGCTTGGTGGTTAAAACGTTTGCCTCACATTTGATTCCCATCTCTGTATTGCATGTGTGGAGTTTCTTCTTCCCATGCCTCGGGGTTTCCTCGGGGTTCTGTGGTTTCCTCCCCAGTTCAAAGACATGTGTTGTAGGCTAATTGGCATCAATTGTCTGTAGAGTGTTGTGTGCTACTGTGCCCTGTAGAAAAATCTAGCATCCTGTCTAGGATGTACCGTGGCTTGTGCCTGGAGTCTCCTATGATATGCTCCAGGTTCTCTGTGACCCAGCAGAATAAGCAGTGTAGAGAATGAATGGATGGTTGAGTTGCAACCTCACAGCACCAGTGTTCAAGGCTCAATCCATAACTCTGCATGGAGTTTCTCATTCTCTGCGTGGGTGTTTTTCAGGTACTCCAGTTTCCTCTTCCGTTTCAATAATGTGTAGCACTGGCAACTCAAAATTTCCTCTAGGTGTGAAAGAGTATGTGATGATTGATTGGTGTCATGTCTCATGTGTATTTCTACCTTACACCTTGTCTTCCTGGTATAGTCTCTGGATCTACGGCTAACTATGATGAATTTACTGGTTACACCACACCCCCCATTATCTCATTTTTTTTCCCCTGTATATGCAAATCAAGAGTAAACTGCATGACCTCTTCTGTGTGTGACGTAATGTTTCCCATGGCAATGAGTAAGGTGAAGTCTTCACAGTTATATACAGTACATGGGTGATGCTTCTCCCTCTGTTTCTGTGGCTCCAGCTAAAGCACACACACACCCACACACAACTGTTGGCAAGCTTCCGCAGAGTTAAAAAGACTTTTTCCGAGGCCACTGAATCTCAGTGAACCATCCATACTGATGGTGTGTGGGCTTGTAGACCATCTGACATTCTCTTCCGTCTGAAGACTCAGCAAGACAGAGAGTGGAACGTACGCAAACACAGAATACGTAAGGAATCCTAATCAGATAGAACACTTGGCAAGTCGGCAATGGGAATTATCACAGTATTTATTTGTGTATGAGTAGGTGCTGACGTTAGAAAAACAGCCTCGTTGAAATGTAAAGGAATACGTCACTGGATTTTGAATCAACCATGATAATTACCTTCACTCCTCAGCAACTGGAGCATATTTAGGGGATCGCGTATGCCTGATGTCATGAAATGACTGATAGATTTGTCTTTCTGTTTGCTGCAGAGCCTCTCAGCCAACATTGTGAAATTAGGTGGAGCTGTTACTCACTTTCCTGGTCGAATAACGTCAAAGTGTCTGCCTTTGTCACGGCTTCTTGGATTTGTCTGGCTAAAATGAATGAACAGTTATTGCTGTAATGCTAGTCTGGTCCATTAAAGATTGATATAGATAACCACCAAAATGATGTATAAATCTTGACTCCATACTATCAGTTTGAAGGCTGGAGATTTCGTGCAGCTTTTTCTAAACACACGAGGGGAAAGTGTTTACTCATTTTTAATACATCACTTCCATGAAACGTGATTAACTCAATGACCGTTACTAAACATGACTGTATTTTGACAGGCACCTCATTTAAAAATGAGTCACATTTATTTAATTATTCAGTTATTCAGCTTATTTCTCCCCCCCGCCCTTTACACTGCATGGTGTTGTCATGGTTATAATGATGCTTGCTAACAGGCTTTTGACCATGATACAGTTGAGACATGACTTATAAACACCATGATTTTAGCTTTGTTTAGGGTTCTGTCAATTATGTTGTTATTCGTCGGGATTTACAGGCAAGCGGACGTCAGACAAAGACTGCCGCTTCAGGTAAATGTCTTCAGAAATGTTGGCTCGGACCTAGAAAGGCGATTTTAATGCTGTTGTCGCTTCTGTCATATTATATGCACACACGACATTATAAAGTATATACCTGCAAAGAGCAAGAGACATTTAATTACACTGAAAGAAGCGAAATAAAATGCAAGGGAGAAGTTTAGTTACATCAGTTGTTATCATTTAATAAAAAATAAATAAATAAATATTTACATAATAAATATTTGCTAATATCTAGCAAATTAATTGGTCTCACACATACATATTGACATGCAAAAAAAAACCCAAACGAACAAACAAAGAAAAAACACAACATTAGTCTCATAAGACTTTTCTTTTTTTTTTGCTATAAATCCAGCTCCAAACCTGGTTTCCTTCCTCTATTCCCTGGTTCCAGCCCAGTCTTCCTCCCCCCCTTCATTTCCATAAACTTCAATGCTACATTCTTTTCTCCTTCTCCCCATAACATCTGCTATCTTCTTTTCACAGCACCTCCTTCTACCCAATCAAACTTTCTCTAACAGTCTTTCAGCATTAATTACCACTTCCACGCTAATTAACAGTTCCAGTTTGCCTCTGTGCTTTAGCCAAGGTTCACAGATTTTTCGTGCTTGCACATACGCACACACACACACACACACATGCACACAGTGAGACACCCGGAGTCTCACGCCACTTTTTTGCATCTCTGCTGAAGCATGTTGAGTGCATATTCCATACGGCTGCGTAGCTCTGACGTGCAGCCGGCCCTCAGGAGAGCACTCAGTTTAAAAGTGGCGGATGCTCGCTCCTCGTTGATGTACGTCAAGAGGTAGTCGTCCTGCTGGGTGCACAGGATAAGTTTGGTGTGGTCGTGGTAGAAGTTTACCTGTTTGGAGAGACAGGGACAGTTTGTCATCCTGGAATTGAAACAGGATGTGGAGCATTGTTACGCCAGTGGTGAGTCACTGTGATAGCTCTGTGTGCGTAGGCTTCTTGATCTTAAAATAAGCTCACCGGATCGACTATTTAAGGCAAGAACAGTGCGCGGTATTTGTAGAAGGAAATAAACACAGCGAGAGACGAGGATGTCATTTTACAAGTAGGACTGCATGTTGAATGAAGGTGAAATACTGAAGAGAGAAAAACGCTTGGTGAACTGAAGGACTCCTCAGGAAGCATGATAAATAGAAAATCAAAGCAATAAATGGGCTTCTAAGTACAGGTTGTGACTAGTGTTGCAAAGTTTGCATTCAGAAAACGTACGGATACGAGTTGCTTCCTGGATACCAGTGTATGTATGAAGAATAGGCTGAAAATGCTTCTTTGATTTACCTGGAACGTGCCGTCATTGAAGAGCATCATCAGGGCTCGGTCTGACTTCAGCCATTGCAGCAGATAGAGTCTGGGCTTTTCAGCATCTGTGTCAATCACCATATCACCTCCCTAATGACAGGAGGAAACTTTAATACGTCGAACAAATCACGTATAGTTTCAGCACAGCAACATTACAGCCGCTCAGACTTCTTCACTAAAACATTTTTAACAGAGTTCATTGAGAACTTTCCAAACATATTTATGTTATAAATGAAGCCATATGATGCTTCAGACTAAAGCCAATGTAATGTTAATTACAAAAAAATAAATATTATTAAAAAAGTGTAAATGTAGATTAATTTCCCACTCACATCCATCAGGTTTTCTTCCATATAGTGAGCAAAGTACTTGAGGATAGTGACCTGGCCCACACAGTTCTCAGGAACATCTGTAGTGTACATCACAGCGCACTGACCCATCTCAGCATGCTGCAATACAGTCCTGTCCAGAAAGATAAACACAGAGAGAGAGAGAGAACATTAAAACAGTCTCCTAACGATCCTAACATCATTTGAGTGAGAAGGCTAGGTTATTTATATATCTATGTGATCTGAAAAAGATCTTTATTGTTTGTAGCAGTAAGATACCAATTTGCCTTGTACTGTAATACGGCACTGTAGTTTTCACTTTCTATGGATCTAACAAAGAGCTATTTTGTATTATTACTTGGTTATGATGCCCACTTTGCCCGTTTGTGGGTACTTATGTACCTCATGTATTTATATTGTCTGTTGCTATAACAACTTACCAACTTACCCAACAACTGATCTACCTAATTAATCATCTAGTTACCTAGTAACTGCCTACATATTACCTACCACTGGAAGAACTACCTACCTACATAGCTAGCTATCTAAGACCCTAGCTTACTACATACTGGTCTATGTACCACCTTACTACATAACTAAGCTAACTACCTTATTATGTAATTACTTATTAATACCTACACTTACCTACTTACTTGCTTAATGCCTACCCAAGCATGTACCTACACTAATTACAAAACTATCTACAATATTTAGAATTGCCTACATACCTAAGAATTTTTGAGAACCTACGTAATGTAGAACCTAACTACCTACCTTAACTTAATGACCTACCAATCCAAATACCTACCCACCCAATTACCTAACTGTCTACGATTTTGAGAACCTACCTACCCAAGAAACCTATTGTATTACTTTTAGATAGATTAGACCTACCTACTTTACTTGCTATCTATAAGCCTACGTAAACTATGTGACGTACCTAATGACATAACTTCCTACCTACATATCTACCTACCCAAGTACCTCAATATTTAGCAAATTGCATACTTAACTACCCACACAACTTCCTAACTAGTCATCTACTCTAGATACTGCCCACCTATCTAACAAACTATCGTATTTTCATTTTCCTCTTCATCCCAAGTCTCTGATCTTCTATACAAGACACCATTTTCACAACGTATCCATAGATTCAGGCTGTTACTCGTTAACGTACTTACACTACATTTGTTTAACAGCAGCTAACAAGTGTCTACCACCAAAAAATCCCTCAAAACATACGTGTTGTGTAATTGACGTCTCATGTGATAATCACAAATGACGCTCGGCACTTGACAACGGTGCTCATTAAATCAATTGATTCGAGTTGGTGATTGAACAAGCCCTAACACCTACGTTTTGTCACCTAGGAGACTCATGTGTGTTCCGCTGTTGAAGAGGACGCCCACAGTGTTGTCGGCCAGCTGATAACCAAAGCCGTATTTGTTGGAATAATCCACCCACTTTGTCACCCACTGCATGCTGCTGCATCCGCTAGCCTTGGGTAATTTCTCAGCTGTGGATGAAAAAATTGGATGGTCATTTACACCTGAATCTAAATTGCCTTGATGAATGGATTTTATGAATTTGTGAATACAGCGTGTGCGTTCTGAAGTACCTGTGGGCATGTGTTCGAGGCAGCCTCGTAAAACACTGGCAATGGCTTCTGCCACAGAGCCTGTTGTACTGTCCTCCAGACCTGCAGATCAAAAGGGAATGCTCAGCATCAGCATTGCTAATGAAGTGCTGTTAGACAGGAAAATTACTGACAGTTGTCTGATTGATGGAAGACACGCACACGCACCCACCCACTCACACACACATACACACACACTTACAATCGCTACTGCTGCTGTAGCTCCCGAGGCTGCCTCTGACGATCATGAGGATGGTGTCTCGGGCTTCAGGCTGTGTGACTGTTGCCTGGGAAACAGGCTTTCCGGCCGGTAGTGACGGAGTCCCTCTTTCCTAAAAAGGCAAAAGGAAGAGAGAGAGAGGGGGGAATGTGAGGACTGCAAATTATTGTCATTCACTCTGTTCTGCTCAGCTATACACCGTGTTCTCAATGAACAGTACGATAACCCCAGCTCACCTCTGCGGATGGCGTGGCAGGTTGCTTATTAATAGAGGTCGTTTTGAGGTCATGGCAGAGTTTGTAGATGTCATCTTCTTCTTTGGCTGTCTTATCTATAAAGTGGGAGGACTGTCTTAATAAAAGAGCTACTATTTAATGGTAAGTTTGTATATGGTTAGTCTGGTACTTACTTAGATTTTCATAGTATTTGGCTTTGTCTCTTTTCCCACCAAACAGGGCAGCTGCAGCTTTCCTGAAAAAGCTCTTGGCAGGGCTGGAGATATGGAAGTCTGGAGCAGAGAAACAGCAGCTGGAAGGCAGTGTCTCTGGCATAAAGCCCTGTGGGGACAGCAATCTCCAATTAAGATCTGAGTGTTAAAATCAACTAGCGTTGTGGACACAAACTCCATATAATAAAAACTGACCTGTGAGAGAAATTCATGCTGTGCAATCTCGTCGAGCCTCGGGCGATCTGCTGGGTCACGGGAGAGCATGCTGGCAATGAGCTGCCTGGCTGGGAGTGACAGCGAGGAAGGCAAAGAGTAGCGAGCCTCTTTAATACAGCGGTACGTCTCCTTTAGGTTATTGGTCTCAAATGGAGGTTTGCCTTGGAGCAGAGTGTACCTGCGGGAAAAAGGGTGAATATCAGTCAAAAAGATTCTGTGCAATTATTCTTTTATCATCAGTTTCTTCAAACTGTTGATTTTATTTGGTCATTTGGCGTTACTGGTGAAACACAGTTATGTAATAGTCAGAACTGATTTCAATCTGCCTTGCAGGTCAGTGCATCCATTGTTCATTGGTTTGTTGTAGAGTAAAAGCAACAGAGGACTTACATAACACAGCCCAGGGCCCAGACGTCTGACTCCCAGCCATGGCCCTCTTTATTCAACACCTCTGGAGAAAGGTAATTCGGTGTGCCACAGATCGTCTTGCGCCTATTGCTCACTGGCTCCAATTTGGCAGCCAGCCCAAAATCTCCAACCTTCAGGTCCATGGAGTCACTCACAAAAAGGTTTCCTAAAGAGTAAACAAACAGAAATGACCACCAGTTTCAGAAATGTTATTTTTAAGTGAGAAGCCTGTTTTTAATGTCATTATTAATTCATTCATTTGAGAATTGAGCTATGTACCAAGTTTGAGGTCACGGTGCAGGATCTCTTGATCGTGCAGATATTTCAGAGCAGTCACCGTCTGCTTGAGGTAGTACCTCACCTCTGGCTCTGTTAGCACTTTGCGTGCCTTCAGGATGTGTGCCAATGACTGAACAAAGACAGAATTCACGGGAAGACACATTAGTAAAACATTCACATGCCAATCCAGCTACAGTCACATGCCAAAGCCAGCTACCACTGCTTTCATTCAAAAAATATTCTGGCACACTAATATTTCTCAAATTTTTTTCCCCTAAAGAAACAATATGGCATTGATTTATATATATTTATTTATCTAAACTGTGCCAACGAGACAGTGCAGGTGGTGTCATTTTTAAGAGCAGGCATGATGACTCACTCTTCTGCTGCAGTACTCCAGTAAGATATAGATGTTATCTTTATCCTCAAAATGGTGATAGAAGTGCACGATGTGTTTGTGGCTCAGTCCTCTGTGCAACTCGATCTCCCTGTTAATCTGCAAAGCAGCATAACGCCGTGCATTAGATCAGAGGAATGACATGCAAGCCAAAGTGACAAGACAGTGAGATGCGCGCGCGCCCTCGCTCACCTTCTCGCGCTGGTGCGGCTTGGCGACGCGCGCGTGCGGGATGATTTTGGCCGCGAACACCTTCCCGGCTGACAGGTCAGTCAGCTCGTAGCATTTAGCAAACCCTCCCTGTCATACACACACACACACACACACACACACACAGAGCATGAATAAACACCAATGCAAAGCAAAGACAAACTAACACGTCACCAGTGACTTCTCTGGGATGCAAAGTCCGCACCTTTCCGAGAACTTTCCCGCGACAGTAACATTTCCCAGTGACGGGATCCGTGATGACGCGCGAGAACTCCGTGGTGTTGGCACTCTGCTCTTCTTTCTTTTTCGGCTTGTTAAGCTCACACGTCCTGTCGTTATTAGTTGGCTGCTGGTTAGAACCGCTCCTCGGGCTCTCCATGATTCCTCAACAACCCGATTCTGTCTGTGTCTCCGGCTCTGTTATTGCCGCTCGGTTTTATACCGAGAACTCCGCCCCCTGTCTAGACTCCCAACGCAAACACCAATTGAACGTCATAAGCAAAGACATCATCGCGCATGCGCTGTTTGTGCGGCATTTCAGAAAGTGTTAGGTACTCCCCCCCCCAGTGTATTAAAAACATATTTATTCAATAGAATTATTCTGACTATTCATTGGAAACGAGCAAAGATAAGAATATTGAATCAATTTATTTACAGTATGTAGTACACACCCTTATCCATGGCAGCTTTGAGAAGTATTCTCTATCAAAAACATGCAACTTCATGCAACTATAATAAGTTCCTTAGCAAAAGGTAGGGCAGTTGTTCAGACAGCCTGGGAAAGTTCATTCCACCACCTGGGTGTCTGTACAGAGAGCAGTCTTGACGCATGTCTTCCTGGTACTTTGACGGATGCTGGGTACGGTTGAGTCATGGTAGAGACCTGAAGGGACCCTGGTGCAGAGCAGAGTGTGATAAGTGCATTTCAGGCAGCTACAAAGAGCCAGAAGAGAGAAGGCAGAAATGTAGGAGATGTAGGAGAATTTGGGAAGATGTCGAAAGCAAGTCACACTGCTGCATTGCAGTAGTCCAGTCTTCAGATGGCCTCCATGGACAGAAAAGGCTTGAAACATTGTGAGAAATAACATACATAGTTATTTAAGTCCAAAGCCATGGGCTTGGTGGTTTGTATAGTAATGTATAGCACATTTTTACATTTTGTAATTAATTCATTCATTAAGTAGCTGCTTTAAGCTGGTGAGAGTCACAGTTAATCCAACCTGAGGTGGAAATACCACCCTGGATAGGCCACGTTATATAGAGAATATTAAATTAGCTGGTTTTCGTTTTGTTTTGTCAGCTGTTTTAAATCATTTTCTTGTAGGTTGACAATAATTCTAAACTCGAGTGTATTTCTTGTCAGATACATCAGTGGTTCTCAATTACATCCTTCCATCATGTGCTGCTCAATTCTGAACTGAACTGAAGCAACAGAGCATCACCTTGTGGTTAATTTGATGTAGGACTACCTAAAAAGGCCCATTCCAGTGTAAAATAGATCATAGTTTTCTAGGTTTCTCAAACTTCATAAGAAACTTTCTGTCCTACAGCATGCAGACTCCATCTTATGTAAAATTCGATGCTTTGTAAGGTCTTACATCATTCATGAAGCACACTGTTAATTGAACTACACTGTCAGCATTTGCACCTGTGGCATAACTGATCTGTGGTTTGTGTTCCTGTTTCTCTTTGGCTTGGCTTTGACCCTAGTGTTTGCTTATTACTTAATTCATTTGGGGTTTTCTCTGTTCATACTGGTTTGCCAAGCGCATGACCTTTGGCTACTTTTGTTTGCATATACAGTACTTGTATCATTTTCTCTGTGAATCATGACAGCTGGTCTTCCATCTGCACCTTGCCTCTAAATCCTTTTGGAGTTGTGTCACTGCACCTACAGTGATCTTGTGTCAGTTTATCAGAATAAACATGATAATTATAAACCATTGTTCATGGTGAGTTGGAGGCAGCAGATGGCCCATGGAGAGATGAGACAACAGACCTGTTCATGAACTGTGTCTGCTATCAAGTCTCTGACAGCGCAAAGCTGCCTTCTGCCCTGGGTCATGCACGTGAGCCACACCACATGAACAGGATATCCATTAGGGTTGTTTTTAGTCCATAGAAGTTTATAATGCTGTAGGGCTGTACTGAGTGAGCACAACATAGCAAGATGTCTTCCTGTAAGATGTTTTTTAAACCCAATTTTCTCTCAATTTGATTATTTGGAAATAACTAGCTAGCACGTAACAGCCACCAAGTGCTTCCTCTGAGACACATGAAACCAGCCACAACACATTTTCCGCTCACAGGGCAACTGTGCACCCTTAAAGGAAAATGTCAAATGCCCTCTTTAACATACTGTACAAATTTTACAATGTAGATTTGTTAGTGTAAGTCTCTATGATTGTCACTGGAGAAGGTAAATGCCTTACACCATTTTAGACGACATTTCCAAATTTTCTTTCTTGGAGTTGGATTGCTGTGGATCTCCTGAAGATCAGATAAATGCTTTTCTGTTGCACCAATTGGGAGCCTTGTTCTGAAATCTGTTTAATTAATATATATTAGAAATAAAATCAAGGGCTGTAGACCAAAAGACAACCATGTCGTACTCAAGCTTTATTATTAGGCTTATGACTAAATGATTATCAAGCTCCTTGGGCATCAGTGGAGTCTTAGGTATGTTCCTTATATATTAGTCTGCTCTGGTAGACCAGTGTTATCCAGATGCATTTGATCTTGAACTATTTATCTTAATTTTGATTGACGTTGTTTAAGGTTTACAATGCTATCAGGGACACAGTGAGAGTGAAACGTTATTGACCTCTCAGATACACATCTTAGAGGATATAGAACTGAGCTGATGGGCCGTGGTATTTTAATATTAAACTTAAAGTAGGTCATTTAGGTTAAATGGGTGTATAACTCTATTTCTGAAGACGGTTGTGTCAAACCAATCAAAATGATGGCAGTGCTTTAAGATTCATTAATCATTTCAGATTTTATTTAGAAATAGGTGTGTGCATGAGGGTTTGGTGACAAACTGGACAAAGGATCGACAAAAGAGTGTGAGCTGTGTCAGTGTGACGTCTCATCTCTCAGTACGAGCAAAACTAATTTTAGCTTATAGACTGCTCTCTAAATGACTGTGACACATTAACAGATCTAGATTTGCACTCTTCCCTCTCATAGGCTTATTTTTTTTACTGTATTTATTCTTATGTGTTTACGACTATGAGTTTTGGGTGACATGAGTTTTAGCATAACGTTAACGTTAAAGTAGCCATCATAGTTAATAAATGCTATACTTTAAATTGAACAAAAAGCCAAGAAATCATAGGCATAAAGTATCCGTGGAATCTATCTTGACCAATACAAAACAGTTTTCATTAATAATGTTAGCTAATTTAGTTAGAGCGTCGGCTAACTACATTAAACTAGCTTGCATTTGTTACAATTAAACACTAATGGGATTTCAATGAGTATTGATTTCATTATATCATATACTAAATTCAATCAAACAATCAATATATAACAATCAAATGATTTCAATTAGTCACATTAGTCAGGTTTACTCTGAATTACTTTTTAAGGACAAATTTTTATAAAGTTGCTGTGTTAAATTTTAGAAACGTCCAGCTAAGATGGATGACTTTAAATAAAATCAGATTTTTAAGTTTAGGTGTATTACGGCTCGCCGTGGCTTATCCTCTATCCAAAAACCTGATAACATTGTGTGGAAATCCGGCTTAGCTAGCAAGGTTTCAGACATCTTAAGGCAGACTGATGCATTTTCTGTATTTCTTTGTTTAGGCCCGCATTCAACATGCTTTAAAGGTTAGAAAATAAAACATTTCTTTTACATGAATTTATTTATGTTTTTATATCAAAGTACAATACTGGCAGGAAAAAAATATAAGAATTTACAGAAACTCCAATTTTTTAGAATTTCTGGATATTTTCCAGAATTCATCCACACAGACATCTGTCAGGTTTTCTCATTTTGCTGTATACACAGTATTTAAAATAAAACATTCTGACCATCTTATTATGCAACTTAAATAAAATATGTGCAGGTCACTACTTTAAAGTTAAACATTTCACCCAAAGTGCTGTGGGTTTGTAAATATCCATTTGGCAGTAGTGAAATAAAGGCTTGCAGTGATTTGTTGGAGCTCATGCTGGGAGTTTGCGAACTGTAGCCATGTCGTAGGCCCAGGCTTGGTCCAGTCCTTGTCCCTCTGATTGTGAAGCATGCCACTGAGGGAATGGGAAACGACAGGCGATCACCCTGGCGTCATTAGCCAACTCCTGCTCCAGCTTCCTGCCTAGTACTTCCATCTGAGGAGAACCCGATATGGCAAAAAACACCAAACAGCAATATGTGTATGAATTTGTGACTCATGCTCCAAATGTTGTTCATTAGGGTTATTTCAATAATCAGCACATTTGCTTGACTTTACTCCTACTGATTTTCTTCTTGGCATATGTTTTATAAACACAAAATGCATTTGATTATATACATACCACTCCAGGTGCCAAGAAGACTGTCACATTCTTATATCGGGACAAATCAGTCTGTGAAATTGGGAAAAAAATTAGGCGTACACCATAGGAATGACCATATGGTACAAACATATACATATTCCTCCAATTTGTGGTTTACACATTAGAGATATACTATATGGCCAAAAGTATGTGGACACCTGACTGTTACACCCATATAATGGTCTTAGTCATATGGCAAATGTTGCCACACAATTGTTCAGAATATATTTGTTTACTATAGCATTAAGTGTTCCCTTTACCCAGAGTTTTAGGGTCAAAACCTCACAAAAGCTCCTGTATAGCTGAATGATTGAATGGGCAAATCCCCACAACCACAGTCCAAAATCTAGTGCCTTTCCATAAGAGCGGATGTTTTTATAACAGCAAAGAGGGGAACAAAATTAGTATAGAATGCTCCACAAGGAGGGCAGCATGGTGGCTTAGTGGTTGGCACTATTGCCTCACAGCAAGAAGGTCCTGGGTTCGAACAGGCAGGGGCTTTTCTGTATGGAGTTTGCATGTTCTCCCCATGCCTGTGAGGGTTTACTCTGGGTCCACAGTCCAAAAACATGTACATTAGGTTGATTTCTAAATTCTAAATTGCATAGTGTGTGTGGTTGTCTGTCTATATGTGGCCCTGTGATGGGCTGGCAACCTTAAACCAGACATTCTGCACAAGCTAGATATTGTGACACTATCCGTTTCCTTATGAACTGTATCCTTTTACCCCAGAGACTCATACACAAAGAGATATGTATAACATGTATGAAATACCTTCCAGAAATCCTCATTCACAAATCTTGCTGCAGGAGTTGAAATTCCCATCCACCTTGCTCTGGCTCTTGCGTAGCCTATCAAAATGGAGTTTATTTCGAAGCCGGTACACCGGAAGCCCAGTGACGAGGCAGCAAACACCTGCAAAAATAAATAAATAAAACCACTGAATGAGAGCAGATTATCACAGACTGGTCCAAATATGATCTAAAATATACATACTAATTCAACTCTTTATAATTGATTTATCTTACACACCCTTTTTGGCTGTACTTAAATAAATGCATGAGAGCTGCTTCATAAAGACAACAATTAAATTATTATTATTATTAGAGAACTTGAGACCGAAGTCCAGGAAGCCAGTCTATGGCAAACACCACACACACACACACTCTTCTTTAAACCTAGAGGTACTTTAAAATTACTGGCATGTTTTCATTGGGATGTGGGAAGAAACTAGAAAACCCAGAAGAAACCCAATCAGACAGAAACCTGAACTCAGGACCTAAGCAGGGATCCTGGAGCTGTGAGGCAGCGACGCCATCTGCTGCACCACATGCACATTATTATTATTATTATCATTATTGCACATTTTACATTTTATTATAGGAAATTTCCCTAATTCAACTGAAACTTGTGTTAATCTTTTATATACTCTGTTCCTCTGTTCTAAACACTCACCAGTCTTCCGTCTCCAGAACCCAGATCTGCCAGGCAGCCTCTTCTGCCCTGCAGAAGCTTCATAACGTTCTGCGTCTGCACCCTGCTGGAGGGCAAGTACGGCACCTGCACAGTAGAGACAGGACTTATGTCTCTGTCTGGGACATCTAAGAGTGAATTGAGGAGGGTGAACAGGACAGAATTTTATAAACGCACATTCAGGTCATGGGGTAGATTAGGTGGATAATATCTGCATGGAAAAACAGAGTCTGTTACAATCTTACACAGTCCAAGGTTTGGATGCAGTGTAGGGAACATCTGTTTTGAATCAATGTAGACTACCTTCATGTTGCATAATTTTGGCTCATTTCTGTTTCAAAATCCGAATCATCACATGGATGATCCACATGTTATGGACAACAACATCTTATATGTAGGACAGTCATTACTGCTCAAGTGAGAAAGAGTTAGCAGGAGCATTTATCATCAGTGACAGTCTAGTTCATTTGCTCTGAAGGTCAGCTCACATTTACTCAGCTCTTGACAAAAGTAAGAAATGGAAACAAGACCAGATGCGGAGATTTTATTGTTCTGCTCATTATTACCGTTACTTCTGTGCTGAAGAAATACGCATCACTTTAACCATGCAATGCAAACATGGACTAAAAGACATGATTTGAAGAATTACACTTGAAATTTGTTCTTACTGAATTGAAATTTGAGCCAAATTGACACTGACTGCTCGCTTTAACAACCAATCTTGATTTTGAAATAGAAACAAAACAGTTTATGTGGAACTTTCTTCAGTACATTTGTATGAAAAAGTGTGCAGAGCAGCCATTAAAGCTACTCTAAACATTCCAAAATATATGATAATATGAAAATATTTAAAAAAAAATTAGGAAACCATGTACATAAACAAAAGCTTTACATAAGTTAGTGCCCCCAAACCTTTTGATTGGCATGTTACCTTTAGACTTGTTGGCACTTTTCGAAAGCCAGGCAGTGCAAAAATTGTCCAAAGTCCGTAAGAGGCTATAAGCATAGCTCCGGAGGCAGCCATGACAATCGGCTTTTCGTGAGCATGATGTAACTTTTTGTCCTGAAGAATGATGTCAACAGAGTCTTCCATGATCATCTAAGACTGCAACAGAGGTGCTATTTTAGCATTTCTTCACTTCCCAGTTCTCCAGTGAATAAATTATGGACCCAAAAGCTTTGTGCATAGAAAATAAAGTTCTACTTACTGGACAATTCACACTGGAAAAACTCACAGAGCCATGTGGTCAGATCTGCCACCATTCTCTGGCACCATTCTATGAAAACCTTTTGTAATTATAAGAAATTGATTACACTACATCAGACATAAAACATTAAATATGAATGCTATCATCACCTCTCAGATCATTAAGATCATAAAAAATTCAATATATATATACAGCTCTGGAAAAAAATAAGAGACCACTGCAAGATAATCAGTTTCTTATGTTTTTTTTCTTACAGGTGCATGTATTGGTGAGATTAACAGTTTTGTTTCATTTTTTTGTGAACTGCTGAAAATATTTCGATATTTAGAGTGTATAATGCAAATAATTTGTAAACAAACTGTGTTAATGCTTTCGCTAAATAACATTAAGAAATGAGTATTTGGTGGAATAACCCTGATTTGCATGCGTTTTGGCTCCATGATCTCCACCAGTTTTTCACATTGCTGTTGGGGAACTTTATACCACTCTTTATACCACTCAAACAGCTCAGCTTTGCTTGATGGTTTGTGACCATCCATCTTCCTCTTGATGACATTCCAGAGGTTTTCAACAGAGTTCAAATCTGGAGATTGGGCAGTGCTCTCTTATTTTTTTCCAGAGCTGTATTTATATATTATTAAGATCATAAAAAAAATGGACATTACCATCATTAAAAAAAAAATAATATATATATATATATATATATATATATATATATATATATATATATATATATATATATATATATATATATATATATATATATACATTATTTAAATAAATAAAAATAATTATATATATATATATATATATATATATATATATATATATAAAATACATAATAAAAATAATACATAAATAATACAAATAAAATAAATAAATAAATAAATAAAATACAAATAAAAAATATTTATCATTTTTGTCAATTACAACCGCAACAACAACAACAACAAAAATCATATTTATCATATTTAATCCAGGGGAGGGCGCCAGGACTCCATGTTTACTCTCCAACCAGACTCTACAAAAGGTTTTGACGACAAAACAAAGTCCAGATAACTGCAAATATGAAGTGCGCGTGCATCAAGTAAACACACTGAATATGGGATATAAATTATGCATGAAACATGTAAACAAACAAACAAAAACAAACTCGTTAACGTCTAACTGTTTATTATAACGCAGGTACTACATACATACACCATTCCTGTTGCGCTGACATCACACACGCGACATTAGTTCAGGTTAAAAAAGACAGAAGGTGCATTTTGCAGCAGCACACTCGGTGGAAAAACTCAATACACAACTCCAGCCGAAAGTATCCGAAGAAGTTGCGCAGCTCCGTGACCTACCTGAGAACAACGTTTCCCAGGAGTCTCGCGCCAAGTGGGTGGGGCTGCAGCATGGCGTCACATGACGTAGTGAGAAAAGCAACGGGGAAGTGTGAAATTCTGTAAAAAAATAATATAAAATAAAATGACATAAAAATGAAAAAATTCAGTTGTTGTGCCAGGAAATAAAATAAAAATAAACCACAGTTACTGTTCCAGACGTTCACTGCTTCTATTAAATGCACTCATCCATATCAATCAGGTCCATGATGCTGCAACTCGTGTTTCGACTCATTTGATTCATTGATTCAGTCACGTGACTGCCGTGATCCTGTTCCACAAGCTGATTATCTAGGATCAGATTTTTCGTTTTAAACTAATTCAGTGGTACAACTTACTATATTATTGTGGGTTACCTGATCTACCATACCATTAAAAAGCTAAATAAAATAAGTAAATAAGTAAGTAAATAAATAAATAAATAAATAAATATACAGCATGCTAAAATGTTTCCATGCCAACCCACCAATATTTTAGTGCAAGGATTATATAGCTGGGAATATTGCAATAACCTGAAAGAAAGAAATGAAAAAAGAAAGAAAGAAAGAAAGAAACAAGCAAACAAACAAACAAAACGACTTATCTATCTTGTCTAATTCTTCTTCTTCTTGTGGGTTTTCATTCTGCATTTATCTAGTCAGTATTTATTTATTTAATTAATTATTACGAAACCTTGTAGAACAAAAATGTGTGTCGAATTTGTAATTTTGCGCTTTTTTATATATGTATATCGATGTTAGACCACCAGAGGGCGCTGTGGCGCGATGTTCAGAAGTATTACATTTTCTCCTTTGTGCAATACCTGCCAGAAAATAACAAATTAACAAATAATAATAATAATAATAATAATAATAATAATAATAGAAAAACAGGGGATATTACTTACATTTCTGAAAACTATTTTTCTTATTTATATTTATAATTTTTCTTTTTTTCTTATTTATAATTTATTTATTATTTTGTTTCAGTCACGACGGCTGGTGAAATGGTCAACTAGTGTATCTTGTATTACATTTGCTACTGTTTTTCTGCTTCAGAGAGAAAGCTCTTCTCCTCCTCCTCCTCCTCCTCCTCTTCCTCCTACTCTATATCTATATGTAGCTCGGTCTCTATTCTCTCTTCTTCTTTACCCAACATTTCATCCAATCCCTACAGGCAGGGTTAATTATTGTCCTGGTGAGATCAGTGGGTTTTTATTTTTCATCGATTTGCAGTATATCTTAGTGTTCTCAGAATATGTTCAGATATGGATCACTGTCCCAGTGGCGCTGAGGGAAATTAGAGATGGTGAGCTGTGGTGAGATTTTGTGCCAGGCTGCACAACAATGTGCAAGCAATCGTTTAAAAAACTGTATTTTTTTTACACCTTAGGCGGTTGCCTATGGCTATATAAACAGAGAAGGCTAAAATACACACACATAAATGCCGCCTACGGTAAGAGTTGCCACCCTGTTCAGAGAAAATTAGATCTTGTCTATGCGCATGCGCAGCTTTACATACACGACGATTGTGTTTTTATGTCCAACTTTTCTGCTTTCTGCAATATTTTTTTTATTTAAAGAAGAATAGTATAATTGTATAATTGATAACTATAGTATCCACTTTTGTTCATTTTATTTATTTCATTCATTTATTCAGTCATGATGACTTTTGTTCACAGCATAGACGCCATCTGTATCTATGAACCTTGTGCTGACTTATTAGTAATGTGTAATGTCTGAAAGCACAACAACGCCATAATTCCTTGTACACGTAGTGTACTTGGCAGACAAAGTAAGATCACGACTCGGTTCCGAGTCCCTTGTCACTATTCGACGGTAAATCGGTGCGCATGCGCAGTTCAGGACACGCAGCTCGGGCTTGTGACAGCTCCCATTTCCTCATATGAGAAACACCGAGTGAATGGATTTGGGTGGAGAGTGAGAGCTAGTGACGTCCGAGGCGAGCATCAGTCTGCATTTAAGATTTATTCCAGAAACCGACTCCACCTGTTAAAAAAAAGGCGATCCTGAAACAACACATTTTCTGTCTAAATCTGGAGATGGATTTGTATGGGAAGGTAAGGCGGATAAACATGAAGTTTTTTTTTTGTCGAAACAGAGAGGCGGTAGCTTTTTTGTAAATGATGATAAACACAGTGATTTATGTACATAATTATATAAAGGAAGACTACACACCTATTCATCTAACGCAGTAAATTATATGGAAGCTTTAACAATTTGAGTCAGAATTTGATCCTGATCTCAGAGAAGGTGGGTTGTTCAGGAGAAATACAAAGGATTTATCTGTGATTAATTATACCCTTTATAAAAGTGCGGGTCTATAAAACTCCAGCTTGAAAACAGTACCTGAGGACTGGGTTTAGACAAATCTAGTTTATTTAGTAAAGTATCGAATTTTCATCCGAGAACCGAATCAGTACCAGAGAGAAAACGGACAGCTCCCGGTGCTGATGATACAGTTAGCTGTTAGCGATGCTTTCTAACTTCACTTGCTCATATTTCCTGTAAGGATTACACCACTAACTATTGTTTAATAAAAAAAATAATCTTGTAAGCAAATGTCAGGGATAATTTCTCCGATATCTAAGTGGTTTTGAAACACGACACTGAGTCAATAAAAAGGGGAGAGTCGTTAATGCGTTTCCGGTTTGGTCCGCGTGCGATACCTTGTAGTATCGCGATACTTTGAAGAATACGAACAATACAACCTCGAGCTAAACTGCAGCTGAAGCTTATCCGACGATGTATGGAGTCAAGATGAATGTCCATCTGTTTTAACATTAAAACATATCCATAATTCATATTTCCACAAATTCATAAACTATATTATGTTGAATAAATCAACAAAAATAGGAAGGGTCTGGTTGTTATAGTACAAAATAGTAACTACTTAGAAAGCTAGAAATGTCATCTGTCCAAAGTCTTCACAATCTATCTATCTATCTATCTATCTATCTATCTATCTATCTATCTATCTATCTATCTATCTATCTGTCTGTCTGTCTGTCTGTCTGTCTGTCTGTCTGTCTGTCTGTCTGTCTGTCCGTCCGTCCGTCCGTCTTTCTGTCTGTCTGTCTATTCATCTATCTATCCATCCATCCATCCATCCATCCATCCATCTATCTAACTTTTGAAGATTGCATAATGAGTCATGGGAGCACACTGGTACTGTTTTATAGCTCCCCATTTCCTGTAATGTTTCTGTGCATATTCTCCCAGTGCCCATGTAGGTTTTCTCTGGGTTCTCTGGTTTCCTCCCATCTCCCCCAAAATGCATATAGTTGTATTGCCTACACTAAATTTCCCTTAGGTTGTGATTGAGTGTGTATGTGTATGCATGGTGCACCGCGATATACTGATTTCTCATCCAGGAATTCCTGCTTCGTCCAGTGATGCAATGATAGACACTGTGACACTGACCAGAATAGAGCAGATACTGAAGATAAATTAATAAAGGCTCAACTCAATATATGCTAAATTATACAGAAATTGCCAATGTTTTTCTTCTATGTCTATTGTCATGTGTGACCACCTTTCCTTTGTTTTCCCTTTGTTTTTTTTTCGAAGATGGCAGCCACTCAAGATGGAAAACAGAAAGATAACTCCGAACAAAACTTTGACTACATGTTCAAACTGTTGATCATCGGGAACAGCAGTGTTGGAAAGACATCGTTCCTGTTCCGCTATGCCGATGATTCATTTACATCGGCTTTCGTCAGCACAGTGGGGATCGACTTCAGGGTCAAAACCGTGTACAGGAACGACAAGAGCATCAAGTTGCAGATCTGGGTAAAGTACCAGGGTTCCATCTCTTCAACTTATGAAATACTTATATATGTATAAGTATTTCATATATACTTATATATGTATTTCATCTGTGAAGTATTTTGAAAAATGGACATTTTGAACACCTCACAGGAAACACATCTAGGGTTAGTTCATTCTGACTCTAAGCCTAGTTAGACTTGGCACTGTGAACAGGTTTGGCTATGTTGGTAATTTTATCCAAACTTTCCTGATAAGCTGAATATAAGAACAGTTTTTAAGCAAGGAACATACTAACGCAATATAACACAAAATAAGCATGGGGCCGTCTGGACTACATCAAGGGTAACATGGCTTATGAAAAGAGAGATAAGCATCTACTGCAGATGGCCGTATCCTGGCCTCACATCTTGTTATCAACCACACTGTATGCAAAGCGCTTGGTGTGCCAGATCACAGCAGTTTGTTTTCTTTTTAGCCCTTTCACTGCTGAAGACAGACCTGTGCCACATTAATGGCATCAATTCAGTCTTAAAATAATTACTAGGGTGTCCATCTGCTCTAATAAGATGAGTGGATCTGATAAGTAGTGAATCTGGGAATTTGAAATGATTTTTGTTGAGATGAATTATTTATGCAGATGGGATGAATTATTTATGCAGTATATTTTATTATATCTATTTTGTATATGTTGTATATGTATATCGCTTATCACTTATCCAAGGTCTAGGCTTACTATGTGTCCAGGAATAATAATAATGTAGATCTGTGGGTACACTAGCCTGTAGTAACTCAGCTAAGTTTCCTGGGCTTGCTAAAACAAACATTGTACACAATACTGAGGTTATTTGTTCAGGTAGAATTGAAGGAAGTCTAATGAAACCATCTTTTGTGCAGGACACAGCAGGCCAGGAGCGCTACAGGACCATTACTACAGCTTACTATCGTGGAGCCATGGGATTCATCCTCATGTATGATATCACTAATGAAGAGTCCTTCGCTGCTGTGCAAGACTGGTGAGTTAAAAATGTGAAAAGTCATAAATGGCTCAATTCATTTATTTATCCATCCATCCATCCATCTATCCATCCATCCATCTAATCCCACCCTATCCTTCCGTCCATCCGCACACCTATCCATTTAACCATCCATCCATCCATCCATCCATCCACCTAACCCCACCCTATCCTTCTGTCCATCCGCGCACCTATCCATTTAACCATCCATCCATCTAACTGGCCAGCCTCCATCAATCTATTCACCAAACCATCCATCCATCCATCCATCCATCCAACCAACCACCATCAATCTAATCCCACCCTGTCTTTCTGCTTATCCATGCATCTATCCATTTAACCATCCATCCATCTAACTAGCCAGCCTCCATCTGCTCATCCATCCATCTGTCCGTCTGTCTGTCTGTCCATCCATCCGTCCACCCATCCATCCACCCATCCATCCATTAATCCATCCATCTATTTCAGACCCACACTTCGATCTGTCCACCCACTAATCCATCCATCTATCCATCCATCCATTTAACCATCCATACATCCCTCCTTCTATCCACCCACCCCAGGCTCAGTGTCCCATCTAAATGCTTTATCACAATCATCACAAAAAGCATTAACTCATGTAAATGTAATATTTTTTCATGAAAAAAACCCAAAAACATAGCTATCAGATCAATTAATTAAAAGGTATTTTTAGCATAGAAAAAACTTAAACTTAATTGCAGCAGTAGAAATTTGTCAGTATGTTAACTTACGAGTGTCACTGGCAGAATGGAAATTAAGCCCGGCCCAGCCGTTGATCTATGGTGGATCTGAATCCTCTGATGTTGGGACATAAACAGACTAGTAATGATGCATTGCTGTCTGCTGTGTGCTTTCAGGTCAACTCAGATTAAGACCTACTCATGGGACAATGCCCAGGTGATCCTAGTTGGGAACAAATGTGACATGGAGGAGGAGAGGATAGTGTCTGTGGACAGTGGAAGACTCCTGGCCGAACAGCTGGGTGAGAGAAACAGTCCTGATCACTGTGCTGTGTAAGGCAACTGGGGCAAAAGGAGCTCAGAAGCAGCAAAAATAGGATGTGAAAGCTGGAGAAAGGAAATCTATTTAAACACTACCAGCAGGTCTAGAAATAGATTCACGTTCTTCATATGAGCAGGTGCATAAGAATTGGACTGAAAAAAATGTCACCTTTATAGTTACAGTCTGAGGTAATTATACAGTGATATACACTATATTGCCAAAAGTATTCGCTCACCCATCCAAATAATCAGAATCAGGTGTTCCAATCACTTCCATGGCCACAGGTGTATAAAATCAAGCACCTAGGCATGCAGACTGTTTTTACAAACATTTGTGAAAGAATGGGTCGCTCTCAGGAGCTCAGTGAATTCCAGCGTGGAACTGTGATAGGATGCCACCTGTGCAACAAATCCAGTCGTGAAATTTCCTCGCTCCTAAATATTCCACAGTCAACTGTCAGCTGTATTGTAAGAACGTGGAAGTGTTTGGGAACGACAGCAACTCAGCCACGAAGTGGTAGGCCACGTAAACTGACGGAGCGGGGTCAGCAGATGCTGAGGCGCATAGTGCGAAGAGGTCGCCAACTTTCTGCAGAGTCAATCGCTACAGACCTCCAAACTTCATGTGGCCTTCAGATTAGCTCAAGAACAGTGTGCAGAGAGCTTCATGGAATGGGTTTCCATGGCCGAGCAGCTGCATCCAAGCCATACATCACCAAGTGCAATGCAAAGCGTCGGATGCAGTGGTGTAAAGCACGCCGCCACTGGACTCTAGAGCAGTGGAGACGCGTTCTCTGGAGTGACGAATCGCGCTTCTCCATCTGGCAATCTGATGGACGAGTCTGGGTTTGGCGGTTGCCAGGAGAACGGTACTTGTCTGACTGCATTGTGCCAAGTGTAGAGTTTGGTGGAGGGGGGATTATGGTGTGGGGTTGTTTTTCAGGAGCTGGGCTTGGCCCCTTAGTTCCAGTGAAAGGAACTCTGAATGCTTCAGCATACCAAGACATTTTGGACAATTCCATGCTCCCAACTTTGTGGGAACAGTTTGGAGCTGGCCCCTTCCTCTTCCAACATGACTGTGCACCAGTGCACAAAGCAAGGTCCATAAAGACATGGATGACAGAGTCTGGTGTGGATGAACTTGACTGGCCTGCACAGAGTCCTGACCTCAACCCGATAGAACACCTTTGGGATGAATTAGAGCAGAGACTGAGAGCCAGGCCTTCTCGTCCAACATCAGTGTGTGACCTCACAAATGCGCTTCTGGAAGAATGGTCAAAAATTCCCATAAACACACTCCTAAACCTTGTGGACAGCCTTCCCAGAAGAGTTGAAGCTGTTATAGCTGCAAAGGGTGGACTGACGTCATATTGAACCCTATGGATTAGGAATGGGATGTCACTTAAGTTCATATGTGAGTCAAGGCAGGTGAGCGAATACTTTTGGCAATATAGTGTATATTTTTTATTTATCTTAAAGTCTATCCAGCACATATCAAGCATATCTATCATCACCACCATAGCATCAGTTACATGCTATTTTCATTCACTGGACGGAGTTTGTCCAAAACAGACGAGTGCCGAGAATCACAGCTCTCATAACCACACCTCTACAACCAGAAATTCCCTTTCTGGAATGGAAGACAAACAAAACTATTTGACACAAAAATATTTTGGAATGCTATTTGACAGCGCTAATAAATTATTTTAGAAAATAAATAATGATATCAGTCATTTCTGGAGCATTCATAAAACAGTTCTGCTCTTAGAGGTTTATATTTTAAGAGAAGTTAAAAGTCCAACTTTTTGTTTAACTGCATAATAATTTCCCTGAAGTAGAGTTCTCGAACATGTTTAATTTTATATCTATATCTATATCTATATCTATATCTATATCTATATATATACAGGCGTTTTGTTTGAACTATTCCTGAACTGTCTATCCACAGAACATATTTTTATTAAAATAATTATTAATTTAAATTTGACATTATTTACTATTATTATATTATATTAGTGGTGGCTCAAGTGCTTACAGCTCTGGGTTGTTGATCAGAGGATCAGGGTTCAAGCCCCACTGTTGGGTAGTTGAGCAAGGCCCTTAATCCTCCCTGCTCCTGGGGCAATATATCATAGAAAAGAAAAGAATTCCACTGTGTTGTAGTGTATATAATAAAAGCTTTGTGCCCTCAGTTCTTCTTCTATTTAATCTTGAGTTCTTGAGATTTACATTAAAACCCAAGTTACAGACCAAACTAATAAATACAGGAACTCAATAGTAAATATATCAAATATGACACTGTGGAGAAAAGCGTGATGTGTGCTATCTAACTTCTTCTTCTTCCTCTTCTTCTTCTTCTTCTACTTATTATTATTATTTCACCATGTACAGATAAAGAAATTCAGAAGGTTTTAGTGTTGCAGTATCCCCAGCACCCTTGCTTCTCACACCCTTACCTGAAGGTCCTTGATCCCCACTTTACCACCAGGTTTACATGTTACTTAAAACCTCTTGCCATGGTCATTACCTTCTCTCCCCTGTCACTCAAAGTGACACTAGCCAATGATGGGTGTCTGTGAGCTCACATGTGTATAAGAGTGTAGACAATGCTTTCCTCCAAGTGTCCACGTTGTGTTATGTTTTCCTGTGATGCAGCATAAGCAGTAGTTAGATGCGACTGGTTGGCTTCATGCATTTTAAAGGAAGCGTGTGTTCGTCTTCATCATTCATGGCTGGTAGCTGTGGTATGCTGGGGAGAGCTGATTGGTGGGGCATGTCCAAGTCAGGGAGAAAATGAAAAAAAGATTAGGTTGAAAAACTGTGGTGCCTTCACTCAACACCTCCTTTCTTTCTTTCTAAAGGTTTTGAGTTCTTCGAGACAAGTGCGAAGGACAATGTCAACGTCAAGCAGACCTTTGAGTGCCTGGTGGATGTTATCTGTGATAAAATGGCTGACAGTCTTGAGAGCAACCCTGCTGAAACTACTGGAACTCCCACAGCCAAACTGAGCGACAACGCTGTACCGCCCCAGCAGTCCGAGTGCAGCTGCTAGTGATACCTACGCAGCCTGTGCGTGTGTGTGTGTGTGTGTAAGTGTGTGTGGTTTCTGTGCTGTTGCCAATCTTTCAGACAAAAAAAAAAAATACATCACCGAACCCCAAGGTCGAGACGTAGGTTGGCGAGAAGCTTTGCAAAATTCTTGGAATAGAAACGGTTTTCCAGTCTTATCTCTAACTCTAGACCAGGATAATCAACGCGGATCTCTCAGTTTAGATTACTATTGCTGAAGAAAACTCAAAGATATGGTGATGTTGTGCCAAAATATCACGCTGTCAGAGGTCCCCTATGTGATTATAATCACTGTAAAGGCCTTATCTTATGCATTGAGGTTTAGATAATCGCAGTAGATCTCCTAAACTGTGCAATATGCCGTTTTGTGTCATTTAAGATGAAAGAAAAAAAAAAAGAAGCCATGAACTGAAACAGCAGCTGTGCTTATTCCCACTCGCCTCAGGGGAATCACATATGTGTGTATCGCTTTCTTTCTACCTAATGTACATATATATAATTGGTAAGCTTTTGTTATATATCCTAACTAACGAGTGTTTTGTTGATTGAAGTCTATTACAATATGTATTGAAAAGCTATGCCATTATAGGTGAATAAATGTGGCCTTAAAACCTCTAAAAAAGACATTTGAGGGGTCTTTTCTCCACGTTACACGACACAGCTAAACAAAAAGAAGTGACACACACATGTACGCAGTCAACCCATGCTTTCATTTATTCTGGTGCATATAAAAACATTTTTATTCAATTTTAACTCTTTTTTTTGTTTTTGTTTTTCTTTTTTACAAGTTTAACTTCTACAGTTCTATCCAATAGACTGTCATAAATAAGGAATCCATTAAACAACTACATTGTCCTGTGAAACCTCCAGATAAGTTGGCATTCAAGTCACATAACAAAAAATAGTTATCCCTAAATAGCTTTTTGTCTTTCTTTCTTTTCTTTTCTTTTTTTTTTTTCGGATGATGTAAAAAGATGGCATGAGACAAAAAAAAAAAAAAGGAAAGGAAAGGAGCCACTGATTCTATCCATTTAGGGCAATTAGGAATCTACAGTATATGTGTCAAAATTAGTCTCCACTCAAGGATTGGAGTTTATAAAGACATTCCATCCTTCATCCAAAATAAAAACAAAAAAGCCTAAATGTCCCCAATGGAAATGCAAAGTGTTTTTTTTTTTTTTTTCTTCTTCTTTCATATTGCATGTTACACAGATGTCAGTAAAAAACGGTATTTGTAATGATCTAGCATGAATCGTTTGTTTCAGTCAAATCAATTATTAACACTGACTGAAAATCCAGTCAGACTAAATATAAAAAAAACCAAAAAACCAAAAAATACAACAATTTACATCGAGCTAGAGCGTTCAAATTCCGCTTTGGCACACGTTCATACCATCTCATCCGAAAGTATTGGAACAGCAAAGGCGATTTCTTTTTCCTTTTGCTCTACACTGAAGACATTTGGGTTTGGGATCCAAATATTACAGGATTTTAGACAGATCAGAATCTCAGCTTTCAGATACTGTACTGATTACATCTAGATCTGTTACACAACCCATTTTTCAAGTCATCAGAAATGTGGACAGTTGTTTCTTGTTGCTCAGGTGTGTCCTGATAGAATGATGTTTAAATAACAGCTCTGAACACCTACTCTGGGTTTGAGCCCTGGGTTTCACCTGAGTGTTAGAAAGGGTAAACGAACACGAAGAACAGAGCGCTCTCGACAGGGAAAAGAAGGAAAAGCCACTGCTCAAAAAAAATGAAGCGTATCCTATAATACAATCTGGAATGTCCTGGAAATGAAAGAAACCACTGGTGTACTATCGAATAAGTCATCCAAGAAAACAACAGCAGATGACGACAGAGGTGAATTTTCAATCAACCATCTAAAGAAGACACTGACAGCTGAAATACTGAGGCCATACCAGAAGATGCAAACCAATCATCAGCTGTAAGAATCAAAAGGCTGGACTGGAATTCAAAGAAACACAGAGATGGGCCACAAAAGCCCTGAAACCAAGATTTAACCATACTAGCTAATCTATGAAACATGGTGGTGGTAGAGGCATGGCTTGGGCTTCTGTCAAGCATGACTGCTTCTGGAACAGACTCACTAATCTTTATTCATGATATAACTAATGACAGAATGAATTCAGGAATTTACAGAAACATTTCTTTTGCCAAAATCCATCCATTTTCTATACCCGCTTTATTCCTAA
Organism: Hemibagrus wyckioides; assembly: GCF_019097595.1. Classification (NCBI taxonomy): domain Eukaryota; kingdom Metazoa; phylum Chordata; class Actinopteri; order Siluriformes; family Bagridae; genus Hemibagrus; species Hemibagrus wyckioides. The sequence continues at coordinate 22,607,062 of NC_080714.1, read as the reverse complement.
TTAGGGTCACGGGGATCTGCTGGAGCTTATCCCAGCACACATTGGGCAAACAGCAGGGGTACACCCTGGACAGATCACCAGTCCATCACAGGGCTACATAGAAAATCATATGGGAGGAACTTCATCAAACAGCAAGACAATGACCCAAAACAAACTGCCAACTCAACAAAGGAGGAAAATCAAGGGTAAAAGTGGAAGGTTTTTGATTGATTCACCAGACCTTAACCAACTGAGCAGCTTTTCACCTCCTGAAGAGGAGACTGAAGGGAAAAACAACCTAAAACAAACAACAACCGAAAGAAGCATCATAAGAGACGAATGTAACCGTTAGGTGATGCATTTTATTGCCAGTACAGTAAATGCAACCGAATATGAAGTGTTCTTTACTTAAACACTTTACTTTTAATACCCAGTCCAATAAAATTAGCTGATCTGCCTCCAAAAGTGCCATGGTCTAAGTTTAGATGTAAATCTCAAGAAATAAAAGCTGAAAATCTGATCTGTTGTCTCATATTCATCCCCAGTGTCTAGCAAAAACAAAAGAATTGATGATCCCAATTCTTTCCAATATTTCCAGAGGGGACAGGATATATATATATATATATATATATATATATATATATATATATATATATATATATATATATATATATATATATATATATATATCACATCTTTCCAAAGTTATGCACATAATCATATGTTGACAGCTTATAAAAACACATCTAATCTGATCTGGTTGAATAAAAAACAAAACAAAACAGCATTACAGTGTGCTGCCAAATGTAGTGATATACTTTTAGACACCAAACAATCCTCTGTACTGGCCTTTTTCATCAACTGACAAAAAGAAATATTCATCTCTTACACTTGAAAATGAGGAAAATACATTAAGGTCAATTTCCAGCCAGTAGGTGTTTTTTCTTTTTTTCTTTTTCTTTAGTGCAGCAAGAAGATAAGAAACTTAAATAAAAAAGTTTATTAAGGCACAACCCTCTGGCCAAGGGACTGCTGTTTCTCTAAAGAAGGAAAACACACGAAAAAAATCGGATTTCTTCACTCCTCCACACAAAACGATCTCGCAGGAGATGTTTATAGATGGGTCCTTAGTATACTGGATAAGAATAAAACATTCTCTCAATAAGAGTTCTGTAATACAGCAACACCATCACCATTAGGGATGATAGAATCATTTACAACATGGTAAGAACAACAGTATGTACTGTACAGCACAATAAATACATGTAAACAGACAGAAATGAGAAACCACTGAAAGCAAGGAAACTGGCTGAGGATCAACAACTGATGGAGAGGAAATCATTTGGCAATGACAAGAAATAAATTAATTAATAATAATAATAATAATAATAATAATAAGGTTGGGCTGTTTCTAAAGGTAGGGTATTTATACATTTTGTATAAAATGGTCTTTGAACATTTGATGACATTACAGTTACTGCATTCTAATCGAAATATCCTCAGACTTGCTCACTCATCACCTTCCTGCTGCTACAGTTGGACTCGATTTCACCGTGCTACAAGCACAGAGATGAAAAGAAGGATAATATATTAGAAAGGGGCTCATAATGGCAAACGCAAACTGAAAAAGGTGTAAGGGTGCGGGGAAATGTGTGTAAGTTTCAGCACGTAGTCACATTAGTGCTGATCGCCCTGTGATCATTTGAAACCAGAATGAGGAATGAAGAAGAAGAAGAAGAAGAAGAAGAAGAAGAAGAAGACTGGCCTTCAGCCTTAGGCTCATCTTAACCAGCTCTAAACGGTGAATCTCTGGCTTACAGAGAAAAGTTTGATCTGCATGCCTGGCACTGGTGCTTCGGATCTGACCTGTTCATTCACAGTCATCTAAAAAAAGATTTGCAGCTAGAGGGATTTTGCTTGCACAGAGATGAGTCCAGAAGTCTGAGACTACTAGTGGAAATGCTTCTAATTCGCATTCTGTTTAACTCCAAAATACGTTGCCATCAATAATCAGCACGAAATGTTGACACGCATTTCCGAATTTCTTAGTAATTTATCCGTCCCCTTTTCTGCTTGACACAGCTGGCACAGACTCCACAAGTTTTATTTAAACCCTGATGATTCATGTTAGATCGGATGTCTGATTTAAATGAATGCCGTCTAAACACACACTTCAATGGACTTTTGTATAGAGGAGTTGGCAATTTGCTTATGTTTAATTAGTGATCTAGGAATCCTTTCAAATAATGAATACTCTATTTCTATTGAACAGTTCCTTTGTTTGTTTTCAGTTATTTGTAGTTATGAATGAAAACGAAATAAATAAATAAAAGATTTTCAGTGTGGTCTCAGACTTTTGGGTCTCATTACATATAGACAGTATGTCTGAATCCTAAATGAATTTCCAGAAATGAACATGACACCAAACTGTGCTGTTTCTCGTCACTGGGGTGGTACCATCAAGGGGACATCTTTGGACTTTTAGTTATGTGACATTAAGTACCAGCGATGTACTGAGAGTTGTTTAAAGATACACTACATAATATCCAGGTATAAGTTACATACTGATGATATCATCCCAGTGACGAGAATGAAAGTTGGATATTGCTTCATACCATATGTATTCATTAGTATCAATATGTGCTAATGACTACATGTTAAACGTAGTGTCTACACTCGTCATCCACTTTATTAGGAACATCACGACACCTGATCAACGATGCAATCAGCCAATCAGGTGGCGGCAGGGCGATGCATAGAATTATGCAGATGCACGTCAAGCGCTTCAGTGGAGTTTACACAGAATTGTGCGAAAAACAAAGGACACTTATTGGATGTTTTTTTGTTTTCACACAATTCTGTGTGGTGTGTTGTTTTGTGTGTGAAATTCTCAGGACATCAGCAGGTTCTGAAATACTAAACATCCCTGCCATGGGTCAAGTCACCGAGATCACATTTCTCACATGTTCCTAATAAATTGGTCATTGAGCGGATATAGAAGTAAGCGGTAGAGAGACATTTAGGGGTCAGCTTACGTCTTGGCAAACAGAAAAGTGTTTCCACGAACAATGAAAAGCCTGACAAAAGAGTGAAACAACCTATCATTCGATTCGCCATCTCAAATCTGGCCTGTTGTTGAATCTTTAGCTCAAACTTTCCAACACATTTATAGATGAAGCTTCTGGTTTTTGGACAGGCAACAAATTCTTAAGGCTTGTCTAAGCAACATCGAGAAAATAAACAAAAAAAACAAAACAAGACGATGATTAGTGTGAGTTATTACGTAACTGAAGGCCTGCACCGAACGGAGCACTCTTTCTAATAAATAATGAACAAAAATGTTATTCCATAAAGACGCCACATAACACTTAAAAAACCTCGACAACAAGAACAACGACAAAAAAAACACTCTTTGGCAGTCGCCGATTGTAATATTTTTTTTTTTCAGTTTGATTTCCTTGTGCCATGAGTCATTTTCTATTAGCTTTGGTAATGAGTCTATCTACACTAAGTACTGCAAATAAAGTAGATCTAGACTTTGAGGAAGAAATAACATTCAAATTGTGTTGTGAATGTCTACCAGCCGCATGTGTCTCCATGCAATGAAGCTCCCACCAAACCAAACCACAAGTTGGAAAATAAAACCCCAAAATAAAACAGATGGTCTGATGGGTGTTTTTGGCAAATGAAACCGAAAACTACACGAATATCTTGTTTTAAATTCCACCTAAAAAACAGAAATATTACCAAAAGACAAATGTTTGTTTCAAATGTGTGCGTGGAAAAGACTTTCCTGAGTACAAAAATGGGTAAAACGGCACTAGTCATGGCTGAAATATAAAAAAATAAAAAATATGGATGATGTCAGTGACGGTGAGAAGGAAATGAATACACACTTACGGATAGATGTACAGTACACACACACACACACACACACACACACACAAAAAAACATAAAAATATGAAAAACCCTACAGCTTATCCATAAATAAGTGGCTCTCATGTCTAGTATAAAAGAAGTCCGGATGCTATCTCATACTGTGTTACGTATTGGCAGTGTCCTGCTCTTCCTCATCCTCCTCTTCCTCCTCCTCCTCCTCCTCCTCTTCCTCCTCCTCTCGTTCCACTAAAACGCAGGGTTCTGATATCTCGCCCTCTTCCTCTCTCTGCTCCTCTCCTACCTCCTCCCCCTCAGTCACCTGTTCATCCAGGGGGATCTCGGTACACTCCGAGTCCTGTGTGCAAAGGGTTTTAGAGTCACTGCAGCTGTTCTCGTCTTCTTCCTCTTCCTCCTCCTCCTCCTCATCTGGAGGGCTGCCGCTGTCCTTCTCCGTGTCTGATTCTCCGTCCTCCTCCAGCGTGAGCTCGAACTGGAACTTGTCGTGGGTGGTGTTGCGGCGTCCCTCTGTGTTTGTGTCCAGTGCGGGGGACGGGCTCTGTGGGATGGTGCTCTGGTACCACTCCCTGTTGTCTTCCAGAGTGTCCAAGATGTCCTGGGCATCGGGGTGCACCAGGTCTGCCCACGTTTCCCACAGCGGGTGCACGATGTAGTCGATGAAGCCCACCTGGAGGAGAATGGAGACAATTCAGTCGAATTATCTTGAAGTCATAATGTCTATTAACTTATCTTGTCTGCCTGCCTGCCTGCCTGCCTGCCTGTCTGTCTGTCTGTCTGTCTGTCTATCTATCTATCTATCTATCTATCTATCTATCTATCTATCTATCTATCTATCTATCTATCTATTTTCCAGTATGGACTTCTTTCTTTATTTTTTTTAACGCCAAATTTATCATTAAGTTGAAAGTATTAACAATGATAATGGACTCCTATAAGACACGAGAGAAATGTGTTTATAGAGAGAGTCATAGAGAACAAAACTGGCTGTTCTCTCTGGATAGGAATAGCTTTAGTCTCTCAGTCAATCAATCCATCACAAGCCAGTCATGGGTGGCTATAAGGTATCAGCATCAGTTGACAGGTGAGAGCTTACTAGTGGGTGTGAATTGGCATTGACTAAAAATTGCAAGACCAAATATAACTGGAAGCCGACTGTCTAGACGGTGATGCCTCGGCTGCCGACAAGCCTGGACAGGTGAGACATTTGAACTCGACCCTGTCTGGATCAATTTCAGAATCTATTCAGTTCTTCTGCTGGAATACATGGAATGTAAAGTCCATATATTCAACCACAATTTCTTGAAATATCACGCTAATGAGAATCTCAGACATACAGACAGACAAGCCAAAAACGGAGTACAATGTTCCACAGGTCAGCAGTCTGTTACCTGGGATTTCTCGACTGAAGCGTTGTGTTTGTCACACATGGGGCTGATCTCCATGCCACGTTCCCTCTCGCGGTCTCCCTGGCTGAAGAACTCCTCCATGATGCGGTCCGTCCACTGGCGGTACAGCTGCAGCGGCTTGGTGGGGTTACTGAGGTCTGCACAATGCACCATGTTCTGTAGCACCTGAGACACAAAATGATGCTTCCTTAGTGTCCTAAAGTTTCTAAACTTTCTAAACTAAAGTTTCTAAGTCCTAAAGATAACAAGCGGTATCATGCTTCATGGCTATTCCATGACAATAAATGGATAAAATATATGACATGTCATTCTTTAAGTCATTGTTAGTGCAAAGTTCTGTGGTATGAGAGGAATAAAAAATGAATGGTATGAGAAACTGCAAAATATTTAACGTCAGGGTGTAACAGTGACTCTTCCCTTTGGAAGCATTGCATGTTATCAACTTGTAATAGTGACGGCATTTTTACAGTTATCACACATCTCAAGAAAAAAATGAAATAGCCATGTCACATATACATTACAGCACAGTGAAATTACGTTCTTTGCATGTCCCAGCTTGTTAGGAATTTGGGGTCAGAGCGCAGGGTCAACCATGATACAGCATGCCTGGAGTAGAGAAGGTTAAGGGTCTTGCTCAAGGGCCTAACAGTGGCAATTTGGTGGTGCTGAGGCTCAAAACTCTCGACCTTCTAATCAACAACGCAGAGCCTTGACCATTTAAAATGAGAATCTAACCACTACAACTACTATAAATAATCCATTAACTACAGTGAAGCTAACAGGAAAGTTCTGTCTGAATGTCTGACCCAGCTCATGGCTCCTGAGAGTTGAAGGAGAGTTGTGATCCATCACATTTATGTCATGTATATGACGCTGCTAGTGTCACGTAGATAACTTACCTGTATCCTGTCTGAATAATTATCCAGCAGCAGAACTCCAGAGCTGGTGACTTTTTTCGTCTCCACCATGGTTTTCAGATCTGCCAGTAAATTCATGTGTTTCGACATGTCCGTCGCCAGAACCTGCACATGACCCAGAGCATGCTCGTTAAAAAGCCCTTTAACCGGAATGACAGCACTAATAATGAGACGAAGTGCAGATAAATAGCGTGTAACTCACAATGTCGATGACCATCTTGCGCAGCGACTGTCTCTGTTTCTTGGTGAGGTTCTGGAAGATGTCACAGTTCTCCTCCTGCAGCAGCTTAAAGCCCACAGCCAGGTGATGGTTCTCCAACACAGACGAGTCATTATACATCAGAGCCAGCTCAGAGTCTGAGGAGGAAAATATTCATCGATTACTTTATATGCATTCATCTTATAATACATGCGTATGAATATGTATGTGTGTGTATGTACAGAGGGATGACGATGTGAAGGGAAATCACAGGGCTTTGGTTAATGCTGCGTATTTTTTCCTGCATTTCTATCCTGATGACTTCCAGGATGACTCTGCCCCCATCCTGAGTACACGCTGGTTCACTGAATGGCGTACTGTGTAGGAAATTTATGTAAATCATATGTTATGGCTATCACACTGACCAGATCTCAGCCCAGTTGATGTGGGATTTTGGAGCGATGTGTGAGACAGCGTTCTTTACCACCACCATCAAAAACACCCAAGTGAGGGAATATCTTTTTGAAGAACACTATTCATCCCTTCAGAACAGCTCCACAGAGGTGAAGAATCTACGCTAAGACGTACAGCAGCTTTCTGTGGTTCACTTTAATGTTGTTTTATTTTTTCGTCCTTTACATTGTGACCTGCCTGTATGTGTGGACATATCTGTATCTAGTCCGCTGTGCTCGTCCCTGAGCAAAAATAAGTTCTCCGAAACTTCACACAATCTATTTGAGTTACACAAAGGACAAAAAAAGCATATAACATTTCAAATTTAGAGTGGTTATTCCAAGAATGGTAGCTTGGAGTCCATACTCGGTTTATTTTTAGAGGACAGAGGCAGAGACACAAATAGATAATGGGTCATGGTGACAATATCTTGACTGATAAGCCTGTTCACACTCTTGTCAGCTTGATGTGCTGTGCTGCTGGCAGGGGAGAACACACGACTTACTAGTGTTAATGAGGAACTGGTTGGAGACGCCAGGATGATCGACATCGTGTATCGCGCTGGCAAATATGGCAGCAAGAATCTCTAAATCTGTGAAAACTGCCTATTGAACAAAACAGAAGATGGGGAGAGGAGAGAAAAAAGCATTTGTTTACTTGGCTAAAATGACACACTTTCTAGTTTAGATATTTAATAGACAGAAATGCAATCAACAGATAATCAGCGCAATAGTGTGTTACTACACCTCCTTATATAATAAAGCTATTTAACTAAACACTCAGATTGTTTACGTGCACAGAAATATCTGATACTTGCAAAAACACACATTTACGGCCACTTTGGTCTAATAAGATCTCACTCACGAGTGATTTCTTTTCACAGCATCACTACAAGTAACCAGTCTACTAGATTAGCTGCATTTCGATGTAGTTTAATTCAATGCAAATTACGTTTCTTCAAATTCTCATGATTGTATAACTTAGAGACTTAAATACTTCCGCTAAATGCTTCCAAAACTCCCGAGTGATGTTGACTATAAGCTGGCATGTTGAATGGGATGGATTAAAACTGGAGAGTGTTGTGTGGTACCTCGAGAGCAGGGCTGGAGAGCAGCACATGAGTGGACTGAGTCACGTCGGCAGCGTGGATGTTGTTGTGGTAGGCAACATCGCTATGGTAATGGTCTTCTAACGTCATCAGGTACGTTATAAAAGTGTCAAGTGGAATTTTAAATGTTTTTAATAAGTCTCTCTCCTGTAAGGTAGCAAAAAGGAGAAAAAGTACATGAACACTGACCAAAAATCAAACAGAAACCCCAACAGAAACAATATTTATCAATGGTACCAGTTGGAAAAGTCTCAGAAATGAAACAACAAAAAGTTTTTTCACACCTGGAATATTGTGTACATCATAACTGTTAAAGGTCTGTTGCCAGAGAACTCTGTGACTTTGAAAACATTAAGGCCCCATTTGTTCACATCTTCAAGCTCCTGAAATGGAAAAGAAAACAAAACAAATGTGATGCTTTATTTACTAAGCACTGACAGTATCTGCTGTTGACGATATAATGTATAATTCCCTACAGTGCATGAGACACCTGGGGTTATCCATCATCTCCCAAACAGATTCAGTGGCATACAAACAAAGCTAAACAAATCAAACAAAAAACAAACAAATAAAAATGTAATTGATTTACATTTTTATTTGTTTGTTTTTTGTTTGATTTGTTTAGCTTTGTTTGCTAGCCGAATCTGCTACTGAAAAAATCAGGTCATAAAATGTTTAAATGAGCAGCTCAATGTATGAAGTGACTTCACCACATGCCAGTGCATTCATCATTTCTCTGCCCAGTGATGCTCACTCACTCAACCCCCCCCAACACTCAGTCACCCACTCACTCTCTCTCTCTCTCTCTCTCTCTCTCACACACCCACCCACACACACACCTTGGCCAGTGCTTCCTCTGTGTCTGTCTTGACTCCGAAGCGAGGGATGTTGGAATTTGTGAGGCTGGAACTGTGTGTGAGCTTCTTCACGCCGCTGATCTGGGACATCGGCCGCTTCTTCTTCTCTTTGTCCTTCTGTGACTGTGGAGACGGCATTTCCACTTCATGCTGCTTGTCTGCCAAGGCACCCAAACACACACACACACACACACACACAACGTAAACATAAAGCAAAAATAGATCACATTGTTCCATGTCAAATTTTGGATATTAATGGGTCAACTAATCAGGTTTAACAAACACCAGGTTCAGATTTCAATTCCTTGTTTGCCTTGTTTGAAAATGAAAAAATATCTACTAATTATTTTCTGGATATGACCCATAATAAAGCATTGACACTAGCACTAATTTAATTTAATGATAAAATGTAAACACCCCATGGCTCATGGCATTATAGCCAGGTTATGAAACTATGTTCATGATTCTTGTTACCACTTACCTAAAAAAGTATTGGAGATGTACTCAGACACCTGGTTTCCAGAGCGGCTCATTTCAGACAGGTGGGTCAGCTCTCGGTTCAACATCCTCTTGAACTGAGAAGGCACATATGTGCAGAATTAAAACATGGGCACAGACAACAGTTTTCCAAACATTTCTAACATGAACAACCTAAACAATCACAAAACATTAAAACTGCTGTTGAAATGTCACATGTAAATCGCTAGAAATAAAATTGCCATCTTAAAAAAAAAAAAATCCTCATGCACTGTTCCTTGTCCACCCAAAGCAAGATAAAAGACCAAAAGAAAATTCTAGAAAATTCCGCCCTGTGCTTAAACCCTGTTTGGCTCCAGATGGTCTGGAATCTCAAGGCCGAGTTTCTCAGACAAGCCATAACACATGGAGACAGAATCCGCTCTATCTCACCCTTAGAAAAACGAGGTCACAGTGACACACTCAGTCACGAGGTAGGAGGCCTCGAAAACACGGCCAAGCAATGCAAGACTACATGGGCAGCAAGACAGAAAAGGCAGAGCCTGACACTACGCAGGACGAAAGACAATGTCAAATCGTGTTTGGGCACAGAGGAATGAGAACCATTACAAAAGATTTACACCACATAGAAAAACTGTGTGGGAAGTGAGACATGGAAATGGCAGCAGCGAGGATTTGGCTAGACACTAGCAAGACAAACAACAACATTTGTCAGTACATTTAGAGTCATTATCTGAGAAACAACAGCAGTTGTGAGAGAAGCAATCAAAAGAGGTCATTCATTCACAACCCTACAAACATAATCGCCAGCTCACTAACTCCATCAATCAATAAATCAGCTCATTTACACATCCATGCATATCTCTCTCTCTTGCACTCTCTCTCTCTCTGCATACTTGTCCCTAGGTAGGATATTATCATTGTCATAAAAAGCCTTGAAAGTCTTTCACAAAATTCTGTCTATGTATCAGTCCATCCATCCGTCTATCCATCTTTTTGTAATTTGTATCTGACCAATATAATTCTAAGATTATATCTATTTCTGTGCCATTACAAAACCTTGCATCTCAGACATACTAATTTATGGGAAAAGGACAAAAACCCTTCCTTTTTAACCCTTTATACTCTCAGGGCCTAATGGTGGGTCAATCAAGACTCCTCACTACATTCTTCAATAAACAACTCAATTCATTCACATTTCTACGCATCTGTCTGTGTAGGTATATGGTTCTTAGAGTATATCTATGTCTGTGTCACAAAAAAATCCCTTGTATCTCCGACGTACTAATTTACAGGAAAAGGGGAAGAAACACATTCTTAACCCTTTAAACTGTCAGCGCTTGATGATGGATCACGACTCGTTGTTAAATTCACGAGGGAACCTTTCTTTGTTTATGTTGAAGCTACAGATGATGCCAGTACATCTGTTTCACAGTGTTATATATATTATAAACCTTCCATCAATAATGCGGATATTTATAAGAAAGGAAAAAACAACCTCATCATTATTAACCCCTTAAACTCTCAGTACTTTATGACATGCCCAGATTTAAATCCCTTAACCTTTCCTATTAGTTTCACTGTATAATATATAGTAAGTCATACATCTAGATCTCAAGATTTATAACAACCGGCTCACTAAATTCTTCACCCAATAAACACATTCACCCATCTATTTCCCAGTCTCTCTCTCTCTATATAGATACATGACCATCTGATTGTCTGTAATTTATAGAAAAGGTAAAAATCCCATATTCTAATCTGCTTAAACTCTCAGGATATAATGGTGGATCCTACTCTTATAACTAGTGCATACCTTTCCTGAATAATTTTGAGCAGTCACTGAATAATGTGCTTGAAAAGAGGTCATACATCTCTACATGCATAACAATCAGCTCAGTAAATACATCCATCAATAAATCAGTTTATTTACATATCCAGTATAATAGAATATATAACCTAGAAAAAAGTTTTATATATATATATATATATATATATATATATATATATATATATATATATATACATATTTATATATATAAATATATATATATATATATATAAATCTAAGTATAATCAAGCATTCTAACAGAAAGGTTTTAATATTATACAATGTTAAACAGAAATACAATGTTTCTTGGGAAATTTAACCAGGTCATATATCAATAATTTTGCAAACACTTATTTATACTCATTATTCATGTCAGTGTGAATACTGAGTTTTCATTTGTACTGAATTTTAATTAGTAACTCAAACTAAATGGTTTCTACGTGCATCAGTGATATAATGTACATGTTTAAGCCACAACCTTAAAGACTGAAGGCTTGATGAACTTGCAAGATTTTGCTGTTGTTCATTTCTGTTGGTTCATTTGTTCTGAAATGTTCACACCATGTAAAAGAGAGCCAGTGCTTGAAAATGGTGTCAGTACAAAGCAGAAGAAAAGTAAATCACCGGGTTTTAACAATCACTCGAAAATAAAAATGGAACCCTTTATTATGAAGCGATACGCCAACATCCGGCTTACCTTTATGTATCCCCAAGAAACAGTAAGCAAGTAATTTGCCTCAGGCATTTTGAGAAGCAAGCTTGTCCGTATAACAGATAAAACTGCACAGCTTAGCTGAAGAGATGAAAATGGTAGCAATGCAAAAATATCATCAACGTATTATGACTGAAATATTCCTCTTCATGCGTCCACAGTAAGCTAGAACCCCGGCACAGTCCAGACGTTTCTCCGGACGATCCAAGACATCCTTCCTCAGTGGAACCTGCATTTATCACTTTTACAGCTGGAACAGATTCCAAGTAAAACACACAAACGAGGGAGCCGATAGCATCTTTCTAAGCACACAGCGAACTCAGAGATGCTCACGCCTGAGAGGCAGAGAGCCCTCCGTCAACAGCTTCCAAATAAGGCTCTGTTTCACACCATCATCATTCAGGTGAGAGCGGCTCACACTGCAGCCCCCGCTCACTCTCCGACCATCGGGCTGAGTATACTGCTCCAGCTTATTGGTCAGACTGAGGTCTATGCAAATCTGAGAGGCGGGATCTGTCTCTTCAGCCCTGCCCCCCTCTTCTCCGGAGCTGGGCGGCTCAAAACGAACGCTCGGAGCAATCCCCATGATACCTGCTCATAATCAAATGAACATGGAATACTGTATGTGGGGGACTGTGCAGTTGTGCGATGCTGCTGCTTTGTGTGTGTGTGTGTGTGTGTGTGTGTGCGTGCATGTCAGTTAGAGTGAGGTAATCAGCACGACGTGCTGAAACGTAGGTATTGTCTCATCCTGGGGTAATAAATATTCAGCGAAAGGAGAAGATTCACAAGTCTCACTCATGTGGGGAGTCAGAGAGCATATGTGAGAAGCTATTATGATGACGTCGCTTAAAGAGACTTGCTCTATTCTGTGGTAACATGAAGGCACTAAAGACAGTTCTCATTTGTCTTAGTAAAGTCAGAACATCTTAGAAGCTGCAACTAGGAATTTGCACAAGCATTTCTAATACTCAATTTGGAACTTTAATAATTTAGATGACTCCCATCCTATATAATAATTATGGGCCATTGTACCATAAGAACCAGGCACTTGTAAAAGAGACTTTAAGTCTGTCTATAACGTACAAGCTCTTAAATTAAAAACAAAACAAAATAAGATTTTTTTAACCCAGGTTCTACTCAGACCTTACAGTGATTAGTTGCATTTTTCCCCTAAACCATGTCTCATAAAATCCATTACAATTTAGGCCACCTTTCTTTTTTTTTATATATATATATAATCTGATACCAAGTAATTGCATACTCATGAGATGTAATTGAGCGCATATCCACTTTACAGTGCCAATATCAGTGGGCATTCAGCACAGTGCATAATATACAGATACAGGTCAGGAGCTTCAGTTAATGCTCACGTGAAACATGTTTGACTCACAACGGCGGCATGGTTTTTGATGCCGGATGGGTTGGGTTGAGTATTTGGTACTGGGTAACACAACAGTCTCTAGGGTTTATACAAAATGGTGTGAAAAACAACAGTTCTGTGTGTGGACATAACACGTTGATAAGAGAGGACAAAGGAAAATGGACAATTTTTTTTTAGATGTCAGGAAGGATCATGCAGAAATCACTGACCCTTAAGGTGAATGTCCTACAACAGAGGAAGACCACATTAGGATCCTCTCCTGTCAGAAAAGACTATCAAACGGAAACCATCAGAAAAAGAACAGGTGATTTTTCTTTCTTTCACCGTCAGGTTTGCGCGAGTCTGTGCCCACGATTGCCTCGGTTTCTTGTTCTTGGCTGAAAAGAATTGGAACCTGATGTGGTCTTCCGCCGTTGTAGCCCATCCACCTCATTCTCCTTTAAGCTCTCTCATCAACAAGGGGTTTCAGCCTGCAGAGGCTCCTCTCACACGATGTTTCCTGTTATTTTTCACAGCAATTTGTATCAAAGAGATCACACTTTTTCTTCATTCTGATGTTTGATGTAAACAATAACTGCAGCTCCTGACCTGTATCTGCATGATATCATGCACAGTGCTGCAGCCACATGACTGGATGATTAGATAACTACATGAATGAGCAGATGTACAGGAGGTTCTATTAAAGTATGTGTGAGGATATATACATATACATTATTATAAATATCATAACTGAGTAATTATTAATGAAATTTGATGGAGTGGATGAGGTATATACACGGGGCTGAGGTTGTTTCTGGAATTTGGTTCTGGATGATGGAGGAATGGGTGGATGTGTTGATGTATAGAGGTGTTATAAAACAGGGTTTTACAAAATTCACTCAATGCTTTTTCAGAAAGCACTTTATCCAGGTCAAGGTTGAGGTAGATCCGGAGCCTAGGCCAGGAAGGCTGGGTATGAAGTGAGAATACACCACGAATAGGATGCTAGTCCATCACAGGCTCCATTTACCAACACATTCATTCACACTGAGGGGAATTTTAGAGAAGCTAAAGTAAATAAAATCAAGTCTGACCTTCTTCCTTTTCTTAACTACAGCCATTTTCACTGCAGTTACAGAACAATATACTTCAAGCTGTGGGCTTTTAGAAGAGATTCTAGTTTGCTTAGGAAGACGTACTCCTGTCCTGTCCATATATCCATAATAATGTAAGAATATTGTGCATGTGATACACTGAAAGCCCATATTTGGATATAAAGCATGACACCTAACCCTCAACTACCATTAGCACACAGTGCGTGGGATCCGATTATTAATTAAGGCAATGACCATGAATGCAAATCCTGTGATAATCAGCTCTGGTCTTTCAGTTAGTCCCAGAATAGTTCCTTCCAATAGTGTGGACAGTAGAGGAAGAGGCTGAAAGGGTGACGTGGGATTATTTCACACTTCTGCTCCCTCAGAGACGACGGCAGAACGCTGCCTCATTTACAGCTTTCCTGGAGCAGATGAGCCAGTCATAATCGGGCAGTGTGGGCTCATGCGGACACACGCTTGTGTTGTTTCTATTGTCGATATGTCTGCAAGGTGTTAAAACACTCACTCTTGGTGGCGAACGGAAAAAGAAAAAGAAAAAAAACCCCCAAGATGTGAGCCAATTTTTAGCTGTGATTTCTCTAAAAAGGTTTTCTTCCTGTAGACTGAGATCTAAATAGAAACTCTATTTTGAATGTGTGGCATTGCTTTAAAAATAAACACCACAAAGAACTGAAAGTCCATAGATACAGATTTTACGTAATAATGTCAATGAAATATTTATTTCATAACAAAACACTTTCCATGGAGAGGAAATGTGTATGGAAGGTGTATATTATTAATGTCAGCATCTAAAAGCCTGACTTTTATAGCTTTTACACACACACACACTACAGTCAACCTCACAATTACTAATACCCTTTATAAGCAAGGTTAATAAACAACAATCACATTTTTTTTTTTTTACAGGTTTCTCTAATACGTGGCAAAATTACTGACACCCTTAAGGAGAATCTAAAATAACTGCGGACAAACTGTCATTCTTTTACATTCTTTGCTCTCAGTCTCCAGGAATTCCTTCAGCACCTTTGCTCATTATCTATTTCCATGGAGCATAAATATGAGGTTGTACACAAATTGAGCAATATTCTAACATATAGAACAGGACACAAAAACAAAAAACTAAATCTCACAGAATTGCCATTTAATTCATTCTTGGAGTTGCCAAGTTCCTTTTCCTTCTCTATATTAGATGGCAAATTTTTTTGGAAAAGACTATTTGCTGAAAGAACAGGAGAACGTTTGACCGCAAATAAGGAAAAGCTATTAAATCATGTTTTACATTTTATACCTTGGGTCTGTGAAAGTGACTATATATACTGTATTTTTGGGGTTGGTGGATCTAAACATGGATGCACCTGACAGAAAGTTCGGACTTGATTCATTCAGCAAGATAATAAACCCAACCACAAATCAGTGTTTTGTCACAGACATCTCAGTCTCCGGGTGTGAAACATAGTCAAAACCTATAGTGTGAATCAGAGAGAGCATGCACATGCAACAACCTGAAATATAGAGAAGCTTAGAGTTGTTCCTCATGGAGGAAGACCAAGACCATGAACCAAGATGTTTTTGTAGTTAAGGAAGAGACTGTTATTTTTGACAGGCTTCAGCTTTCACCAAATATGTACATGAGGGAATGTAAAAAATATTTACACAAGTTTTCCTTGTGGAAGGTGAAATATACTCATAGCCATATGTGTAAAATGTCACCCACATGTACATACAGTCCTCTGCAAGGTCAATTCTTTTATAATAAGAATTATATATAAAAGAATAGAAGAATAATTTTAATAATATACAGTATTACAAGAATAGCATTTGCTTTACAGTGAAGTCCTTTGGGTTTGAAATAAAAAATAAACAATAAGGCGACAGATCAGAATTTCAGCATTCATTTTCTGATATTTATATCTGTTTGTGTTAAACAAGTTAGAACAGGTCACCTTTGATGGGAGACCAGTCAATCTTTAGGTGCGCAAAAGTACTGGACAAGATAGTAAGTTAATATTTGTCTGTATATTCTTTTGCTTGCAATAACTGCATCAATCTGGCAACCCAGTGACATCACTAGTGCTTTTCCATGCTTGGACCACAGCTTTTTCTGAGGTGAAACGCATGCTCAATTATTCAGTGTCTGGTTGTTATTACACTGATACTTTCTTTCTTTTTGGGACATTTGTCTTGTTGGGACATTTTCATGTGCGATTACATGTGCAATAATCAATAACGGGCGCAATAGAAATTATGGGCCTTTCATACACATTACAATTTCACCATTATCTTTCATGCACAATACAACTTCACCGTTATTACCTATTAAAATATTATCACCGATTTACAATCCCTGTGTGCAATATTACAGTTCTAACCTTATTATTTGTACAGTATTTAGACAGTATCTGTAATTATTTATTTTATTTTACGGTTTCTTTTTACTTTTCAGATTTCTCCTTGTATACAGTGTGTATTTCTTTCTTTCTCTCTTCCACTTTTATTAGAGCAACTTTAACATGGCAAAGCAATTCCCCCCTGGGATTAATAAAGTTCTTTGAATCTTGAGACTACCAATATTTTGATCACTCAAAACAAGAGGTTGTTTAACACATAGATGTACACAGAAAGAAAATGAAAGCTGAGATTAAATCATCTTATATTCATCTTATGATCCTAAACACAAATGGCTTCACTATATTCCCTCAGTGTTTAGAGGGAAAATCTAAAAACTCCCATAACTGTGCTAAAGTTTCTTAAGTGGAATACTAAATACACTTTTTGAGTACCAAACCTGAACTCTCAGCTAAATAGTTCAGGGCTTTTATTTCAGAAATGGCACCAGTGTCCACAGAGATGGATAAAAGTTAATAAAACACTGAAAGGCTGGCATTCTGACAGGCTGGCATTCAGAACTGTGGTGTAATTAATAACTTGAGGGTCTCTGGTTCAATCCTAAGTGCCTCCCTGGGTTCTCCAGTTTCCTTGGACATCCCAGAAACATGTCAGTAGGTCAATAAGATATTCAGACTTGCCCCTTGGAGTGAATGTGTGTGTCCATGGTGCTGTGCAATGGCCTGCTCTTCTATCTGGGGTGTATTCCTGCTTTTTAGGGATAAGCTCTGTATTCACATCTACCCTGACCAGGATAAAGTCGTTCTGAAGATGAATGAAGGAAAACCAAGCTTTTTTTTAATATGACCTCGGCACATCCACACTTTTCTATCTTCCATAATTCCACTGTCCATTACTTAGAAAACAATTCCAGAAACACTCTTAGTCCAGGGTACAGTATACACATTACTCATTATGAGGCTCTTTTTAACAACATATATGTATCTAAACACACACACACACACACACACAAAATTAGAAAATCCTAATGTGGTTCGTCACTTCATAACCAGTTAAAGTATTTAATTAGGAAACATAAAGCACCAATAAAAACTGACACTGATATTGGCACTGTATAGTGGATTTGTGTTGTGGTGCTGCTGCTGCTGGCGGGCTTGAGCAACAAAGCAAGCTGACAGGCCTTGTGTGTTACCATGGATACATGGGGGGGGGGCAGTCGAAGTGGAAACAACAAGACGTGAATGCTAGGTGCCCTTACACTAATAGGTGACCACTTCTGTAAGGTCCTCGGCTGTGTACGTGCAGCATCAGTGACGTGTTCTAGGCATTGGGATTTTGAGCGGCGGTGTTGTGGCGCAGCTGACTGGCTGGGGCTGATTAGCATGCTGCATGTGTGCTAAGACCCTGATGGAGAGTGTGAGCATGCTCAGTGCAGCAGACAAGCGATTTTTGCTTCCATCGTTGTAAACACTCAGAGCAAGGCTGGGGCTTACAGAAACGGGGAGCTTCACAATGCGGTGCGGCATGGCACAAAAACACACACACACACACACACACACACATACACACATACACACACACACGGCAACCAGATCTTGAACAGACAAAATGTGCTGTGATAAAATGAGGTTATTGACAGATAACATTGCTGGTCCAACAATGTGTCACCAGGGACAGTGCATTAGGAAGATCACAAACCAAGTGCACCAATGATGTGACTGAATGAAGGGTTACACTGAACCTGTTAATGGTTTAATAAGACATTCCCAGGAGTAGGCCTGTGGGAAACTGATGAGTAAAGAAGGGACTCAGAGTCAGAGACATGACAACAAACACTGAAAGAGAGCTCAGCCTACCAAAACGAATCTCACCGGAACCTTTGACACCTAGACCACTCTGTGGCATCATAACCCCCAGATGAAGTAAAGCAATAAGGTTGCTGTCTTACCTTGTTAGAGGCCATCTCGCTGACCGAGTGCCGGGTCTGCAGGGTCTCCAGCTGGTCTAGGCACCAGTCGAGCTCCTCCAGCGTCTCGGTGGCCAGCTTCTGGTAGGCCTCTTCTGCGGGGAGAGAGGGGAGTGAGGGGTCAGTTCTGAGGCCCTTCAGTGGACTAGCTGAGGCTCCCAGCAGAGGGCCCAAACGGCCATACAGCGTCATGTTGGGGTGTCCTGGCTGGACGCATGGGTGGTTCTTCATGCTGTGCTCAGACCCTCCACGGTGAACGTCAAGGCTCCCAAATTGAGCCAAAAAACACACTCCCCAGTAAAAATATACAGAAGCTCAGTCAGAATGGTAATCCTCAAGTGGCAAAGTGAAGCCACAGGCCACAGTCGAATCTCATGGGAAGAGTATATCCCTAAAGAAAACACACAAAGGGGCCACACACGCACATAGGGCAAAACGGACACATACATTCACACACACACACACACACTCAAACACACACACAGAGCGATGTATCCAGTGATCTAAGGTCCAGTGTGCTGTTAAGCGCAGAGCGAGTGTCCCAGTGCTGGAGTAGTTTGCTGCTTGTGAGCAGGCCCATCTCTGCCCAGCAGCTCCTGCTTTACATCCACAAGCTTTACATCCATATAAACCAGCCCAGAACAACGGCTAAAGGCATGATGTCTGAGCAACACACAGACATACACACACATGCACACACAGTGTATGAAGGGCTGTCGCCAACAGATGACCGGTCTCTTCTCTGTCTCTAGTCTTCCAGCAGTAATAAGGGATAAAGAGCCAGAGAGAAAAAAATGTCTGTCAGCTGTGTGTGTGTGCTAGCGTGGCGGATGCCCTGTGTGTGCGGGGGGCGGCCGTGGCGCGTCGCTAGCCGAACGTGAGCAGATCTTCCCTCTAAAACAGGAGCCTGAAGGCTGCCAGTGCTGCGCCGTGGAAGGAGAGAGCAAGCTGCAGCCAAACCATGGCTTGGAGTACACCGGATTCAACGAGGAGGGAAGAAGAGGAAGAAGTTGCTGCATACAATGCACAGGATATGGTTCTATAATTATGCTCAGATGATCAAAGCTGAATCCAGCTTCAACAAACGTGATTCATTAAATTAGATAAACAGCACTTAAATGGAGCCATGGTGTTCCAGTTGCAAATTTTAGACTAGGGAAAATACCATAGCACACATGATCGACTAAACACTCCAGTTTTATCTGAAACAACAAAAATAAAACAAATATAAATTCTTAATTAAATGTGTTAGCTACACAGTGTAAGATCTAGGAATGGCTGAAAAAGGAGGACACCTGAAATGCATTTTCCTCCTTTAATCAAATAACCTCTTTGGGGAGTAGAGAGATTATGACGCATCACGCATGTGCAGGGTTTTTTTTTTATTTTTTATTAAGCCATCAGCCCATTATTCTGAAGACTTTTAAATGCATTTCTAAATCCACTCGAAATTCAAGTCGTGACAAGTTCTCCTTGATCAATTCAAATGAAACTGTGGGATACTTCCTTTTTCTCTAAAAAGCACTTATCTGCACCATTTACACAGTTAGGTCTGTGTCATAGTGAATTGTATTAAAATGATCCTTGACTCAGTTTGGGTAAGAGTGCTTATGAACGGTAGTGCACGTAATTATGTCTAAGTTGTGAGCCTGAGACATGAAGCACATGTTCACTCATCTAACAAAGCTCAGATTATCCCTGTCACTTTCTTTCCTCCTTCCTTCCTTCCTTTCTTCCTTCCTTCCTCTTTCTCTTTGTCTCCCTCACTCTGCTACGCAGGACTGGGGTGCCACTCTCTGAAAGGGACTGCACTGACGTCAATGGCATTCTTCTCATGCTTAGTGCGACACCAGACACCAGCGCGAGCGAGGCCACTGGCTCCGTGGACAGCAGAGCTGCTGCCATAATCTGGACTGGATCATGACAGTCTGGATCAGGGACTCTGAATATACTACAGCGTATACACAGAGTGTTCAGCAATATAACTGTAGCTGTAGCATTACTAAGCCCTTATTGTTACACCTGATTAGAATACTAGAAATTAGAAATTATATTTACACTAATTTCTTTTGATGCTTGCACTGGAACTAGGGTGTAAGTGACACAGACGTTCATTACCTGTTACAGAAATGGTCGTTGTAGCTCTAGTTCTAAAAGACAGATACCAGAACCAAACCTCTCCTGATTATTTGTGCGAGTTTAGAATTAGAGGAAAATTTTGGGAATAATTCTTTAATAATAGCCTAGTGGTTAACGTGTTCGTTTATGAAGCTCAGGCCCTTAGAGACTGCGGCTCATAGCCCATGTGGGCCTCAGGCAGAGGCTACTGTACATATATATGCTAGTAGCAAAATGCTGGGGAATCACAAACTGTGTGTGTATATATGTCCATACTATAAAATATTACATAAAAAACTAAAAAGTTTACTGTAACCTCTATGAATAATTTATTAAAATGATATATCGTTTATGTTAGCTACAAGTTGGTGCTTCAGCTTAGTTAACTGGGTCATGATGGCTAAGTTAGCAAGCTGATTTTAGTTATTTTTCTTTTAAAAGAGGGACTTTTCCAGCCTGTCATTCTTTAAGGCTGCAGCTGGACACAGTTGGACACAGAGCGTGACCCTCCTGACCTAATCACTGTGCTCATATAAGCAGAGGACGCTGACATTGGATTGGTGCTTGATGCCTGATGCATATTCGTCCACATCACAGATCCTCATCTCTACTTTTTAATGTGCTATAAATAGCCTGAGGACCATAAGCTAATCAATACAATGGCAGTTGTGTGATAAATCGATGAGTCCATCAGTTGGCGGAGAGCCGTTTCTTATCACAGCCTTTTGTCTGGCTTCTGGTTTCAGGAGAGATTTTACAGCACTTATTTTAGGCATGCATGCAGGACAAGGTTTAAAATCAACACTTTTATTGCTTTTAAAGTGATCAAATATTCTCAGATATCACGGGGAACAACGGTTTCATCACTCGCTTGTAAACCTTTGTGACATTTATCCTACTTCAGGCGTATTGATCGAGTGACCCTTTACTTATATAGGAACTGAGCAACTCTCATGCAAAATTCACAAACTGCTTATATGCTTTAGACTTTTATCACAGTTTCCCTTCATGTATATCCTCATGAAACAACTCCACATATATAATATATAATATATTATTTAGCAATTTAGCAGTAAAGTTTAAGTTAGCTTTTAATGTCTCTTTACTAATTTGATTATTTTATTTTAAATACATCTATATACACTATATTGCCAAAAGTTTTGGGACACCCCTACAAATCATTAAGTTTAGGTGTTGTTTTTCAGGGGTTGGGCTCGGCCCCTTAGTTCCAGTGAAAGGAACTCTTAATGCTTCATCACCAAGACATTTTAGACAATTGCTCCCAACATTGTGGAACAGTTTAGGGCTGACCCCTTCCTGTTCCAACATCACTGCACACCAGTGCACAAAGCAAGGTCTATAAAGACATGGATGAGTAAGAGAGGAACTTGACTGGCCTGCACAGAGTCCTGACCTCAACCCGATAGAACACATTTGGGATGAATTAGAGCGGAGACTGTGAGCCAGGCCTTCTCTTCCAACATCAGTGCCTGACCTCACAAATGTGCTTCTAGTGGAATGGTCGAAGATTTCCATAAACAAACTCCTAAACCTTGTGGAAAGCCTTAAAAGAAGAGCTGCAAAGGGTGGGCCAACTCCATATTAAATTCATGTGCATTTGAAGGGAGATGTTCCAAAACTTTTGGCAATATAGTGAATTTTATTTTCGGTTTCAGTTAATTATTGCTAGACAAGAAGGTCTTAGAAAGTTTATTGTGGCTGAAAACACTGCAGACATCATCGATAAAACACACACAGTCCCTTCTAACAATGTCAATACTGTGCGGAAAAACAAAAACGGATATTAACGTGTCCTTTATATTTTAAGGTGTTACAGTTACACAGTGCGTACAATTTTTCTAGTCTTCATGTAAACATGTTTTAATTCAGCTTCAGGCGAATTAAGATATAATTACAGCTAAGAGTTTCTTAACTAGCAGCATTTATATCTAAATGAACTATTCATAAGGTTATAAATAAAAAAGTAATAAAGACTTTCAGAAGCTGATATTGGTTTAAATGAATCAAGGAAGCCCAATACAGCATGTGTATTAAAAATTGTTTATTCCATCTGAGAATAAAAATAGGCTTAGAACTCTAATGCAAAATAGATCTAATGATCCTCTAATGCATTAATATGCTTTGCGGTGTTTAAATGAAAAACTTCATAACTTTCAATAATTACTCCCACACACCTGAACTTATTTTAGAGTATATTTATGTATAGTATATTTATATTTAAAGGTAGTTTATTGGTATGTAGCCAGTTATTGTTGAAATTTGAAAAATGATATGTGTCTTAATTAATGCACTTCACTGACATTCTATACAATGAATCGTCGCTTATATACAATTATCTCGCTGCTCATCATAGCTACAGCTGTAAATAATGTTATATCCCAGTGCTGGAGAGTTCTCAGTTCTGATTGGTCGGAAAGTGTTGATTAATTTCCTATAGCGGCAGCTCAGATGGAAGTTCTGGCTACATGACAAATCACAGGTTTATATTAATGCTGTTCTTCTGTTAATTTCTACAGCAACGACTTATGCACAAGGAATTAAATAGCGGACACTCGGATTATTTAGATTTGACAATTAACAGATTTGTTTGTTATACAACAAAAAAAAAAATCTATAGATTTTGACATTGCTTCAATGGAAATTACTTTAAGAAGAATGTATCTTTTATAATGGAAGGAGACTCCAGTGTCACAGAATTAACTGTCAAATGCTTTGGCTTTTTTTTTGTCTTACCCCCTTTACGAGAAGCTGAGCTGAGGTGTAATGCTGTAAGAAATAGCAGTGACGTGCGGTTTGGCCGAAATTTCATGACATGAGACGTAACTGTAAATGTGTTTCTTGGGAACACCGCCCTGTTGCTGAGTCATGTAACGGAAAGATTTTTAATGCTTTTTCCCTTGTAGTTTCAGACTATATCTTTCTCAGTGATAATAATCCTGCTACTGCGTTATTAAAGTACTTTTCCTGCAGTGGGCCTGAAATGTGCTCAGTTTTTCCAGTGATGAATGAAGTGAGTTCAAGCAGCGGGACTGAGAGAGGAAACGTGTGAAACACTGCAGCAGCATGCGACGTGAGGTATGGTGATAAGGAGGGTGTGCAGATGTGATAAACTTTGAGCGGCTCTGGTGTATTCATGTTGAAAACCCGGGTGCTCTCACACTTCCTCCTAATTTTAAATTTCAGACTACACATCTGGCCAGGAAACCGTGCATACTATTCATCATGGCGATAGATGGACCAGAATTGTTTCTTGCAAATTCCTTACACACACACACACACACACACACAGGGGAAAAAAAAAATGGACGAAGATACCCCACCTGAGTACGTGGTCTTTGTGATTGGGGGAGGGTTACACATTGGTGATCTCCTGATAGAAAGAATAAAAAAAATGTAAGAGGACACATAACACAAAAAAAACATTGCATCACTGAACTTTAAATCCCACAGAACAGAACCACTCTAAGCTGCTTATTTGCCCTGGACACCATGAACATGTCGGTTCACTTGGAAAAGGAGCTACAACAGACTGGAACCTGTTCATGAAGCTTTGTTTATCTTATATCCTTGAGCTATGTGCTAACAACGAGCAACTGGCTCCAAAGCTGCAACTTTAGTATAAATAGTCCTCCTTCCCCGTTTGTTTATTGAGTCATTATCAAAAGTTCAAGTGGACTCATGCTTACATTTATCCTGCCAACAAAAAAAAGTAGCAGTGGGTCCGGTTATTCCAGGATCAGGGTGCGTGCAAAAAATTGATCAGTCGATCGATTTGCTTACTTGTTGGAGGCTCGCTCTTGTTGTACATTCGTCAGTGCTGAAAAATTATTCCGTACAGTCCTTAAGCTAGCCAGGACCTGAAGGGCAGGACATGACAAAACATGATTCAGGATACATATTTGGTAACAAATTGAATTTTCAGCCAACATGTGAATATTAAACTACTGAACTACTACTAAACTACTGAACTAAATTCAGACTGGATATAAAAAAGTAGGAAAAACATGAAAACCTGAATGCAGTGGTGCTTTACAGTAGAGGAAACCTATAAACCTAGTGGCTTACCTGTGCGAAAGGGGTAACGATCATGTCATCTCCATGTCTACAGGGTGGAAAAAAAACAAATTTTACTGAGTACAATCATTTATCAGCAAACATTCATGTGTAACTGCACACAGGAACTGCTATGCATCATCTAGACATTACATTTAAATAAGGAATTGAATCAAAATGATTAGATACACTTTAAAGCACAGGTTCTCAATTTTTTTTGCAGCCAGGAACATACAATATTTATTACCTTTATCCAACTATTTAAATATTATTTACACGTTATTTATTCCTAAGCCTTCCACACTAGGTTAATTATAGACTACTTGTTTTTATGTTATCAAGGTTTGGATTAAATACACAATTCATTTCATGCAAATACCTAAAAATACTTCTAACATCTCGACAGTTTGAGAACCACTGCTGTATGGTACACACTATATCAACATGTGATGTTCTTTAGTGTTTCTGCTCACATGTCACTAGCGATGGAGGAGTTTCTAGACATGGACTTTGGTGAGAGGTCATAGTCACTGTCGGAGCGGTACAGGAACGACTCCCTCCGCTGGCTATGCACGAAGTTAGCCTGCAGGATGAGACCCGAGCCAGGGCTGGCCATCGGGTCCAACGGGCTGCGTCCTGACGACGTTCCATTATCCACATCGAAACTGCAAAAACACAACAGCAGTGGAGTCAACACTCTGAACAAAGTTTAAACCTACAGAGTTTGTAGGTTTAGGTACAGGGATCCAGTCAGGATAGAATATAAACCTGAACCAGCTACATGATTTTATATTTCATTAAAAATTCTATGCAAAAAAAAGTAAGTGCTATTGAATTCGGAACCCGCTTTTTTCCGCAGGTGTAGACGGACAATAATTCTGATCGTTTCCATGGTGACAACGTATAGAGCCACTTGAAAAGTGGACACTCCACGTGATCTAAGTCTAATGACAAACATATTAAAAACGTGTTATTGTTTAAAATGTAAAATCTAAAATGGAGATTTATTCAATATTCTTGAAAGGAGTCTCCGGTGTCAGCACTCAGTCAGAGGTAAAACTTTAAGATACATATTTTTAATAAACTTTTAGAGAGAGAGAGAGAGAGAGAGAGAGAGAGGGAGAGAGACAGAGAGACAGACAGAGAGAGAGAGACAGAGAGACAGAGAGAGAGAGAGACACACACACAGAGGGAGAGACAGAGAGACAGAGACAGAGAGAGAGTCTGGTGAGGGAGAAACGGCATGTCCTGTCATGTTTTATTTCTTACACAAGTTCCTGGGAAGAAAAATCATGTGTGTCGTGTGTGTGTGTGTGTGTGTGTGTGTGGGGGGGGGGGTCATCCAGGAATGTAGGAGTGTCAGTGCTGTGTTTGGATATGAAATACGAAAAGGCAAACTCAGATCCGGCCGCACGTCCGACGACTCTGTTTAATGCCAAGTTCCATTCATCCAGGTGTCCTTTCACCACTATACAATACACAATACACACGATAACAATTGGTGGATGCAACAGATATTTTGTTTGGAGAGCTTATAAAGCCGTTGCTTTTGAAAAACAAGGCCTCAGATGAATGGAATAAAAAGCCTAGGATAGAGGTATGATGCTAAATAATGCCACGAAGCAAGCCAATCCTGTTTAAACCAGCGTCCAATCATCGACCTGATCTACAAAACAATGTCCTGCATCACATTTCACTGGTCACACAAAACAGCTTATCTGTAAAACTAGTCAAAGAGTAGTACAGTATAAGTATTATTCATTCACTTATATTTTAAGCTTTAGTATAAAGCTACTCAGCAGCATGACTAAGAAGCTTATTTTTAATCAGGATTTAAACATCTGAAGAAACGGAGGTTGCGTCCTTTTCATTTAATATGATAAAATAATCGAAAACTATTAAAACATTCATCGCTAAACTTTTAAATGATTGCATTGAATACTGAGGACAACGCAGACCTGCTCTACACCATCTGAGAGAATATAAATCCAAATGTTTCTTCCCTGTGATAAATTGGGACACCAGTGATGGCCATGTATGGGAGACAGACATGGCATTCAAATCAGATAAATAATTTTCTTATTAATATTTGTTTTAATTGAATTAATAAAATTAATTGTTTTGTTTTTTTTAAACAATATAAAAATCACCATTAAAAAAACTGCATTCACTTTAATAAAATAATAAAAAAACAGCAACAACACAAAATTCAGAACGTGTCACATGCTGCAGACTTTGGGGACAATAACACTAATGACATTCTCAGCGATAATTAAAAGGGTTATCACTGCTCCGGAGAAGCTGCCGTGTAATCAAACACTGCAGGAGATGTCAGCCCTGGGAAGTTTACTGCTTTTTAATAGTTGTGCTTATCTTCTTAAGACGCGCTCCCTCGCAACCGGTGCATGTCTCCTTAGTGATGGTCCGTATGGCAGCTACACGGGCTGACCCAGAACGCCCAGAGAGCATTACTACAATCCCAAAGCTCCTGGGATTCCCTCTGGCTTGACGTAGAACGTGGCGTGGCATTACGTCTCTCCGTCTCTCGTTTACCTCACTGGCAGACCTCGGGCTTGTAGTCACCGTGATTACACAGGCGGGTGCAGCTCAGGCCGCTATTGGTTAATACTGACTAATCCCCTCAGCTTGACGTGTTAAGACAAAGCTAAACAATGCACACAGGTGCTGAGAAAACAAAATGTGACCATGTGCAGGGATCCTCCGTAGACGTCACTACTACGGGGATGACGGCAGGCTTAATTGGTGTTATGTCTGAGCTCAGTGAAAAGTTTGGCCAAAACATTTAAGCGTTTTAAACAGCTCTACTGCGAGCCATATTGCAGAGCCTTATCGTCTTACGCAACCACAGGCTTCTGCATGCGTTACGCCTGAGCTGGTTTACTATAGTGAAGAGACGCTACATTACCACACCTTTCTTTAAGCTGGACTTGGCAAATAATTTGGTATCAGTCCATGTTGTAGGTAGGATGAAAACGTGATCTGCATGACAAGATAGTTCTAGTTTTGTACCTTTTTTTTTTTGCTAATAAAGACAATTTATTAAAACGTTTCCATACAAATGACATTATTTCCTGAAGTATTATATGAAGTATGAATGAAGATTGCAGAATGCAAAACTGCCAGCTATTAGCTTCCCTTAGCTTGGGAAAAGCCATTTTTACACCATAAATGCTCAACAGAAATTAGTATAATCAATTTTAAAATATATTTATAATATATTTATAATGTATTATAGATGTAAAAAAAAAAAAAAAATACAGCTACATTTCATTTACATGTTCTTGGGCTTTAGCTGGTGCAAAAAGTATTAAATCAAAAATAAATTAACTTTAAAACCAAAAATCAAATTGTATTCTCATTAGTCTTACAGCTCTTACAGCTCCAGTTAAACACTTGAGAAGCCATCTGAGACAGAAAGCTTAGGTGATCAAGTAGATTTCAGCAAATTGTTTACAATTCATTTTCGGCTTTAAGTTGGATACATGAATTTATTTCTACTCACAATCTTAAAGTGAAAACGAAGTGAAGAGCCTGTGTCAGTCAGCATTAAATTAAGTAGATATGTCAGGGTTGTAATAACACACCCTTCTATTCACAAGACCAGAGTAATATTAAAGGTAAACAGGTATAAACTGCATCTACTGTAGATCACGCATTAAGACGTAACATCACCAAATCTGTACTGATATAAGAATGAATAAATTTGCTCTGCTTCATCATTCCTGTAGAGAAAACAGTTTATATACACCGTTATACAACAGAGCCTGGATAAGCTCCTCACTGGTCAGAAGATGTGGATTTATTTCCTATAACAGAAGTTCTGACACTAGTTCTGGCTGCAGGACAAATCACAAGTTTGTATTAATGCACCCATTCTAATAGGTTAGAATTCCTATGAGAACAGGGCCTCGTGTTTATTTATGGTTAATAGGCGAGGTCTTGTGTGTCAGCGCTTGTATCGTTTTTCAACCTGGAAAAATCTTCCCGATAGAGAATTTCCTTTCTTATAACACGATAAGCTGCATTATCGGTCTCGTAGAGAAAAAAAATAAGGCTGGTAAAAGTGCAACTGTTTATAGCTTGCATATGTAAGTGATAACAGGAAATAACTTGTTTTGGAGATGTAGCTATTAACAGAAAGTAAGTATGATTCATCTTTCTTTAGTAAGTAAAAAGTGGTAATCCTTCACACCTTGCTGTGAAGACACTTCAAGCTCATGCTGTTATTAGCACATGATCAGCTCTGAGATGAAAGAGCAGAACACCATGCAGCTGTTGGTTATTTTCCAACAACAGCACAGACCGTCATGTTTCAGTCTTATCACCTATAATCTGTCTAAACTGCTCCAGTATCGGTCCAAAATCTTCATGCCTTCACTAACACACACATCAAACAACGGTTTCTCCGAATAATACCTCTGAGAAGATGCAGCTTCTTGACACAAAAACGGCACAATGACCTTTAAAACCAATCACTAAAACTTTGACATAGAGCAAAATGTGCAAGAGGAGAGAGTAACACGCTGTTCCTTCTCTCGATCTCTGTCTCCTTTTCCTTCTGTCTGTTTTATGCGCACTTCATCACTGGCAAAAGAGTATGAAGTGATGACCTCCCTCTGTTCCTCAAACAAGGATTACTGCACGCTTCAGTCTGGGTTATGTTACAGACATTCACGCACGTAAACAAACCGACCGGCTTAAAGCATGGCACTGTTTGTTCTTTTAGTGTCTTCATCTTGAGAGCTCTGTACCCTGATAGGACGTGAAATGTCTTCTTTATTTGATTACAGTGCAGCCTGACCCTGACCTAATGCCTAACTGCCTAACACACATGGATTAGAATTAACAGCAAAGATCACTTTTTTTTTTTATGGTTGGTATGACCCTCATACAGGATCATAAACGATTATGATAATACGATATGTGATAAAAAGTAAAATAATGGTAGACTATAGCAGAAAGCATCTATTCAAAAATATTATGCACATGATTTACAATAAATTTCGGCTATTTACAGACGAACTGAGCGTACATTAGCATGTTACAGCTAACAGATGCTGAAAGACCAGCATTCCCAGCATTGGCCAGTCACTGATCTCTAGCCTTTGCTCCGCCCACATACCACTATGGGTTCGGTTCTAAACCTGAAAAGCTTAGCTCTATTTACAGGCCATGAAACTCTAGTATCAAATGGAAACTGCTTACATGTTAATAATGATGATTTCAGTTGAGTGCAAAAGTTCTCACACCCCCAGGTGAAATTACATTTATGTTATTTTAATAACTCCATCTCTCATATCTTTTAGAAATATCTTGATTCTCTTGCTTGTAATAATTATGCCACATAATACGTGGCTGACAAATCTGCTAGATGTCATACATATTAACTTTTTTTAATTCCAATTAGGTCATTTTTGGACACTTGTTCCAAGATCCAACAACAAATTGCTGTAATTCTTTTCTGAATGAAAAGTTAAATATATGTACATCCACCCATAAACCATTGGGGTGAAAACTTTTATAGTGAATTGCACAATACAATACAATACAATGTCCACATACAGATTTCTGTTGCATTCTGATCTACTCTTTTCTTTTCCTTTTGACAATCATGTGAAAAATCTCTCTTCTACAAATGACAAATATAAAATGAAGCATTTATATCGACATATAGAGATGTGTTAGCTAATGGAAAATCACCATTTTGCTCATTAACTTCACAGGTAACATGGAAATAAATGATAAATAATAATATAAAATTACATGGGAAGGAACGTTTTTCTGCTTATTATTTTAAACGCATCCTTTAAGAAGGCCTAGAATAGCACAAGATTCATAATCTGATCCTGTTTCACAAAATAAATCTCCTATATTTCTGATATGCATCTCTGAACAATTTTCTTAAGTCTAGTAGCTTAATATCTTCCAGGAGGGAAGAGGCTGGTCACATCCTGGCAGGAAAACACCAATCAGCATCACAGATTAAATGAGCCAAAGGCTTAACTCTTTCAGCAGCAGCTCATTACTCACACACACATACTTTTTTTTTTTGTGTAAAATAGAAGAAAGGCGTTAATCAGCTTTCCAGTCATACACAGCACTTCAGAATAAGTAAATATAAATGTAGATACCTCGTATCTACATATATATTTGTAGAGTCCATGCTCTGGCACACAGCTAGACTCAACACCTTTATCTTTCTTTATTGTAGTAATAAAACATGTGGCCGATAGCCGTTCTGTATTCAGCTCAGCACTGAGCGTTTCATCCACAGCACTTATTCTGTTACCCAAACTACTGATTAGAAGCAGGACACGTGTCCTGGAGGACTTCATTATGTATGGCAAATTGCTAAAAATTCTTAAATCATGCAGGTAGAAGACAATAAAGAAGGTATAAAGACAATGAACAAGTCTTGACAACCTGACTCATGAGGAATAAATAGACAAACTATTCAAGATTTAAACACGGAAAAGGTAATTATCCAATAGCAAGTCACAAAGCATGAGTAGCTGTGAACCTATGAGATTTGTGACATAATAATGGCTTTAGGCTTTACCAGCTAGAATTTTTGTATTAAATACACTATATTGCCAAAAGTATTCGCTCACCCATCCAAATAATCAGAATCAGGTGTTCCAATCACTTCCATGGCCGCAGGTGTATAAAATCAAGCACCTAGGCATGCAGACTGTTTTTACAAACATTTGTGAAAGAATGGGTCGCTCTCAGGAGCTCAGTGAATTCCAGCGTGGAACTGTGATAGGATGCCACCTGTGCAACAAATCCAGTCGTGAAATTTCCTCGCTCCTAAATATTCCACAGTCAACTGTCAGCTATAGTGCGAAGAGGTCGCCAACTTTCTGCAGAGTCAATCGCTACAGACCTCCAAACTTCATGTGGCCTTCAGATTAGCTCAAGAACAGGGCACAGAGAGCTTCATGGAATGGGTTTCCATGGCCGAGCAGCTGCATCCATCACCAAGTGCAATGCAAAGCGTCGGATGCAGTGGTGTAAAGCACGCCGCCACTGGACTCTAGAGCAGTGGAGACGCGTTCTCTGGAGTGACGAATCGCGCTTCTCCATCTGGCAATCTGATGGACGAGTCTGGGTTTGGCGGTTGCCAGGAGAACGGTACTTGTCTGACTGCATTGTGCCAAGTGTAAAGTTTGGTGGAGGGGGGATTATGGTGTGGGGTTGTTTTTCAGGAGCTGGGCTTGGCCCCTTAGTTCCAGTGAAAGGAACTCTGAATGCTTCAGCATACCAAGACATTTTGGACAATTCCATGCTCCCAACTTTGTGGGAACAGTTTGGAGCTGGCCCCTTCCTCTTCCAACATGACTGTGCACCAGTGCACAAAGCAAGGTCCATAAAGACATGGATGACAGAGTCTGGTGTGGATGAACTTGACTGGCCTGCACAGAGTCCTGACCTCAACCCGATAGAACACCTTTGGGATGAATTAGAGCGGAGACTGAGAGCCAGGCCTTCTCGTCCAACATCAGTGTGTGACCTCACAAATGCGCTTCTGGAAGAATGGTCAAAAATTCCCATAAACACACTCCTAAACCTTGTGGACAGCCTTCCCAGAAGAGTTGAAGCTGTTATAGCTGCAAAGGGTGGACCAACATCATATTGAACCCTATGGATTAGGAATGGGATGTCACTTAAGTTCATATGTGAGTCAAGGCAGGTGAGCGAATACTTTTGGCAATATAGTGTATGACCCTGATTGATTCTGAAAAGTTACTTATTACTATTATAATTTTTCCCATTTCATTTCATTGTCTGTACCGCTTATCCGATCTATCCTCAGGTCACAGGGAGCCTGTGCCTATCTCAGGTGTCATTGGGCATCAAGGCAGGATACACCCTGGACGGAGTGCCAACCCATCACAGGGCACACACACACACACACTCTCATTCACTCACGCATTCACACACTACAGGCGATTTAGAGACTCCAACCAGCCTAGAAGCATGTCTTTGGACTGTAGGAGGAAACCGGAGCACCCGGAGGAAACCCACCAAGCACGGGGAGAACATGCAAACTCCACACACACAGTGAGCGGGAGCGAGACTCGAACCCAGTACTATTATAATCTAATCACATATTTCTATTACACCTCACTGTGTCTCAATAGTAAACAAGCCATATTCAGAGCTGAGTTAGGCATGCGTAGGGATTATTCAACAGTTTGGAAACCTCAGACATTACAACAGACATTAGCACCATTCAAACAGGTTGGAGTTATGCAGCGAGATTTACAGTGATTAACGTGACGATTACAACTCGGAAATATTCATGCGGCAAACTATATCAGCAATATGCTAGACTCCTATTGTGTAAGCAGTGATTTCAGTGCTCGTTACAATCATGTTCATGTTTATTTGTATAGCACTTGGACATTGTCTCAAAGCAGCTTTACATATGTATAGAAACACAGAAAAAAATGATAAAGTTTAAAGTTAAGTTACGACAGCAAAGAAAACAACCTCTTCTCCAGGCTGCATGTTCTGTCCTTGATTTTGGCTTAAAGGCACATTCTTGTGTTTAATTGTATTCGCCTAGTCGCTGCGTTTTACTTCTACTCAAGAAACACTGGCAACCAAAGAGGAGTGAATTACAGTGAAGGTGATTTACATAACCTAAATGGGAAGCTCAGACTTTAGTATTTATCAAGTGCAACAACTTTTAACTTTTTGTGCAACTTCTTCACTCACAGACTTTGAATACGGCTGGGACACGACAACAGAATGAAACTATAAAAGCATTGGGTACAATTTCTATGCATGTATATGGTTTTTGATTGACAAACAGTCACTGTGCATTTCTAATCACTGCAAGCACCAATGGCAAGACTGATAAAAACTTCTCTTAGTGTCACTACAAATTTCTCTCTGTGTTTCTTCAGAGTAATATCGGCACAAAGGCTTCTCAAGAACTTCAACATTTCAAGCTAATGAGCAGCTTGTGGAATGCACTAATCTAATCTCCAATCACTCATTGTAAGTTGTTATTAGGTTGTTATAACGTTACCACCACGTCATATATCACTGGCAAGAATGCAACTCACTCTGACAGTGAAAGACAGAAATCTGAAACGAATTTTACTGCAGCCAAAGTAATACAGGCAGTCACCCAGCTCCCTCATAACAGTCTGACCTTTACACATGCTTGAAACACACAAACACACACTTCCCCAAACACCCTGCAAATGCATCCTACCAAGTTTACATAGCTGAAAGACTTCATTAATAGTGATGACATGCTGCATTCCAGGAGCAGTGTGCCTTATTCCACACGTCCCGTCCTCACTCGTAAACACATCCATGCAGACATAACAACCATCCATCGACTAATATCCAATACACACAGACTTCTGTGTCCATAACAAAACACAGCATAACAACAATGCTTTTCCATAACAGCACAATAGCTGTATATGGCTGTTATCTTGAGCCTAAGTGAATCACAATTCATTCAGATGCCACCGTAATCACAAAAGATAAACTCCGCTACGCCAACACTGCACTGCCTCTGAGTCTATAATAAGCACGAGAAGATAAGAAAACAAGATGGGGCAGGAGAAAAGAGGCCGAGCTATCTGCCCTCCAGCATGTAAACAGCACTCGCTAGTCCCAGTGTGCTAACACAGAAACATCTCGCACCCGGGAGTGATGTCGAAAACACAACCTAAACCACGTCTGTAGCCACAACACACATAAAACATCAGGAGCAGCCGAGCACTTAACTGCAATTAACCGCGTGGCACAGAGTTAATTAACTGCAGGGCGAATTGACTGTTAATTCCACAGTTTGCCTATAAAACCAGCAAATATGACACTCGACACTCAGTAAGCAGCCAAAAGGCAGTGTGTGTGTGAGATAGAGAGAGTGTGATGGTGAGATTGAGCATGTGAGAGCGACGGAGGCTTGACAATGCCAGGAATGTCAGGATAAATACCAGGGTAAAAGGTGTATGTTTAAGTATAGGAAATGAAACCGGAGGAAGCAGGGAGTTACAACATGAGGAAATGTAGACAGCTGGTTAAAAGTAAAAAGACGATAAGAAAAGGTCAAAGAAGCAGCATGCTGAGACAGCAGAGTGAGAAATAGTCCATTAGTGAGGCAAAAAAAAGCACTAAGCAAAAAGTTTACCCTTCCATGCATTTCAGTGAGCTGGTGGAGCGCGAGCGGGGCTTCATAACAATACTCATGGTGGCTGAACGTCTCCACACCGCTCGCACCGTCTCTAAAGCAAACACAGCGTGGCTTTCTTCACGTGCTTCCAACTTGCTGCACTCCCACACGCTGCTCTGTTCACACACACACACACACATGCACGAACACACACACGCACGAACACGCACACACTCACTCCTGTCTACCACCCCTTCCTCTTTGAAGTACAATACTTTCTCTCCACCCAGTGTTACAACAGTGTGTGAGGACCTGTCCAATCTGCTCACTCCCCCTCTACACATCAGGTCTCTCTCTCTCTCTCTCTCTCTCCTGCCCTTCCCTCTGTCTTTCTCTCTCCCAACCTTCATGTGTCACTTTCCTGCCCTTTTCTCCCTCCCTCCCACCTTCCTTCTCTCTGTTTCTCACCCTCCCTTCCTTCTATCTCTCCCAATTTTCTTTCTGTTTGTCACTCTGTCTGTCTTTCTCCTGCCCTTCCTTCTGTCTGTCTCTCTTTCACCCCAGATCTCTCTCACTCTATTCCACCCTTCTTTCTGTCTCTTTTCTACCTAGGGTCTTTCTCACTTTCTCCCACCCTTCTGTCTGTCTCTCTCTCCCACCCTTCCCTCTGTTTTTCTCTCGCGCTCATCCTTCTGTCTTTTTCTCTCCAATCCTTACTTCTCTGTCTCTCTCTCCCGCTCTATCTTCTGTCTCTCTCTCCCACTCTTCCTTCTGTCTATCTCTCCCACCCTTCCTTCTGTCTGTCTCTCCCACCTTTCCAACTGTCTCTCTCTCTCTTGCTCTTCCTTCTGTCTTTCTCTCTACCACCCTTCCTTCGGTTTGTCTCTCTCACGCTCTTCCTTCTGTCTGTCTCTCCCGCTCTTCCTTCTATCTCTCTCTTCCACCTCTGGTCTCCCACTCACTCCTGTCCTTCCTTCAGTAGCTCCAGAAAGCCGCAGTGTAAACAGTAGTTGCAGTAAAACATAGTAGTAACACGAGCATGGCATGTGTGCAGCAGGACCCCTGATCTCCTCTAAGGAGACAGAAATACAAGAAAACCTGGTATAAGAGTTTTCAGAGCTGCAGCTAAAGCATGCACATAAATGTGGTTCAAATAGGAATTTTTGCAATACTTAATTTCATCAGTAAAAACACACACACACACACACACACACACTTGCAATCTATTCAAATCATATTTGTTTGGGGATCTCTGGACATTCCAGTCAAACCAGATTTAGTATATTTCATACATATTTTTAGCGAGTATTTTGCTAACTTTATTTCAGCACCAAACAAACCAAATCACTAGTAATTTATGCTCTATAAATGTATCCAATTAAACTCCTTGTATCTAATAAAAAACCCTGTGAGGCGATGTAATGTGAAAGCTGCATTACTCTCACCACGCTGAACTCGATACTTTTCCAATAACACTGACCCCAATGTCTTTTACTCCTCTTACACCACAGCAGCTTGACAGTGTGTTCAATCCTTTGTTTATTAAAACTACATTTTTATCCATTTGTAGATTTTATTTACTGGTGGGGAACAGCAGTCAAACAAGTTACACTTACACTGTAACAGAAAGAAACGGTTGTTCCCTCCCCGACTTCCCCTTTTTCTGTCTCTGGTGAAGTTAATGAGACCAAAAAAAATATGCAGATATCACATTACTGAGAAGCCACAAAACCCCCAGTGGAGACCTGTTTAAACTGATACTGTGGACTCCTTCCATAAATGTGAAATAAACATCTGCATGGGGTTTTAAAAATCTGTTATCAGAGCTGTTGTTCACTTCCTGACCAGTACAAAAATAAGCACTTGTCTAAACACAGCACAAATCTGATCTTCTTTTTCAGATTGAACCCTTTGCTGTATAATAAAAGATTATTGTTTTTATTCTCTTATGTTATCAGCATACCAACAGCAGCAGCTTTAACTGTAACATTAACAAACGTTACCTGTGACAGTAGAAACTGTAACTGTAACAACTTTAACTGTAATTGTAGCCACATTAACTGTAATAAATCTAACTGTAACTTTAGCAACTTTAACCATAATAGTAGCAACTTTAACTGTAACTGTAGCAACATTAACTGTAGAAACTTTAACTGTAACTGTAGCAACATTAACTGCAACAGTAGAAACTGTAACTGTAGCAACATTAACTGTAACAGTAGACACTGTAACTACAACAACTTTAACTGTAACACTTTTGACTGTAACTGTAGCAACATTTACTGTAACTGTAACACTTTTGACTGTAACTGTAGCACTTTTACTGTAACTGTAGCAACATTTACTGTAACTGTAACACTTTTGACTGTAACTGTAGCACTTTTACTGTAACTGTAGCAACATTTACTGTAACTGTAACACTTTTGACTGTAACTGTAGCACTTTTACTGTAGCAACTTTAATTGTAACTGTAACAACTTTTACTGTAACTGTAACAACTTTAACTATAACTGTAGCAACTTTAAGTGTGACTGTAAAAACTGTAACTGTAGCAACTTTAACCGTGACTGTAGAAACTGTAACTGTAACAACTTTAACTGTAACTGTAGCACCTTTAACTTTAACCGTAACAACTTTAACTGTAACTGTAAACACTGTAACTGTAACAACTTTAACTGTAACTGTAAATACTGTAACTGTAACAACTTTAACTGTAACTGTAAACACTGTAACTGTAACAACTTTAACTGTAACTGTAAATACTGTAACTGTAACAACTTTAACTGTAACTGTAAATACTGTAACTGTAACAACTTTAACTGTAACTGTAAACACTGTAACCGTAACAACTTTAACTGTAACTGTAAACACTGTAACTGTAACAACTTTAACTGTAACTCTAGCAATTTTAACTTTAACTGTAACAACTTTAACAATAACATTTTTAACTGTAACTGTAGCACCTTTAACTTTAAATGTAATAATTTTAACTGTAACTCTAGCAACTTTAACTTTAACTGTAACAACTTTAACAATAACATCTTTAACTGTAACTGTAGTACCTTTAACTTTAACTGTAACAACTTTAACAATAACATCTTTAACTGTAACTCTAGCACCTTTAACTTTACCTGTAACAACTTTAACATTAACAGAAGCAACTTTAACTGTAACAATTTTAACTGTAACTGTAGCAACTTTAACTGTAACTGTAACAATTTTAACTGTAACTGTAGCAACTTTAACTGTAACTGTAACAATTTTAACTGTAACTGTAGCAACTTTAACTGAAATTGTAACAACTTTAACATTAACAGAAGCAACTTTAACTGTAACTGTAACCTACAAATTTATTGGGTAAAATACATCATATAGTGTGCATGTGGCATTTGTGGATATTGGGGTCCTTTCAGGCTACAAGTCTGTTCATGCTAATGACAGATACAAACACCATACAGGACGAACAATTAAAAAAACCCCTGAAGATATGAATTGTGTAATGTGAAAAAAGTGTGTAATGTGATTACTTGAAAGGTTAAATTGCTTAAAATGTTAGCACACAGAAACACCACAGAGAAAAAAAGAAGTAACAATGTGTGTGTGTGTGTGTGTGTTTTGTATGGAGGAAATATCTTTCTTGAGGTAACAGAAGAATGTAAAGGGGAGAGAAGCACTCCAGATGAGTGTGACAAAAGTATTTGTGTTTGTGGAAACTCTACAGATCCACATCCATCTCCCATGTCAGCGTTCTGACACTAAAATCAACAGTCCTCACCCAAAAATCAACACAAACACAAATCTTTCAGAACAATGGTTGAGATCTAAAGCAAGGCTACGGTCTACAGTAAAATGTCATTTTTCTCACCACCATGCAGAGACGTAAAAGCGCTCTGAGCTTTAAATCTATTCGCCCTTGCGTGACCTTGTTATATTCTTCAGCATCTCCTCCACCTGTCACCCCGACTAAGCCTCAGGAACCAGTAAGAGTCTTTCATGGTGACGCAGAGCCATTAGAAAAACTCTCATCTGTCAGCAACCTGCGTCAGTCAGCTGCTGACAAGCATGTGGTGGTGTTTACAGTGTTGCTTGACGCACACAACACCGAGTCTGGCGAAATAAACTGTGGGTGAAAGAGACAGCTGAAACAAAATGTCTCTAACATCTGCGCTATAAGATTAATAGAAATCTATTAGAGCTTACATAACCGGATTCAGGTCTGTTTATCAGGCAGGTGCTGCAGCATTTACAACAGTTGTCCTTCACCTCGTCCATAGAAACCATGCCGGTACATGTAGCTGACTACAAATTTTCTATATATTAACAAAAATGTAATAAATAAATAAATAAATAAAAACATACCAAGGAACAAACCAAAGCCATACCAAGGGTGTAAACACTTTAGCTTTAAGGGACCAAAATTTTCTGTCAATCTTGTGTGTCAAATTAGGATAAAATACACCAGTTACACCTTTCTTAATCACTCGATCATTCGTTCATACATTTTAGCAAGCACTTTATTACGGTCAGGATTGCAGTGGTCTTTAGTTGAGTCTATTACGGTCCGAATTAAACGTGTCTCTACTCATGCTTGTGTATGGAACAGATCTAAATGCAGCCTGACATTCATATAACATTTCTATAAATATATATATATATACTACCAGTCAAAAGTTTGGACACACCTTTTAATTCAATGTTTTTTGTTTAGGGATTTATTTTCTACATTCTAGAACAATACTGGAGATTTAAAAACTATGAAATAACACACATGGACTTAAGTAATCCATATGTAATGACAAGAAAAAACAGTCAGTTGTTATTTTAAGACACAAAGGTCAGGTGTTCTGGAATAGTTCTTGCAAGAACAGTATTGTCAAGTGCATTTGCAAAACCCATCAAGCACCATGATGAACCTGGCTCACATGAAGACCCTCCCAGTAAAGCAAGACCAAAACTTACCTCTGCTTAAGAGGGGAAGATCATTTAGAGTTACCAGCCTCAGAAATCACCAATTAACAGCACCTCAGATTAGAGCCGTTATGAAGGCTTTACAGAGCATCAGTAGCAGACATATCTCAATATCAACTGTTCAAAGGACATTATTGTGTATTTCGGCCGCCTTCAGCATTGAAAGAAATAAACATAGTATATATAACATTTAACCCATAATCACTTTCTTACAAAACAAAAACAATGCAAAAAATATTGTATCATTTCCTATTTGACCCAGTTTTATAGAAAGATCACTCTGATCAACAATCTACTTCTGGCAACTGACTAAAATATTTGGTCATGTTAACAACCTGAATAAAAAAAACCTCCTCAGATTCCATTGTAACCAATTATTTCATTCTAATGTGCAAAAAACCTCAAGCCCATCTGTCCTGAATTTTTTTGCATACATGAAGATGAAGATGTAGCATACATACGAAGACCTCAAGGCTGCTACTGTAGAACTGTTATGTGCAGCTAAACCTACACTCCTATAAGGCTTCAGATAAAACTGCACACCACTCTACTATATTAAATGCTGTGTCTGACCCATAAAACTCCCACAATGCCAATAAGAATCTGCAAAACACTGTGAATTTAACAAACTAGGCTGTAAGAGAGAAAGGATCTGACGGAAGCCGTGTCACATTGCCCTCTTGTGTCTAAAAATAGGAATAGCTTTTCACAACTATAAAACATGACAATAAAAAGGGAAAAACAGAGAAAAACTTGAAAAAGAAGGATTGATTTTTCCCCTTTTCCTTTGAAAACATTTCCAAAACATGAATTTCTTTTTGCACTTAAATCTTTTGTATGTTCAAATGCCATATGCAAATCACCTCACAGAATGCTGTTTAATAAACCAGACACATAAACATCTCTACTGCAGCATGTAAACGGCTGATTGAGGCATGCATACCTGTGAGACTTAAAGTAGCGTTTCCTCTTTTTGCCTTTAGGAGAGCTCATATTTAGAGCTAGTTGCCATCAGGCTAGCAGAGACAGACTGGCCGAGCTGCTGTACCTGCGCTGCACTGACCTAACTCCATGTTTGTGTGACAGATCCATGCACGTCACTATCCCCTGACCTCTCTCTATAATCCCATCAATCCCAGTGTCCTTATTCGGTCTAGCGTAGTCTAAGAACAGGCTGGGCTTTCCCATCTCAACGCATTTTAAACACAGCAGCAGGAAAAGTCATGATCCTGACTGCACTTCATAGAAACTTCACTGATTCTATGATCTCCATGTACACACATCACTGACTGGATGGTAAACGGTAAAAGAAGCTTAAAAATACATCAGAATTAAAAGATTAAACAAAACTGTATACTGTAGAATCCCTCCGAGGGCAGATTGAGTGTTATTGACTCAGGACTATTTGAACATTAGTCTCTATTGAATATCCTGTACAATATACAGATGATTTTATTTGTGCCTGAGAGGCAAAAAGGAGCAACACAATGAACATTATGATAGAAAACAATAGTGTAAGATTGTGTAACATAATTAAAGGTAGAGGCACTGATAAGATCCAGAGCGACTCAGTGCAGGATAAAGAGATTACTAAAGATGAATGAATGAGATTAATGTTTAAAACTAGGAGTGGGTGAAAAGACATTTCTATAATACACAATGTGTATCATGTCATATAGGTTTTGCTAACAAACTACCAGCAAAACTACAGAGATGCATAAAAAAAGGTGTGATGTTTTTATTTATTTATCTTTAGTAGGTTAAAAAAAAATTCCATAATGATTTAAAGGAAAGAGAGTGAATATTTTTTATTTATTACTAATACAAATCATAAGGGAACAGAGTTTAGAAATTATTTTAATCCTAATAGTGTACGGGTAACTAGAAATAAAACAGTTAATTTTTTTGTTTGTATTCCGCTTGGCTTCATGTCTGTCATTTCACAGACACACCCAAACACTCCAACACATCCTCATACATCATTGTGAGAAGACGTTGTGTGTTTATGGAGTTAAAAATGATGTCTCTGCTAATGCTATCTGCTAATGGTATCTGTAATCAGCATGCTAACTCTATTTAACATCAACTATTTCATTTCTAGGTATTTCATTACCTCTAAGGCTTTACAATTTTAAATATTCAGTACAAACTCTTACTATTAAATCAGCTATAAACTACTATCAGCTTTAAACAATTTACTTGAAATGTATTTTGTAAATGATATTTATAATAAATATGTAAATTATATGTTTGTGATATAATTTAATGACATTATAATGTGGCATAATTTATCACAACATTGATATTATGCAGTAATAACACCCTTCCCTTATTCGTTATATGATAATGTATAAAGTACAAAATTAACAGACCTGGCTAGCTTGCTGCTAACAACCCTTGTTATTGTCTGCCAGCTAGCTTGTTGCTAACGCTACTCGCTATTGTATTGAGTGTTGAATGATTGTTTAAAGTTCACTATAGTAGAACAGAACCAGTAGCCACTCAGACCTGTGACTGTGTGACTTTTAAAGCACTAAAAGTGCTTTTAAAGTCACTTTTATGAGCAGTAATTAGCCAACTAGCCAACCATGTTTTTCCTCCACTTCACTCACTGAACATGATGTACTGGGAAATGACATCATTACAACTTGAAAATATATTCTTACAAGGCCCCATGAACACAGAATTAGTCATTTAGAACAATACAGGTCTAATGTACGACCAGTCCGAAGGCCAGAATGTGGCAACAGAAGCAAGAACAGACTGCTTCTCTGACTGTAACACTGATGTTAGCGTTAGCTAAGAGGAGCTCATCATCCAGAACCAGGCAAATGACTTGCTGCCTGACCTAATGTTCCATGTGGATTAGAATATGAAACAGAAGCCTGAGCTGAAAAAGTAAAAGAGAGGCGCTTCAATCACTTGATCCTTTTCAGGACTTTAGCGTAAAGGTTAGACAGGGACCTGGTTGATCAGAACAGTGTGTTCACCTCTGGAAATTACCTGTTGAACCTGTGTGAGCTTGAGACAAGCCATTAACCTGGGATTAGTGCAGGTACAGTACATGGAGTACAGCAGTGAACAGCACTCATATGACCCTTAGGAGTGGAAGAAGACTAAAGCCACTTCAGTGCGTCTCCAGCAGAATGCAGGTATGCTCTTTCTAGCGATTTGACTCATGTATTTCCTCTTTTTAAGGAAAAAAGTACTCACTTAAAGAGAGCCATGAGTCATTTCCAGGACTTCGTTTTCCTTCTCCACCTAGAAGTGGTTCTCTTGCATAATCAAACAGATACATCTGCTCATTTTCATTCTTTTTCCCTGCCTCCTGAAACAGCAGTGTGTCTTTGACCATCAAGTGGCAAACCTTCATACTGATCACTAATTACTACCTAATTAATGAAAACACTTAATATATATATATACAGCTCTGGAAAAAAAAATAAGAGACCACTGCCCAATCTCCAGATTTGAACCCTATTGAAAACCTCTGGAATGTCATCAAGAGGAAGATGGATGGTCACAAACCATCAAGCAAAGCTGAGCTGTTTGCTTTTTTGCAAAAAGAGTGGTATAAAGTTACCCAACAGCAGTGTGAGAAACTGGTGGAGAGCATGGAGCCAAAACTCACTTAAATATACTAAATATACTTAAATATACATGCACCTGTAAGAAAAAAATCATAAGAAACTCTTTGTGTTAGTCACATTTGTGTAATTGTCATTGTGTGATTGTGTAAATACTCAACATAAAAATCAGAAGCAGTTCTGTACTAGGTAACTGCACTGACAGAAGATTATATGACTGTATATGACTGTCAAATAAAAAAATTCACCCACTGCATCCTGCACTGCATATTACTGTGAGAAACAATAGAGTAGCCTATATATTGGTTTTATATTGTGGGGTGAGAGTGCAACAGAACACAGATTATTACTCATACAGGCTTTTACATAAATAAAAATAGGTGTACCATGAGATTATCTATCCAGGGTTTATTC
Source organism: Hemibagrus wyckioides (assembly GCF_019097595.1). Lineage (NCBI taxonomy): Eukaryota > Metazoa > Chordata > Actinopteri > Siluriformes > Bagridae > Hemibagrus > Hemibagrus wyckioides. Next base: position 22,563,106 of record NC_080714.1, on the reverse strand, counting down.
CTGCCTCATGCTCAGTATTCCTGGGAAAGGCTCTGCATCCACTGTGACTCTGACCAAGTTAAAGCAGTTACTGAAGATGAATGAATGGAAACATGGTTATTTTTGCATTTACTAGAGATCCGTGTAACAGATGGACGACACAAGCACAACGATTCTATTAGAGTCATGAAGACGTTTCCGATGGCAATGTTAGAAAGAGAAAATCACATTCAGTTGATAAACAACAACCAGAACAGCTAAAAAAAAATATGGATTTTTGTAAACAAAGTTTTCCCCTAAGCACATGCATTATGTTTCCTGTATTATATACATTTTCACAGTGCAAATATGCGTGTCTGCACCATGGTGTAGTGGATATCTAACTACCTCTATGCTCCCAGGTTCGATCCTGAGTCACCCTCAGGTGACTCTGTGGTGTTTTGCTTGACCCCCCCAGTTGTCTGTATGAGGTTTCCCCACCCAACATGCACATATATAGTTAAGCTCTGCTAAATCAGCCCTAGGTGTTAATGAGTGTGTGGATGGTGCACTGCAACGGTCTGTAGAATATTCATGCCTTTTCCCGGATAGGCTCCAGATTCACTGTGACCCTGACCAGGATAAAGTGTGTTTACATAAAAACCACTTTGTACTGTTTATACTGTTGCAGCATGCAGCAAGTGGGCCAGCTTGAACACTTCGTAACTCCTTGTATTGTCTGGCTGCACTTCCTGTTGTTAGTTTGCTCATTCACACCACCACCCTGATGTTTTACACCCTTCAGAATGGTGCACTGAGGTTCTCTATCTCCAGGTCTAATCGGTACAGCATGCAAACAAACAGCCGGAACCCTCTCAAAATCCTCGGCATGGCTCGGAATAAAAAATAAGGCGTAACTGTGTCAGATCAGGAATTCTCATCAGCGCTAGTAATCCACTGCATAACCGACCCAACCTGAGTACTCCTTCACTCAGGTTGTGTCGGTTATGCCATGGCTTTCTAGCGCTGATGAGAATTCCTAAAAGTGCACGCTGACACACAGTAACCTCTTTTTCTTTTCCTGTAGACCAGCCTATACACTGCCCCTGCGCCACTTAGTGATATCTCTCACCTGTCTTACCTCTGACATTTAAAAGAAAAATCCCTCTCACATCACCTACGGTGTTAGCTCATCCCAGCATCGACCTGGAAGTAACTCATTCACATTCATGTGGAGTCCTAAATGAAATGCATTATACCGGCTATTGTGTTACGGAGGAGCTTTTTAAATAATCATGAACATATGTTATACTGCGCAGTGCTGAATAATAAAAACACGGCTACAGTGAACTAAGCTTAAAATCACACTCTTGCATCGAAGATGGAAATTTTTGCTTTAGGGTGTGTATCATAAATAACTGCAGATCAAGCACTAGATTATGTCGGTGCTGTGTCATGTCTAATCCTTAACACCTTTAGCGATAAAGCACAAAAATATTTTGTAATGAATTTTTTTTCCACTGCAAAAAAAAATAAAAAACCCAACCTGCACAGACATACCAGTATTAATAATCCAACACACCAAAAACTCTGGGTTCTAATCAGTGAGTAAAGTAACGCCTAGTCACATTACAAAGAACAGATGGTGTACATTAGTAATGTATGGGCTTATCTTCATGCTGCATATATGTTCAGCTCATATCTGTGTGACAGCACAATACACACCGGCTTTCCTCACAGGCTAACAGCCGCCTGCTTCCTATTATTGATTACAGGAGCCATACTGGATATTAGTGATGGGAAAAATTTCCATCGTGTGCGCCTATATGATTCCAGGAGTAATTTGTAGTCAGAACTCGGTCGTCTGTCAAAACTCAAACAAATAATAAGGCTACCAGAATCAAATTAATCCCCCTGAAAAACTGTGCTGGCAATGTGTGTATTTTAATAACAGTAGCACTAGATACATGTCTGATAGCTGCACTGTTGCCCAGCATTCAGTTGGCCATTGCCTGAGCACACACACACACCCACACATACTCGTTACATCTTTCAGTGTGCTCCTCTGATATTGACCCATGCCTTTTTTCCCATGCAAACAACAGAAGCCAGCCCTATTGCAACACCACGATGGCACCAAACTCCTGACCCACATTCATAACTCCTTTATAACAAGGTCCAATATTAGCAGAGCAAAAGTGATTATTACCACTGATGAGATGCTATTCAGCTCCTCTCAGGTAGCAGAGGCAGAGATAAGGCGGTGTTGAGCGTGAGGCATGGCTAAAAAAAGGGCTCCTGGAAATCAATACCACCACAACCACTTTATTTAAACTGGGATCTGAGAACGATTATTGACAATTCCGTGGCATGTGAGGAAAACTGATATCGCCTTTGCTTCGCTTCACATTATGTTTAAATTAATGCACCATCTGTAGCAGATCAAAGTGGGTCTTAAATCAACGGACCAGGAAGCCGTGCTTCTAGCTGAGAGGTCCAATAAATCCACCTTGTGAAGAAAACACCGGAACGCCACAACAGGCAGAGCTCACACAACGACAAGACAAGAAAACAGGACATTTGGGAAAAAAAAAAATCAAAAAGTTCTACAGGATGCAAATGAAACCCTTAGATACATAAAACATGCTACTAAAAAACCCACAGTTAAGCAGTGAGCTGTAATTTTAGCGCTGAAGCCACTCAGTGCCACTCTACTTTGCACAAGTCATCTTTACCATCTTCTTCGGCCCTTGATGTCAATGGGCTTGTTAATGGCATATGGAGAGCCATTGATGCAGGCGCTGCGGTAGCGGGCGACCCTCTCCAGGGAACAGAGCTCCGAGCTCACCGGCAGACTCATCGCTGGCTGACGAGAGCACTGGGAGTGATGAACGACCAGACGGATACAGACGCAGGCGACAAAGGCTCTGTCTCTTTCAGTCAGACTGGAGGTGGGAGAAAGAGCAGGAGAAAATGCAGGCGGGTAGAGGGAGGGGATATGTGTGTGTGTGTGTGTGTGAGACAGAGAGAGAGAGAGAGTGAGAGAGAAAGCAGCATCAAGAGAGTGTACATTGCCAAGTTTTGCAGCAGTAATAACAATTAGGGACCTAATGAAGGGATGGGAGCCAGCTGAAGGGTGTGTGTGACCCTGCATGCGCATCTAGGTGTGTGTGTAGCACTACTCCGGTTTCTTGGAACTCTACTTGATTTACAGCCATTTGTTAAAGGCTTTTATATCCCAAGTCCACGAGCCTAATAAGAGAGGCGAGAGTGACGTAAAAGGAGAACATTATCAATCCAGCAAGCCGATCCTGCTGCCACTTCATTTCTGCTTAGAGTCAATTTAGTGTGCAAAAAAAAAAAAAATAGCAGTTCAGTGCCCCTTTTGGCATCGAAAACATTGAATTATGCATTCTGGATCATGATGGATTGTGCTGATTGCTGCTGTATATGAATTCATGGGGTCTTGAATAATGAGGATGCATCAGAAGAGGGTTTTAATCTGGGCAGGGAACAGCTCTTAATGAACACCACAGTGACTTCTATATGTTTTATGGGTGCATTATCTAAAATGATCTACCTGCATGGACAAACACCAAGGCAGGGCTTCAGTAGCCTTTAGTATGCACCAGTGACAGCATGTATGATAATTGGAACTTTTATGACCTCTAAGACGTGACCTTTTAAGACACGGACATGGCTCATCCCAGCACTACAGATTCTTGGCTGCTTTGGGTTCCTGTAGCAGTACCAGCATGTCTATAGAAATTCCTCCTAAATATGATCCGACTCCACCATGGCATTTGAGTGATAATAGCTACATTAAAAAACAAAAAAGAACGGATCCATCCATCACTGTAAGGCAGCCTTGAGGTTACCCCTTTGTGGAAGCCTTGAAAGGGTGTGTGGAAGCTGGGGGCGTGGTCGGGTGCTGGAATGGAGGGCGGAGCCAAGGGCAGTGAGTGGCGAGTATCATACACCTGTGCTGAATTGTTTTAATGACTGTTCTCTGTTGCAGTGAGCTGAGGAAGGGATAAAAGTGGTAGAGATGAGAATCGAGGGAAGAGAGCGAGGCACACAGAGCTGAGTGTGTGTGTGTTATAGAATAGTAAAGAATAAAAGCGCACTTTGAGTTATTCCAAGCCTGCCTCCTGTTTCCTCTATTTCAAATCTTCAGACTGAGTTACAGGATTTATATAGAACATCACACGAGAAAGTTTCCCTTCAGAAAATAGATAGATAGATAGATAGATAGAAACAATATAATATAATATAATATAATATAATATAATATAATATAATATAATATAATATAATATAATATAATATAATATAATATAATATATAATATAATATAATATAATATAATATAATATAATATAATATAATATACCACAGCATCAAATATTTTTCTTTAACATCATGCCCCAAAGTGTTGTTTTATTCCTTTCCTACCACTGCAATTTGGCAACAATTATAATCAGTTATTAATCAAACAAACACGTCACACCCTTTATCCGTATATAGCTACAGTTATAGTCTATGCATTTAGAATGTACATTTACATTGTTGTTTGAACATCGGTGAATAAAATGTTCTGTTATCACTTGTTAAAGTTAAAGCCAGGGAAATAACAAAATACAAGTAACACCCGCTATGTATTCAGAATCCAAATGTATAACAGCATTCAGCCCTCGTCATAGTTTGAAACATCTACAAATCTATAGAAGTTTGTTAGAATGGTGTGAGGAATACACGTCTCTTAATGACTACAAAAATAGAAGGGAAGAAAAAGGACAATTTTCTGATATTTAGAAACCAGCATGTTGTGAGCGCTGCGCCAGGGTCAAGCAAGGATGCTTGGGCTAAAACCTCTACGGCTGAAATGCTGCCCATACACTTGCCAAGGAAAAACGGTGAATAAGCAGCAGAAGAGTCTGAAGATTTAGTCAGTGAACAATTAATATGTTAAACATCGGTGCACTATAATTCCAGGTAAGACATGGGATTATAAGACAGTTAGTGGCTGTTTCAGTGTGTGTGTATTGAGTGATTATCGCTAGCCTATAAAAGAACTTACATTTGAGAGTAAAAGTGCCTAACTCCAACACACTGCTTAGCCTTGAGCCATTCACTACCAAAGTGTGTTATCAGTTGTTTACTCTGAGTACACTTGAGCACACTGTGAGACACTTCCAGCTGAACCTGACACAGATTGGTGTGGTCACCAGATAACTAGTAAAACTGTTCCAGTTGTCTGATCTGAACACTCATCTTATTCCTACAGACATTGTTAACCAATCCAAGGTGTCTAAATTTATTATACAACACGTAATACATGTGTGTAAACGTGAAGGGAAGGTCTACTGGTGTACTCAATCAATCTTTATTGCTTTCTGTATACGGTGAACCAGTCATTAACATACTCACTACTTCTACTGTAAGCTCGAACACTGCTCAGTAAAAAGCCAATTAAAACAAAGGTCATATTTCCAGCTCTGCCTTTAAAACATGCACTCTAAAAGTATGATTAAATCTGAATAAATTACCCTTTACTCTATTAAATGAATACATTATTGATGACATTAGAGAGAACGAGAGAGAGAGAGAGAGAGAATATTGCCTATTCAGCCACGGATATTTCAAGCAGTTGGCAACAGGAGTCACAGGGTTTATACACGCAGTCAGCAGCTTCGATACAATATCCGACATACCAAGTTAATGAACTTAATATCGAACACAAGGTCATGCTTTTTTAAATGTGCATGTTTCTAAGTCTAATCTTTCAGATAAATCTGTAGAATCGACATGCTTCACATCATCCCAGATTATCTTGAAAATACAAGTGAATCCTGGGTCTTAAATCGTATGTGCCTGTAAAATCCTAGCGTTTTATCCAAATAATCCAGTCGAAGCGGGTGAGTGAAATGGGGTATGAGAATAAATCTTGAGTATAAAGCTCTTAACCTTGTTATTACCATCGCACGCATGCCACCTGGACAGCAACTGCACTTCTCTTCACTACCACAAGAGAGCAGTAGAGCAGCAGTAGAGCAACAGACCACACTGCAGACCTGAAACTCCATTTCCAGAGCATCATCTACACCACATTTGACAGCAGTGACAGCTTCTATGATCAACTCTGTGATAAACAGAAATCTGAAAAAACAATGCTCAAAGCTGTAAACAGAAAACAAGCCACATTTTTTTCTTCCTCAGATGCATTCCGTAATACCACAATGGGTTTATCCTGATCTTTAAGGACACCCACTGAGAAACTCTCTCAGCTGGTGGGAGAAATCTCTCTAGCGGAGACTCTTTAATGGGAGCGCCCATCATGCTCAGTGCCTGAGGCTGAGAGAACCTTAATTACCTCTGCAGGGGGTCAGTCTGAGACGTTCGGGCCACTGGATTGTATTGTATGTCACTGTACGTTTCAAACTATCTTTGGATTCAGTTTAGAGTGGTTTCAGGATTTTTTTTTTTTTTTTACTGTATCTCAAATAGTGTAGCTTACAGGTGTAATAGGAGGAATATGTTTACAATGGAAAACTCAATAAGGTATAGTACACTATCAGGAGGGTGTGTCAAATGAAAACAGAGAGAAACAATGCACAAAAGTGTAGCTGCAAAAGAAATAAAATGTACTACTGGCCTGTTCTCAATAGCCCCTTCTCCTGATATATTTTTGTGACACCTATTTGCAATAAACAATGCAGAAAAAAAAAGAAAGAGAGAGTTTTTGAATTACGTACTAAAACAAAAAAATGTGTAGTGGCCATAGAAATCCCTTTAGATGGTGCTAAGACTGAATTCTTGCAAACAGCCAAACAAACCAAAACAAACGATCCTTAATTTCTCTTCAATATACACTATGAAATACACTACAGTTTTTCTACAAAAATCAAGCAGAACAAAGATGCTGTAATAAATACAGTCAGGCTACCACAAGACACGTAAAAAACCTAGCTAGCTGTGTGTGATTTTTACAGAAAAAATGTCTCGCTGATAAAACTGGATAAAGTATAAGTATAAAGATAGATGCGTGCCATAATAAATTCAGATTCAGAATCATTTCCTTCGCCATATACATTTACATGTAATAGGAATTTATTAGGAATATGATATGATAATGATACACTCAACACAGTTTACAAAACACACACACACTCAGGCATCACATACAACGTAACACAACATAATCACCACACCATAAAATCCAAATACTGCCCTGTAAGGAGAAACTGGTAGTATTTGATATGGCACTGGAGGTAAACATAGCAGCTTGATTAGAGATTAGAGTGCATTAAATGGAGTAGTACTATTCCAGTGTAGTATAATAATAATAATAATAATAATAATAATAATAATAATAATAATAATAATAATAATAATAATAATAATAATAATAATAATAATAATAATAATAATAATAATAATTGATATTTATTATAGCAATGAGGGGCAGCACAGTGGCTTAGTGGTTAGCACAGTTGCCTCACGGCAAGAAGGTCCTGGGTTCGTATCCCGAGTTCAAACAGGCAGGGGCTTTTATGTGTGGAGTTTGCATGTTCTCCCCCTGCCTGCGTGGGTTTACACCGGGTACTCTGGTTTCCTCCCACAGACCAAAAACATGTACATTAGGTTGATTGGTAATTCTAAATTGCCCATAGGAGTGTATGTGCTTGTGTGGCCCTGTGATGGACTGGTCCAGGGTGTACCCCTGCCTTTTGCCCAATGTGTGCTGGGATAAGGCTCCAGAAGATCCCTGTGACTCTAATTAGGAATAAAGCGGGTATAGACAATGCATGGATGGATTATAGCAGTGATATACAATGATATCAGTATTATTATGTAATCAAAACACTGACTGTGTAAATGTCCCATAGTGGAATTAAATCTTTTCACTTTTGTGGGTTGCCAGATTTTAAAATACAATAGCTGGTTCTGTAGCTGTTTCAGCAAAGTCTATTATTTTTAAAACTATATACAGCTGTAAAACGTCAAAACTTCGAGGAAAAAAAGCTGGAAAAGATTGTCCCAGGCAGGGTGGATGCAAATTAGGAGCCAAAAGGGTTTATTTTTCAGGTTCCTGTGCAGGCTGCTATGGTGCCGGCTAATGATCTAAGGTGATACAGACCAATGGTACAGTGTGCTCATTTTCCTTTAGTGCAATAATTTTACACTCTCATATCAGTAAGCATGTCATTATAATTACACACAAACAACATCCGGCACCTCCAGGACCATACTGTACAGTAATTGACTACATCAATCTTCCATACAGGGACCTGTTTCACATCTAATCCACCTGATTCCTCTTCTATTCCACCTCAGGGATCACAGCAATAAAAAAGCTCCAACTGGAGATCAATGAAATGCTTACAGGAAAGAGAATCCAGTAAATTATGTCTTTATTAAATGTCTGCTTAGCTGGCATCTCTCGTTTGTATCCCTCTTAGCCAGTGTATGGTTGAATTTATCCCTGACCAATTAAATAGTGCAACTGAACAGAAACACTCAGAAATTCTGCCCACTTAAAAAATGACCAAAAAGGACACTTATCAATTTCTTGGTTGAAAGAATAAACAAAAAAGTGACCACTGCAAGGTATGACGTCTCATGCATAACACTTTTACATTTCATTCTGCATCTTTTATCAATTTATCAGCTTGCTGTTTTGAAATCCTACTGAAATTTGGCATTTTTAATAAAAATCTTTTTTTTATTACCATGGAGTTTTTGAATGAATAGATGCTTTTCAATTTTCTAAAGCACCATCAAGACTCTTCAATCTAAATTAATTAAACACCGCTATAACACATATTACTCAAGTAATAATCACTTGTTCTTCATGCGTAAGCCAAACAGCAATATTGCAGCTTTTCCCAACACATAAACATGGCAACACAATCAAATCTGTTCTACTCTGAACACAGACTGAATAGTAATATGAAATCTGATCTCCTCTATGCAAGCTGGAGTAGAAACCGACCTCCTGCAGAGATAATTGATGCTATCAGAGCTTTGAGCACAAGGCATTCTGGGCAGTGTTTCATACAGCATTCTATAGAGCCACTCTTCTTTATCACCGCTAGAGAGCAATCTGTCACCAGCTGAGAGTGTTTCTCTGTGAAGATTGGTATAAATATGATCAGTTGTAATAAATGGACTCCAGCACAAGTGAATGCATGCTCAGAAATGCAAAAAAAAGGTTTTCCCAGTTCCGTGAAACTCCTGCGTAGCCGGATGTGAAGTATGCATAAGGATTATTCCAGATTTCTCAAATCAGAAGGTGTTGATTAATGTTCTATAACAGCACAACTTTGACTGGCAGTAACACAAATAATAGCTTCCAAATAATGTGCTTGTTCTATTATGTTATTGTTTCCATAGTAACAGCTCAATCATAGGGCAGACACTCCACATAAACTAATATTTAGCTAAATCCAGTCGAGCTCTTATTAACAAACAAACAAAAGCATTTGTGGTATATAATCTTGTATAATCATTGATATAGTTCTGTTAATGGAAGGAGCCTCCAGTGTCAGTGCCAGTTGCTGTCAACTGCAAGAGGCAGAAAAAGAGAGACTTGCTTGTTCTGTGGATATTCATTAAGATGAAATATAAGTTGAAAAATGTAATTGATGCCAAATTGTTGTGTCGTATGAGGAATAACACACTCTGGGGTATGCTGATATCGGAAAATAATCCACTTCAGGCCATATCACATCCCCCTTTCATCGACCCAGTGGTTTATTTGTTTATTATAGCATGTTCTGTTATTCCTTGCCTAAAAGACTACACTTTTTTTTATCCATTTTTAGCTACATTGATGTACAATTTTTACTGAAGGCAACAAGACAAAAGATAAAGAAGCATGTTAGGTCCTTAGACTTTTCCATAGCTTTGCACTTACACAAAACGTATATTAAAAAAAAATCACGTTTTCTCTGGAACGTTTTCTACAAAACATAAATTATATTAAACATTTGTTGTACAATTTCCAGTGAATTAGTAGTCACTACAGAAACAATGACCTACATGAATGTGACAAGAAATATTAACCTTCTGACCAATCAGAATCAAGAAGGCATTAATCAGAACTATGGAGTAAACTTCATTATAAAATGCTCTGATCAGAAAACCTGACAAAGAGCCACCAGAATTAACTGTAACTCAGTGTGGCTTAGTGAGAGAGAGCACTTAATACAAGGAGATCCTGCAGTGAAATGCTTTTCCTTGAAGATAAAGGGTACGGTGTGAGAGCGGGTTGAATTCATCCATCACTGATCAGGGGTAGCCGCAGGATAAGCGACAGGCAATCTCACAGCTCCAGCCAGGGATGATACGTCAGATGGCTTATCTGCCTTACACAATGCTCCTCTCACTCTCAATGCAAGATTCCCGAAAGGAGCCCTTTAGTCAGGTCATAAATAAGATCTATCCTTTGGCCTGCTTCTTGGGCTAATTTGGCTTGAAATCCTGCCATCGACAACAGCATCGGTCGTCTCTTACGGCCACACCCACATGTATGTGCAGCATCCTGACAGATAAAGGTTAAAAATCGGCATTAATAATGCAGCATGATTAATTTGGCTCTTTTAAAAGCCTTAAAGTCTAAACCCCAAGGCTCGATACAGCAGGGGCGCACATTTTCAAACACAGCGAACTGCCATAATGTCAGAGGGTCTCTACTCGCAGCCTTAGGCAGTAATTACTCAGTCATAATAAACTCCCATTTTTTAGGACTCCTCAATTACTCCTGACGACTCTAATCACTCCTGAGGAGGACGTCTGGTGTGTTTAACATACATCTGACACCTCACCTGAGTTGAAATATGTTTACTCTTGATGTCTGTGAGGTTTGGATGAGGCTGCTATGTGCAGGCCTCCTGAGGCAGAAGAGATGCATAATTATCCTGGAGCAGACCATGTGCCATGCACCTGATGGGATGATGATGTGGCCACCATGCTGGTGTTTAGCCAAGGATTCATCTGGATCCAATTACTCCCATCTCTCTCTCTCTCTCTCTCTCTCTGTGTGTGTGTGAGCAAGCTCTTATGCGGCCGAGTGTCTGACTAATTCTCTGCTGGCCCCAAGCATGTCACACAGAGCAAAACAGTTCCCTGGACAGCAGTGGTCAGGATCCAATTAGCATAACAAAATCCACTGTCAGATCTGCTAGTATGTGTTAAAATACAATAACTTCACTACTGCGGTGTGTATAAAGCACACTTAAGTCTCATTTAGAAGGTAAGAACTGGTTCTTTAACCTCCAGCCTCAACCCCAGCTATGTAGTATATGATATCTTTTGTACACTTCTCTGGCGACATGCTTTTGTAGTGTTGAAAAATGCAATTTTCTCTGCACCGGTGTGCAGCAGGAAGACATTTGGTACCATATTGAAAAAAGTTTAATCTTTAAAACTGATTAAAGAGGGGGTTTTCAAGCAGCAAAGAGAGAACAAGATCATCGCAAATGTTGTCGGTTTATGGCCGTATTTCTTGATGAAATGTACCAAACTAAATCTGGTGTATAAAATTACAGTGCTTTCTGTTCTCGGTGTTAAGCAGGTACGTTTGTTCCAAATAGGGAAAAATAAATAGCTTTTTAGAGTACAAATACATGTTTTTGGATACCAGTGCTAATGCTCATACCGATACTGACATGTGCAACCTACTAGTACAACTCAGGAGCATCATGGAAAGATATATTTAGCTCTGTTCATGTTGCTTCATGCCAAATACTGCTACTAAATTTCTTCATGCTGTGTTTTTAATGAGTTTTTTAACTGTATATTTAATAAAGATCAAGTGTCTGAGTGCTCAGTGCTCACTGAATGGGAGTGCTCTCTCTCTCTCTCTCTCTCTCTCTCTCTGTCTGTCTCTCTTTTCTTTCTCTATTCTCGATTTGCTCACTTCGTTGCTCAGTGTAACTAAACACCTTTGTGTGCATTTTAATGAACACAATCACTCATACTTGCTCATGTGAGTCTCCCTCGCACTCTAGTCTGTTTATTAGACCAGCAACACACACAGTGTACATTATTGGTATCACTTGGCATCTCTAGTCCCAAACTGGAAAATTATTTTAGGTTACACAGATACAGTAAGGGAATGATTTATTGCCTCATGACCCTGTGTCACTCTGATGAATGTGGATGTGTTCCATTTTGAGTCAGATTCCTCTCACGGGTTCTTCCTCTCTGGCTTGCTCATTAGGAATACATTTAAATTTCATACGTATAATTTAGATCCCGAATATATGCACATAATTCTGTAAAGCTGCTTTGTGACAATGTCTGTTGTTAAAAGTGCTATACTAATAACTGAACTGAAAATGGTAAGTAAGGCACGGCAAGGAAAATAAGCCTAAAATGTTGGAAAAATCCGAGATATTAGGCTTAATACTGAGGTTTCACAGTCAATGTAATTCTACATGTCTTTAGCATCCTTTACACATTACAGACTTTGTAAAATCCACATAATTTGAAAAACATTTGGACTCTGGTAGGTTTCGATAGACTGCAAATATAAAGGCATTATATCAACATTACTTAAACCTACCCCACTATTATCTGATGCTCAGCTTTTCTGTTTGCAGAACTATTTTGCATTTACAACAAAGGCAATAATTTCACTGAAATTATTATAATACACAGATGCATTGTCCTGGTTTATTCTCTTGCTACGTGTCATGTATTTACTCTGCATAATTACCCAGTACTTTTGAGTTTATACCAAACACATCAAGTCATACTGAAGCGCTGCATTTCTACTCATTAAAACCAAGATCTTTCCATTTCCCACTTCTAGCTCATGCTAGCCTGAAGGTGGGCTTACTATCCGTTATTGCGTATAACCAAGAGCCATCTAAACAGCTTGGCTCCAAACCAACAGGTCATAGGTCACTTAGGCATTGAGTGATAACACCCTGCTCCTTCTATTATATCCCTGAGCGAAACCAAATGAAATACATTCATAATATGCAAGAAATTCATTAAAAATCAGATCTAGGGATCTATTTTAGATGTGCATTTTAACTACATTTTTGAAGACACAAGATAATAATAGCCATGATGAATTTAATACCAAGGCCCATAATTACCGAGTTATATTTAAAAAGGTAACCTCCCACCTCCTACCCTGAGCTCAAGAAGATCAAAGTACGGTAGCTTGCTGCGTTGCATGCATAATTGCGCTAGCCACTTGAGCATTAAGACAGAGAAAGAACCCGAACGCATCCAATAAGCAGAGCTTACGGCATTCGCCTTCCATCTGCGGGAATGGACGTGAGCTCAGGAGCTTCTGGGATGCGGTAAAGGGCACATCATTCATCACAGCATGATTATTCAAACAAAACTGAGGAAAATGTTTCACTTGATTTTCTTTTCCTGATGCAATAGAAAAGCAAGACCCGATCAGACAAGAAGCAATATTCACACTGAGGGAACGGGGAAAAAAGATTAGACGAATAGACGAACGTGACTTAATTATACGGGCTGGAAGATTGATTTTATTTAGGCCACAAAACCTCCTGGTGTGAAGAGTTCTCACAAATAAGCGCATGAAATAGACGTCTTCACTGTTAATGTTAATCGAAAAAAGTGCCTTTACAAGATTTCAGACTAAAATAAAAACAAAAAGTAACATAGTTAAAGGAATGGGCCATCATGAGCCACCAAAACGGCTCATATTTATCTACAGTGACAAAGACACAAGTCAGTCACTTGTCTGTATACATCACATATCCTTAAAACGGGCGATAACAAGCATTTTATGGTCCATGTTAAGTAGAGTATCGCCATCGTCTGTCATTAAAAATAAACGAGCAAAATCTATAAAAATTGGCTGAATAATTTTAGCATTGTTATCAGTGAAAGAGAAATGTTAGTTGAGTATTCAAGATATTTTTTTACCAGTTAAAAGTTTACTAGTTTATTCATATCCACTTTAGATTTTGTTGCTGATATTGTTGGATGTCTGATAGATTCATACTGACATTATACAGAATTTTCTTAATAGAAACAATAAGCAACTGATATTACACCACTCTCTAATATTCTCTCTAATGGTGCATGTTTAATTTGATAAAACCTGATGAATAAGTGTAAATAAATTGTGATAACGAGCCTTGCATGCATCAGGTAAGGCAAACAATCTTCAGTAAAGTACTGAAGAAATCTACGAATTCAGGGAATAAAGAGAATAATGGTTTTCACATCCCTCTTAGAAAAGAAATGACGATATTTCTCATCTAAACTCCAAAAAAAACTCCAATCTGCTGTTTCTGACAAGGCAACGATACACAATACGGAAAAAAATAAATAAATTAAATGACTTGTCTCGATCCGTTCCTGTCAAACGTCTTGAACTGAAAGCAAGCAGAATGTTCACACTGTGTTCCTCAAATGCGAAGTCATGTTATTTATCATCTGGACACATAACTGGAGAACTGCTGTTTTTTTTTTTTACTTACTCTCCAGTCACATAATAGCCAAATGGTGTCCATGGCTGCCACGGGAAATAATTCAGAAGCGAATGTTTTTCATGTCTATAGCAAGGCTTATTTCATAATCTTTTCAAAAAGAAGAATCCGAGCGACAAACACAGTCAAATGCTATTCAGTCGTTGCCAAGGCTACTCAAGTTTTTATGACTGGGGTATAAATCCGTGGCATGAGAACGGATGAAAAGCTAAGTCCTGCAAAACAAAGAGAGAGAGAGAGAGAGAGAGAGAAGGGAGGAGGAGTATATCAGAGTGAGCTTCTAGGTCTTTCCATGATGTGTCCAAGACTTACTGCATCTATAGCTATAGTATAAGTTTCTTGGATGATGTACATGTGAGAAAATGCACTCAATGTTAACTCTAAGAGCTAGCTGGCCTGCTCTCTTTTTCAGCACAATGTGACTATTATATAATATCATGTCTGACCGCTGATTGTATAAAATGCTACACCAACAAATACAACAGAGACATTCAGTAATTTCTATTACAACTAGCTGTAGTACTGAAAATCAAATACCAAATAAAGAAACTACACAATGTTCACAGAGTGCTTGTTTATAATGAAGAGAAAATAATCTAAAAAGGATTTGCAATCAGCTCACTGTGACCAGACACAACTGAAAGCGAGACTCGGTGAGATGTAGTCACTGTTTCGCAATAAATGGCAAGGTTAGGTTTGTTATGGATGAAAGTGGGTGTGGTTTAATATTAATTGAATGATTATTTTTTTAACTCCTTGACCCCCATGCCCACCTAAATGCATAAGGCTCCACCCCCAGAATCTATAGAGTAATTAGTACAAAAGCCTGAAAGCCAAGTTATAACACTGAAAAACACACAAACTCCAGCTTCTACTGATTTATAAGGATGTCTCTGTCAATATCTTTGTAACAATAATAATAATATATAAAAAAAACCCTACTTGATTCATTATGTAAAGCAGACCATTCAAACAGTTCAAAGCTTTCATCCCTGTCACAAATAATAAATAGTCCATCACGGAAAAGTGCTGCCAGCATTTACTCTACTCAAGCTTTATTTATTTATTTTTTTGCTCTTAAGTGTTTTTCTAAGCACAGATTTTTTTTTTTCCAGACGGAAAGAGTGAAGGGACATTGTGGGTGTGTCTATAAAATGATTGACAACAGGCTCATGTAAACAAAAACACTCTGGACCATAACAACATTTTCCAAATAGGTTTTGTGAGCCACATACAATAATCAGGCATAACATTATGACCACCTGCCTAATATTCTTTTGCTGCCAAAACAGCCCTGACCCATCATGCACTGTGTATTCTGACACCTTTCTATCAGAACCAGCATTTAACATCGTCAGCAATTTCAGCAACAGTAGCTCGTCTGTTGGATCGGATCACACGGGCCAGCCTTCACTCTCCACGTGCATAAATGAGCTTTGGCCGCCCATGACCCTGTCACCGGTTCACCACTGTTCCTTCCTTAGACCACTTTTGATAGATAACTGACCACTGCAGACCAGGAACACCCCACAAGAGCTGCAGTTTTGGAGATGCTCTTATCCAGTGGTCTAGCCATCATAATTTGGCCCTTGTCAAACTCACTCAAATCCTTACACTTGCCCATTTTTCCTGCTTCTAACACATCAACTTTGAGGACAAAATGTTCACTTGCTGCCTAATATATCCCACCCACTAACAGGTGCCATGATGAGGAGATAACAATATTATTCACTTCACCTGTCATAATGTTATGGCTGATAGGTGTAATAATGTTTGATAATGTTCTACATATTCTCCCAGTTATTTTCAAGACATAAAAAAGACTATTGCTCCTTTAAATGAATGTCACTGAGATGACAGTTTCTTATTGGCTTTTAAAAAATGTTCTGCTTTCTTTTTGCTCGTCAAATGTTACTAATAAACAAGGACATTGATTCAAAACAAAAGTCTGAGAAAGTGTGTAAAAAGTGTCTGAACTGAACTTCCATCATCCACAAAAGACCTGTGCGAGCTGATTCACTAAGAGAGACTTGCATCTTTCATGTGAGAAAAATAATATGTCCATTTTGTGTGTTTGCCTTTAATAAACATGTCGTTTGGGATGGGTTTTTTTTAAGTGCAGTGGGAGTCTATGCAAATATATTAATTACAGAACCTACAGTAAGATTCCCTAAGCCTTAAAATCACATTAGCAAAAAGGTAAGAATTCTATCTGCTGAAGCCAAAAAATCAGCTAGATGAAGAAGTTAAAATGATCACACAAGTCTCAACAGTTCCTCGAAATAACAGCTATATATTACAGTAGAGTTGTTTTTGTTTTTCATGCTGCTTAATGCATTACAAAAATACGGCATATTGAATTCAGAACATTTGCTTTTCGTAAGCAAGTGATAAAATACATCCTCGAGAACAATGATCACAAACAAAAACCTCATTTAAATATTATTATCCCTTACTTCGCCTTTGACGTCATATCCGATTATTCTTCTTAATGACATGCATCATGTTTACTAACTGCAGGCTCAACATTTGCCCATGCGAAGTAGCCTATTTAATAGGGATCTTATTAAATCAGAAAAATGTGCATGGAACAATATTTTTCCATACCTATCGTCACCACAATAATGATGCTTCCGTAATATATGTGGTTATATACAGTAGGTCAGTTAATGCTCTGGCCTTTTTCAGAAAGCTAATGTTAAGCAGGATGAGCGTACATGTGAATAAGCAGCTCACTACCACTGCTTACGTCTCACATGGATCGAACGGAGCAACGTTTGTTAATGTTTGCGTCACGGTTCTTGTAAAAAAAGAGATATTAACTATAATAAATGGTGAAACGATTCTTTACTGCGTAATTTACCTGATAGGATCTTTATGATGTGTAGTTTTTCTCAGACAGGGTCTTTTTAAACAGGAAGGGAGCGGTGTGATGTGTTCTGATAAGCCACGGTTTTGCCGTAAGAATGACGCATACAATGCATGTGAGTTTGCCAAAAAAGCAAAACAATGGCATGTAGCACTACGATCATAAAATGTCTTTTGCATCACAGTGAAAAAGAGAACATTTTAAACACAAAAAAAGTGTCATGCCATTCATGAAATATCGATTCTCTATAGTTTATTATAGTTTAGAAATATTTCATTTACATCTGCTGGAATCAAAGTGCTGTTTGATTTATAAGTTATAGAAATTAATAATAATAATAAATAAATAATAATGAATAAAAATAATAAGGATAAATAAGTTTTTAGAAATACAAACACTACATGAAGCACCGGATAAGGCTGATTAAGTGAAAAGGATCATATAAGGAAACATAATGTAATTTCACCAAATGTCTGGGTGTGATGGATTGGGTTCGTGGCCTTTGAAGGAAAATGACCGTCAAGAAAAATATATGAGAAGTCTGGCATCTTACTATATTAGATTTGAGCTGAAGCACATTTATCTCCTGCGCCTCTCTGTAAGATCGATTCAGCTTCTTCGGCCGTTCGCTCTTTTGTCCATAGAACGCCTGAGAGGTGAATTTCACATATTCACTTTTATAAATTGTGCAGTGTACGGCACTTTTTCATTCCAAGAGCATTAAGGTCTCAGCAGCTTTGAAAACTAGGCTACACCCTGACTACAAAACGCCATTTTAATTCTGGAGACAAACAATCGACAAACCAAGCAAGGAAATGATTAAAACCGGCGTTTTTAATAGGAACACCACACACTTGTCCATTCATTCATCCAATTATCCAATCAGCCAATTGTGCAATGCATAAAGTCATGCAGAGTACTCAGTGGTCAAGAGCTTCAGTTAATATTCATGTCAAATGTCAGAATAATAATAATAAAAAAAAGGGACTGCAGACGCTTTAAGCATAGAGCCTTTAAGCATGCCTGTTGGTGCCGGAAGGGGTGGTATGAATATTCCAAGAGATTTTCACACACAATAGTTTAGACAGAATGGTGGGGAAAAACACACCAAAAACAGCCAATTTGCAGCACTTCTGCAGGCAGAAACGGTTTGTTTACTGAGAGCCTATGGCCATGACCACTCTTTACAACCATGGTGAGCAGAAAAGCATCTGATAACACATCTCAGTCTGGTTTTTCTCCTCTGTGCGCTCATCAACAAAGCATTTCTGCCTAGATCTGTTGATACACCAGATACATTTTGTTTTTCACCAAATGTAAACATTTATGTACTATAATGCACTGACTTTAAATACGCATCTGTATTATACTGTTAATTAATTAACGGTTAAAGATTGATGACCTGATGATGATAGTCCAGTCTTTAACTCTCCGTGGAGTTTGCGTCCCCACTGTAGCCTTCGATTACTCTTTTTAGCTGACAGAACTCAGTCTACTTCACGGTTCATTGCGTGTTGTTTATCATGAGATGCTTTTCTGCTCACGACTTAGCTAGTGCTTATGAGTTAGTTCCAACCAGGAGTTTTCACAAGCAGAACTAGAAATAGTACCAATTTATTTTGTTTCACCATTCTGTGTAAACTCCATAGACTGTTCTGTGTGAATATTCATAAATAAGTTAAGCTTGTGAGCGGTCTCTGTACAATTTTATGCATTGCAGTGCTGTCACTGACTGGATAATTGCATGCATGTCTAAGAGTACGAGTGTTCCTGTTAAGATTTAACAAGTCCCGAGAGTCAGAATAGACCATTATTCGAGCATGTTTTTCATCTGGATTTAAAAACAGCTTGAGAGCTGGTGTTTCTAATAATTTCCCCCGAAAAACATTTATTTATAGATAGAATAAATATATGTGCATAGGTGCCGGCAGTTAGTGCAGCCGTACCGACATACCCAGCAGTTGTAGTGTTTCACATCCCAAGCACTTCACTTCCTCACTTCCTGAAGCAATTCAGGTTCACAACTGCTGCTTTACAACATGATAAAGTCTGTTTCTGGATTAAAGGCAACAGCAGCCACATTCATGTATCTATCAGGACAACAACAGCAGCGTGATCTGTGTAGCTGAAAACCTACAATGCGGTAGAGGAGCAGCATCAGGAAGTATATTATCAGAGGTCATATTCAAGGATTAATCACTCAAGGACATTACACCGGTAATTACTAATCACCAGGAAAGGTGTAATTAGAGCATAAAACCTTTCTCAAATCCTCTGTCTCTCTCTACTGCTTCCACCGTCTTGTCTTTTCTATCTCCTACTCCTTCATCGCATAAAGACTGATTTATAGCTTTTCTACCCATAATGCAGCACTGGCAGCAGCCACCTGCATGCCTCTATTTTCTATTTTCAGTGTTTATTAGACTATGGAGGTAAAATGAGCAAGAAGTGTCAAGGAACAACAGATGAACAGAAATGGAGTGTTGATTTGAACAAGTGGGAGGAGAAGGAGGAACTGGTTGGAATTCAGACACCGGGGAAATTTTCCTATGGGGCAGATCCTGAGGCTTGGGAATATAATCTCTGGCGATTTCCCATTTCACTGTCTGCGCAGAAGGGAGTCGCTTGTTTTTAATATTGGCTCGCGTCAAAGATATTTTCTGAAGAAGATCATAGCCTCTAGGCTTTGCTGGCAGGTTAGCATGTCTGGTCTTCAAGTTGGCTAATCTTCTCTTGCTCCACTTCAGTGCTAACCCTAAATTTGCCAAGCTTCATTTTTTGATTTAATTCTAGTAGAAACCAAAACAATGCACTAATCAGTTCTTAATAAATC
This sequence comes from Hemibagrus wyckioides, assembly GCF_019097595.1. Taxonomy (NCBI): domain Eukaryota; kingdom Metazoa; phylum Chordata; class Actinopteri; order Siluriformes; family Bagridae; genus Hemibagrus; species Hemibagrus wyckioides. The sequence goes on along the minus strand of NC_080714.1, from coordinate 22,542,954 downwards.
TAATAAACAGCTGATTAAAATAGTGAAAGTTACGGGGGAAAAACCTGGAAAAACTGTAAAACAACCCTTTTAATTCATCTTGCTATATTCCTAAATTATATATTCATGGATCGACTGCCAGTTTCCTATCCACCAGCCAGCTCTTCCCATCACACACACAGCTACACAGCACATGCTTCCTCTGAGACAAGCCAGCCTCATGTTTTCATATTGCTGCTCATGCTCCATCACATGGCAGAGTAACACACTTAGAGGAAAGTGATATCCACATACTTGAGCTCACAGGTTCCCACAATTGGCTAGCTGTGATTTACAGGGGAGAGAGGGTACGCCATCCCTCCCTTCATGAGAGCAGGGGTAATTTTGTTCAATTGGCTCCTAGCCATGAATAACTGTGGCATTATCACAGATAGAGTCAGCAGTGATTTTCTGTTGAGGTACTCGTGAGTGCGTAAATCAATTTCAATTTGTAATCGTTCAATAGCAAATAAAGGTAAAAAAAACCCTGGATGCTCCAGGGCCATGACAGTATGAGCAGGACACAGTGTCCCCAAGTATGCAAAGGACATTCAATACTTTCTGACTTGTTCTACAATATTGTTTTATTTTCTCTTCTGAAGTAAGAAGCAAAGGTGGAAAGGAGTAATGTATATCTATATATAAATTATTTTATTCTGAGTTACATTTAGTGTGTGTTTGTTTTTATATTTTCTAAAAAGAAAATTAGCTGTCTCAGCCATGAATGAACAGATGCTGTGTAGGATGTAATGTAATCTTTCCAGATTCCTTTAATGCCAGTGATGTATTTTACTTCTATTTTTTCCACTCTAGTTTAAATGTGTGTCTTATAAAAAAGACCAGAGATTTTCTTGCACAAAGAAAGAGATAATTGTATTGGCAGAACTAAATGTAACAGTAATCAAGTTTATTTGGTCTTGAGTGTGCTTCTATTACTTCAAATAGTAGTATTTGTCTTATGCTAAGTTCCTTTAGACTTTTACAGCAAAAACAGCCCTAGAGAACATTCATACCCTTGTCTTGTACAGTACACTGTGTCGTTCCCTACAGCCTGAAGTTTAACCCTCGGGGAACTGGCGCCAGTTTGTTTAGTGTGGTGAGCTCAGCTCTCCCAGCAGGACATCGCTAAAGTGCAGCGTTGTGCGTCACACATGAGGTAACAGTCCATTTCATAAGTATAGTGGACTTCTGCTAGTCTGAGAACCTTGAGCAATCAACCTGCCTTCCTGTATCCTGCTGAGCCCCAGCAGCTCCCCCATGCGTGACCTAAACCTCAATTACAGCAGCCACTCAATCTCGGTATTCGGTGCAAGGGGCTGCTTCAAATAACCTGGGGACTGGAGATGTGTATTCTTCTGCAGAGTGTACTAAGTGCTTGGTAAGGCATTTGGGAGAAGAAAAAAAAAAAAATCAGCATCACGCTTGTGAATAAGCTGTCACATTATTTACATCACAGATGACAGGATCTGCTGGTTCACATATGTCATTTCTTTGCTAATTCTAGGTTCCCCTCACCTAAATTACTGTGTCAAAGATGCCACTAATTTCTTGTTCCTGTCAATTCTATCCCCCTCTCCCACTGAAGTGAGTGCTTCACCTGCTGTTCTAAATAATTCCAAATGTTTGTCTAGGTGGAGTTGTCAACTGACAGAGCATGCAGATGCAGAGCCAGCAAAATATTTCTGCCAACCGAACTTGTGTACTTGGGGAAAAAAGTGAAGGAAACCCAGACGCAGTTCACTGACTATACTTTGTGAAGCACGGACCATTACAGCTTCTGTAACAGATTCTCAGTTGAGGCTCAGACATTCATGCAAATTATTTAGCTGAAGGCTAAGTTCATCTGATCAGAGACTAGCTAAAGGGCTTAAACACATTAACTCCAAAAAAGTGAGAGTTTTATGTACAATCTATGGTCTGATTAGGGAACTGATAACATGGCTTGCTTATACTGACATAAACCATGAAAGACAACCTCTGTTTGTCCAATATCTGGCCATGCTCCATTTGCCAGCCTATTGATAGTGTATAATAGGTAGCTGTTATTCACGGATGTAACTAATGTCCTATACTAATGCCTTATGACTGCTTTGACTCTCCACACAAACCATACATCAAAAAGTCCTTAGCATTCGTCTTTTGTCCAGCGAGTGGTGCAGTACCTGTGCTATTACCCTGAAAAGGTCACGCAGGCTCCTGACTAATTCAGTCCTGCAGAGCTTTATCACTGCGACCAGTGAGGCATTAAAGCTTCCATTAACAAGTTCAATACGCAGGAGCTGAAAAAAAGAAGAAGAAAAAAGCATTCAAATTCCTCCAACACGCTAGCAGATGAAGAACACAATGACAGCGCGGGTAAGTTTTGACGAAGATTCCTCTGGTGTCTCTGTGATAGGGTTGTGCAAGAATGAGCCCCATGTGCCTACAAAATGAGAAATGCTCCTGTGTGTTTTGTGCAGAGTGATTTAGCAAGATATGGAGCTTTACACAACTGCAGAGAAAGGCCAGAGAGAAGACGGGGAATACTAATTCCATCACACGCCGACGTTTGCGCTGAATGGAACAGCACCTAATCTGGTTTAATTACTCACACTCTCCACTCTCCGGAGGAGCTCCGCTGCCAACCTGTCAGTGGCTACTTGTGCTGTTGTTATCTCTAGTAACAGGACGGCAACCGCTGCACCAGCCACTACCGAGACCGCGTGCGCTGAAAAGCAGCAGGACGAGATGAAATTTTAATGATGTCTTAATCTTAATGGTGAAACCTTTCAGAGGCAAATGGTAGCTGCACCTCGCTCCATCTTTCTAATGCGTGCCAGCACTGGACAGGAGTGATTGTTGGCGTCGGATTTGTGCTGACACTGTGTTCCTATTGTAAGCAGAGCTAACAGCACTACACCCACTCCATCTGCCCACCCTGCTGTCGAGGAGGTAAGCGGCAGATTCAATAAAGCATCAATCGGCAGCCGAGCCTCCTATCTCAGCAAAGAGAGAGAAGCAGCAGGCTTGGCAGCGCTGTGTTCCAATATTTTCAATGAAATCAGCACTTCTGCAATTCCACAGCCAGGGGATTACATCCCGTGCTTTAAGGGCATTACAGTGGAGAAAAATTGGCTGCTGCTTTTTGGAGAGATTAGAGGAATGCTATAAAACTGTCCTAAGTATTTAGTTTAGTTTAGTTTAGAGCCGGTTGGGATGGAATGTAAATCCCATTTCAGAATTATACAAATAGATAAGTAATATTTCAGCTTCAAATTAGTTTCTCCGAAAAGGAAAATGCGAAACTATTTATTCATTCAGCTTTATTTTTGTAAATAATGCACTGTGGTTCGAACCAAGTCCCACAAACTGATCCCAAAAGCCAAAGCAGTGTAGCTGAACAGCGGAATTATTGAGCAGGTTAGAGGTCCATGCGCTCGTTAGCAAGAGAACAGAAGCGACTCAAGGGGACTAACCAACAGCCATTTTACACTTTCCAAACAAACAGAAAAAAGGGAGAGGAAAAGACAGAAACATACAGCATTTCTTATACATGCACAAAACACTTCTGTTCCACGGCTAGAAATACTTTACCAGCACCAAAGAATCAGATGCCTATGAAGAATTAGCATCCCAATGCCAGGAAATGGCTGAGTGAGACAGCGAGTGTCTCTGAAAATCATGCTATACTGTTGATCTGTGAAGATTTATTACAGGATATAGTACCATATGCTACAATGTGAACGCTACACCTTCATATTCATTTCCAAATTTCATATCTTGCAGCTGTATTGCTAAAACACAGAAGAAGTGGGGGGTCATGGAGGCTTGGTGGGACAAACTCTATGACAATAGTTGCATTATGGGAAAGTGTGATTCACACTGTAGGAATCAGTATTCTAATAATTATTCACCTGCATTATAATATGCATTATTATGCGTTATATTATACACCTTATAATAGTTAAAAAAAGCTCTTCTCAAGACAGAGTTTATGGAATTTATAGAGCTCTGTTTCCAGTTGAAATGATGTTTAAAATTAAACCTTCATTTCTAGCTATATTTTGATTTTTTTTTATTTTAATACAGACAAAAATGAACAGTTTTGCATTGTGTATGATTCAGAAAGAAAAAAGGAGTATGCTCTATACATTTGCATATTTTTCTAATCATAAGGTATATACACCGACCAAACATAAAATTATGACCTACCTAATATTGTGTTGGTCCCCCATTTGCTGCCAAAACAGCCCTGACCCATCATGCACTGTGTATTCTGACACCTTTCTATCAGAACCAGCATTAACTTCTTCAGCAACTTGAGCAACAGTAGCTCGTCTGTTGGATCGGATCACACGGGCCAGCCTTCGCTCCCCACGTGGATCAATGAGCTTTGGCCGCCCATGACCCTGTCACCGGTTCACCACTGTTCCTTCCTTGGGCCACTTTTGATAGATACTGACCACTGCAGACCGGGAACACCCCACAAGAGCTGCAGTTTTGGAGATGCTCTTATCCAGTGGTCTAGCCATCACAATTTGGCCCTTCGTCAAACTCACTCAAATCCTTACACTTGCCCATTTTTCCTGCTTCTAACACATCAACTTTGAGGACAAAATGTTCACTTGCTGCCTAATATATCAGACCCACTAACAGGTGCCATGATGAGGAGATAATCAATGTTATTCACTTCACCTGTCACTGCTCATAATGTTATGGCTGATCCGTGTGGGACATTTAAACAGCTAGTACAAAAATAGTTAGTAAAAACTATTCAAAAAAATTGCAAAATAAATAAATAAATAAACAGCTACATGTCACAATAATGATGATAATCTGAAAAGAGCATACTGATATTACTATATAACACTACCTGTATAACATCCTCACCTATCTCTAGTACACAAACCTTCATGTTACAACTGGTCACAACTGTGCATCGCAAACAGAACTCGCAGCGTTTAACAAGCTCTGTAAAATCTGACTCTAAGCTGCTTTCGCATCAAAGATACTAAAAACACATCACACGAAAAAGCAAGGTAGGGGTGACCTTAGGATGATGACTCACGATGGTGAAGGAGGGAAAAGGAGCTCAAAGTTCACGTTTTATTGATTTTTGTACTTGCCGAGTTTCAGAATCAACTATTAAACACTGCTTTCATAACAACAGGCTTTTTTCGAAATGTTGCAAGGAAGATGTCTTTCCTGTGAGCATTTTACAAAATGCAGGGCATTAACATCACCATGGATTGTGGTAAGGTTTTGTTCAACTACATGCCAGGAGCATGTAGGGTGACATAATAGGACTGCAGTAAAGGAAAAGCACTTGATACCATGGTGCAGAATCTGACGCAGGGTTAGTGATGCTTTGGGGCTTTTTTTCTTGGTGGCTGGTGCTTCAGTGGCGCATGTGAAAACTGATAGCATCATAAAAGGATTAGGATATTTCAGACCAAAACCTGGTTGTCACTGGCTGAAGGATCGGCCGTGGCACAGCTTGAAGCACAAGATGATCAGACAAACATTATTACGAATCGACAAAAAAAATAATTGTTAAAGAAACAAAACTAATGTTGAGCAACAATGAGCTCAGCCTCTGAAAACCTGTGAGGTCAGGATTGAAAAGAGAAGTCCACTTGCACAGCCTAAGAACATGTTAGAAATAGAGGACAAGACCAAATTTGACTCAAAACCATACTCTAAATATTTACACTTGCATTTTTCCTGCTTGGATTAGTGAAGTGTGAATGCTGTTTTCAAGCCCAGGAAAGCTGATCTCCCATCCTCTTTAACACTGTGGTCTGGAGTTCATTTCAACTGAACTGCAGCATGATCCGTATCACATGTGGAAGCTATCTGCTCTGCCAAGTAATGTGATTACTTCAATATGGTTGATATATAAATCCAGGCTTCAATAGCACTGGAGTATTGTAATGAGCTCATGTTTTGTTGCATCTTGTGTAGGTCTGCATGGCTAAAATTTAATAATCGTATACATGTATTCCTGCACCATAACATGCCATGCGGCCATAAAGCACTGTTTAATACAAAAGATAAAGAATAAAACAGCAAATGGATAAATCGAACCTAAGCTATTGATCAAACTACGATTCACACAGAATTCTTCTATGTGAATGAGAACCTGAGATTATGAGCCCTGACCACAAACAAACCCAGAATCAGATTCTTATAATGCAGGAAAGACTCTGTTCACTCCAGGGTAGGTCCTGAATATCAAATGTAAGAATGCTCATCATTATAAAACATTTTCTAAATAAATACACCAGCATCTCTAGGGTTTGGAGTTTGAGTCCTTCCTCTGCTGTGTGTGTGCATCGTTTCCATGTTCTCCCTGTGCTATGGGGTTTCCTCCGGGTAATCCGGTTTCCTCTTCCAGGTAAAAGAAATGTATTGCAGGTTGATGGAATTTCTAAATTGTCTGTAGTATGTAAATGGGTGTGTTATTGTGCCCTGTTATAGGTTGGCACCCCATCCAGGGTGTCCACGACCTTGAGTCCCCTGGAATAGACTGCAGGTTCCCTGTGACTCTGTGTGGGATAAGTACTAGAGAAAAAGGATGGATGGATGGATGGATATGATGTCGCAGTATATGTGAGCTCATATTAGATTTTGCTTATTTTAATAACAAATTCTGTTAACAATATACAAAGCATATTGTCTTAAAGACAGACTTGGCTGCTGTGCCAACGTTAGTAATAAATCGGTATCAGATATTGAACCATACTCAAATCTTTGACATTGGGGTCATGTAGGAAATGGAAAAAATATAAATCAATGTATTGTGATGTATCGGTCAATATAATGAATCACTGCCTCCATTATATCAATACCTATGAAGCAGGAAAAGCTGTGAGATGACAGACATTTATCATAGCTATGATACTTGTCCAGATCTTGCTGACAGCGCAGCGTTTCAATATGGAGACCAGCACTGCGTCTTCCTAAAGCACTACAGAATGTCAAGCATATGAATGTAATGTTTATAAAGCACAGATGTTAAACGCCGTGCTTCATAAACGGAGTGGGTTTCCTACGCAGGCTCACAGAGAGAGAGAGAGAGAGAGAGAGAGAGAGTCACAGAGGTGCTGTAAGGAACTGTGTACTGATGAAATGCTAATCAGCCTCTCTAATCTGTGTTTGATTTACACTCTGGCTGCAAAAGTCGCTCGGGTGTTTAACGCTGCAGCGGATGGCAGGAAATCACTCCACCATTAAACAGCAAATTTACACTGAATGGCAAACATCGAGCGTTGGGCAGACAGGGTATATGGACGCACACTAGCACACACACACACACACTCTCTCTCTCTCTCTCTTTCTCTCTCTCTCTCTTACGCTCTCATACAAAACCACAAATGCAGTGAAATAATTTGGATACTTGTGAAAATTGCCAATTTTACTAATATTACTATTATTTACTAATACTAAAATACACACTCAAGCACACACACACATGCAAATGCAGCAAAATAATTATGATACTTCTGAAAATTGCTCCTCATCATGCATGCAGGCACTAATAAATTTTACAGATATTTGCACACACACACACACACACACACACACACTCTCTCTCCCTCGCTCTCTCTCACCAGATCCAGGAATGTCTTCTGAATGGGAAATCACTCAAGTGAATCATCCTCCTCTCTCTCACCCTGTAAGGAGTGCCACTCTTCATGAGGTCACAGGTGCTCTATATCTGTGTGACCCGAGTAAAATGTCTCTGTCAGATACCTCAGATACCCTGCTCTGAAAATCATACCGTAGTGTGCGGTTCAACTCCACACATCCACGCCATGAAAAACTCATAACGCTTCAGCTGCTTTACCTCCAGCGGCGATCAGCTGCAAATCTTTATAAATTTCGTTCTTTATCACCTCCCAGAAACCACAGTGAGAAATACCAAACCCCTGGACTGGAACTACGCTATCATATGACGTAAAAATAGCGCTCTGCGTAACACAGTATCTGTGCTGTTGTTCTGGCAGAGACCCGAGCGAATTCCTGCTGCATGTCCCAGTGACGATACTGCTGCTTTGTTTTTTCCTGTCGCCAGTCATTTTTTCCCCTTTCAGCCCCGAGTGCAGACACGCGAGTTCACCGGGGCCATGACGAAGCACTTCCTACACTCGGCCTCCTCTTCCTTTGCCTGCTAATGTGTGTATGTGCGCTTCTTTACGTGCGCGGCATGTGAGGTGAACACACTGCAGAGCTTTGTGAGGCCAGGAAAAAGAGCTCACCTCACTTTCCCTGGCGTCATGCGGTCAACCTACTGACCTGCTAATGAGACTGAAAGCTGACCTCTGGCTCTTTTGGCTTGCTGATCCTCTCAGGGCTCTGCTCTTACCTCAGCAGAGACATCTTCCGGAGCCTGGCAGGTACATGTGAGACACTTTAAATCCCTCTTTCCCAGTGCTGCTTTTTGGCACTGTAACCTCCGGCCTCTTGTTGCCCATTCCCTAGTCTGAAAAGCAGCAGACAGAAACTGGTCTCCCCACAGACCTTTATCATTTCATCTGATCATCCATCTTTTCATTTCGACTCCCTTTAACACCGTGCCTCGTGTGGTCCGATATGAGCAATAAATATTAATGCGTCCCTTTACACATTTCACTAAGCAACACTGGAACTAAAGCTGTAATATCACATGCTGCTATTTCTGAAATGACAGTCATTTGTTTCCTGACCTGCAGTTAGGAAGAAGGATGTTGGCATCAGAGAGCACATTTCTGAAGGAGCTAGATACCTGGTCCGAGATCAAAAAAAGTGACAGTGTTGATCATACAGGCTACACACTGAGTTAATTTGAGCAGCATAATATATAATAAACCTGTGGCAGAGTTAACTTGGCAGTCATATAGATTGCAATTAATTAGACATTCCATTTACATCTTATCAGGCGATCCCTGTAATTCAGGTGTATAGTGATTGTGACAGACGAGCATTACCCATTCATCTGTCGCAAACAGATTTGGCAAAAAGGATCATTTTCGTTTGTGTATAACAGCAGAGCCTATCGCATTAGCCAAATCCTCCTCCTCGTAACGGCGTTTCCCCACAGCAGAACGCAGCAGATGGAGCTTTAAAATATCAATGATCCGCAACTGCAGGCGATTTCGGTCAGCCCTCGGCGCACGCTGCCTCACTCATTAATTCGCCAGAGCACGAGCCAAAGCAAGCATGGCCGTGTGGGAAGAGGCCTGCATGCGCAAATGGACGTGTGCTGTTGAGCAGAAGAGCAGCCTTCTAAAGTTAGGGAAAAACTTGACCCATTTTAGAGAGTTAAAGAGCGGTATGTTTGAGTCAATAAATAAAACAAAACATATTTTGTGATATTTTTTGTTCAGTTGTATTAATAACAACAACAACTCATTAGAGGAAAATATTGCCCAGGACATCTTCATGACTTACATACCTGATGTTTTGTTTACAGAAACTCTCAGAATATTAATATTTCAAGAATAATATAATAAGTATAAAATAATAATAAGGGCAACTATGGAATCTTTTTTTTTTTTTAAATAAATATAAAGCATTTAGATATTTTAAGAATGGAAAATTCTAAAACAATGGTTAAAAGAATGCATTTAAGGAGACTTGGTGTTAAAAGTGTGATAATTTAAAGTGTGTGTGTGTGTGTGTATTTCTAGGTTTATAGATTCCTAGGCTGATTGGATCTCTAAATTATCTATAGTCTTGTGTCAATGTCTGTGTGTGTGTGTGTGTGTGTGTGTGTGAGTGCCTTGCAAAGGGTTGGCACTAGGATCCCCCCCCTTGTGCCCCGAGTCCCCTGGGATAGACTGCTGGCTCCCCTGTGATGTGTGGTAGGCTGATTGCCGTCTCTATATTGTCTGCAGTGACTGATTGGTTGTGTGTGTGCTCCAACCAAGCTCCCTGTAGCTGAAAATGGATGTATGGATGGATCATTTACTTTATAGAAGCTATAAATAGTCGTTCTCTCACAAGCCCCTCTCTTTTTGTCTCTTGAAGTTAATAAGAAAATAAAGACTGCAGCTGTTACAAGCACATACTTCACCGACGAGGACAGGCATTAACGAGCCCATCATGACATAACTCCAAGCCTGTGATACGGAGTCAGGAGTTCATGAGGAATCAGCAGGAGGCTCACATGAGTTCAGAATGAGCGTCCCACTGGGTTTCTATCTCACCCACCAGCCAGTCTCCCGGTTTCCTGAAATATACTGTCTGCATTGCGCCAGCGCTCCTTATCTGTCTGCAGTGTTTATTAAGTTTTCCCTGACGCTGGCACTTCTCTCATTTAATGGCACAGGTTGCATTTCCTGTCCTTATCATAATGGTCTCACAGGTGTCATTGTCATGAAACAGGACCGGTGAGCTGGAATATTTTAGGTAGAGCCTGAGTAGAAAACAAATGCTGCCCATAAAGGACAGCTTTAGCACAATGACTCTACAGAGCGCTATAACTCCAGCTGTGTGGAACAGACTGCGTATCGGTTGTGGCATTCGCCTTCTACTACACATCGGTTACGAGCTTAGAATGAGACAGAGGAAGCTGAAAAGGGTTTATTTGTGGAGGAATGGCAAATGATGAGAGTTGAACAAGCAGCTGCCGGAACTGCTTATCTTCATGGGCTGAGCAGTGACTGCAGAGCCATATGTTTTATAATATTTTTGATTTCATTTTAAATAGCCCTACGGTTGTGCTTAACCTACACTGTGTAAAAAAAAAGAAAGAAAAATGATGTTTATAAATATTGCACAAGACAGGATATTAATAATCAGACTTAAATAACAAGATATTAATATTTAGCTGTGTGGCTAAATGTACATACATCCTGATGTAGGTAGTAAGGATTCATATATTGCTTATTTGTAGTCATTTTAGTAAAATTATTACTAACATTAGGTCATGTGATCATTTGCTGAAAAAGCTGTGTGGCTGTTCAATATTCCAGACGCTGATATATTGACAGGGATGCCTGCACCACCTACATGTCTAGTTCCCCCACCACCATTTTTGTCTAGTTTCAGACTAACTTGATTCTGAAGAACCCTTGCGCATTTACTTTCATCTTAAGGCATCACAAACGTGAATGGAGAACACAACACGACTCACCATATCTTTTGTTTTTGTCCTATTTCGGTGCTATTACAAATCACTAAATGAAGTAAATCACTTCACCTCTTGCTGTGTCGTACAACACTCCCCTGCCACTCGTGCTTACCTGTGGTGTGGAAACTAATGATGTCATTGTCTAAAACACATGCACAGGGTACTTCATTTTCTGAGCAAGTGCAGACCTGAGAATGAGCTGCGTTTCCCATTCAATCCGGTCCACATGACAGCTTTCACGTTAGCTATTTTTCATCAACATAATAAACTTCCAGTGTGAACGCGCTCTTAAAATAATCTTTTATACAGAACGGAAGCCAATGAAGAAAATCAATTTCAGACATATGACCTTGCTGTCACCTCCAAAATGTAAACAGCTCATCTGCTGGTTACAGTCGTAACTCCATATAAATCCTACAAGCATTCAACCACTATTCTTGAGACATTGTCCTAATGTCAGACAGGCACGGATGGACCGATGGCAAAAAAAAAAAAAAATCTCGGCTTGCCACTCAGACAGAAAAATTACAGTGAACCAAAACAGACGTTCTTGAGGCATGTAAATGAAATCTTTTCTATTGTACAAAATCTATGTAAAAGGTATTCCCACCTCATTCCCAGGGCTCCTGAGAGAAGTTCTGAATCTCCTGCAGGTCTTTCCAGAATAAACTGCTGACTGAAGCAGAAAGAATGAACGATGACATAGAATATAATCACAAGAAGTGCATCGATTCCACAAATTCATTCTAACAGTCTGTGTTATCCTGTTTATTAAGAGAGGTAAATAAAGTCAGCCCAAAAATGAATGTCCACTAATGTCCAATCCAGAATATACAACAAGGACTAAATTGGGCACACTTTCAGTTTAATCTAACTGGTTCTGCATTTCTAGCTGTGTGCCTTTCTATCGGATAGCGCTAAAAAGCTATTAAAGTCTCTCTCAAACTCATTTAAGATTTGGTGCGTTAACTGTTTTCATTTGTGTCTAGTGTTCAGGTTCAAAGGCTATTACAGAACAACTAAACATGGACAGAAAAGCTTCGGTGCAGGGCAAAGATCATTTGGAAATTATGCAGCAGATTTCACTTAAAACGCTCGCTCAATGTAGTTAAAACACATCGGGGGAAAATCAGCTCTGAAGAGGAACAACACATTCATCAAGTGCTCCAGGCAAGCAAATCCAAGCAACAAGGCATCAAATCAGTAGCTGTGCCCTCACGCTGTGAGGCTAGATTATATCTAAATATCTTCCTGCAAGCCGTAATGATTAACTGATGTGTTGGAGGTAATTCACATCATTAGATTTCTACCGTAAAGGCATTAATCAATTACAGCTTTTTTCCCCCTTTAGCAAACACTAAACATCATTAGCATGCTAAGAAAAAAAAACTATAGCAAATAGAACAATGTTAAGCAATAAATCTTATTAACAAAAGTGACCAAACCCAACTCCGTCACACCTGAGGTGTCAGTACTGAGAGAAATCCAGCCATGACATGTTCACGAGAAGGTGCAATTAGTGTCACAAAGCAATCAGCCCTTCTCCTCTGCTTGATGGATTAACTGGCGGTTAGAGCATTGGGGTCTGGAGCTACAGGCTAGAGCAAGAAGAAGTCAGAGGAGCTTAAGTGCCATTTAAAGTGCGAGGATGTGAACTGCAGGAAACGATTTACAAGACGGCCTGATGCAACCTGTATTAATAATTACAGCGACGTGACGAGTAAACCCGGGGAAGGCTTGTCACTGTCCGTTTCTTTTACAGACATTACGAATGTCGATTTTCAGATTATATTTATGACGTCATATTTGTAATGTTGAAGATCTGTAACCGTAGCTCAAATGAGCTCAGTTTCTGAGAAAGGACTTTCGATTCCTCCCTGGCTTTTACTTTAGATCATGAATCTTAGTCTTGTCTTCTTGCCAGGGTCAGAGGCAATCATGCTAGAAATGAGGTTTTCAGCTCTAATCCACAGCACCCTCTGTCCTATGCAACTAGACTATAATTCTCAATAGGGTTGCTAAGGATACATCAATACAGCTAATGGTACGGGTATTGGTCAGATACCAACTCCAGTACTGTACAGAATGATACTATGGGCTGCGAGCCTCGTATTCTCTGCAAGAACTATACATACTGTATGTTGTACTGCATAAAATATTCACTGTCACTTGTGCACACTTGTTGCCTATATTTATTATTATTTCTATGACTATTTTGTATGTATGTATGTATGTATGTATGTATGTATGTATGTATCTATCTATCTATCTATCTATCTATCTATCTATCTATCTATCAAAATCATATCAAAAGCATCTTTAAAATCAAATACTGACCTGTGAATTACCACTGCACTATTCTATCATGTGTCTGTTAGTTGCCCAAATGTAATGCTGTAGCTATTGTTCCAAACATATAGAAGGCAACATCATATGATTTCACAATGTAACTGAGTAACCTTAATACTATGTGAATTAATCATGCTTACTGTGCATCATTCAACAGAGTGATTAAGAAACATGTTTAAATTAAGCTTAGTGTACGAGATAAAATCCTGTTTTGTTGAAAAATGTAATATATTCATGTAAACTCTATGCAATATCTTTCCTTAAATCTGACTAATTTTATTAAAATTGTGCAAAAGGGGGCATGCCGAAAAACTGTCATGTGTGTGTGTGTGTATGTGTGTGTGTGAGAGAGAGACAGAGACAGAGACAGAGAGAGAGACAGAGACAGAGACAGGGAGAGACAGAGACAGAGAGAGAGACACAGAGAGAGGGACAGAGAGAGAGAGAGAGGGAGAGAGGGAGAGAGAGAGAGAGAGAGAGAGAGAGAGAGAAAGACACACAGACAGAAAGAGAGAGAGAGAGAGATAGCACTTCAGTTCTGCAAGCACTGAAACACACTTGTCAGGGTCTGCATTTTGAGTGAAGAAATTTCTGGAATCTTGCACTCATTTTAATGATCACGCTCACTGCACTCATATCCTTTGCAGCAAGAAAATACTAACAGTATTATTTTACACAATTATATGTGTCCCTTTCATCAGCAGAGTGTGGCCTGTAAACGACTATTTCAACATCAAGAGCTTCAAAATAATAGCAACCCTATAGAACTAAAAAAAACTGCTTTGTGAATTGATAAAATCTCAATTGAAATGTGGCTTGTTTTGTTGTCAGTTTGTTCCTTGCCAATGTTGTTGAAATCAGGGCTCTGTGTTGCACATGGAGAGAATGAATCCTCACTTCTCATGCTGTCGCTAGTAGCGTGAACACTATTGTGAGGCAAGTGGTGCAAACTCAAACTTGGCCACTAAATCAGAGCAAGAGGGGCAGTGCAGCTTAATATATAAATCTTACTACATGCACAAAACCATAACAGGAAAGAGAGAAAGTGAGAAAGAAAGACACAAACACATAATCCACCCACAGCCACCTCGCGAACGGACCTCCACGAATAAAACCAGAAAAATAATCCATCTTATTAACCGAGCTATTTTTATCTTTGACTTATTTTGTATAATTACACGGGCACTCAGGTTACATGCACAATAATTCTTTTTATGTGTGTGTGTGTGTGTGTGTGAGTCCATCAGTCCTTATTTACCCTGTTTATTAGCCTGAGCACTGTTCTCTCTTAGTGAAGGCAACAAAGCAGTGACTTTGTTGAGGCAGTAAAAATAGCAGCGTTGTGTAATGCAGTAGAACAGAAGAGAAGGTTTTGGAGGTTTGGATGCAGGTAGAGAGCGAGGTTGCTATAACATCAGTAAAGCGCTGCCTGCTGGATCTGAGCTAAGAGAGAGAACAGGGCAAAAGCCATCCGCTTACTCTTCCTCCTCCACACAGCTCTTATGTGCGCTCTCGTTCGCCGCTCTCTCCCTCTCTTCCTCTCTCTCCTTCTCTCTCTCTCACTCACACACACTACTGAAGTCAACAGAGATGAGGTTTCTTTGTGTGTTAACTTGAAGAAGAGAACAACATGGAATCTTCTCTCAGCGTGTGCAGTGTCACCTTGCCAGAAACACCACAGAAACCGTCTCTCCGCTGGCGGACGATCAGAGCTCTATTCTGAAAACTGCTCCATGTTTGGCTGTTAAATTGAAATGACAATAGTGACTAATTATAAGGCGATGATTGGACTAATGAGGAACAAGAGAAAAGAAGTACATGTCAGCCTTCACTAAACGCTCGCTGGCTGGGAATCACCCGAGAACAATTTATTGAGGAAACTGAGAAAGTCCTCTCTCACCAAAACTCAATTTAATGTTAAACTAAACCAAACCAAATACACTATATTGCCAAAGGTTTTGGGACACATCATTGAATACAGACGTTGTTTTTCAGGGGTTGACATTGGCCCGTTAGTTACAGTAAAAGGAACTAAGTAATGCTTCAGCATACCAAGACATTTTGGACAATTTCATGCTCCCAACTTTGTGGGAACAGTTTGGGGATGACCCCTTCCTGTTCCAACATGACTGCACACCAGTGCACAAAGCAAGGTCCAGAAAGAAACGGATGAGAGAGTTTTTTGGTGGAACTTGACTGGCCTGCAAAGAGTCCTGACCTCAACCGGATAGAACACATTTGGGATGAATCAGAGAGGAGACTGTGAGCCAGGCCTTCTCATCAATCATTAGTGCCTGACCTCACAAATGTACTTCTAGAGGAATGGTCAGAAATTCCCATAAACACACTTTAAACCTTGTGGAAAGCCTTCCCAGAAGAGTTGAAGCTGTTATAGCTGCAAATGGCTCCATAATACATTCATGTGCATGTAAAGGCAGACGTCCAAAACCTTTTGGCAATATAGTGTATTAAGACCCAGAAGTATGCTCCGATCAGAACAAACGCTATTTTAAATGTGAATTTTGCCTGGTTTGGCTCCATTTTTCTGGAGCCAAACCAGAGAACACCCGGTACAAGACAGAAAAACACACTGGATATTATGCAGGACTCTGCGTGCACACATCCATTTTACATTTATGGCATTTGGAAGATGGCCTTACTCAGAGTGACTTATGTTTATCTCATTTATACAACTGAGCTGTTGAGGGTTAAGTGCCTTGCTCAGTGGTCCAAGTGTGGCAGCTTGGTGTTCATGGGATTTAAACACACAGTAGTTCAACATCTAAAATCCTGAGCTCCCACTTCCCAGATTTTATGCAACTGCATGTACACACACACAACCTCAGTCACTCCCATTGGCAATTTAGAGCACCCAATCCAGCCAAAGAAACCAGAGAACTCATCCGTTGCTGCTGGGAACGCGGTTTTATGATGCACTGCACCAAAGTGAAATTGTGAAAGGATCCATGTGTTAAAATTCATTTTATTTTGGATCAGATTGAGGTAGACAGTGGTAGGCCACATATCTGGAATAATATGGCTATAGAGAATAATAAATGCATGGTCACATCCGCCGTCTCCTCACCTTTTCGACACCTGCTCCAAAACCCAGGAGAGCGCTCATGGGGGAGCAGGTTACTCCTAGCGCTCTGTGCTGTTCTGCTAAGTGCCCCGATCTAATGAATCTGATACTACAAGCACATGATGAGGATAATAGGTGGCTATTTTCATTTGCTCCCTTCCTCTCACTCAGGAGCCATTAATCACATCCTCTTCCTTCCCCTGAAAGGCCACTTTCTTTTCTCCACTTTTTTTTTAAACCTCTGGCCTCCACATAGGGCATATCAGCAGAATCAAGGGCTGCACAAATCAGATTAAAAAACACATAACGTTCTCTAACCGAGAACTACGACCCAGCGGAGCTGAAAGAGATGTGATTAAATTGCATTTGTGGAATAAAGATGTATGAGATGATCACGGACCTTCAGGAACAGGAATCGAGGTTTATTTGAGTCATGTAGTGACGATAGAAGTACAAATCAAAGGTTTAGCCCGATTTCAGTACTGCAGTATGGCAAGGAATTTTTTAGAAATAATGCTTGACAGTTTTAAATAGGAAAAAAAATCCATTCTATTTCATCGTAAGACACTTTTCAGGGCCATTAGTATTGAAAAAAATACAAATTTTATTCAATAATATGTGAGCTTCTTCTCTGACAAACACTAATCTCAGCAATACACATAATACCCAACATCATCATTAGCCAGCCTTGAGAGGGTTTATGCAAATCCCGTTTTTTTTTAAGACAGTAGTATTACAAAGTTTACCTGAATGAGAACATACCTACTTTAATTGTGGTCTGACGGAACAATTTGTCGGTTCTTAAATACAAATGCATGATAAATGAGATCACACGATTTTATCTGAACCCTCATCATGCCTCCATTCAACAGTACCCGAAATAAAGAGAACCGTCTTTCTTAATTTCAGGCTATTTTAACAGTGAATGTGAAAGTTTATTCAGATCACAGATATCTTTTAAGCTGTTATAATGAGCTTAAGGAAAGCAGGGAGACGGTGCTAGCTCCGTGGGTATTGAGCTAACGATTGGAAAATTATGCCTGAAAAAAATCTGTCTCAGTTGGACCAACTAACTAAACAAAACTGACGAATGGCTAGAAAGAGCTGGGCATTAGTACTGGTAGGTTTATTACAACGTCATTATTCATATTCATATTCAGTATCAGGTTTTCTGTGCATGTCTTCCTGCTAGGCTAAATAAGGACGAAAAACGACAGGCATAGCAGCTTAGCTTGATACTGAACTCCTGCAGGGCTTTCAGAAGGTAACGCTGAAGCAGCACATATCAATCCCTTGATCCACATGGAGAAGGCAAAAATGTCAAAAGGGAATTTGAGTATCGATCTGTTGCCCGGGTGGATATTGATCTACTGTCCCACAATGGCCAGTATGCACATAAAGTAAGCGAATCATCCTCTCAGGGGGGTTTTTAATGAGTGTGTAATGTCTCGAGAGAACAGTCTGACGCAGAGAACGGTTATGGAACTATCCGTCTAGACCTTGAACACTGCATTAAATGATGTGCGTCATTTTAGTTAACGACTCGCTTATTTAATACTGAGAAAGCAAGCTTAATCGTAGCAAAAGCTCTCTTCACTGAGCTTACCCCCCCACACACAACAGATAATACTGTAGAGAATATTAACTCTTTTGTTGTATTCTTTATCATTTTAACTCAGATTCACATTTTATTTTATTTGACTGCTAAGAATAACTTGACTTCATTGTGCACTTTGGCTGATTCTCACAGACTTTAAATAAAACACAGAAATAAAGACTTGACCCATGTCAGCGGGATTGCATTTAAACAGCCTGCAAAAAATTTGACTCCTTCAAATCCGGCGACGCTCCATATCCCATACTGCGGCAGTCAGAATAAACCCTCCCTTCCAAAAAAACTGAAGATAATGGCGAGAACCGTATTTATCCATCACTGACAAGCACAAACGCGGATTAAGCAAGACAGGACGAGCTACATTTTGCCGGACAGCCATCATTTATCATGCGGCCAACATTTATCGCGTAAATGTCAACGGTACTGGAGCTCTAAGTGGGTGCTGGAATTGAAACCCTGCTGGGAAAACTGCCTTGGTGACTAGAGGTGCTGTGGTCTAAAATGTGGCATCTATTGAATATTCCATGTATGATTTCACTGGTAAATGGCACTTGGCACCAGCTCCTGAAAATCATGCACCCAGAAATAAACTGGGCAAATCTACGGGAATTCAAATTATAATCTCAAAAAGATTCATATCCCTTTAGCCATTATTCTTTGTTATATGTTGCCTATATCTATAGTTACTAATGGGTTTTTATCATTCAATTGAAAATGATCTTAATCTTTTCATAATCTTAAATTTATCGAACAGAATCCTGGAGCATCTATTTACACTAATGCTGCGCTTAATTTTTATTAAACAACATTAATAATAGGCTTAGAAATATGTGTCTGGTGTAGTGACCTGGAAAAGCCTTTCAGATGCTGACATACAGCTCAGAAACCGTAGAGTAAATTACATAGTAGAATGTACAGGCTGAAATATATTTCTCTCTTGCGTGCCTTTCATCCACAAGCAAATTTGGAGAGGAACATGGACGTTCTGACAGCTGGTCACTGATCACAAACTGACTTATCTAGGCTTATGTCCACTTAGCTGTGGCACGATGCTATCCAACAACTTGATCAAAGCTTGACGTTCAGTGTGCGAGTAAATAAAAGCTGTTGCATGTCGTTTTGGTGGAATATATTTACAGCTCTATAAAGCTGAGGTGTTAAAGTATGCTATAGGCAGAAACGTTAACACGTCACTTTTCATCCTGTAATGTTTTTGCGCATTGCTACTAGATCGAACGTCTAACATATTGCACATCACATTCTATTACCCCTTTTTCTTTTTATTATTTCTTTTTTTAACATAGCTCTTAGATTTTGTTTATTTCTTTGCACAGTTTAGGAGAATTGGTGAGGTTTTCATTGCAGTGTAAGTTATAAACTGTATATAACTGTGTACGTAACGAATAAAAATTGTGAATCTTGCTCAAAACCTTATTTTTTTGTGTCGAATTTCAGCCACAACACCATCTACGTGGCTTTAAAAATTAAAGATAGTTTTACATAATATAAAAATGCTTGTGGACCTAAAAAAACGGAAGTATGAGAAGGATGAAAAGGTAGTGATCCTGAGGATTTTGTTTGTATGTTTAAAGCATTTTTAAGTGTTTACTTTTATTTATTTACTATACACATTTATTTACAACACTAAAAATTCTGATTTTATAACACTGATCATTTATACTACAAAGTACTAACATGCAACTGAGTCAAACAGCTAAACATCAAAATATCGAATAAATTATATAATAAAAACAAAGAACGCAAAAAATCGTTTAATTAAATATCCCTTAAAAACGGTAATTTCTTCATCATTTTTACTGAGTTATTGTTTCTATCTATGTGTTTTTTGGTGTGTTTAAACTGCTGTTTGATATCCCATCATTGCAGTCCTCATTCTCCCATTTCATCCAGATCATGAGCTCATCTAACCCCTACACACTTCAGGGTATGATGTTATTAGAAAATAAACTTCATGGTGATAAGAGTAACGCCGCTTCACGTTGCACTTCATCGCACCACTCTGTTGATTATTTTCCGATAACAGCGCTCCCCGCTTCATAGGCTTTGAAACAATGCAGGCTGCTATCCTTCTCAACCCCCAGCACTTAAATCCTATTTTTATCTGAGCCGAAGTAAAAAGCCCAGTGCACTGTTGAATCACACTTACATAATAAGTAATTAATGTGATACATAGCATCATAAATATTATAACCTTTGAAGCCTAAATGGAAATACATAATTCATCAGATCTACACAGTGGGATGTAAAAATAGGCCTCTTTCCTGATGGTAATAATTCAATGAGCACTGTTTACATTCTGTGGCAGATCTTTTGACAGAGAGTGAAGGCTTCTGGATGCAGAGCGTGAAATATTCAGTGACATTTTACTGGAAAACAGGCGCCGGGGGAACAGAAATGTCAAAATCTGGCATTTTTGTTTGCTAGGCAAACTTTCCAGGAAGGTACAGCACATTCTCCATGTACTGTACGTATGATCTCCTGAATAAAGAAGCTCAGGGCTTAAAAGAACAAGGTAAACTGTAGCCAACTGCCATTAGATTGTTTTGCAGTACACGATCAGGAAAAAAAGGGGACTAAACTTGTCTCAGATGGTACTCCTTTGTATCTTTACCCTAAAAAAGCATGTGTAGCGTACCTTTAAATCTTTACTCTAAAAACGATGCTCCATTATGGTCCATTTAGGTACTTTAAATGATTTTTAAAGGTACTCTCTGTCCACATTTCAGGTGAACGATAGGTTTTAAAGTACCTAAAATAAAAAATTACAACCAAAGTGACAAGGAAAGGTACTTAGTGCGTTACTGTTTGTTCTCAGAGTGGATTCAGACTAAACATAAATGCTGGTTAGTCTCTGTAGACAATCTCTTTCACTAATGTCATTTAGTTCAGCGCCAGGCTTTGTGCATGTTCAGAAAACCACCCACAGCTGCATTAACAGTGCTTATGATCATTCCAAGGGCAGAATAAAGTGTATTTTGTTTTTTCGACATGGAAGTGACTATATGCTTTTTCACTAAGCTTATGCATAATATGTAGACGGAATACAGAGTCGGCCATGAATTCTAACATTATGGACACCTTCCTTCCTCCCCCTTCCTTCCTTCTACCTCTCGGTCTGCCTCTCTCTGTCTCTCTCCCCTGAGGAGTTCTCGCTTAAAGACCAGACGTTCTCTTCATAATGACAAACATCCTCCGTATAAGAAAACGGCGCACCTGGGAGGCTAGTCTGTCTCGCTATGACGCTAAACACTGTAATGTAACGGCCCTTACCAACCCCACCAGAGCCAATTAAGCGCTTGAGGAATCTGAAACACAGGCCCGTGCGTGCACGCGCACACACACACACACACACACACACACACACAAACTGACACATTCAAATCTGCTTATCCAAGGTCTTACATTTCCATGACTTCCTGCATAACTGAAAAGCTTTAATAAAATGATGGCAGATGGAGTCCATGGTCACTGTTTACACGTCAGCAGGTATCTGTCAGCCTGTCAATGCAATATGTTTCTAGCTAATTATTTCTTGCAAGGAATTATTATTATTGAGCTAGCTGAAATGTGATATTCTATGCATATTTTTTCTGTGCCAGTTTCTCAGTGCAGTCGTGAGGCTATTGCATGTCTCCTGCATGTCTATTATCGACATCACCTTTATAGCAGAAATAGCTAGAGATGTGAATTAGATTTCATCATTTAAATCCTATTTCTGTGTGTGTGTGTATGTGTGTGTTTCTTTATTGTTTCCTTACAGTCTTTATCTTTCCCATTCAATTTAGCCAGAAAGACATTTGTACATGAAGTTATTGCACTCTGTTATTGTCTCTTCGGCTGGCAAAATTATTACTTGATCCTTTAGCCGATTCTCTACACCAAGATGTAATAATACATTAATAAATAAATAAAACCCTCCCTGTTTCCAGAATGCAGCCACCAAAGAGGGTTAAAAATAGCTCAGGCATATTTCATCGGCCATTTCTGTGCATCCTAACTTTATTATGATTCAATCTGCAATTAAACGGCGAGTCCGGGGATTATGAAATCTGTTACAGCTCACCATGGAAACTAGAGTGGATCAAGTGTGAAGAAGGCGACCAGCTCCAGCTTCAGTGACGGCTGCTGTTCCCATTACAGCAGCGGACTGATGGAGGGAGATACGCAGGCGCTATCTGTAACCCCTTGGGCTGGGGGTGGAGGGAGGGAGGGGGGATTAATCCAGGTAATGTCCATTCTCTACCTGGTGATGGGCAGCTCACTGCAAACACAAAGAGCTAAATGAACTTCTATAAATAGAGCTGGGGTGAAGAGGAGCTCTTGTGCTTCTTGTGTGTCAATATTTCTAGGCATATGTGTGCTGCTGGAGGATTTTCAGACATTCCCTACAGTGTTGCCGTTGGTTTTCTGAGCAATACATAAACATGCTGGTGGATAAAGCAGGGTTGTATGTCTACATAATGTTAAAAATTGACTATCAAGTAACAGGAAGTCAAATACATATTGCTGGGTTGCTTTTTTTTTTTCAGATTTAAATGCCAGAGGTGACAGTGGTGGAGACAAAGTCGTTGAGACAACAAGACGAAGAAAGCTTGAGACTCATCATGAAACCCAGTTTGTTCTCGTGACAACCGATAGTGTTATTATAAATATAAAATTGTACACTGTAAAGACAAACAATACTAAGTGTGTTCAATGTGAAAATACTGTAAATAAGAGTCCTGGGATTCTTTATGATTGCAGAAGGTATTAAGTGAAAGTGCACAGTGTCCAGATGAAACTATCCACTGATGAAAGAATGAGACTTGGGAAGACAGGGATTTTCGAAGTGCAAATTTTTATGGTAAGCAAGTGGAAGCATCCACAAAGTCACAAGATACATCATCAGTAACTGCTTTATCCCGATCGCAGGCATCACAAATGCTCATTCACACCTAGGGGTAATTCAGAGTCCATCAACTGGCATGTTTTTTGTGAAGTGAAACCAAAGTACCCGGAGGAAATCTATATGGAAATGGGGAGAACATGTAAAATTCTGTATAGACAGTAAGTCAAGGTCAGGATGGAACTGAAGGACCCTGGAGCTTTGAGGCGGCAATGCCACCTTCTGCACCACAGCGTGAGACTCTAATGGCTAACCGAGATGTCGTAATAATACCTTCAGGTAACATGATATGGTACTTTTGTCATATTGGCAGGTAGGAACTACAATAGTGAGTGTGGATCTAAATCGCATGTGCCACAGGACTGGTTCAAGGACTCACTCAAGCCAGCGATTTGGATTTGTCGTGTGACCATGTCATACCTAATTTGCATAGAATTGAGAATTCAAATCCCACCTCTGAGCTTTTGCATTGTTTCCTCGCCTCCTTCACTGCAATCATGGCAGGGCACACTTTGTCCTGTGGGGTTTTTAATCAAGACAATACAGCAAAAACCCTCTTTATACAAAATTAGATGACAAAAGTATTTATTAGATTCTGTGGAAAGCTGCATCTTTTGATATACAATACATACAATACACACACACACACAAAATTATACCCCTCTTTTAGATGTGTGAGGTAACAGGCAGGCTAACATTAACAATGTGCTTCTCAATTGGCTCGCAGTTGGCCTGTCAGTCAACACAGGACTCAGAAACTCTCTTCCATCTTTATCATAGGACCCAGGCTTGAGTTTGTGCAAGGAGCCAAACAACACCTGACACTTATTGCCCTTATTATGTCTGGAGCCAAAAAAGACAACTCTCTCAGGGACACTGAACACTTTAGACAATATTTTTAGCACATTAAACTTCACACTGCCGGTGGAGACAAACAGAGCACTGGCTGAACATGGAAAGTCGGAAACATGGTTGAAGTCTTCAAATCTGAGCTTTAGCAACGCCAGCAATGAAAACTGAATCTAAAGTCCATTCTCGCTGAGGCAAATTCAAAATGTATTCGAAAGTGTTAACATGAAGTGCACTGTGAAACTAAACATAAACACGTCTAACCAAACGGTCCAACTTAAAGCCGTAAATGTATCCTTGATTGTTAAGCATAAGGTAAGTTACTTTAAATAGTCATTATGGTGTACAATGAAATTTAGTGACAGCAACGACGACATTTATTACACGTATGGGTAACACCTTGATTATTGAAGGTGAATATATTGCACATTGACATGTATATAATGCACATAGTATAAAATTACAATGTACTGTAACCGTAAGCCATTATTTTGTCATGTTTTTTTGGATCTTTGTGAGTGAGGAACGCTACACATAATAATTTTGTTGATTTTTGATTACAAAAACAGGTCAGAGTAGGTCACTGTTACTATAACATAACACTGTGCCTTAAATGCTTCATTAGCCGAAATAAAAAAATAATATTTTGATCTAAACCTAAAGGACGATTGTTTATCTGGGGAACAGAACAGCCAGATTAGATGTCGTTCTCAATCTTTTAAATGGCATCTTACAAGAACAGAGAGGCAGAGACAAGAGACATTTTACTGGCTGTAAATGACAATGCAAAAGGTTAGGACAATTCAACACGACAACTACAATTATTAAATGGCCTGTAACATGCATTACGTTTGTCTTTCCAGGACTGCAAACACCTGATCCATGATTATGAAACACAATGTCCCCAATATAAAGATCTCTTCATTATAGTCCGCCTCGTGCTGAAATAACCACAGGGGATGAAGCTTTGATTCCTGTCTGCGATGGTGTGATGTACGAATTGTGTACAGCATGTGACAAACAACCTTCTCAGGTCACTGGGCTGTCAATCAGGACAGAAAAGAACAGCAGCTGCCTCATCTTTAAAACAGGCAATTAGACAGACATCTAACCTTCTCCACGCTCTACCACGGTTAGACATTAATTAGCACCCCTGTAAGTGATTCACACACATAAATCAGCTCATCAGAATTACATAAGCACCAGACACACATTCAGACACCTGAAACACTCACACACACACGGGAATAACGGATGCATCGGTAGAAGGAGATGGAAAGGAGATGTTGAGAGAGCAAACCTTGGCTAAGGTTGAGCACTCCTGCGTAATTAGAAAGCTCGTGTAATAACACATGGATTCTGCTGTGCTGTCATCACTCTCTTCAAATGAACAGATGATTAAATAAAGATTGACCTCTGAAGCCCATATAATCAGATCTGTCTTGTCGTTCTCAGGTGTGGATTGACCTGTGGCCAAAAGGGTTCTCTCAGCACTCCTTCTGCCTAACAGTAATAACCACTGTGAAAATGCTCTCCCTATACAGTCATGCAGACAATCATAGAAATGCTGTTCAGTGACACTTTTCCATTCACTTGCACCGAAAATGTCCATCTCTTGCCTTAAACTGCCGTTCAGCAACATTAAAGACGTAGTCTCTCCCTGTGAGTTTCTGTTCTGACCCTGGCTGCACGGTTTAAACTTGAAGGAGATTGATATAGCCGGAGGAAGAATGGTCTACGGTTGAAGTGTTGTTTTAAAAGAACATGCCCGTAATACCATCATCCTGACAATGGTGCAGGATTTGATCACCGCACAAATGTCATCCGCTGCACTGTAGGGGTGGTGAGAGATGGAGATGGTGTATAATTTATGACATGGCACGTAGAAAAGCAGCCGGCTGAGGGCTCATTACTGCACAGCGAGGGATTTTTTTCCCCTCCATCCTGATCACTTCTGGTGCTAGACACAGACCATCTGCTATAATCCCACCAGCAGTACTTAACCCTGGTCTTGCTTTACTGAACCCTGCATGCTGCATTTCTGACTTTCATACGGCGAATAGAGCTGGACAAATCATACAAGTGTTAGCTAGCTGATTGGCCATGGGCTCCAATGGGCTGCCTTTGTGTTTCAGTTTCCTGGAAACCTAACTGACTAGGATAATAATGGAAATTAATAGCATATGGCTGCAGAGTTAGCTAGTGCACTAATACAGAAGGGGAAACAATCAGGTTTTAGCTTATTAGCATATTCTGACAAAGTAGCACATCATGTTTTTGCAGACAACAGAAAGTCAGCAAATCTCTGGCCAACATTTTGGTGTGGTGTTCTCTCCTTGCCTCACATGTAAAGGTATTACTGTTATTACTGTATTTTCCCCTGTTTTATCACAGTTTCTACATAAATGCTTGCTCTGATTCGAGTTCTAGGGCTCATTTGACCTTTGACATTTGTATGATTTTTTTGTTTTTAATATGTGCAACCTGACTGGAATTGGCTGACTTGATGATAAAAAATATTATTATTTTCTTTTTATTTATTAAGATTTTTTGACATTTCTCCGTCTTGTGTTAAATAATTTTAGTTATGTTGGTATGGAATGAAAAACCTATTAACCTACACATGAAATCTTCTCGTCCCAGATACCTGAGCTAGTGTGAACAGAGAATGAAACAAACCTTAAAGGAACTTTATCCACAGCATCTGTAATCTACACCGATAACATCATGAGCACTGTCACATGAAGTGAATAACACTGATGATCTCCTCATCATGGCACCTGTTAGTGGGTGGGATATATTAGGCAGCAAGTGAACATTTTGTCCTCAAAGTTGATGTGTTAGAAGCAGGAAAAATGGACAAGTGTAAGGATTTGAGCGAGTTTGACAAGGGCCAGATCGTGATGGCTAGACGACTAGGATCAGAGCATCTCCAAAACTGCAGCTCTTGTGGGGTGTTCCCGGTCTGCAGTGGTCAGTATCTATCAAAAATATCCGGTAAGAATCTGCTGCTAACATCTTGGTGTCAGATACCACAGCACACCTTCAGGGATCTAGTGGAGTCAGTGCCTCGATGGGTCAGGTATAGGGCTGTTTTGGCAGCAAAAGGGGGACCAACACAATATTAGGCAGGTGGTCATAATGTTATGCCTGATCGGTGTGTGTTCAATTATTAATCACAAGAATCACAACACATTTCTCTGTGGACTCTTATCTAAGAACAGTTGCTTAATTGTGATAATAAATGCTTAGAAGTGTTACTATCTAGCAAAAACTCCAAACTACAACTGTTTAACTCTAATAATTAATAAATGTCTTAGGATTACACAAACATGGGTGAAAAGCATATACCAAAGCTTTTCTTATGTAAATTAATCCAACGAACAGCAATTAATTTTTTTAAACACTTACTCAAAGGCATAATTAGGCAAAAGCTGTTTTTTCCCCCACAGAAAAGCCACTCTTATCTCTAAAGTCCCTGGTTTCAAACAGCTTCAAATGACTTAATAAGTTAGAACTTATCAATGGTAGACCTACATAATATACTGTATAACACACCCATAACTGCAATTTAATTATAACCAAAAGCTAGAAGAAGAAAAGTGAGAAACCGCTTCAGAAGTGTGTGGGCATGTCAGATTGCATCCTGAGTGACACCAGTGTCTTCTTGGCATCATAAAAACAACTCACGAACAGCGCTAATGCTAGAAAAATCTGTCAGAATGACAAAGCGGAGTTTCCACGGTGCTTTTGTTTCCTGACAAGTTATGAATGTTGTTTCGGTAGATTTTTCATGTTTTTGGTGCTTTCTGGAGACAGAAAATAATTGAAGACTGCTGCTTGTGTGCACTCTGGTGCTACTTCCCCCTTCGCTATACAGCAGAGCATGGCACTGCAGTGTGCAGAAGCAGCATGCTATGTTATGTCTTATTTCATAAAATGAATTACAATTAGCTTTAATGGCTTCTTATTTGACGGTCTTATAAAAGGGCAGCTTATTAACCATTTATGGTCACGAGTTTTGCTGGCGAAGCTCGGCAAGGTCAGATTAAGTATAAAGTATGAAGAAAATCAATGTGAAACGTTCGTGAAGCTAGCCTTTTGTTCTTTCTTTGGGGTCTTTTTTCTGCACAAAAGCTATAGCTAATTGTAGGAAAATATACGAAAATATATTGACAGGAGCTTTAGAATGTCAGAGCTTTAGAGTTTAGTTTACAAATCCCTTTGACTGAAGAACTTATGAATAATGCATGTTTCCCATTAATGATTTTTTTGACCTTCAAAACTACCTCACAGGCTTTCAGATATAAGGCAGTTTCAATTAAACAGCTTTTCTGTTCTTTTCTCAGAGCAAAGAAATCTAAAAATGTGGTAAGTATGAATGTTCTACAGATGCAATGGATAGAGCTTGGAACAAAAAAAAATGCTTGAGTTGTCCTTTAATAATAATTGATTACTGCTCGCTCGCAGTTAATGTACCGTAATTTGTATTAGGCTAATTGATGACTAAGTGTTTTTGCGGTGTAATGAATGGTGCTCTGAATGCATCAGAGCGGAAACGCATATACTTCTACCTCTGCTAGGTCTTTTTTATAATGATCACTGCACTATAATTATGACTCAATACTTATTAGTAATGCTGTTCCACAGAAAGAAGGAGATTGCGATATAAAATGCAATGCTTTGTGGCCCAGAAGTGGATTTGTCCATCCTTAAATTAGAGCATGTATAGTATGAGGATCGTGTAGGTACAGTGAGTCATGTGTGCCAAAACAGCCAAGAACAACGAGCTACAAATAGCCCAGAAGTGATGACTATCTATTTTTTTTTTTGACCCATGGCCAAAAGAATCTTCCACTCTATGGGTTGAGACCATATATGGAAAGCATAAAAAAGGACAGCAATAAGTTGTTGAAATAAAATCCTTACATTAGTAATGATCACATTATTCAGCTTCTGCAACTAATTAATCACAATTGGTGCCCAGAGCACCAAGCTAATCGGCTAATGTTAGTCAATGTTCCTCATTCGTACATGAAAAAAATCCTTTATCTTTCTCTGTAGAACACTTTAACAACAGGATTCAGGTAGAGAACTCTTGCACATGTGAAACGCATGGGAAGTGAGAGGAACTGCATTCGTTGCTTTTGTGTCAATCAGAGTGACACTAACCAATTGTGGGCATCTGTGTGCTCATGTATGGCAAGAGGGCAGTTAGTTAACCTCTAAGACTTCTGCGTCTTTTCGCACTGCTGCTCATCACAGGGCAGCTGTACATGCTGAAGCATGCTCTAGACTTAATCCTCTGTCTACTAGCTGTCATCTGTCATGTCATAGGAGAAAACTAATTTGTTGGTTGGGAACTGGCAAATGAACAAATTGAGAAAAAAACAAAAAACCTAAACAGGAACGCTCTGTAGTAAGTATGAGTGATGGGTGTGAAGCCTGGGCCTGCTGGGTTTTAATGGGTTGAGCATTCAAAGAACCAATTAAGAAGTGAGGAAGTGAGATAGGAAAAGTATATATATGAACTGAATGACCAATCATCATGCAAACAATGTCATACAGAGCTACAGCTGCAAAATCTATTTGTGTCTTCACATTTTAATATTTAAAATAAGATAAAATGGCTGTTCTTGGTTCTTGCTTTAAACCGATACACCTAAACTAGTTAAATAATTGAGACAGTGAACTATTTTATAGTCTCCAAAATAATTATGATTTTTCGTTTCAGCAATGATCATAAAGTTTACTATTATGGGTTGCTTATTCATTCTAGCAATAATAATAATAAAAAAACAAAACAAAAAAAAAACAACAGATCATTAAGGAAATCAAACCTGACATATTTCTCCTGTTGTGTCCTGCTGAATGCCAAAACCTGAATGACTACTGATGAGCAGTACAGTCACTCCTGGCAACCAGGCCGAGACATCTCATGCTTTTTCCAAAATAATTGCTAGCAGTTAGGAACCTTGATTAAAACTAATTGTAGCGAGCCGAATGCTAGGCCCCGCTTCTCACAGGACCCCGGTGTGTTAGGGGACAAACGAGGACTGCGACCAACAACTCTATGATTTTGGAAGGTAATTACCATCTCAAACGAAATCGTTCTTTGATTTTCGGCAGCTCTCTGCACATGTGAATAAATCAGGAGAGGCTCCCTTGGTACAGGTACAGAACATAGATTGGGCTCTATCAAAGCCTGAGCTTTTCAGTTCCGGCAATGAATAGCGGGAACAAAAGCGATAGCAGCAGAGGGACATCATATCTTGCCTCATTAGTCTTGTGTTTAATCACGCTTCTGAAAGCATGTTGAAAGACGTGTGGAGCATCTGGGCAAACGGTAGCCTTCCCCTCTCACTTCTCACTTTCATTACCCAACTCTTTTCATGTGGAGTCTTTGGGCTCACATTTATCAAGATGCTCATCAAGTTAGATGCATGATAGAAGATCAGTGTCTCTGTTCAGTATTACACAGGAGGCTAAGACACCCCGCAACCTGAAGCTTTGATGTTATTAGGCTGGTAGGCTTGGCACAGTTCACAGTCTTGTTTATTGATCATTTGACGGTGAGCACATATGGAACATGCGTAATAAATAAACTGACAAATATG
This sequence comes from Hemibagrus wyckioides, assembly GCF_019097595.1. Taxonomy (NCBI): domain Eukaryota; kingdom Metazoa; phylum Chordata; class Actinopteri; order Siluriformes; family Bagridae; genus Hemibagrus; species Hemibagrus wyckioides. Next base: position 22,512,423 of record NC_080714.1, on the reverse strand, counting down.
ACATAAGGAGAAGGCTGAATTTTTGTCATCTTGTTTTTATGTCATGCTTTTATCTGTCATCTTTTTATGTCATCTATCTATGGCCTTTATATTTATTTTAGGCAATTTTTAATCAACAGCAAGTGACACAAGATACTGGTAATTTAGGAATATACAGCTGCCATAATAACCAGTATACAAAAAAATATTTAAACATAAATTGTGCTAAAAATCAGAAAGGCATATCTGAAGACATCTGCTTCCTAAAAATAATGTATTTTGCTTAGTTCCAGAAACTTTGCTGGCAAAACAATGTTTCCATTAAATACTGAAATCACCAGCTAATAGCCACATTAGCTGGTATTAACATTAACAAAATTTATAATATAGATATTTGAGTCAATTCTGTGTTTCTATCCAACACCACACATGTACAACGTGTTCAATGTTCAATGATACAAGCCTTTATCACCTGCCAGGGAGCTAACGTGCTAGCTAAGCAAGCTAATACATGCCTGTTGATGTGCTTAAATTCATTCAGTATTTGTAAATACATGTTTATTTCCACAGGTTTTCTTAGATGCCATGGCATAGAGTTTTATGTCACATTTATAATTGTTCATAATAAAATACAGCTAATGTGACAGGATTTCTGAGACAATGTTTTATTTTCTTTCTTGAATGTTCACTGTTGCTGCTAGCTGCAAGCTAACCTGACAGAATCTCTCTCTCTCTCTCTCTCTATTTATTTAAATTCATTAGCATTCATTATCTTTACTACTAACACTTGCTGCAAGTTAGAGCTAACATGGCAGGAGTTGTGACAGGATTTTTAGGTCATGCCGAGCTGAAAGCTGTCATTCAGAGACAATCTGTGATTCTGAGACAGTCATTAATTTTTATATGTGAACGTTCATAACTTCCATTGCTAACACTAAATAAGAGTTAGAGCTATTTTTATGTCATATTCTTTGTGACAGGAGATGACTTTTTATTCATGGACTTTTAAAATCTTTACAACTAAAACTATCGAAATAGCTAGAGCTAACCTGGCAACCTGGTTTTATTAATGAACGTTCAATCTACATTGCTAATTCTGGCTACTAGCTCACCTGACTAATCTCATTCATTCTATAGCAGCCCATGCTGTCTTTCTCATTCATTCACAACAGGAAGCACAACCTATTACTCACTTTTCCACTCAAAAAAAGAAGAAGGTGGAAATAATACCCCAGAACGTATGAATCATAATGGGATGTTGCAAAATATGAGTGGCACTTAGTGTCAGAATGCTTTTACTGACATTTTAGACTCAAATCACAGTTCGGTCTCGCGTGATTGGCCTAATAGTTCAGAATTGACTGGAATTAATTTCATTAGAACTGTACAAATCCTTCTCTCATTTACTGTTCATTAACAGGAACATTATATAGAAGAGCAAGCGTGTTGGGAGAGTGATGTACAAAAGTCATTTCCATACTTGCTCGGAATGAATATGGAACAGAAAACCGGTTATGAGTAGCATACTTACCATTAGCGCACTCATTAAATTAAGCAATCTCTGCAATTAAAACGTTATTGAACAAGCAAAGGAAATGCATTCTGCATTATCAGGTGTGTCGAAGAAATTCACAAAGCACACAGCGACAGGATTTCATTTCCTTTCATGTGTAAATTAGGATGTTGTTATGTTAAGCGCGCGGTATCATGGTCATCTGTGTGATATGATACAACAGAAACTAGGGATGCATCAAAGGCTGATACTAGTAACAATGATACTGAGATCATTGTCACAAAACACATTGTAATATGTGACAACATGAAGTGTATCTTTAATACAGGGAGCAATGGGACAGAGCGGTATCAGAGAGCATTAATAAAAATGAGTGCAAGGTGATGTAAATTGCACACAAAGCTATTCACAAGCATGGAGCAGTGAAGCAAACTTGCAAAGACACTGCTGCTTGTGAGAACAAGTCATTTCTGCGAGCACTGAGCACTTAGCCACACACACTTCCTGTGCATTTGCAATGACCACATACTTTAATACTGTTCTGTGCTCAGGTCAGATGTCCTTGCACTCTCTATTAAAGATACTGTTTCATTCCTTTTAATTCCAGAGGCCAAAAATAAAGGGAACTGCGCCTGTTTCGGTTGTGTGCATGTTTAGCATTGAATGCCTTTGTCAGTTTACTCTCCACAGTGGTGGTTAATGTCTCATACGAAAGTAAACAATTTAAGAATTTGAAGCTTTTCATACTGTAAGTATTTGTGTTTATATTATGCATTAATTAAAAATAACTGTTGGTGGCGTTAACCTCAACCGCTAAAAGGTTATCCTAACAGATGTGAAAAAAAACGTCTTACACTGAAAGCCAACAGTGTGCTGACTAATTTTATATCAGACTTGTGGCCGTAATATTATTCATTTGTTCCTACTGATTGAAAATGTCTCATAACTCAATTTCACGCCAGTGTACTGGTAGCAGAAAATGGCACCAGCCGCTATAAACAGAGCTAAATGAAATGTTCCATGATGCCCACGGCTGTTTAATATTGAACAGTTTATCAATTCAGTATTAAATCAGTATTTTGCGTAGAAAAAAAGACAAAAAAATATATAGTATCGCTGCATCCCTAACAGAAACATTTCAGTTCGTGGTCACTGTAAAAAGTTTTCAACACTAGTCTAAATCATTTACATTTCCTTTGTCCAGAACAGTACATACACTCAGGGCTTTTTTTAATGAACATTATTCTGTCTTCTCTGTCTTCTATCTTCTTTTGCCTCCAGTACAAGAACAGCCTAACAAAAATTCCCACTTATTCTGTTGACGTCAATTGGAGTCTATGGAGACATGGGAGACCTTTCATAAAGATGACCTTCTGCTGTCTCCAAGTGGCAGCTGTTCCAAATCCACTGCCTGAGAAAACAATCTTTGATCAAGGTTACTGCTTTCTGTTAGTACGGTTAAAGCCCTGCAAATCCACTGCTGGTTTGCAGCAAGCTTGGCACAGAACAGTGTGCTGATGATGTACAAAGTAAAACCAGCTTGAACAGAGACTGCCAGAGTTGCATTCAGCCCTGTATCAGAAACTTTAATAACTCAAGTTCATAGCTGAGGCTGATTTCGGACCACTCTGAGGTAGGATGGGAAGGTTACGGTTGGCCTCCCACTCACCCGCTCCAGGCACATATCACTTCAGGCCTCAGGCTCACTTTTCAACACGCGCACACACACACACACTCCGGTTCAAGCCCATGGTAAATATCAGAAACCTTTGCAGGACATTTGTCCCAGGCATTTGTACAGCAGCTTAATGCCGAAGCTTTACATCACTTGAAAAAATTAAAAGAATGGAATCGTGACTGAATGTTTGAGTGAGTGTGTGTGGGAGAGTGTGAACACGAAGAGAGAGAGAACAGCTTGCATGCAATACAGTGCAAAATCATTCTAATTCAATTTATTACTATAGTGAAAATATTTCACGGCCATTTTTTTTTTTCAAGGATAAACATCACACCTGGTGTGAGACTTCGGTTATAAACAGGTTGGAAAAAAAAAAATTTCCGGCCCCATGAAACAGCACGCTACGAGCTTAAAAAAGGTTCCATCTAGCAAGCTAAAGGGATTTCAGTTTGCCCTTGAACCCTTTATTATTCAGTAATTCCTATGACTTTTTTAGTAATTACATTAAAACTAAAAGGAAGGCTCTGTACTTACAAGAGAAATGAATGTCTGGAGTCTGGAGCCACAAGCGAGACCTGGGAATCATTAAGTATTCAAAGAACCCTTGAGAAACCTCTTTCTAAGAGTATTTCTGTTCAGGTTTAGGCCTGTCACTGTTCTATAATTCACTCGGATCATTCATTATCATAAGCCCGATTGCATTTAACAGTTTTGTCTTTTTGGTTGCTTTCAGCTATTTTAATAATAAAGGAATTCCCGCAATATAATAATGCCCATACACAGCTGTTTATCACTGCATATCACTAATATATAAAATTGCTGTAAAAAAAAATCAAATATTAGACAATTATTAAAATAAAGCATATTTAAAAAAAAAAAGAACAGCCAAAATGTTCATTGGGCAGGGAAGAATGCATTATGTAAACAAATAATGTTCCTTTTTGTACTATTTTTTTCCCTTTTCTACCTCATTATGATGATATGAACATATTATCAACATCAATGCCGCTTGATGTGTGTGATGATCTCAGAAATCCAGTGAGCTGTTGTTATTGCTGAATTCTACCAAGCAGGCAAAAAAGACTAAATTCAGTTTTTCTGCCTAAATAATTCAGAGATATCCATCCATCCATCGTCTATACCCGCTTATTCCAAATTATGGTCAGGGGGGTCTGCTGGAGCCTATCCCGGCTCACATAGGGCAAAAGGCAGGGGTACACCCTGGACAGGTCGCCAGTCCACCGCAGGGCTAATTCAGAGATATATCACACCAAAACAATGTAGGCATATTTGTATTTATATTTTATTCTTGCCCTGGTTATCTTCCTGCAAACATCATGCATCAGGAAGCAGACATTCAATCTACCTAAAGCCGTCTAAAACTTTACTAGCTAAAGGTGACTTCTGCACATAATGAACGTCATGCTTTGAGCAGCTACATGCCAGTGAAACAAACACACACCTAATCAGCTCACGTTGTGATCAGATGCCAGATGTCAAACCGTCCATGACGCAGCATCACTGCAGTTAGCATGGAATCTTTAAATGTAATTTTCTCTTTCTAAACCAGTTTTAAAATTCACTATAACTGACTTGTGTTTAAGATAATTATATACAGCAGAAAAGTTTCAATATGTGGGGGTTTTCCCAGCCAACAAAACAATGACAGTGCTGAAAATAAATCCTTGAAATAAACAACAGCTACAAGCGGCGATTTTTCTGGCCACACCTCTTAGAAACAGAGGACGAGCAGAAGTCACTGGGACAATCAGCACTTGGCTTGATGTATTCAATGGCAATACATCAAGCTATTTGCTATGATATTGCCTCACCTCCTGTTTACAACAGCCCTCCCAAATTGCAAACGAACCCAATCCTTGTTTGTTAACAACAGGCCATGTTGGTAGACACAGAGCGGATATAAAAAGTCTAGAGAAATGTTAAAAAGGCAGGTTTTTCTGATGCGAAACAAATGAAACTGGGAAATATATCAGAATTGTCAGTACAGGGTTTTTTTTTTCCACCATCCATGTTTAATAAGAACATATATAAAAAAAATTAAGGGAAAAATATTAAAGGGGAGAAATAAGAAAAATAAGAATAAACCTGCCATTTTAACAGGGCTTTGTGGACTTCTGATATCCTGACATTATATTCACCAAGTCTGATGTGTAAAAGTATTGCTGTGGAATGGCTTCAGCAGAGAATCAGCAGAGAGAAGAATCATGATTTGATGTTGAACAGGTCAAAAGTTTTGAAATAATCAATGATTTATAGCAACCTCTAGAGGTGAATTTAGACAAAACTGCTTGGAGTCTCTTAGGTTTTTAACCTGTCTTCCCTTTCACACAAATCTGAGTATGTCACGCTCTCAAATTTATTTGCTTTTCTTCACAATGGTCTCACAATGATAGAAAATGCCTGACAATCCAACACGGATGCCCAACATATCCAATTACCAGCAGGATATCGTCTAAACTCGACGTGACCCAAAGAAGCAGAGATAAAATTGTAATTTTTACATTTGTGTGCTGTTGCATAGTGATTACTGCAAATCTATGTCCAAATTTGCCCAGTTGGTGGCGCTTGAGTGCTTGAGACAACATAGACCAAAACTACTGTGTACATAGCTGAGGCTGTCCTCTCTAACTGTGCCAAATGTCATAAAAAATGTATGAAGCATGCTATAGACTCCCATGTGGAAGCAATGTGAAAACAGAATAAAAAGAAATATGCACCTTGCACCTCACTTGACCCCTAAAGGGTTGTCTCAGTGGTTTTTACCGCAGCTGCAATCACTTTAACCCTGATGTTAAACAATTATGATGACATGTTTGTGTAATTATTGTGACAGGCCAAGTTGTGGGTAAATATAAATGCATGATAATGTGCACAAATATTTTCACAAACAAGTACACTCATAAAATCCTCCTTCTTCCATTTTCATTCAGCAGTGACCAAATATAGAAAAGGAAGAAATGATGCCAGAGCATTTACTAACATGTCTGGCAGTCAGACATCATTTTATCCAGGCTCTCCCTGGCAATGCTACACCCGCTACTGAGATTTTCATTTCTGTCAAGCACCATCCTTGAGATCTTGTCCTGTGTTCAAATCCTATGTGATTGATGGTGCCGTTCTGTCGAGCCAAAATGAGCTGCATGAAGCAGTCCATCTCAATCTTTAACCAGGTAAGGGAAAACTGTCAGCAATGCTGGGGGCAAATCTAGAAGTCCATAGCTGAAGAAGGCATCTGAATGGGACTTCTGAATACAGTTAATTTTTGTACAACCTGTAATACGGAATTAAAGAAGGATGGGCCACTGAGCAATTTTCTTTCAGTAGGGCCAGGAAAATCTCAGAGCAACTCTTTCCCAAGCTCTAACCCTCTTCCAAAAGCAACAGCAATTGCAACAATTGCACGATAGATATCTACTTAGCATTGTCCATTTGAGAATTATTAAGAATGTCACGGTTAGAGGAAAAACTCATTTTTAGAAGAAATTGGCGCATTTGCTTCGGAAGACCAGAAACTCGAGTAGACATGATATTAAAGCCAGACGCTACTTGAACGTGTTCACCTGAGTGGCCCACTCCTTGGAGGACAATTTCAGAACAAGCACAGTTAATGGCGCAGAGTGCTGCATGTCAGTAATTGCGCACATTTGCGTAGATGATACACGTTTCCTTTGGACACGTCTCTGCAATGCTGGAAAGTACATAGCAACAAGAACAGTAGCAGCAACGCTAACCTCTATATCCATAATGAGCTCAAGCTGTGGCTTCTTGATTACATGCCTGCACGCAGCTTGAGAATGTACATTGGGTAATAAGCTCGGATTTGACGCATTGGCTTCGCAAAAGCCTTAAATGGATTTTTGGAAATGTGGTGCACCATTCCGGCTCTTTTATACCACGCAGCACTGCAAGGGTTCCACAGCAGTCACACCATAATGAATATGATGAGCAGCATGAGCTGGGTTTGTGCTCTGGCTAAGGAAAATCTTTACAAGAAAGCCATGTCAATAAAACACAAACAGGGTCATCAAAATGGTAATAAGATGGAAAGCACAAGTGAAATTTACACCAGGTGTTGGAGAGGCAGCTTAAGGCACAAATCCAGCTGCTTACAGGAAAAAAAAAAAAAAAGGCAGTGGTGTAGGTCAAGTCTTTGAAAATAAAACAGACAACCTAGTGAAGGACAATGAGAAATACACCCAAGAATGTTGGCCTGATCCACTGAAAGGAAACAATTAGTTCCATCACTTCCAACAGTGTGGAGCAGAGGACAATGCAATGGAAAGAGGAAGCAAAGAGAGAGATAAAAGTACATGCAATTTCTTTCAGGAAGGTCCACAGGTACAGGCCTGGCACGAGCATGATTTATTCAGTAGCACAAGCCGCCAGGTGTTGTGAATAGGGCGGCGATATCAAAAGGCAGAAATGTGCATTAAAATCTGCTCTCACATTAACATTCTGCTTTGCATGTGGAGAAATACAAACACCTTTCCTTGGAGCGCAAGACTCGGAAACAGAATAATTCAACCTTTTCAAACACAATCATGCCGCTGTATTATACAGACCTATTCTCTGATCGCATTCACGATAAGTCATGATAAGAAACCCGTCTAAATTGTATGACCCCTCTACGACACGCACAGCCGACAGAGGTTTTGCGCTCTTACCATGTGTGTGCCACGGTGAAGCGCCTCTGCTTGTGGATGTTGTTGTTGAGCAGCATGCGACGCAGCAGGCGTGGCGAGTTGCGGGGTGACAGACGGGGCGAGATGGCGGCGGGTGAGCGGCGGTGCCCGCGTGGGCGCTCCTGCTGCAGGAGGTTCTCCCTCAGGATCTTCACCAGGTCCTCGTTCAACCCCACATGCTTGGGCATGGGTGGCACAGCCAGTGTATCCTGCTGTGCCATCCTGCAATCCTTTCCGGTTCGCTCCCTGCAGCTTTTAATCCCGTCCACCGGCTCCCAGCCCGTGCCAACGGGGGAGCAGGGCAACTCGGCAACTCCGTTTCTCAGCCACCTCCTCAGCACTTTGATGCAGGAGGGAAAAAAAATGGAACCGGGAAGAAAAAAAGAAAGGATAAAAGAGCTTGTGGAAGAGCAGAGCGAGCCGGTATCGGAGTAGTGAGCTCCTGTTAGGACGGCTGCAGAGTGGAATGGTATGGTGTGGTGCTCAGAGTGGGAGAGCAAGATGCACAGAGAGGGAGGGAGGGAGAGGGAGAAAGAGAGTGAGTGAGTGAGTGAGTGAGTGAGTGAGTGAGCCAGTGAGGGAGAGTAAGAAAGAGGGAGGGGAGAGAAAGAGAGAGAGAGAGAGAGAAAGAGAGAGAGAGAGCTGTCTGCAGCTTCATGCTGTGCCTTGACTGCAAGCTGATGCTTCGATAAAGATGTGTGAACGACTATTGAATGCTTCAGTGTGTTTGCGTAGTGTGTGGACGTGTGTGTGCATCCTGGTACGGATCTGACTGAAGAGATAAGAAAACTTCATCTCAGATTACTTGGCAGCTGTTCTAATAAACTGAGCTGTTTTATTAAATATGTCTAGACCCACACATCTCTAAAAAAAAATAACATAAAATAAAATAAAACAAAAATAACAACAAAAAAACAAATATCTAAATTTGTATCTGTCTGTAGCTCCAGTATCTGCAGGACTAGGACTACACGGGTAACTCCATTTCTAAAGCATATAAGAGCTATAACATATGAACACAACACAAAAATTTGTCATATGTCCGGTATAAAAATGCCCCTCGACCAGATTTCAATTACCATTATCAGATGATTATTAGTTTCATTAACAGCCTTATCCTGTTCGGGGTCACGGTGGATCTCTGTGGTACATGGGATGTAAGATGTTTACTGTAAATGGGATGCCAGTCCCATATTATTATTTTTCTAACTACTTTATTATGAGCACGATTCTGGTGGATCAGGAGCTTATAAAGTCAAAAGTCAAAGTCAAAGAAGCTTTATTGTCACTTCAACCATATATAGCTGATGCAGTACACAGTGAAGGGAAACAACGTTCCTCCTAGACCAGAGGTGCTACACACAACACAGACAAAGTACAGTGACGCAGACAAACATAGAGCTAAACATAGAGATAAAAACTAAACTATACTTAAGGTGCAATAAAAACTAAACTATACTTAAGGTGCAATAAATAAACTAGACATACAACAGAAGCGCACAGGATGACAAGACAAGACAGTGCAGACAAACTACATATAGAGTGACTTTGGTGCAGATAGCAGTGTATACAGTGAGTGCAAATAAGAAATTGATAAAAAATGTAAAGTGAAATGTAAAGTGACGTGCGTGCAATCAGGACAATTTAGTGTGTGTGTGTGTGTGTCCAGCACAGTTCAGTTCTTCATGAAATACAATATATATATATATATATATATTATAAACGCAATAGCAGTCTTTGTAACCATTTAACTGTGTAAGGAAAAGAACTAAAAGGAAATATCGATTACAGAGATGCAGGCAGCGGATAGTGAAAAGAAACACTTCTATTTTTATAATCTGTGCTGGCAGGGATGTTTGTTTTTATTTCTGCCCTTCCTAACAACCATTTGGGTAATCATTTCTTCCAAATCATTTCAACAATATTGTTGCTTATATTTCTTGTCCCACATAAATAGATAAACTGGGTTCAGGGAGCTGCTGCGCATGAGAGAGTTTGATTTCCTCTCAGACTCTCGATGGCTGTTTCTCATCTCTGTACTTCTAACTAATCACAGTGGGACTTATGCTACATGATTCATCGCCGAGAATATCAAACATGCTGGAAAATATCAGAGGCTGTGTGATAACTTTCAGACTGAGAAAACGGTAGAATGTAGTTGCTACAGTGACCCAAAATTAGTCGGTTACTGAATAATCAGGGCTTCCAGGGGGTGGGAGGAAACCTGAAAAACCCAGGCAGAACACAGACAGAGAGGAAAATATAAAACTCCACACATATGAAGTAACCCGATCTCACGATCAAACGGGAACACTGAAGGTAGCAACGCAACCTCCCACTGCAACCATGCCACTGATAAATTCAAATTTATGCATAAATCAACATTTTCCAGCTTATATAAGCTCCAGGGGTACATACACACTGCATATTGGATAATACAGCATTCTGCTTCTCCCAGCTACATCTCATTCACCACCTGACAGGAGTGTCTTTCAATGTGTTATTAATAATTCAATGAGTTAATTAAAAAATATTGCCAGAAAAAGAGTGTCTGTTAAACTGAAAATCAGCACAAATGTGATTTGACAGATAAAGTGCATATTTTAAACATAAAATGGCCAAATGTTGTGTTTATTTCTGCCTCGCTACAGATACAGTATAAAGCCCCAAGAAACCACGTGCACCTTATCGCATGTCAGCTAGCTTGCTAGGTAGCACACATTCATTTGTACATTCTCATTACAAGTGCTTATTTTCTTGCCTTCATATTTTAAGTCTAGTTATATTCCTAAAAAGTCATTAACGCTAGCAGTAACGGTTTCAAACTATGAAGTGGAATCCTACATGGCAAACACAAATAAGTGCAGTGACGGTTAAAGTAAATGTCAGCATTTGTGGAATGTTGCTTGTCAAATAACTGGTTTATAATAATAAAATAATAATAATTATAATAATTAATAATATTCTGGTTAAATTTGTTAGTTTGAAGAGTTGAACAGCAGACATAGTATTTGAATCTTTTATGATGGAGCTCAGATTTTAATTCACCAGGAGAGAAATCTCCAGCCTGATGGCATTTCTTTTATTTTTTATCTTTACAATTTGCTCCAGAGAAGCCAAATACTACTATAAATAAGAGATGAATAGACATGATCATCTGACATAGAAGAAGAAGAACCGAGGACATGAAGCCTTTATTATTGCCACACATACATTACAGCACAGTGGAATTCTTTTCTTCGTATATCCCAGCTGAGGAAGTTAGGGTCAGAGCACAGGGGCAGCTATGATACAGCGCCCCTGGAGCAGAGAGGTTTAAGGGCCTTGCTAAACAGTGGAGCTTGGTGGAGCTGGGGCTTGAACCAATCCTCCAATCAACAACCCAGAGCCTTAACCACTTGAGCCACCATCACTCTTTGCACTGGCATACCTAACTATGCAATACCACTTTTCGTCCCCAGCACATTTACTCATTTACTCCATCAGCACACTGCATTTAACTGTCACCTGCATAAGTAATACATCACTTTCCATTCTGTAAAGTTTGCACATTCTGTACTGTTACTATATGGAACGAAATTGCACATCATATTCTACTACTTCATCTTATTTCTTATTATTTCTATTAATATTTGTCTTAAATTTAATTTATTTACACGCACAGTCGAGGAGTCGTCGTCGAATTTTCACTTCGCTGCAAATCGTATGCTGTATGTAACCGTGAATATGACAAATAAAAGCTTGAATCTTGGCATGAATGTTTCTTTTGCCAAATGTGACAAAATATTATATTTCGAATCTTGAATCAATTCATGATGGATCTTGTGTACATGACTGGCACTTTTAATGAGATTTAAAACCACGTGAACTTCACAGTTCCTGATGCACATATCCAGCATCAGTGACACTAGGGTAAGCAGCATTATTTACTACAAAGGCATTTCATTTTGCAATAAGCAATTCATGTAACGCAATTCTGCAATTCTGTATTTGTCTGATGTATCTACTGAAAAGTAAAGATGAAGTTTAACACATTACCATTAACTAGTCATTAAATTAATAACAGACATTAACCATCTCAGCATTGTTACCTGCCAGTGTTCCTATAGAAGAGCTATTCTTAACCTCACTGCTGCTGATCTACTTTATAGCAATTTCTGCTCTGCTCTAAAGGCCTCGTTACATTTATCAGCTAATTACCAAGCACCTGACGAACTGAATCAGGTGTCAGAGAAAGCACAATGCGGCACAGCGAGTCCTCGGCACTTCGGCAGAGAACCGTTGCTGATGAGTGTTCTGTGAAGTGCTTTGGCAAATTACAGACCCTCCACAGCCTTGCAAAGCACAGACTACTGGTGTACCTTTGGCCCACAGCCAAAAACCGGTAGTAAGACACAAAGAAATATGTTAGTATCGCCTCTTAATTTCCACAGTATGATATCAATTTTGCAGCATGAGATACAGTGTGTTCTTGCGAAGAACTCTTCTTTTATCTGATCAGCTCCAACACATATTGAATTATACTGCAAGGCCTCACTGCCACCTCAGGTATTATATAACTTCCTGCCATTTCAGTAAAACAGCTGATTCACACAGTCTAGTTTGTGTCATTCTGCTGAGTTTTAAAACTGAAAAAGCCTTATTCAAAAGGCAGTTTCAGATGAGATGATGACAAACAGTAATGATGCACTGCAATATGTGAATGTGGAACTGATACAGATGGACATTTTATACTCTTTATAATCTTTTTTTTCCCCACATGAACAGAAACACAGAAACTTGTGCATTTGTCGCTTTGTAATATTATAACGGTTTTCTCAAACTTCTTGAGACAGTACTGGTTTGCTCTGGGCGCTCCGGTTTCCTCCTTCAGTCCAAAGATGTGTGTTGTAGGCTAACTGACATCTCTAATTTATCCAGAGTGTGTGAATGAGTGTGTGTGTACATGACTGTGCCCTGCGATGGGTTGGCACCCTTTTCAAGATGTCCCCTGTCTTGAGCCCCTGCGATAGACTCTAGGTTCCCCACAACCCTGTGTAGGATAAGTGGTACAGAAAATGGATGGATTTACATAACACTCACACTGCGTAGTATTTCTTCTCAATTATCCTCAACTGTATAAAGAAATCAAAGCATCTTACTTCAGTATCACAGAACAGCTGTGTTTCTATTAATATTTTTTATATACAACAGATACTGGGCTGAGATTAGTGTATTCTATCAGATTTTAGGACATTAGTAAAACTATTCACTTTCTACATTATTCCACTATCGGCAACACATACAGTATGGAAATCACTAACGGTTTTCAGCTCAACATCTCCAAAACTCTGACGCATGTCCAGATGCTGGCGTGTTTGTGATATCGTCCGCCTCCTTTGCTGTCTCCCTCTTGCTCCACCCCCAGTTGCTTTTTGAAGAGCGGAGACCTTTTCTCAAGCAGTGCAGGGAGAAAAGTAATTGGGCCTCAAAAGCAATACTGCTTTTAGTCAATAATGGGGTCAGCGTCAGTGCTGAGTTCCTGTGTTCTAATGTGTGGGCTGCGGTTGTTATCTGCACTTTTACCGTGAGAAAAAAGCCCATTAAACTCAGAGGGAAGGAGCGTCACGAGGGCTTACTGACCTCATCGCACCTCAACCATATTGCCTTCTTCATCTGTACAGTGTATAGAGACCAAACAACACAAATGTCGCTGATAGAGCAATATAAAGGGGACATCGGGGTCACATGTGGAACATAACCTTCTGAGATGGGGGAAGTGGTGATTACGCAAAACACTTGTTCTCTATCTGCGGTAGGGTTACCAGATTTTCTTCCTTCAATAAAGAGCCTTTTATTAAAGAAATACACCATTAAGCCCTTAGAGTTATAGTATATTATTTAGTTACACTATAATCTTTTTTTCAACATTTCAAAACCCTTTTAAGAAACTAACGCAATATTAAACCATTAAACTCTTAGTAATGTTCACCAAAAGTGGAGTCATTAATCCCATGCTGTTTTGAGGAGTGATTAAAAAAAAAAATTACAAATGAGAAGAATTTTCAGTCCTTAGTCAAACGTATCTACTAATACCTGTTATAATTCAATTCAATTCAATTCAATTTATTTTGTATAGCGCCTTTTACAATGAACATTGTCTCAAAGCAGCTTTACAAAAGAAGAGAAACAGAGAAAGGGGAGGGGAAAAAAATAAAATAAAAAATAACTAAATAACTAGAAATAAGAATAAATTATTAAATTTAATTATCAAACTATTTTATCCCTATTTCATCCCTAATGAGTAAGCCTGTGGTGACGGTAGAAAGGAAAAACTACCTGGGATGGTATGAGGAAGAAACCTTGAGAGGAACCAGGCTCAGAAGGGAAGCCCATCCTCATTTGGGTGACACTAAACAGTAAATAACGTAACTGGAGCTGATTAATGTCCTTTCTACAACAGCAATCAATGGCCCATGAGGAGCTATTAGGTCATTGTAGTTTCTAAGGTCATTATAGACACTAATTCTTTGCTGTCACAAGCTGACAGATGTAATGGCAGCTTGTAAGATGAACAATGAACCAAATATAAAACTAGTAAGCCTATTTCAGGACACATTTTACTATTTTATGTTTTATATTTCCTTGTTGGGCCCTGTGATGGACTGTCCAGGGTGTACCCCTGCCTTTCGAACCAATGTGTGCTGGGATAGGCTCCAGCAGATCCGATATAATTAGGAATAAAGCGGGTATAGAAAATGGATGGATGGATGGATGGATATTTCCTTGTTGTATTTGTAGATTATCTGACTAATTTTAAGCATTAATTCCTAGAACAGAGCAAAACTATCTGCCAATAATTTAAAGCTTAAAAATAGTAAAATATGCCTATATAATCCTGCTTAATCCTTACTAATCTTGTACACTGGTACCTCAGTGTTTGACCTTAATAAATTAACTTAATGAACCTTTTTCTTCCCCAGCTCTGTTGAGTTCTGATTGGTCAGAAGGTGTTGATTCATATTTCTATAACAGCAGCTCTGACAATAGCTCTGGCTGTAATTCAAATGAAAAGGTTTTTCTTAATGCTTTTGTTCTAATACATTATTGTTCCCATAGTAAAGGCTAATTGAAAGGGAATTATGTGTATAGGATGCTGTTTACGTTCTCAGACCAATAATAAACATGCTGTTAGTTAAGTGAGAAAGGTATAATCATTGATATGGTGATGGAGTCAATTAACTGTTTCCAACGCTTTGTAACAGTCTGTAGGTTTTCCCCCCATGGGATAGTCTTCATGACTTTGTGTGCTGTAGGCAACATGACAAGCTGCATTTGCTTGGTTTGTTTGTTTGTTTATAGCCGCTATAATGTGAGTAACTAATTAGTCCAAGGACGTTCCTGAACATTAAATGTAACTATAAACACATAAAAAAGGCTTTCTTCAAATGGTGGATGGAGTAAAAGTAAGTAGATACACAGTTTTCATAAAAGCTGAGATTTTCTTGGAAATACAAGACATAAATCAGAGCTATCATCAGAGAAGGACTTTTACTAGTCCACTGCTAGCTCTGTATCTGTTAAGTGGTCTTACGGTCAACACCTGGGTGAAAAATAGCCTAGCACTTTGAATTAAAGCTTTTCAATCACGTCAATCATAAATAATTCCAATCATGGTTAAAGCGGGTTGTCTAACGCTGCCAGCTGTTTATTAATATTTGAAGCCCAAACACTCAGCTTGACCAAACTGTATCTAAATCGACCAGAGTCAGAGTCCACTTTTGCTCGCTCTAAAGAATAAAGCACTCTGTAAAAAAAAAATAAATAAATAAAAAAATAAATAAAAATCAGTGGGGAAAAAAAAATGCTCTTTGCTGCGAGACAATTTCATAGCAGGTAGAAGTGGCTCCAGCTGGAATCCATATTGACCACAGCGTGTGTCCAGTGTGCAAGTCAGTGAATAATGACATTTTTTTTTGTATGGAAAGCTTGCTTGCGTAGTGCTGTGATGGTATAACATAACAAGGAAATCTGAAAGAGTCATACTGCTAATGTTATGCCTTACCAGTATGAATAATGCTGTTCCATTAATGTCATTCTATTACAGAATTTATTGCCCCCTACTATGATTACAGCTTTCTTTTTAAAGCGTAAACATGCCAGGAGAAAATCTGACAACACAGCATTTTGATGAACCAGTGAAGGCGACACAATAAACATACTGTAGCTAGTTCAAAAATATTCTAGCGTTGTCCTTTACTAAATAAGTGAATATTTGAAGAGGATTCATTTGATCCCTGCTATTAGGTTGTATGTAGGTCAATATTGACCTGCATTGTTGGATTGATCAATGGGAAAACATTGTGACATGCTTTACCCATCTAATCTATATCTAGGCTTATCAATACTATTTAGCATTTTGAAATATTTTTTCCTTGTATAAATAAACTCTCTTACCAAACTATTTCATGTATTAGTCTATTTATAAAAATTCCCTATTAGGGAATTAGAATATTTGTATCCATTTTATTAGCTTATAACAAACGGTATGAACTATTTAAATGCAGGACCTGAGTGGACAATGTAGATGGGGCTGTGAGAGAATGAGGAAAATGCCATTTGAAGATTTCTTTTCATCCACCTTTCCTCTCACCAATGTGAGTGTGTGTGGTTGCATAATCCAGACTCCAGCACAAGACATTTCCAACACTACCCGTGAATGCTAAACAGTGCGGAATCTTTAACATTTGACCTTAACAATAATTAAACTCAACATAATTGCGACGTGTAATCAGGTTCTGGAGGACATTTTTTACTGTGAGGACATCAGCATCAGCCAAGATGCACAGTCCTGATATTTATAGGGATGAACAGAAACGAGAATTCTGGGCAGATGCCAATATCTAATATTATATTCGATTAGATACAATTCCCCCCACACACATGTTTATATACAGAAAGATACAGACAGAAAAATTATTCTCAAGTCTGATTGGTCTGAAGGTATGCATTCATTTTATACAACAGTACAGGTCAGACAGCTGTATTAAAGTGCTTGTTGTAATACCTTATTGTTTCTATAGTAACAGCTCACACACAGCGAGTAAATGGCAAATGCTTTGCATAATCTAAGCCTGATGACAAAAAATGGATTTAAAAAACATTTCACAAAGAAAAAACATTGCTCATGTGGTGAAAATGATGGAAAACAAATGCTGACGTGTTGAAGGTTTTTGTTAGGAGGCGTTTGTGAGGAGTCTCCAGTGTCACTGCTTTGTAACGGTCATGGTGCTTTGTAATGTTTCTCGGTATGGTGAAGTCTTCACACTTTCTGGCTTCTCTGTAATATGGATCACAGGAACGGGATCTAAGCTGTTCTGCAAAAATGAAATGTAACTACAAACCATTAAAAAAGTGCAATGTGTCTTCATTTATAAATCATCGCAATTAAGGTATTTGTGAAATAACACACTCAAGATAGTGCTGTTGATTGGATACACCAATGTGGATCATTTTAATATATCATCATGGTCCAAAATTATTGTTTACATAATACCCAGCCTTAGGCCTTAAAATATTGTGCTGAAGGTTTGAAATTGACAATAGTAATAATAATAATAATAATAATAAAAATATTTAATGTTGACTCTTCATTTTGTAGACAGAAAAATGCCACTTGCTACACTACTGTCCTGCTTGTAAACTGTTAGTTAATTGAAATATATAAATACATATATATCATAGATGAGTGTTTGGGTATCATGATCTGATATTTTTACTATATTGCTGCCCCTGAGCTGTATCAAGAAAAAAATATGATGTAAATAAAATAAAAATAAATAATATAATAAATGATGTAATAAAAATATGATGTAAATAGAATATTTCCATATATATAGTTTCATACTAACTCAATCTTGATACAGAAGTTTAATATCTGTTTATATAGTACAAAGTGTTTACTGATATCACAGTATAGCAATAATTCTTAAGATACCGAGTTTTAGAACCCGAGCTGGACATCAATTTGTGTGTGTGTGTGTGTGTATATGTGTGTTTGTGTTCTATGCCAGCGTCTAACTGGCCTCAGCAGACCCTGTCAGAAGGCCATCTCTGTCTATCTGAAGCATTAGATGAAGGACAGAGAGAACAGTGCCCCACCACCACACTGGCCCACCGCTGTCAATCATCCTCCTACTAATAGAACTCTGAAAGAGCCTCAGTCTTACAAGCAAAATCAGCACACACGCAGACACAGACACACACACACACACACCTGCCACCTCTTCTTCCCCAGAGTACCTGAGCCACAGAGACTATTTCAGTTCCTCTAGAGATTATAAGACATGCTTCAACATCTCACACCTCAAACATCCTAATCTCAGCTTGTTACAGGCTCTTCGGATTCAAAGAAGCTGCAACAAACCTTTATGATTAAAGCGCTGCATCATGCACACACACACACACACGCACACCTTCTCCACAACCCGTTCGTTTCACTGTGTGGCGTCTCCTTGTGTTTCGTTCCTGTTACCCTTGGCAACATGAAGGGGGAGAGACAAGTGTGTGTGTGTGTGTGTGAGTGACTGCATGTGTGGCAAGAACCACAGCACTACACACTCCAGAGGAATGAAAAGAGGCAAATCTGCAGAATGCATACCAACAAAAGCTACACACACACACAAACACCAACACAAACCCACACAGAACATGTATGGCGACTCGCACAGACTCACACACACGCTGTGTATTTACTATGTCTGTATGTGCTTGGCTGTTTCACTGGAGTTTCCCCACTGTGCAACTCTCTCTTGTTCATGGAGATCTCTGAATGTTCTAGTGCCTGAGTAGCTGCTCTGATTCATAACCGTAAAGCTTTACACAGCCACTTTACAATCCTCTTCCTCTGCCAGCCACAGACAATAAAATTATCAGCACACAACTTAAGATAACAGCTTATACAGTAGTTTTTTTTTGTTTTTTTTTTACAGACACACGCTCGCTGTAGAACTGCTATGTCTGCACTTAGAAAGAAAGTGTGCTCCGATTGTATTCTAAGAGTTTTATAGTCAAGTTTACAACTCTCTAGTGTGTCTTGTCTCTGTAGGGAACTGTGAATCCATCCAGTGTTTTACAGGCACAATAGAAAACATTCCCCTTGTGGTGTAACAGCTACAAATTTAGCTATTTAGGCTAGAAATAATAGCTCAGTGGTTAAGGCAATGGACTACTGATCCTAAGTTGCCACCAAGCTACTGCTGCTGGGCCCTCGAGCAAGGCCCCGAACCCTCAGTTGCATAAATACGATACATGGAAGTCGCTCTGGATAGAGGCCAAATAACTTAAATGTAAGTGTAGGCTGTTACACTTATAATAGCACCACAACCACAATGTCCGGAGACACATCAAAACATCCGAGTGCGGGTTATGAGCATCCATTCCTCCGAGCCTCTCAGTGCTTTAACAGGGTACGCGGAATAGCTTTCTGCAACACTGGCGCCCTCCTGAGGAGCTCTGAAACCAAAAAATAATGAACTGCGGTACAGAAAGCGCCATCTGATGGATTCCGGAGATGCGGAAGTACTTATCATCCCACACACTTCCAATCAGAAAAAAAAAAAGATTTTAATTAAACCCAATATTCTGGTAGTTCTGCATCATGTGGGATTTGATGGACAGTTATGGTGATTACCTATTTGTTTTTCTGAGTCCCTTAAAAACATCCCAATTAAAGGCAATTGATTAATTCATTTGCAAAATAGTTTAAAATAAACCTTAAAGGGACATGCAGTCAATTCTTTTAATGTGGTAGCTTAGTGGTTAACTTGTTGGACTATTAATCAAAAGGTTGTGAGTTCAAATACCAGGTCCACCAAGCTGCCACTGCTGGGCCCTTCAGCAAGGCCCTTAACCCTCTATTGCTCAGTTGTATAAAATAAGATAACCTGTTAGTTGCCCTGAATAAGGGCATCTGAAAAAATACCAGAAATGTAAATGTTATTGAGCAACGCAGACTTTTTGGCAGCTGTCAAACATCTTTGCACTGCAAAACTACAATCTCTGTCACGTCCCTGGTTCTGTAAACAAGGGACAACTCAAATGACATGGACCATCCCATCCAACCAATCAGTACTCTAGATCAGAGTCTCTACTTAACTATTCATCCAGCATGAATTCAGACCTTCTAGACTTGGCACTATTTCTGTTAGTGTGGAAATTTGAGTTTCGAAAGTGCTAAAATTGCTGACTCTGACATCCACTGCCTCGGGTATGGATAATCAAAACTCTCAGATGTCACAGTCTCGGATAGACGTATTTGCAGAAGGCTGGTACGAGTCTCTAATGCTACAGCAGACTGACAGATGATCTGTTGCTAAACCTCGAGCTTGTCAGGGGCTGCCTGTGCTGCAGATTCAGTTCCAGACTCCTTCTTTACAGTACCGAGGCATCTAATATGTGCAAGACAAATGTGCGCCTGTCTCTTCTGAGAGCAGGAAAAAAAAAAGCGCACACTGGCACACTAGTCTTTCATTTCTCCAAAGGTCACACTGAGAAGATTACATGAATAATTGGCTGCGAGCTGCATGCTACTCTTACTTTAGCTAAGATGACAAAGCAAGCTTGAGAGCCAGCTATAAAGTACGTCCAGACACACACTTAGATGGAAATGCTTTCTGCACCAAGACTAGGTTTATTTCCATAATGTATGTATTCATGATACAATAATCATCAAAATAGAAAATTCTGGATCTAATAATAAAAAAAAAAAATTCAGCTAATCTGACATGGAAACAACAAACACAGCAAGACAGAAAATTTCCCATTTATAAGATACACTGGAGAATGCTGAAGGAAACCGGGGATTTTTCTGGAGGAAGGAGGAAACCCACATGCACACAGTCCCATCATTTACGTTACTGTATCATTTACAGACCTCCTCTTAGTAATATCAGGATGATAAGTGACACAACACAGGTCATGCTAACATCACATATCTTATTATTTAGGGTATTACAGATATCTGTGTAACAAATCTGTAAATATACCAAATTCATCCAGAATTTCAGGGCAGAATGAACATCAACCCTGATACCAGACAGATACATCGCTAGCAACAAGCTAAACAACAACAACAACAACAATAATAATAATAATAATAATAATAATAATAAGTTAAGCTATTAATTTACTTTTTCTAGCAGCCCTTAGGAAGCCTGAGACCAAAATATGAAAATCCTGCGTTACTTATTGTTTTTCACCACAAGATGGCAGCACTCTACTACATTCCACACGCTTCTGATCCGTGTACTGAGATTTAATCTGTGATATTTTATTAATTCAAGAATCTGAGACTCGGTACTCCCAAGATTCATTTTCTAAAGTACTTCAATCGGCTATCCTTGTAGATAATTATAACCAAACCACTAACCCGGAGCTCCAGTTAGTGTGGGATTTGGGGACCCACGCCATCTGTTCATCTTGCTTTAAAGTGTTCTGTGTTTAATGCTTTAAGTTTTAGGCTTCATGTTATTCGGCGGAGTATGCACTGACAAATATAGAATGGAAGTTTTGTGCGTTTTCCTCTGATATTTATGAAATTTTTGCGTCTGATGACTTGCGGGTGAGTCATCAAGAGCAAAATTACAGTGCGGTTGAAAGCCAATCTCCACTGGTTGACTCGTACACAAAAATACTTTTGTAATCACTCGCTGCTGTGAAATGACAGGGTTTAGGTCTGCTTTTTTTTTTATAGGTCTGACAGTGAAGAGTGTATTGTTCACAGCTGGAGATGTCATGTAACCCAGTCACATGGATAAGATGAAATGACAGCACTGTCTAATGCAGTACTGATGCAAAACAAATCTGCTCTTGCGCCGTTGTGCAAAACATCTGCATGAATCCACTGACGCAGTGAGAATTTCCACCCCCAAAAACACAAATGTTTGCATTCTTCTTCGTGGGTTTGGAGTGGCTACGTGCTTTCCGTGTTACCTGAGCCAGAGGAAACTTAGTGGCTCATAGCTTGACCCAAAACACACAAACACACACACACACACACTCACCGAGGCACGTATACACACTCTGAGGCACGCACAAACACCTTATGAAATAGATAGAGCTGGAAGAAATAAGAAATCTAATAGTACTATCACTCAACCTGGCCTCAAAACTAATCTGGGTTTTGGGTCTCCTCGTGGCCCTGCTTGATAGAATGGCCCAGAAATGTCAGGAGTGCAGATGCAGCAGCACGGTGTCGTGCCGCTGTTTTCCACGCAGGCAGCAGATCCGGCTCTGACCTTTCAACCGCAACTAAACCAGCCACATCAGGCTCCTGACACGAGATAACAGTTAGACTACAGTCTGGTTCATGAAGAGCTGCTGTATACAAATCACAAAGGTGTCCAAAAAGGACGACTTAGATTCCCAGACACCATGCTCACATTTTTTTTGTTGTGATTCACAGCTCGAGCTCCTCCTCAGCTAGCCACTCTTTCTCTTATCACAGCTGGAAATGACCAGATACAATTACCTGCAAATACCATCACAGATCATAATCAAGGATAATCGATTTGTGAATATGGGAGTTATTATCGCAGCTTTTAAGCTGTTGCTCTTTGATGTTATCTCTGCATTTCTCACCGTTATTTAAATAAATAAATATATCAAAAATAGTCTATAGAATAAAATGAAGCATTTATCTCCGTTGGGGTTTTGGTGCAGTACGCTGGCCTCTGATTATGCCCAATGGATTCTGAAAGGAGCACCGTCAGGCTGAGGCTGATGAATATCCTGTTATTACAGAAGCATCAACACTGATACTCAGTTCATTTACTCGTATTATACCAACATGTGATACTATGAAATTTTATGCTTTCAAGCTAATGAAAAGTCAGCAATTAATGACGGCGATCTGAAGGCCAAACATCTGAACACCAAACCCACGTGGTTCTTTAGCATTGCAGTTTCCCTTCACTGGAACTCAGAGGCCCAAATCTTGACACTGCTCCTGTGCACAAAGTGAGCTCTATAAATACATGTTCTGCCACATTTTGAGTGGATAAAACTCAAGTGTCCTTCACTGAGCCCTGACTCTCAACCAACCCACTGAACACCTTTGGGTTTAACTGGAGCACTGACTGCACTGATCTCATTTATACTCTTATAGTGAATGATCACAAACCCCCACACCTATGCATTGAAATCTAGCGGAAAGCCTTCTCAGAAAATTTGAGGTTATTATTATAACACTAAAGGGAGAATAAATCCGGAAAGGGATGTAACGGTCAGGCGTCCACAAACATTTGGCCATATAGTGTATCAAAAGGAGGAACTACAACATCTTGTAGAAAAGAGTAGAAAATTGCAGTTGGCAAAGCTGAAGCAAAATGAACATACTCTTGCTCACACCTACGGATTTCTGACCGCCTGCTGTTGTCGTCCAAGTGTTTTGTTAAATCATGATTCAAACACTACTCTGTCAGTAGCTAATGGCATGAACTGAACTGTTTCAGTTACTTTGATCTAAAAGTAAAAAAAAAAACCTGAAAGCAAAGGATCTTGTTACAATCCCCTATAATGGCAACTGAGAGCGCAAGAGAGAGAGAGAGAGAGATATACATCAAACCCTCAACCTTTATTAGAAACGCGTGTGTGTGAGACACATTCACTTCCTTACATTTGTTTTCATCTCTCTCTTCACTAAACCAATCCGCTCCCCTACAGAGGCTTTGACACTTGCTGACAGAAAGACTGACCCAAAGCCTGGATCCTTGAAAACCGCAGTAAACACGCACCAGCTGTGGCCTTGCAGAACACTGCACATTGCAGGACACTGCACATTCCTGTCATGCAAAAAAAAATGCCTCACGGGTCGCACAGAGTTCATCAACGGTTCGAAATGATTGAGCAATAGGAAATAAAACAAACCCTGATTTACAGCATCAATATGGAGGCAGTGCATAACCAAATATTTAACTGTATTTTTTCTTTCTTTTTTAAACAGCGTCTCTTTTTCATACTCCCTGGCAAGTTGCAAGTATTGAATTCCATGCCCGGCTATTAATCTCTCCCACACCCACGTGTCGATGAGACAGACTTCATCGTGCCGATTGCCAGGAGCTACAGTCAGAGCCTATCAGCGGGGCCGGCAACAGGGATAAAAATGAAGCTTGTGTTAATGATTTCATTAAAGTTGAGGAAAACTGGACTAAAACACATTTCATTTCGACATGATGATTTCCCCTCTCTGAATAATGCATGCTGCATGCCCAGGCTCTGCGGCTGCAGATAAATGCGGATGTCAGCGGCATTTAAAATACGCCGGCTCTCCTACGTCCAAACAACGGCCTTTCATTAAAGCGGAGAACTTCCTGACAGCCAGGTGCACTATCACAAAACAACATGCCCTTTCTTAACTAAGAAAGAAATCCCTTTCCCCCCTTTTCTACCTTGACACCTTCTGCATTGTGAATAATATTACACTGTAATGCACACACGGTGGTGGCGGAGCTTTTAAACAGCCGCACTCACACTGAAAACCAGGACACAAAAGGTAAGACAACCAAAGCTATTTCAATAGCATTCAATCAATAGCAGAAGCCCAGGCACTCTTACCTTACAGATGTAATTGGGCATCAGGGACAAACCGGAGAAAATCCACAATAAAGGGCATGATGGGAAAGAAAAGCAGACAGAAAGAGACTGTCACTTAAACATATCTATCTTCTGGACATAAAGCACAATGACACTCATATTGTATGGAAAGCAGAACAAAAAAATAAAAGCACAGCATGTTAAAGTGTCATTCACTATGCATTACTACACCTCGTTCTTCAGCTCAGAGCAACCTTTCCTATCTTTGCTGACAAAAAAAAGGTAAGTTCAGTAAGAAAAATACAGTAGAAAAAAAGCCTAACAAAGATAGACAGATTTTTTTTTTTTTTTTTCCAAATCCAATTCTCACCCCAGAAGATTAATTCCACTTTGGCAAAATTGATCTCTCATAAATATTTATGGTCTCAAACCACTGAAGCCTATACACTGACTTTGCATCTGATCTACATAGCGCATAACTGAATAGTATTCTGCACAACGCCTTCTGGGTGAGACAAATAAAATCACTTTATCTGGGTGCTCCTTAACCGAGGCTCTCCACACCATACAGGATCATTATTGACATCATGGAGGAGAGAGAGGTCGAGACGCAGATCATGAACTTTTTCCACAGTGCATCAACATGGAACACCAAGACTAAGATTATATTCACATTCAGTATCTACTGACTGACAGTAACTTGACCGTGACACTGTAGCTCATGTTCATGGTCATACTGAGCAGGATCACAAAGCCAATAAAAAAAAGTCACATCATTTCCCATAGTGCTTCATTCTTCTATCACAGCAATTTGCTGACGATTACAATTTCCTGTTTAAGAAAAACTCATATTGTATCTTTATTCATTTAGAGTTACATTTAATGATATGGAACATCCACTACACAGCTTCATCTCTTCACTCATAGTTTCAGGGCTCTCTCAAGAGCTGCTCTTTCTTCTTCCTCTTGAAATTAACATGTTGCCAAGAAGGAGGAGAGCAAACCGAATACTTTCTCATGTGTGAAAAGGTAAAGCTATGACACTGACCAAGGGATTGTTAAAAAGCGCTGACACTGGAGACTCCTTCTAACAATCTTCTCACACACAACTTTTATGTGGAGGTCCACCACACAAACCATGTAAGATATTACTGCAGAAGCAATAACATATACACCGACCTGGCATAACATTATGACCACCTGCCTAATATTGTGTTGGTCCCCCTTTTGCCGCCAAAAGAGCATCATGCACTGTGTATTCAGAACCAGCATTAACTTCTTCAGCAATTTGAGCAACAGTAGCTCGTCTGTTGGATCGGATCACACGGGCCAGACTTCGCTCCCCACGTGCATCAGTGAGCCTTGGACTCCCATGACCCTGTCGCCGGTTCAACACTGTTCATTCCTTGGACAACTTTTGATAGATACTGACCACTGCAGACTGGGAACACCCCACAAGAGCTGCAGTTTTGGAGATGCTCTGATCCTGTGGTCTAGCCATCACAATTTGGCCCTTGTCAAACACACTCAAATCCTTACACTTGCCCATTTTTCCTGCTTCCAACACATCAACTTTGAGGACAAAATGTTCACTTGCTGCCTAATATATCCCACCCACTAACAGGTGCCATGATGAGGAGATAATCAGTGTTATTCACTTCACCTGTCACTGCTCATAATGTTATGCCTGATCGGTGCATAATATATAACAAGCACGTTGAAATAAACATTTCTTTGGTATAAATCTTCCTGACCAGTCAGAATTGAGATTTCAGCAGCAGTGTGTTAGAAATGACATTACGTTATTTCATGACCAAAAGTCCATTAATCATTATGAAAGAAAGCTTCTTCAACATTTTAACCTTACTTAGTTATTTTTTTTTAAAAAGTAGAAAATGACTCAGAATCTCAGAACCTTGGCCCAGCTAACCTTCTGTATAAACAGTGGACACATATATCGCAGGTCTAAAAGTGAAGTGTAAATTTGCATTTGCTGAAGCAGGGTGAAAGGCTTCCAGCATTAACTCATTTTCTCATTTCATTGCTTTGGCAAGCATGCCGTTATTTCAGCATGGGTAATAACGTGCCCCTTAAAATGCCATTTGGTGGAAAGGGAAGGATGACATTACTGTCCCTGTCTGAAACAAGCACAATCAAATATACTAGATATGCTGGATATTATTTTACATTATTATCTTGTTATGGAAGGGAAGCAGTCTGAAACATGAGAGAGAACTCTGAGACCTATTTTTAGATCAGCATGTCAATACTATAAAGCGGTGATGAAAGCAGCATGTGTTATACGCAACAGAATAAAAGAGGACAGGAGAGGAGAACCTTCAGTCCTCACATTTTTCTGTGTAAGGGTTCCATAACTAATTTTAGGCCTCAGGTGATAAACAGGTGCATTAGGTAAGTAGATGGGTTTGACATTTGATTTTTGAGCCCATATCCAGGAAGCTCCACTCCCAAGATCTAGACTGTCTAGAAAATGACTAACAGGAAGCCCATCCAAACACAAACAAACATTTCAAACCAAAAGGTTTACAACAATTTTTCAGCCACTTAATACACTTGTGCTGAGGCCATGGCTTAACCAATTTCTTTTTCATCATATTTTACATACTTTTCTAACATTGCTCCTTGCTCCTTTAATGACAATTAAAGGATAATATTTGGCAAAGTATAACAATGTCCACATTAATAAACCATTACTATTATTGTTTCTAAAGTAACTGGTTAGCTTCAGTAGTTTCATCATAAGGAAAATAATCAGTGATGGGGTGATTTGCACACACTTTTTACTGATTTCTAGTCACATTTAATAGATAGATAGATAGATAGATAGATAGATAGATAGATAGATAGATAGATAGATAGATAGACACTGGAGACTCCTTCCTGATTTTGACCCATACTTGTGTTTACATTTCTGGATTATGGATTATACTTGTTTAATGTTGTCTGCCTGTGTTATGCTGGGGACTTTAATGAGGATTGTTGGATTTGCCCAAATAAAGTAAACATTGATCTTCCATGCTTGTGTCCTGTTATTTCTGCACCGAAACCACAAATTACAGCCGACTTTGCCCAAAAAGAGCAAAGTGAATTATGGTTAGGGTTTTGCATAGCAAAAAAGAGCTCTCGCAAGTCCGATAAGCCGCGCCCTCTCCCGCTTTTTACGCCAGCATACGACTTGGTGCATTTCCTGCTCTCAGTTCTCTGGGTTGCACCGAGCAAATATGATGGCATCAGGTTTCCATTGGACGGATCAATCTTGCAGTACAAACTGTACTGGATGCACTTGGCGGATCCTAAGCCTGATGAGAGAGACAGAGTGAGGTTCGTATTATCAAGGCTTTCCAGCAGAGCAGTTCAAGGAGCTGAAACCCTGGTCTCATGACAACATCTAAGCCTGGACATCACAGCAGAGTTTTTTCCCAGCCTCCTGAGAAGACATTTTTATTGCACAGGTACAAACCTCCCCTAGAATTATTTTTGGTATGTCGGCCAAACGCAGTCGGACAAACACAGGCAGCTTCACTGAGAGGACAACTGGAGACAGAGGAGGAATGAAGTCTCAAGCCATGCCGAAGCACAGGACAGAGAAGATGGTCTCCCCAGCCAAGCCTAAGCACAAGGCCGACAAGGCAGCCTCTCAAGCCAAGCCAAAGCTCAAGGTCAGCGAGGCCTCTCACACCCAGTCCAGTCCACTGCCACGTTCTGACGAGGATGTCATTGTGCCACCTCCTGACACTGTGGATAATGTCATCGCACCATCTCCTGACATTGTGGATAATGTCATCGCACCACCTCCTGACTTTGCGGATGACAGTGACACTTCACTTCCTGTCTTCTTGGATGATGTCATCGCTACTCTACCAGCAGACATCATTGTCCCGCCACCAGATGAATTCGCAGATGATGTTGTCGTTCTGCCACCTAACCTGTCGGCTCCCTGAGTCATCAGACCCCTGTCCATAAAAGCCTGCTCATGATGCAGGCATGTTGATTCACAGAGCACCTGGACTCCACTCCTGACCAGATGCTAGGCTGATTTCCAGAGTTCTGTGCCGGCCTCCCATTTTTTGCAAAGAGAGTTGTTCTGCTTCCACACTTCACAAACTACGTCGCTCCTCCTCTGAGGGACATTGCTCCACCCCCTGCTCTGCAGAGGACATGACTACACCTGCCCACTCTGCAAAGGATGTGGCTCCTTTTGGCCAGACTCTGTGCCCCTGGTTTCCTGCTTCAGGGAGCTGCAGCTTATTGAGGAGGTTCTCTCATGAATTTCCATTTAGCATTTAAAATCTATAAATAGCATTGAACACTGCTTTTGTGGTTTATGTTTATATAGGCATGCAAAAAAAATTTGCTTCAGGTTTTGTCTCCACCCTTGTCTTGTGACTGGTTTAGCTTCCTAGTGTGGCATGATTTCTCTCACCAGTTTATTCTGTGTCAGTTTGTCTGTTTAAGCCCTTGTGTTTCATTGTTTCAGTACGAAGTCCCCCCTCCATGTTAATGTATGTTTCTAAGCCATGATTCATGCCCTGTTTTTCTTGTTGCTGCTTTTTTACTCGTTCATGTTTATGTCTTGACTTGACCAGGTTTTGACCCACACCCATTTTCTTTCATCACTGCCTAAAAAAAAGATGTAATAAATATGATTGAGGTGTTTTACTGCCAATATATATTTCTAGTTGACTAGAAATATTTATTTACAATACAAATAATAAGTTACATTTGACAAAGTGCTGATAATGAATAGATTAAAACTGACGTTATTTTACGTCATGGACAGAATAAACAGTTCTTTCAGTTTATTTGATGAATATTTAAGTAAGCTATTTAACAAGCAATGCGTATTAGCTCTGGTGCTTTGTTAGCATTATGGTTTTTTTTTTAATATTACAGTTTAGAGTTTTGTAACGTTGACTAATCAAGCTAATTAACATTACTTAAGAAATGTCTTTTTAACTAATTAAGTACAAACTGTATTGTCCAAGTGCATGGGTTCTTATCATATGTTCCGAATCATAACTTGATTATTGTTGTGTGTGTTTAGAGTAGGGAGATCTTTGTTATTAACTATAATACTGAAATTAGTGTACTGTACTGTGGTATGCTGAAGCCTAACAACACTGTATTTGGCAGCATCCCAAATAAGAATAAGACCAAATGCTAACAAGCTAACAAACCTAAAACTAAGATGAATACATAGCCACACTCAATGACCTGATAAATTCTTGAGTGGGCTCCATCACTCTCAGACAAATATGTACCAAGTTCTTGCCTTCATGGTGCAAACACTGAGGCTTTTATAGTTTAGTTACATGAGAAAGTGAATGTATTGTGCCTTTACATTTACATTTTTTGTCCCCTTTGGGGTACAAACATCTACCTGTACTGTAGGGTTTTTTGACAGTAAATTATAATTCACAGTCATACAGCCAGAGCTAGACTACATCAATTGCCTTCTAGCCTAAGTGCTAAGACTTCCTAGACTTTCCCAGACTATTTATTAAACCAATTGTTTATATGTGATTTTTGGTTGATGGTTTAGGCCATAGGTTCAAATGTATAATCCTAAAACACGTTGAAGCAGAGAAAACAGTAAAATAAAATTTAGAAAAAAATGTCTCTCTGTTTCATTTTGTCCTCCATTATGGCACCATATGTGCTACTTTATTGTACAGTGATGTAAAAAAAGATGAGAGTGTAAAGTTCAGTTTTAAAATTATATCATTCCATCAATGCAGTTTCTTCGGTTGGTGCTGTTCCCACCATTAAGTCCAAAGTGAATCACCAGACTATTTGGTCTACGCCACTGTAATCCATCGAAGGAAAAAAAAAAAGAAGCAAACATCACGTTGACTGGTGTTTTGTAACAGCGCAGGATGTGGTGATGCATCATGTACACACAAGCGCATTCACAAATACACACACACACACACACTCACACAGACACACTCACACACACAGACAGGCAGAATGCTGCAGAACCTCAGGAGACTTTCCACAGGGTTCAATAAAGCTGGCCCAAATCCCCTACCGTGTCATGTAGCAGCAGCTACACAAAATCAAGGATTTTCAACTCAGGATTGAAACTGAGCTTGAAGAAAATATATTGGAAAGAAAATATATTAGAAAGTGTTAAATACAGAGCTGGTGCTGGAGATAGGATTGACATGTGCACTCTAAAGCACATATACACCCATTTAGAGTGCACATATCTATGTCTACGGCCAAACTACTGCAAAGAATCCAGCAAACTAACTAACCTTAATCTCCATTCCTAGTATAGTGTTATAGACCCAGAAGTAATGTATCCAGGTAGATTGGGTGGTTTTTGGGTGCATCAGGGGGATGGGGTGATTCCGAGGAAGTGGAGCAGTACTCGATCCCCTGAGCTCCATCTCTCCCATTGACTTTGATTGCACAGTCTGCTCCACATGGCACATTAAGTGAGGCTCCCTCACTCTGCCTCTCTGTGGCTAACCTCATTATTCTTGTCTTGAAGGACTATATAGTAGAGCAGAATGTCCTTTACAACTCGGTAACCTATTTTCTTCTCGCCATCCCAGCCATCACGAGGACTAGCTGGAAACAATGTAATCGAGAAGCGAAATTGAATGCAGTACAATGAATCTGTCTGGTTTTTATTCCCTACGCAGGGATCGGGTGTAGGAAAAGAGTCTCTGCTCTCTGGTTTTTGAGGCGTGTGAAGAAAATATCATTATTAAATTTTTGTCAGTTGTTTGGAAAATACAAAAGAAAATTAAATAAATAAATTCAACCTTCAATATAAGTGCCCTATCCAAAACAACTGGAGAGACCATTCTGAATTGACATGCAAAAAATAAAAAAACAAACAAAATAAATTAAATAAATAAATATAACTTTCAATATAAGTACCCTATCCAAAATAAAAAAATAAAATTAAAAATTACAAAAAAACATTCAAAACGTCCTATCCAAAACAACTGGAGAGACCGTTCTGAACTGACAGACAAAAAATAAAAAAAAAAACAACAAAATAAATAAAAATATATAAATAAATAAATATAACCTTCAATATAAGTACCCCATCCAAAATAAAAATAAACAAAAAATATAAAAATACAAAAAAATAAAAAATAATACAAAAAAATTAAATAAATAAATACAACCTTCAATATAAGTACCCTGTCGAAAACAACTGGAGAGACCGTTCTGAACTGACAGGCAAAAAATAAAAAAACTAACAAAATAAATAAAAAATAATAAACAAAAATAATAAAACAAACAAATAAATAAATATAACCTTCAATATAAATACCCCATCCAAAATAAAAATAAATAAATAAAATTTTAAAAAATTACAAAAAAATAAAAAATTAATACAAAAAAATGAAATAAATAAATACAACCTTCAATATAAGTACCCTATCCAAAACAACTGGAGAGACCGTTCTGAACTGACAGGCAAAAAATAAAAATAAATAATAAATAATAATAAAATAAAAAAATAAAAAAATAAATAAATACAACCTTCAATATAAGTACCCCGTCCAAAACAACTGGAGAGACCATTCTGAACTGGCAGGCAAAATGACTGAGAGTTAATATTATTGGCTCCTCCTTGTGTTGACAGGTTTAGATGTTGGTGGTCCACAGTGTTTTCTGTTCTCCCATTCATGGAAACTAGGACTGAATTTGTTTTTTGAGCAGACATTGTATTAACATCAGCCAGAATGTGAGAAGCACTTCACCTTGGGTTTTTCTTTCCTTCATACATCATCAGTAACCACTTTATCCTGGTCAAGGTCACAGGGATCTAAAGCCAACCCCAGCAACACTGGGTGTGAGGCTGGAATACACACCTACAGGCAATTGCCTAGAGTACATAGAAATCCCCAATCCACCTAGTGGAATATTTCTGGAAGGTACAAGGACTCTAGAGAACCTTGAGGTTGAGAACCCGTGTTGACTCTAGAGAACCAAGGACTCTAGAGAACCTTGACCTTGAGAACCCGTGTTGACACTGGGAGAACAGACAGTACCCAGAGCTCTGGATCAAACTGGAATTTTCCTCAAACTCAACTAAAGCCATCCTTTAAACTTTCTTCCTGCAGCTTGCATAGAAAATAAAGACACATGTTCAGGGGCAGCCTGTCTAATTAATAACTTCCTCTCAAATTAAACACATCTGTTGGCGGATAAAATCAAGAGCGGATTGTGCGACTCATCTCTACCAGATGGCATCAGAATGCCAGAGTAAAAGGAAAGCCCACTGAGACGTGCTAAAGCCACTCATTACTGCAAACATTTTAAAATTCCTGCACATGCTACGTCTGGCTATGGTTCAGCGGCATGTTTTGGACATTGATACACACCAATCAAAAGCAGGATCTGCGTAAGCTCTATGTAGATCAGCTATCCAGGTGGTGATCAATAGCACTTTGTCTATGGAGCTTGATTGATCTGTTCAAATAGTTCGCTTGAACAAAGCCTGGCAAATTATTTCTATACGCTCTTTACAATCTCCTTTCTATATTTTTAACCCCATTTTTTTCACTGTGTAAGAACACCGCTCAGACTGCTCTGTACTGTGCTCAGACAGTAACGAATCAGTGTGACAGACTCTCAGCTGGGCTTGGCTGGGGTAAACTCAGCAGGGCAGAGAAGCTACAATGGAATCAATAGACATGACAACATGGTGGAAGCTGGGAATCCAACGGCCAAGAGAAAAAAAATCTTCCCAGTCCCAGCAGGCTACAGTTTGAGAGATGGATAATCAAAAGAGCAGTATTCTCTGCTGAATCAAATCCCAGAAGGTGATGTCTATGTCTGTACAGACTGCACAATACATTTTGAGGACAAAAACTGCAACAGCATTATCCCTGATTTATTCATTAATTATTTTTAAAAAACTTTAGTCAGGGAAAAACTTGAAAAATCAACATATTGATTTGTGCCACCACAAGAAGCCAGAACAGCTCCAGTGCACTTTCTCCTAGTTTCTAGAACTCTCTGAAACTGTACTGAAGGCATTGAACACCAAAAAGATAAACAAGATATTCCCTCCATTGGGAATTCCGTATTCTGATATCCCTCGAATGTTGACAAATTGTTTTTGCTATCACGTCCTACATTCTCAGTCACCTGAAGAACAGCTACTCATTTTTCCTTACACAGTGCCACTGTCTTTACTATAAAGGAAATCACATTGAATTAACAAAATCTTTGCTATTATTTTAGCGACTCAACAACTCAAAATTAAAATTCTGATAAAATAGCCTGTGCACACATTATGACTTCATGACCTCGCATCTTCTGGCTTCATTACGTTCACCATTAACTTTCAGCACAAGATAACAGAATGTGTTAGACCAAGCAATATTTTCTAAGCTTCTGAATAATGAGCGTTGAATACTTAGTTCAATTAACAAATCTGCAGTGATTAATGTGATAATAACTAGGTCTAGTCATGCAGTAATGCACTGGCAATATACTAGACTCCTATTAGACGTTTACTTCACTGCTTGCCATCTTCTCATTGATATTTCATCAGATTGTTTTTATTTGTCATTTTTATATCATGTTCTGCTTTTTATGCGACATTGTATTACATAAAGCAGCATTAAAAACCATTGGTCTAGAAACTACTGAAAACTGAAATCTTCTGCCCAAGAAGAACCCATTTACCATGTAAGCATGTGATTCATGCTTCCATGGTAAATGGGTTCTTCTTGGGCAGAAGATTTCAGTAAAAATCAACTTAATCAAACAGTGAACATGAACACTTTCCATATGTAAACACTGACAAACCTTCTGGATTTAAATCACTCACTTTAAGTGGTCAGCTCTGAATATGGCCTGGATGTGCCCACTCGCAACCAAAAATTTCCAACCCAACCGTAATAAGTGATGTTTTTTCTCGAAGATCTGATTATAGCTTTCCCTTTAGTCACTGTTGCTATTGAAACTCAGCCAGTTGAAAAGTCTTCCTAACTGAAGCTCCTGCTGTCTATGCTCCATAATACATCCACTTCTAAAGTCATATAGATCTTGGCATCTTGAGCCAAAATGGAGGTCCAGAGCACCTGTTTAGCCAAAAAAAAAAAAAAAAATTCCAAAAAGCATGGCGTGATGTTAATTGCTTCACTGTATCTTGCATTAGACGCAATTAAGAAACATTCATCTAGACCTTTTTCTTCTTCAAGTTTAGGAGATATAATGCTGACAAGTATACACACACAATAAGCACTTTTTATTAGGAACACTATACTGAGCATTGCTCTCAAAACAGGCTCAGTCCTCAATGGTTTGGATTCTAAAGGATTCTACAAGAATGGAAACATTCATCTGAGATTCTGCTCCAAGTTGACAGGACTTCATCACGCAATTCCTGTGAATTTCCTGCAAATCTCCTACTTTTCCACATTTACAAGCAGTTCCACTGAATTCAGATCTGGTTACTGGGAAGGCCACTGCAGAACAATGAGCACATTGTCACGTTCAGGAACCCAGTCTGAGACAACTTTTGCTTTGTGCATTATTATGCTGGAAGTAGCCGTTAGAAGAGGGTCAAATGTGGAGATGAGTGAATCCAAATGGTTAGTGACGATACTCAAACAGACGGTGGCATTCAGTTGATGATGGTTATTAACATGCCCAAAGTGCGCCAAAAAAAACCATTCAGCTTGACTACTGACAAAATGCAGGTTGGGTCCATTGATTCATGCGGAAACTGAAATTCATCAGACCAGACTACATTTTTCCTGGTGAGCCTGTGCCTACTGCAGTGTCAGCTTTCTGTTCTTGGCTGACAAACGTGGAACCCACCATGCTTCTGCTGTTATAGCTTATCTGCCTCAAGGTTTTATATGTTGTGCATTATGAGATGCTTTTCAGCTCATCGTAAATGTACAGAGTGATATCTGAGTTACTGAAGCCTTTCTGTCAGATCAATTCATCAACAAGGCATTTCCATTCTTCAGTACAGAAGTGGGCCAGGTTTTCATTTCACTGCTAGTTATATACTGTATATAACAGTGTACATGACAAATAAATCAAATCTTGAATCACTGTCTGTTTTTGTTTTCTTTAATGAACCACTAAAATGAAACTCTAGAAATATAAAAATCCCAGGAGATCAGCATTTACAGAAATACTCACACCAGCCCATCTGGCCACAGACAAAATCACTCAGACTACATTGTGCCCCACTGTAATAGATGATTAATGGTGAACATTAACCGAAGCTGCTGGCCCGTATCTGCACAATTTTATGCGCTGCACTATTGCCGCATGATTGGATGATTAAATAATTGCATGAAGGTGTAGGTGTACAGGTGTTCGCAATAAAGTGCTCAGTGAGTGTAAACATGTCCTGCTCTACAATAAGACTGATTATGCTGACAATATACTGACAGATATGGACTGTTCACTTTAAAGATGGCATGGAGTGACTAAATAGATCACTCTGTCTTTCTCCGAAAGCCTGCCACCGAAGTCAGAGTCACCTTCACAAGATCTCGATCATCTTCCCGGCTGCGAGACCCAATGTAAACAGTGGTAGGTTTTAATTATACAGTGACTCGACCATCCATCTGCAATCCTCAAATTAATTCGAATTACTTAGGACTATGCAGAAGATAAGCAACCATAAAAATATGGGGAAAAAATGTGTGATTTGTGCACAAAAAAAATACTATATTGAAACCTATGTTCTGGACTATTATATGAATATAAATGCTTATTAAGAACACCGGCATTAACCAAGCACTTGAGACACGTGACAGATATTTAGAGCGAGCCAGTCATACTTTGATGCTTGTATCAGCTCTTTGGTCACTACACACACGCACACACACACTGCAGGTACTGTGAGAAACAAGGCTCAGTAATAAGTGAACGTCTCCTCAGGCTTCCCAAACACATCAAGAAGCTTTAGCTTTGACAAGAATAGCAGAAGGCGATGCACGTCATCGTCCACACTGCTGCCAGTCCCTTTCCTACTTTCCAGCAAAAGTTCCACAATGACATGGGGATCCACAACAGTTAGGGACTATTAGAGATAACTGAATTAATAATGATGCAGTGCTGAAATGGAAACCATTACACTGCTTCAACTGGCATTTCTGATGATAAAATCATGTCTGATACAACACTGTCTAGTGTAAGTAATTGCATAATCGCCTCAACAGATCAACATACAACGTTGCCAACAATGTAGGTCTTTCATTGTTTTTAATTTTGCAAAATAAGTCAGTGTGTCGCTCCAGGGTACATATCACAGATTATGCTGTTCACACTTTATATTAATGAAGCTGGATAAAGGCTGAGCAACTCTTTCTTCAGCACAGACTGCACAATGATTATTTGCAAGGGTTGATAAAGTAGGACATATTGGGCCTACAAACTGCTTCTATAAATTATTAAATGTAATGTTGAATTCAACTCAGAAACTGCCTGTGGTTACAACTTCATATTCTTCACTCTGGAAAAAAAGATCCCTCTGTGTATAAAACTATATTCATGCTGTTGTCTGATGTTGATTAAACCAAAGAAATTCATTTGAAAACATGTTTCATTTGTATTTCATTTGTATAACAGTACGGCATTAAGATTTTACGTATTTGTAGATTAATCACGAGTTGTGATTAGTGACGGAAAAGACAGAAGCTACAATGAGACATAATCCACCCAAGGTGGCTTTTAGTGAAAGCATGATTGTGATTTGTTCTCATTTTGTTAGCTAATAGTGCCGTTTCATTTTCTTTCTAGGTTTCTATCTTAAAATGCCGTCTATTATTCTGTAAACGCAGTAATGAATAGGAAACTTAGAAATTTAAGCCTGGACCTGTCAAAGGATTTAAGGGGTTAATCAGTCAATTAAATTTACTGTAAACAAAGTACATCATTTCCATTGTATGTGACAAAATGTCTCCGTTCTCTAGCTTTTCAAAGAGGCTACTTTCGCATAATTGCTCATCATGAGAGTGGAAATAATCTTTATCATAAAACGAGGGACTGAATCAAATCTTTGAATCTTTTATAGTGTAGGTCTTTTTATTTTTTCTTGAAAGCCAAGACATAATGCTGTGAACTTCTATAAAAAAATAACAACCCTGAATCATTTCTATAGGCCATTCATATATTCAGGGATTCATCTTTTATATATATATATATGTATATATATATAAAAATCAAACTCCTAGTGTCCTATATTGCTCATGGATGAGTCAGGGGACCTAATGTGTCTAAAATGAGTGTCAGGTTCATTCTCTCTAAAAATCATCTCTTGTAATGAGTAAATGGATTGTAAATTGACTTAAAAAGCAATTACGGCCATAAAGACGGGCAGCATGACAGAACTTTTCAGTTTGTGCTCAATATAACCTTGATGCATTTGCTTATTAAAGCAGAGCAAGGTCTTCATTTAAAACAAAGACAACAGGTGAAATTGAAGATGTTTTTTTCGTCCATGAAACCATCTTGTAGTTGACAGTACTTTGAGCTAACACGTTAGGCGTAATGCTGTCTATATACAAAACATATGCAAACAGAGAGTTAAAAGTAGAGAACTCATTTGCCCATGAACTGGCTTCTAGATTATTACATTCATCCCCATTTCCAGCCTGAAGGAGGTCATGACTGAAATAACTTCACAGGAGGGGGATCTGTATATGCTTAGGTCTTTAGGCACAAGTGTTTTCCCAGTTATTCCCCTAGAGTCCTATTGCACTGCACTGCACTAAATATTTTGGTACAGTTCCTTCTCTACCGCACCCATTTTATTCTCAATCACACATGTTAGAGCACCGAGAAGGAAAAGCACCAATATACAATTACAAGTTCTCTTCAGGTGCAAAACAACTAGAAGTAAGGAGAAAAATAAAACACAAAGGTAAAACAAAAATAAATGAAAGAAATATAAAGCTAATTGATTACGTATAAATAAAAAGCAGTAAATAGCAAACTATTTATTGAATTGTGCATTACGGTAATAGCAGCGAGTTGTGACAAGGAAGGTAAGAATAATGTAATATGTTAATATTAACATAGGCAAAAAGACTGGTGGGCAAATAAAGAGTGCAGTAGAGTAGTTTACACACTACAGCACAAACAAAACGTACAATATGAGTAAACGTCCGGCTAGCACTTTGGTTACATAGTTGTCTTAAGGCTGTAGGAAAGAAATTGTCTCAGAATCTGTTTATCTATGTCCACATACTACAGACCCATCTGCCACATGTGTTTGCATGTAAGTGTATTTGCATGTAAGAAAAGAATCATAGCTTATGCCCTATTAAGGATCTTGCTGGTGAGCTACATAATACATCAAATTATTTATCTGTATATTTCCCAGCAAAGTTTAGTATTCTCTCCGCTATAACACAAATAGTCTAAACAATTCAGACTTAAAAATAGGATAGATTAGTTAATAAGACCGATAAAACACAGGTTACCAAATATGGTCTTAGATTAACATTTAAGTGCACTGGTACCCTGGTAAAAACAAAAAACAAACAAACAAAAAAGACCTGCCTCACATTTTAATGCACAGGTTCCAAGTTATGGTCCTGGAGTACTCTTAATACTACATTATCAATGCACAGGTTCCTAACCCTGGTCCTGGACCACCCCCTCTCCATCACATTCATTTTAATGCACAGGTTCTGGACAACCCCCTGTCCTGCACATTATTGGGTCCTGCTCCAGCCACAACACCCACTTTAAATCCATAAGCAATTTACATTAGGTGAAGCTGAATCAGGTATGTTGTGCGCACATAAAATGATCAGGCGGGGGAAAAAGGGGTCTCCCAGGACCATGGTTTGGGAGTAAACTATGATTTCTGGTACTAAACTAACATCATCAGTGCACATATTTAGCAGTAAAGCCAAGGTAAAGGTAACACGTGTAATTTAATTGGAATGAGACCCCGAGTGTAGCGATTAAGAAAGGTCACGTGACTCAAGAGCGCTTCCCTAATTATTTGTTTGTTTTGACCAAATGTAGCTGTAGAAAGTTCGCGTCCGGTTGAGTGATACTCATCAACCGGTTCTAATTGTGGTGCTCCGTATTCCTTATTCTCATCGCGTCTCAGAGAGAAGAAACCACATGAAGAAAAAGAAGAAGAAGAAAAGGAGCGGAAGCCCGCGTCTCACCGTCGGAGTCCTTGAAAGGACGATGGCCATGACATCCTGGATTTCTTGAGACCGGGGCGACCGCCGGTGTCCACGGCATACGTGCGCTCCATCGTCCTCGGACAGAGGTATTTTTCGTTGTCCGAGAAGCCGCGCTGTCTCACCCGGTGGCTCTTCCGCGCTCCGTGGCACTGCTGAGACTGGAGCTGAACCTGAACGTGAACCTGAGCCTGAGATTGAGGCTGAAGAGCCGCTTGGTCCTGTTGTCTCCACAGATGTTTGGGAGCTTGAATATTCTCCCCGCTGCTGGGAGCGAGGCACGGAGCCTTCACCCCTCCACCGGCATCCATACTCGCGCTCTTATGTATATAGAAATATATTTAAAACACACACACACACGCACAGACAACTTATCCGATGCTCCTAAAGTAACTTACGGCTGTCAGTTCCACAAAGTTAGAGACTCCTTAAATGGTCAAAAAATTCAATTAAGCCACTTTACAGTGAAACATGGCTGCTTATAAATAACACTAAGCTATTCTCCACCGCGTTTAATTTTCTCCGCAGTCGCCTGGAAGAATAATATTTACTCATTCGCTTCAAAGTCATATTTGGATGTTTTAATCCTATTTTGTGCTACCTACAGAAATACGACTTTCTTTCTACAGGAATTTAAAGTCCATATAATCACCCAGCGTTTACAGCTTAGTAGTGAACAGGAGAGCGCGCTTGCCTATAAACCTTCCCAGGCGCGCGACTGGCCACGCCCACTTCAACAAAGCGGCGCCCATTAGCAGCTCCCATCCCAGGCAAAGAACTCGGGATCCGCCTACTAGGTAAGCTTCTACACACCATTCATGCTATTGTCTGAAAGGACTTGTGTGACGTTTTCAGCAAAGCAGAACAATTCCTTACATGCACATGCCTGTGAATGATGTACAGAGTTCACTCTTTATTGTCACATGTCTTCAGGATACAGAGTATACAAATACTAATAGATTCCTGTGTTACAGTAACATGCCCTTCAAAGTAAAGTAACCAACAACACAAGAACAGGAGAAGATAGTTGCACATGATGTCCGTGAGGAAGGTACTGCACAGGTTTCAGACTGGTGCACATAATATGAACAGTGCAGATTATGTGATAGAGATACACTGCAGGGCACGCAGACATACATGGATGATTTGAAGGGCAGATGAGATGACATGGTGGGCTTGCGTTGCTGCATCACTGCTCCAGAGTCCATGGTACAAACCTCAGTTCAGGTGTATGTGTGGAGTGTCGCATGTTCTCCCTTTGTGTGCATGGTTTTCCTTGTGGATTCACACTACTAGGTGTGAATGAGTGTGTTCCTGGCATAGGCTGTGAATGCGCCATGACCTTGACCAGGAAAAGATTAATTTATACATTCCTCTGCAGAGTCATGGTGGAGCCAGATTTTTTTTCTTTCGAACAATGGGAATGAGGCAGGATTTATGACTCTGAATGGTATATACTATTCACATGTTAATGCCTATTTGGGAGCAATTTTTAGAGGTGTGAGTCCACAAGGGCAGTAACACAGACAAGTGAAGTGTCATCCCTATCCATTGCACCATCATGCTACAGAAGATAAATGAATAAACTATTGTCACTGCTGCTACGGTTATTGGGTAAAGCTACATTTAAGATCATTAGGGTGGAGCCATAAATTACTGTCACTACACAAATTATTTGTTAAGTACTCCAGGTTGCCATGTCAGTTCATTTAATGGTCTAATCCATCAAGTTCTAGTTTCCTCTCAACACAGGTGACAGGTGCTGATGCTTTCCTGTAGGTGTAAAATCCAAACAGTAATCTGACAGAAAGTGCTGAAGCACAAAATTTCACTCGCCTTGACCATGAAATTGCATTTGATAATAAATCTGTTCACTGGTCGTCCTTTCTCCTTATCAGATTTTCAGTCAGACATCATTATCTTTTACTTCCTCTGTTCAAGCATAGCATGAAACCTAACAACTGTGAGGCTGACTTTCCAACATCTGAAAGCACCAGGAAGCCTAACCTAATATGTGCTCGCAATAAAGTTTAGCAAGATGAACATTTATAGTATAAACCGAAACTGAAACTCCTGAATGTTTTATGATTTTTTTCTTTTTCTTTTTTTAACTTTTCTAACAGTGCACAGAGATAACATTCTCACGCGCTAAATTAAAAAAAGAATTATGGATCAAATGGGACCTTTTTTGCAGCTTCCTTGGATCAACCAGTCACGACCATAGTACTATGGAGGAGGTGAAAAGACAAATTTCCACCCTTTAAAGAGCAATAAAGGTTCATCTTGAATCTTAATCATCGTAACAGTAGAACCACATTCTTATGGTTCTTATAATAATGTCCTAATATCACTATATCACACAACCCCACACTATACATTCACTATAATATGTCATATTCATTTACACAATGGTATTACACATTGTTCCAGACAGCAATTGAAATAACATCAATAGGTATGTGTACATTCTCCAAATTATGAATACAAGCTCATTTATTATGAGCCTTGAATACTAATGTACTTTCCCATTATTAACTTTAAAGGACAAACTACATAGATCGACTAGTGGTTGAGGTTACCACATATAGAAAATCAATCATTTATTCAGGGTCAATTTCAACCTTCATTAACAGCTGATTGCAGTCCTGCCTTGAGGGTATGCTGGAAATGAGTACGCTTCATTAGCAAAGGTGCATCATTCTACCTAGTGAAATAATAAATTTGCATTTAAAGAGGGAGCACACAAACATGTATTAGAGATACCCTAACATTTTGAATTAAGCACCACTATAATCTTTAGAATGAAACCTGTGACCTGAAATGATATCTGAGATTTATTTGCATCGAGATTTATTTTTGCAACAATTTTCTTTTCTTTTTAAACTTTTATTGACATATTTGGCGCCAATACCCACAATGCTGTTCGACTACCTGATGATAGTGCTGCCAGTCATGACCGCGGCTCTCTCGCTCCTCGTCTATACACTTACTCTAACAGGCCAGAATCCAAAGCTTCACCTTTCATGCTTATACCACCACCCACACCATCACCTTCGTCATCTCACAGATCACTAACTATCAAAGAGGAGTGACTCAGTGTGATTCAGTGTAACTGCATATAGCTACATTGCATTCTGGTCCTCTTTTAGTTTTTTCCCCACTAACTACACTGGATTTTTTTTATATGATATATGATATCATTGATATGATATTAAATGTTACGGCAATATGGTGACTGAGAAAAGAAGTTAGTTTTTAGTAGCTAACAACAAAACTGTAATCCTTTAGGTTTAAGATCATGTATATTTTTTCTCTTGTTAAACATCTTCTTGAATGTGCTAGCAATCGATACCTAATGATATCTCATAGAAATTACACATTAGCACCAGAATTGAGAAAACACATCATAACATCGTAATAGATAATTTTCCTATACAACTGATGTATAGTTAAAAAATACACTG
Source organism: Hemibagrus wyckioides (assembly GCF_019097595.1). Classification (NCBI taxonomy): domain Eukaryota; kingdom Metazoa; phylum Chordata; class Actinopteri; order Siluriformes; family Bagridae; genus Hemibagrus; species Hemibagrus wyckioides. The sequence goes on along the minus strand of NC_080714.1, from coordinate 22,469,338 downwards.
CTGATACTGGTTTAAAGACTGGCAGGTTAAAACACTGCATATCGTGAAAAAATGGGCTGTTGCAAGCAGATGGCAAAGCAAATATCTCCGGTGTATTTCAGACCATATGCCAAAGAGGCAAACTGCTCTTGCACGTAGCTTAGCATCTGATTGACAGCTCTCAGTCTCTTGATGGAACACATGCCACTTATCTCATTTATTTGACATGAACACCAACAATAACAAATTGTTGTTTTGACAGGAATGCCTCTTCCTTCTAACCTTCACGGCTCAGTTGACAGCGGACACTTTCGACTGAGCTGACGCCGCGGACTACTCAAATTCAGCATGGCGGAGCTGCTACGGTATTCACATCATGACCCAAATTGCAAACACAGAACTCATTATTAATGGTGTAATGGTGTAATCATGGTTCTGAGCTAAGCATCGCTCATTTCTGAGATTCATTTTACACGGCAAATCCGAATGCAAGCACGAGTTCAAAGCTGTCGTTCACCAAACGAAAGAACATTCATTCGGAAAAGAAGTAATTCAAACACCAGCATGAAATTATTCATATAACTCAATTTACTTGCTAGACAAGTGTACCAAACTCCACACTGTTGTATGACATTGTTGTAACGTCACATTTCCTCAACTAAATCTGCACTGACAACATTATTTTATATATGACATCCATTGGAATGAAATGTATGGGATGGCAAAAGAAACCTAGTGGAGCCAATTTCTGCATTATTACGGTTCTTTCAACCGAAACAAACATCTCAGCTGTACCTCAGGTTCCTCAAATAGACACAAGTCACCTGTCAGAATCTATAACCCAAAGAAAAGCTTGGTGAATAAAGGTTAAGCTGCATGCAGTACCTGCTGTTCTCTGCAGAGGTGATGGCGATGAGCGGCGGAGCTCTCAGGGGGAGGCTGGTGGGTCGCGGCTGTGCCGTCTCTGTCTCTGGCCTTCTCTCGCAGTAGTACTGCTCAGCCTGGCGGAAGGCCAGTGGCGGCAGCTGTACACTGCGACACGAGAGCCTCCGCACTGTAAATGGCTCCAAGCAGGTGAGCGGACATCCATCAGGAGACAAGGAGGAGTCCGACACCTGAGCAAGAAAAAGTCAGAGTGGGAGATCTTCAGATTTTCTGCCACTGAGATCTTGTTTTTTGTTTCTGGAGACTTTTTGTGTAGAAAGTCATGACCAGGGTTTCATTCTTGTTCTAGTAAGCACAGACAGATCCATTAGTGGGCTCTAAATATACATCCTTTATTTCGCAACTCTTAAAATAAAAAAACGTACCTTTTCATTATAAAGAAACCTATTAAGACCTTTCACTTTGTCTTGCGAGTACATCGTTCTCATTTGATTATATTGTCTTTCTTCTCAGTGGGATTAATTCAGAAACTTTGACCCTACTTGACAAAGACAAACTGAAATGAACTGCAGTAACAAAGATATTAAATGAGTTACTATGTTTCTATGTAGAAAAAGAAAATATTCAACTATATATCTGTATATTTTCTACTAAAAATGGGGACATTTTAGATCCATTTCAGCCAATTATCCAAGCACCTAGCTGACTGACAGACAGACACTGAAAGCCAAGGTAACTAGCTACCTAGCTGGCAAGGTAACTCACTAGCTCAACAGCTTGTGTTACTGGAAACTCTACATACACATGCACTACAATTACATGCATTTATGCCTTTAAACACACTGATCAAGTTGGTTCACTGAGAATAATTCAGCACAATGATAAGGGCAAATCCAGCATTATGGGTGTGTGACATTTGCTAACAAAATGTCTCACAGTGGAGACAAGCTTAGGATCAGTTTGCACATGTTGTCAAATAAACTCCTGAGCAGAATGCAGGTAAATAAAAATTTTTTTTAAAAAAACCCCACACACAACTTTATTGTATGAAACTGTAATGCTTTACATGTTAAAAAATATCAGAAATGTATCAGGAGCTATACATTTTCTGAAAAACAAGAAGTTACAGAAATCACGTCTTTTCCCCCCATTCTGATGTCTGAACTGAAGTTCTGGCCACATGTACAGATTTACAAGAGTTCCTATTAAAGTGGACAGTGTGTGTGTGTGTGTAAGATTTTTTCACCCCATATTTGTCATGATATGCATGCGTGTCAGCATAAACTTTTCCTGTGAAACTTTATGGATATGACTCAGCTGTGGAACACCGTGACTTGCAAATGTGAGGCTTATAAATTCATGAGGCATTTCTCCATATAAAGCAAGTGTACACATATTTCAGCCATTCCCCTGTCATTCTAATGCCTAGTCATAACACGATGAAAAACAGGGGTCTGTTGATCCCTTTCTCTTTTTTTCCCAAGCAGTATAATATGCCTGGTTGAATAATGTTGTTTTTGTGTGGTGCGCTCTTCATATTTGATGTATGAACAATGCAATTTTCTCTATAATTCGACCAGTTATGTGAAATCCAGTGAAATATACATAGAGATTATTTGACTTGTGGCATGCAAATACAAACAGACTTCACTTTCGAAGGTATATTAAAAAATAATATCATATTAATAATAGTTTTTATCAGCATTATTAGTTGTATTATACCAGTTTTGGTAGTACATACTGTATATCAGACACATCACAACTGGAGGGCTGTTTTCGTCCACAGCTGAATAAAGACTCGTTCCTCCTTCCAGAAATGTTAAATCAACATCTATTTACAGAAAATCTATTTAACTTTGCTAAATTACAGCACATTGTTAATCTCTTTATTGTTAGCATTAGATTATCGGGATCCACCATACAAGTCTCTGAATGAGTCACGAATTAGAATCACAAATCTGAGACAGCTCATCAGGACTGTGGGATAAAGAGTCACTGTTTATTTTTTTAGTCAGTGCTGTCTGGGAGGAAATAAATTGAAAAACGCAATCGAGGAGGAGGGTTCTAAGTGTGTGTGAGTGTGTGAGTGTGAAGGTGGGGCACACTTTGCAACAAGGTGGGCAAGAGGGAGCAGTTATCATTTTTTCATTTCTTGTAGCATATGATACCAGCAGCTTTGACTCAGTAGTATAACCAACCATTCCTTACAACCTTTATTTTCCTTTTAAAATGTCTCTGAGGTTGGATTTGACAGGATGACAGAAAAAGGTTTTAAGCTCCTCTTTACAGTAAGCTGGAACTAAATGCGGTGTTTGGCACTTCAGCGACGTCATGCTATCACATCCACCATGGACAATTCATCTAAAGATCACCAGAAGACAACCTACCTCATAGTTCGAATGCCTTCTTAGCTTGTTTTGCTGATTGCCTGGGTATCGCGTGTTTCTCTTGGTTACTCTACTAGTTTATTAGTTGTGTGTTTTTCTGCTTTTGTTGCTTGGTATTTGTATTGTTCCCTTTTGTATTATGTTGTATTGTGGACATTCCTGTTGTCGCTTATGTGTGTATATGTGTGTGTACGTCCTTCTCAGATTTCTCTTTATATTTGTATGTTTATTCTCTGAGATTTTTACCCTTGCTTTACACTACTATGCACCAATACGCTAAGGCAAAAACCCACAATAAATTCTGATTCTGTGAAGGTAATAAAAATGTGTAGCTTTTAGCTCACTATACATCTTACATACATCACTATGCTAAGCTTTGTTGCCAAACCAAGTTAGTTCCACTAGCCTCTTATACTCACTAGCATCGCCAACGATCTCTGCTACTTCCTTCCAAGCTTTTGTGCGCAATTAACGAGAGGTCGGATTTGACAGGATGACAAAATAAGGTTTTAAGCTTTTCTACTACAGTAAATTGGAGCTAAACACAGAAAGGAAACATAGTTTTGAGTAGAAGTCATGTTGAAGCACTAGAGGTACTTCACAGACTTCAATTGGGTCAGTTTGCTTGTAGTGATGTCATATGGTGTCCTCCACCGTGGACAATTCCTCTAGAGATAACCTCTGTCATAGTTTGAATGCCTTTCTTGGTTGTTTCGTTGCTTGCCTGAGTACACCTGTCTTGGGTTTAGTCCCCTTTTATTAGTCCTGTGTTTTCCCTCTTTAGTTGCTTGCCACTTATTTTTTATTTTTTTTTTTGTATTGTATTGTGTCATGGTTATGTGAGTGGTTATCCTCTATTGTAATTCTCCATTGTAGATTCTTGTTTTGTACCCTTTGTTGTTTTTCTAGCTTTCTGAACCTTGCCTTGGCTGTTTTTGTTTCGTTTACACTATATTGTAAAAAAAATAATGAAAGCCTGCACCTGCATCCACCGCCCTGGATTTGTTATACATAACTAATTTGCATAGAGTTGACAAAAAAGTTCAGATGTTGCTTGTTGCACTGCTTTATTTATTGAAGTGTGAACAAGAACAAGAATCAGCCCTCATTTTCTTTTGGTCAATGTAGTTACAGAGATATGTTCCCAAAGATTTAATATTGATAGGGTAATAGTATGGGTGTAGACAGCTACATCTTTTTACTTTTCAGCAGTCTAACAGCGGTGTTTATAGCTATCATAGCACTAGTACCATTACCATAAAGACTATCAAAACATTCTGATACTGGCTTATTATTCATTAGTATTCAGAGCAGCATGAATTCAACCTCCCAAAATCCACCCTGCTCTTATCCCACAGTTGTGGTTCTGGCTGTTGAATAAACTTTCGGCCAAGGAAAAACCTCTGTTTTTCTCAGGTTAGTCAGATAAAATTCCATTGTATGAACATAGACAGACACTTTTCCCAAAATTAATTAATTGTTGCATAAGTACGGCACAATTATTGTGATAAATCATTCATAATTCATCAGCAGCAATCTAAACTTTAATGATTTGTGGAATAAAACTGTTGCGAGGAGGTCTAGCTGCGGTTGAATGTCTATAGCAGAGTGGAATCAGTGATATGCTACAGAGGCAACGCTACAAACTGCTTTTCCATTATTTAAACAGTCTGGATGGGAGTGTTATAATTATCTGCAAGACGTACATGATTTATCATTACAAAACAGATCATTTCAAACAAAATATTTACTACCCCAGTGAAGTATGTTTAAGTCGAATTTGGCTGTTGGGGTTCTTTATACAGCACCTTTTTCAGTAATAGAGTTATGAATTAACTATTTCTTCTGCTCTCCCTGCCTCAGATATTCTTTATTCTTTATGAATTTCATTTCAGAATTCAGCCTTCGGGTGCAAACCAACCTCGGTGCACATTAACTGGCTGGCAAAAGTATTGACCTCTGGAATTTATCATTCTGAATAACAAAGGATAAATACACATTTTCTGTTTGTAAATTTTTATTTATTGAACTCATGCTCTCTTACAGAGAAATTCCAAAGTCAAAATCAATTATGGGTCAGCAAGTTTGAAAATCACCAAGTTTGCATTTTTCAGGTTAAAAATCAAAACCCGAAAAATGCTGAATGCATAAGTATTCAACCTCTCCAGTGTCCGGAAATCTCCTAGATGGAAGAGTCCTAACAAGGACCCAGTTGATTTCCACCTCAGTTATACTGTCACTGAAGAGACATTTACTGTCATTCTGAAGGAAAGACTAAGCAGCGTTCTAAGATAAGTTAATAGAACTACATAACACTCTTGGATCAATAGAGATGAAGTTTAAGCTGTATTACACCAGCTGAGCACTACAAAGAGAAGACCCTCACATGCTGTAGGAGCACCGGCACCCATTTCAAGAGCTCTGCATAATTGAGGACTGTATTGGAGGCTGGCCAGAAAGAAACCATTGCTCAAGAAGAGCTCTATGAAAGCATGAGAGTGATTTTTTGAGCATGTGTGGCACAAACTAAACATGAGCCATAAATCAATCAACATCATCCCTACAGTGAAACATGGTGGTGGTAGCACCATGCTTTGGGGATGCTTTTCATCATTAGAACTTGGCCTGCTTGTCAAGGCAGATTGGGTAGAGCAAAAAAAAAAAAAAACTGTAGGGTATTACAAAAGAATCTGCTCCAGTCTAAAAAAAAAAAAAAGCTGGGGGGAAAAATGTCACCTCACCTTTCAGCTGGACAATGGTCTCAATCAGAAAAACCTGAAACAAGTCTGCCTTGAAAAATGGTCAAAAATCACTCACAAAAGCTGGTCAGAGCTTAGGGTAACAGACCTGAAGCTGTTAAAGAAAAAGGTACTAATATGAAGGGATTGTAGAAAGGTTGGGAAATATGAATCAATCTGAAGGGTGTGAAAATGAATAGAAGTACAAAATGAAAGAATTATCAACCACTTGACACACAGATGTGGTTTAGCTCATTTGTCTTGGTCACATTATTCATTCTTTCATTCTCATTAACAAGTAAAGTGAATAAAATGAAGTTTTATAGGCTTATACTGAATAGTTATTTAATCGTTAAGATTAAGTACTGCCTTTAGGTAGTGCAATACATTTAACCATTTGTCCATTATAGCAAACACTGTCTAAAATCAATACTCATAAATGGCAAATGTTGGCAAAGAAAAACAACACACTGAGCCACCATGTGTCACCAGAACAGCTTGAGTGTACACCGGCGTAGAATCGACGAGTCTCCGGAACCTTCTTCAGAATGATTACCTCTCGACTGGTGCCTTGGTGATGGTGTTACAGAGCGCTGTCGAACACACCACTCCAAAATTTAGGTATTCAACAAGGCCCTAGCATATGATTCATATCTTTTTCATGCTCCTGAAACCACTCAGTGAGCCCTTATGCCTCGCCTATGAGGAATGATTAGCACTCAGATATCTTATTTTTCTTTTTGCTTTTTTTTTTCCTGATCCAAAATCGAAGTTTATTGGACCTGCTCTGCATTTTTTATATATAGAGCATGCTGGAATATTTATTGCTTGATTATATATTATGAGATACACCTGTCTGAAAACATCTGCACCTGTAATGTTCCTTCACTCATTTATTCAGCTTTAATTTGCAACCTGTCACCAGGTATGCATTAATAGTGCACATCTTCTAAGCCATGCTTTCTCGAGTCGACGTACATTCTGAAGACTCCTAAACATTTCCTAGTTAAGAAAAGAAGGTGGCTGGCAGACCTACATAAGCTACAGATCAGACACTCATGATCAGCAGACCCCATATCCAGGGAGGAGATTTTGTTGCGTCAATGCAGTAACATAAGTGTTTTTATGATCTCTTGTGCCAATCATTCTTTGGCAGACCACTAACAGCTGTGCATGGCTAATCATTTAAACATCTTAAGTCAGAAACAGCAGCGCATGAGGGAATAGTTTTAATACAAAATTTCCATCTTAATTTATCCCCCCCACCCATCTTTTTTTCTGCCTCTCACCCTCACACTTTATCTCTCACTCTCTTCATGATATGAATGACATTCATCCAGAAGCTTCTAATGTTACACATATTACTTCATATGTGTGAAGCAGGACCACTAGCATGATAATCAGGTAAAATGTAGGTTGTCTGAAATCCCTTCATCCCTTCCCCTTTCACTCCTGTTATGACTGTCAATTCTGCCTTCTGTTGATTCCGAGCTCTGCAGACTGATAAGCTTTCCATCTCTGTGGACACACGTCTGTATCGATCAGCAAGATCTACTTTCACCATACTAGGCCCAGGGCATGTGGAAGTGCCCACTGAGATTCCTCAGTATGCTTCAACCTACCATTCAGAAGGTAGTGTATCCTGCTGATACTAAAAAACATGATTATATTTAGGGTTTGCTATTAGTTTTTTTTTATTTAACTCTTATTGTCAGAGGCCAAAAAATAGAATTTGCATCTGTTTTGGTTGTGACCATGTTCACCATTGAACTACTATGTCATGTCCACAGTATAGTTAATCACTCATATGAAAGTAGACACAGGCTTTAACACTATACTGTTGAGTTTTATACTTATTTCTGCTAGTAGTAATTCAAAATGCACAATGTTTTGGTATTGTAATGGTGATATCAAACCCATTCCCGCTCTCTGAAACGCCCCAAGTGCTTGTTCATACATCTAAAATATCAAGGTGTTATCTTCAACCACTAAAACTCTGTGTAATCTCAACAGAGGTAAAAACATCTCACACTGAAAGCCAACAGAAAGAGTCCTGACTAAATTTATAGCAGACTTGCAGCCATAAAATAATTCTTTTGTTTATACATGATTGAAAATGTCTGATAAGTCTTTTTCCACTCGGCTGGCAGAATGGAACACCAGTGAACTGGTAAAAAAAAAAGAGGGTTCATTCGTATTAGATAAGGTATTTTCTATTACTTTAGAACTGAATTACGTAAGATTCTGTTCAAAGTGAGCTTTCTCGGGCGAGAAACCCTTTCGAAACATTACCGTCATGAATGCACGGGTTTTGCCGAGCTTGTTATTATTCACCTAAAAGTCTTCATCTCATTCATAATTAATGATTTTTTGATTAGATAATGCTGGGAGCCACACAGAATGCCACCTCTGAACAGAAACATCAAGAATATATTTTGTCTTCTGGCCTGACCTTAAGCAGCAACGTGTTCCGCCCATGAAAACAAACAAGCTCTATTTGTCATGTTGTGAAGACTTGGCACGATTCACAAAGAAAGAAAAAAACAGCCATCATTCTTTTGGGATTTGTAGCCTAAGAGTAAATCAGCCTGACAAGATCTATATACTATAACGCTACAAGAATTTATTCAACCGTGACAAGAAGCAGCTAGATAATGGAACATGCGAGAAACCATCAAGGCTATTGCCAAGTACAACAATGATGGTCAATGCTGTGCTATGTATATGCAATGCTTACACTGAATACAGCTCTTGCATCTGAATGAAGTTTTATATGACACTCCAGTGAAGGTTTGTCTAAAATGTTGTGAATTTCCAGTATCTTTACTACTTTAGCAAACTTATGAGTTGTCCTTCAAAAATACAACAGACTGCCATCTTGATATCGCCAGCCTCTGAGTCTAGTTTTCAGACAGAATTATAGATCCACTTTAAAAGCATGATTCTGATATATTCCTGCCAAGTTAGCAGGATTATTAAATTCTGACACTGATGCCATAGAGCCAATGCTTTCTTTCTGAAAGGCTCTACTAAAAATTCTCACCCAATACCCCAATACTTTTATTCCATAGTCTCTTTTCCCTTCAAAACCTGGCACCTATATAACTATCTTCAAGAGCAACAAACATATTACCTATTTAAGCTAAAGTGTTATACAGCAAAAGCACATTAACCTCTCATAAACATTCTGCCTTTCACAAACAGCCTAATTATTACCTGCATGGAATACGCAATCATATCATTCAATAAGAGTAAATAAGCAAACGTTAGATTGAATTAATGATGTTTTCACAGATGTGTTGGAGATGCAAACATTTTAATTAGTTCAGTCGCGGCTGTTGCAGACTATTAAATATAAATAAAGTGGAACAGGCTTGGTACTGAGACTGTCAACCTTGAGACGTTTCGTTAGCTATATGAAACGAAGGTGCAGTATAATGAGGATTTAATGTATGATTAAACTCATTTCGCATAATTATTCAATTATGGTGGTCTTGGTATTAAAAACTAATAATGGAATGTGCTTTCTTCCTCTTAAGGTACAAATGAAAATCAATATCTATGTCAAATAATAGGTTCATCATTATTAGGTCTGACTCCAGGAATATACAAAGTAATACAAAAAAGGAGGAGTAGGGCCAACTGCTTTAAACATTCTTGAGCTGTTGTCTGACAAGACCAAAATTTGGTGTATTAAAATATATCTCTGTCTGTAAGTTCAGACTTGTAACTATTGATCCTCTTGACATCGATGCTGCTGGTAACTTTTGATCCTGTTTCACTGAAAACATTACAGCCTCTCTCAACTTATTTTCTTTTTCTGCTGATACAGTAGCTATAGCTTCTGTGGTGACTTTACCACTAACAATGAAAAGAACACTGTGGTATTTTTCATTCAGAGTGATTTTCTCAGCTTTAGCCCCAGCACAGAAACCAAAGAATTTGTTGTTTACTCCAGCCGTTTTCTGTCTGAACATGAGCAAAAAAAAAATAGCATCTCTTATACCCTGTTTCAACATGATTCCACATATGCACATATTTATTCAGTTTAAATCAAACCCTGGTGTTTTTCTTTGTCTGGTTCATTTAGGCAGGTAAGAACACAGCACTGGACTGGATCAAATCAAACAGCCAGGCTGAGCTTGAGATGGTGAGACACTGAGACCGTCTCAGCCTGGTTCCAAGCGAGGTTCGAATGCAGTTAGAAAGCAATTTAACTTCAAATCGACCCAACTCCAGGAATTGAACCAAACATACTATTGTGGGCTGAGGTTTTCTTTCTTTCAAGCCGGTAAACTGAGCTTCAGTGACCAAACTGAGCCAAAGAACAGAGCAGAAATGAATTCTGGATATTTGGAAGATTGAACATAAAGAGAAAATCATCAGTAGGTGTTTAGACAAATTGTATTAAACTAGCTGTTAAATAATTACTTAGTTATTTAGTTACAGTGTATTTCTAACCAGCGAATGAATTAGGACATTTTGAGCCCTAGATGCACCTTAGCCAAAGTCAATTTGAACCTAAACCAAAGCATAATAGTGTAGTAGTTTACATGTGGTGATGGTGATTATTTTCAATATTGATTACTGCTGTCAGTCAATACACATCTGACACCCCCTCATTGTTCTGCTTAGGCACAAAAGAGAGTAGCATTTAGTTCTCCATCCATCCATCCATCCATCCATGGAGCCTATCTTAACCTGGAGCCTATCCCAGGAGACACCTTGGAGGGTGTGCCAACCAATCTCAAGGCTCAGTCTCAAACTCACACACCCATTTACACAATAAAGACAATTTAGAGATGTCAATCAGCCTACCATGCATGTCTTTGGATCCTCTGGAGAGGATTCCAAAAGAGGATACCCAGAAGAAACACCTAAAGCACGGGGAGAACATGTAACCTCTGAGCACACGGGGGAAGTGGGAAGCAAACCCCCGAGGTTTTAGACAAATTATTATTATTACACACTTAACTAAGTATTAGAAATCGTGTTGCCGGGGGACATTAAATACTTTTTAAAAAAGTTTTGTGACTCATGCACTTGTAATCTGGCTCTACTGGCACTCTGCCTCAAAGTGTTGTACAATTTCACATATTAAAGTGTTAGTTGTCTCTGAGACAGGTGGCTCTGGGAAGAGGCCAGGGGGACGACAAGCTTCCTCCCCCCTAAATGTGGAGTGATACAACTCTCAAAGTATTATTACACATATAGCCTAATTGCTTTTCAGATCTTACTGAGGCAAAGGGGACCTGAAAAAAAAATCTAGTCAGACTGCTTAGAGCAGTGAACCAAGTCTCCTATCAGAAGCAAGACAGCGATAGCAGCAAAGACGATATAAAAGTGAGCAGAATGTCTTGAAACTACCTGGTCTATTCCAGTGTATTACTTTAGTTCTGTATTTCTAACTCAGTCATGTCATGCTATTTATTAAATATTTCATTTGTTTAACGATGTTCAATGGACTGAGCTTCACAGCTGGAGAATATGAATTGAGTAATGGTCTAGAATGAACATAATGACTGAAACACTGCTAACTGATACATGCTGCTGTTTGAGAATCAGACTCAAGTTCCTCAAATGCACCTCAAGTTCCTTTTTTTTGCAAGTGGCATGTCTGTTATTTTCTCCACTCTCTGTATGTCAGACTTCAACATCGAAATGCAGAGAAATCCATTCATATTGATGTGTTGCTGAAAGGTAGTGTCATAAGAGGCAGAAGTGCATCAAAATGAAGAAGAGTGTACACAATATTAATTTTGACTCAATGCAGTCTAACACAGGAGCCCTACTATACGGCTCTGTACAGACTGTCAGAAATCCAGGTCTTAAGTAGAGGCTGATAAGGGTTAAGCCAAGCTTACAGGATTGTTTTCTTTGCTCCTTTGAGTATGGCAAGAAGAGCTACATGAGTCTCGTCATTTTATGTTCAGACCAGTCCGAGTAGTCTACTGTAAAACATACTGGAACAGTTTGAACGGTTTAGACAGAAACTGAAACTTAGACAAGATTATAAATTTGCAGATGACTTATATTGCTATGAGTTATGCTCTGAAGGTGGCCCACAGGGCCAATGAATGTGTTAATAGTATGAGGTGGATCTGGGGAAGGGTACTATGGGAAACAGATGCTGGAACATGTGCAGGAATCTAACATCACTGTCCAATAAGTGATGATATTGTGCCCTTGAGCTACACCCTCCAATCAATCTTCTTTGGTCCTGAACATCTGGCCAAATACAGAAGCAAAAATGTAATTAATTCTGAGATATCTCATACGTGTTTCACGTGACCTATTCATTTATCCTTCTTTTCTCTTTGGAAATGGGATGTTGTTGGCTTTTGACCTCCTGTGATCACTCTTGTGTTGCTCTATTATAAAGAAAAACAACAGGAAATGCAGCAAAGGACAGGAGAATGCTAATGAACTTGTACCATCTGTGCAAAGTTTCCAAAGGTCAAATCTAACTGGTCTGCTGAACAGTCATGCTCAGTCCTTTAATGCTACCGTTTAGATGGTTTGGGAAAAAATACATTTTTCAGCTGAACCCAGTTCTATTTTCCCTCTTTTCTTCATGGGAAAGTCACTTAATCTGTTGATCCTTTAGCTTATTAGTTATGGTAGAGATAATGAGATAAACCAGAATTGCTCTGCTTAATACATTGTATTTTTATGTGTGTATGTTTGTAAAAGCACAAAATGCATCAATGCACTCACACTTTCCATCTGGCTTTCTCCGCTACAGGTACTTTCCTGCATCGTGGGGCCCTCGGCTCAAACGGAGCGGCCCGGACACTGGGGGAAAAGCTTTCTGCAAGAGATCAGATTAAAAAAAAAAAAGGCATCAGTCCCTTAATGAAATATTTAACAAATATGAATCATGGTTGTGCAAGAAGCAGACAATGGCAGCAGCGAGAATTTAATTTGATGTTCTAAAGTGTATGTGCTATGTCCTTTAAAAAAAAAACAAGGTGAGTATTAGATGAAACAAGAAAAAAATGAAGGCCTTGAGAATGGAAACTGCTTTGATTTAGTCCTGAAAATCCTCAGAAATCCCTGCAAGTGGAACTGAATACCTCAATATGATCTGTGTGATACCAAGGCAACCATATAACATGATATGATATCATAATCCTACATCATGATCCATTCACACTGGACTTGTTCTATCCAAAAGGACTGACTTTCTTAACTCATTACGGAAGTACTTGTAATAAGCACTTATGAGCATACTTAAATATCTGACTAAAAGCTGCTCTGATCTTGCCCAAATCACTGTCAATACTCAACACCATTCAGGAAACTTGAATCAGTGAGTTTTAATGCTTTATGTGCCAGTCCATGTCTCTGACAAGTAGCTTTCCCTGTTACAGTAGGAATCCACATTACTGGCCTGATTGAACTCACTTGAGATTGAATTGGCCAAACTCGAAATGCTTGGCTTTTAAAGGCACAATTTGGGCTTGGAGACCATGTGTCCTCTATATTTCAGTTCTCTGCTTCCCTTGCCCAAAAGTTTTCGCAAAAAGTAAACATAGAGAAAAAAAAGAAAGACTCCACCAGAATACCACAAACTTACAAAAACAGGGATTTAAGTGAGAAAATGAGAAAAACAATAAAAAAAATCCTTTATGTCAAGCCACGCTGAGGGCCAGAGATTTGGATTCTCTGCGTGAGTTTCTGTGCAAAGCCCAGATCGTGTCCTAGTTGTTGAAGACATCTTGTCAAAGGCTTCTTCCCTGTTGGGTGCTTCATTTCTGCTTTAGAAGTGTCCAGCACCATGCCCATCAAGGGAATTAAAGCTTTTCTGAACTTGTTTGGTTTTAGCCACCGAAGCCTTTGGTTTAAGCCTCTTTCAAAACTTCTTTCAAAATCTTCTTTGCTTACTTTCATGGTGACAAAGTCTAAAAATATCAAGCTGTCAAGGAAACGCAAGAGTATCGACTGAAAGTAGCGGCTGTGAGCACATTATCTCATGAGAGCCCCTGGCTTACTCCATATCTTGGAAATAATGGAAACTCTAATTGGCGGACAAAAACATTACAAGCTATCCAGTTCCCCATACACCGTGTCTTGTTGGAATGATCTATATCAGATCACGCCTGGTTGAAAATAATCAATGGTTAAATGGTGTATGATCATCCCTACTGATATATGAAGTACGTACAGTATGCCGTGTCACGCTGAATTCATCTGCCATATTCATGAAAACACACATAAATATCTGTGGTTAGATCTTTTGGTTTTCAAAACACCATGGAACTTGGCCCAAGTCAATTGGCCCAAATTACTATGGTCTAAATATTTTAAGATACATAAACAAGTAGTAAATAAGTGGAATTTTCAGTTGTAGACTGATGTGAGCCAGACACACACACACACACACACACACACATACACACATCACAACAGTTTCAGTGGTTATCTCTGTACTCCACTTGCATTCGAGATACACACAGACACACACACACTACATTGCTTGCACTGAATCAAATCCACAGATGCCATTCAAAATTTGATTAGTTGCAGCAAATCGAAAACTGTTTGTGATTACGACTCTTGTTCTAAACAATTTGATATCTAGTCTAAAAAAGAAATGATTTTTGAAAACAACTAATTAGTATTTAAGAGAAACAGCTTCATTTTTCTGATTAGGCTCGGCGTACTTGTGTGCTCTACACTTGATTTAGCACCTGCAATTACACAGGAGCCAAGGTGAAGAGTGGGATGTCAGGTACATCATGCTCTTTCACTTTCGACTCGTGAGCTAAAATGAACAAACGAGCTTTCTTAACCTCTCGGATTATATACAGCACACTGTATTGCTAATTTGAATGTTTTTTTTTTTTATTTGCATCATGGATTTTCATGGATTTTTCTATTACATGTCACGAGCAGGAGTTCAGCCCTTTGGACAGGGGAAGTAATAACTACTCAGAGCAGTGGCTCTGCATTCATTATAAACTCTCAACTATACATAGATCGCTCTTTTGAGCCAGAATACCACCATGACATATAACACAGCAGCAACAGAGCAAATATATAATTTGATTAGGGCAGGGTGTCAGACTCTACTCTAATGGAGGGCCATAACAACGGCAAAAGCACCTAATCAGCCAATTACCAGTGCCTTCATGAGCTGAATGTGCTGTGTTAGACGGGGAAAAAAATACATCTCAACTACATCCTGTGTTAGGGTGAACTCCTTAATGATTGCTGGGAGGATCAATGTTATCCTGAAGTAATTACTTTTAGTATTGAAAGAAAACAGTGAAATACTAGAATAGGATATTTGTCCTTGTCACATTGTTTTCAAGGTCCAGACAACACCTCAGATGAATGTTTTGCTTGTGATCATAAAATACTTCCGATTTCCTCGTTACAGTTTACCAGAGAGTAATAATAAAGAATAACTTTGTGTGTATATATACAGTATGTGTGCAATTATGCATTTCTGTCTTAAAAGCTTTTCCTTTTTTAATAATCGTGTCATTTTGAAAGCCCATTGTTCATATTTAGTGATCATTTTTCTGTTTCTAATAAACGCTCCTGTACAATAAGCTCAAGAATTTTGAAATCACCCTGTTTCTGGTAAACTCACACGCTCCTCCATGTTTTAGATTAGCATTTATCATGTTATTATTGCACGCTGTGTGTGTGTCATTGGTTTAGCTTTAGTCTCACTGCTTACCCTTGCTTTAGTGTGTTTTCTCCCAGTATAAATGGAGAACTAGCTGAAATGGACTGGCTGTTTTTCCCCCTCTTAAGCAGCACTTGTACATTCAGAAGGTTTCTGGCTCCTTCATGTGGTGGGTCTGGGAATATCTATTCACATTTTAAGATGGATTTAAAGAGCAATACAACATCATTTGGCCACCAGAAAGGCTGTTTTATTCTGACTGAGATCTCTGTTTTTTAACATGTCTACATATAATGGAACTAAGCAGAAGTGAAATTTTGTGATTGCACAGTTTCAGATTTTTGTATGGATATTTATTACATAAACTATAGTTTACTTTTCTATTAAACACACATGTAGTCTGTATATTTTAATGTACTACTACATTCCCTAGTTTCAGCTTGTGAAAGCCATAGTCTAGGATTTCTTTTGAAGGCCTTGATCACTAGGGTGAAGAATCATTTCATACTAAGGATGTTTTAAAATCCTCCAGTTATACACACTAATTAGAAAGATAAAAATGATATAAAAGATGTAACCTTGTAGAGGCTCTAGTAATATGCACTGAGCCAATTTAATGATTTAATGATTGTGGCTGCAAATATTAATTCCCCAAAAATGCGAAAATGTGCACAAGTCTTTTATTCTGTCTCCCTTACTCCAGACACTTCTGACACTATATCTTGAGAGATCAGTAACTTCTTCCTTTCATGAAGAGAAAAAGGAACAAATAGACTCGAGCCATGACTCAACGTTCGCTCTTTATGTTACACAGGGAACAACAGTCCTGCTCTTTTTTACCACAGTTGAAAGATTTCCTTGCAAAATCGACCATAAAGATCGCAGGCTAAAGATAGAAAAAGTGCACAATCGTTGACGGAAAGTTTTCCATGGGAAACTCACCATGTTAGGCACTGTTTAGTTTACGAATGAAACGAAAATAACCTTGTATAGACCAGGCATTTATTTATTTGCTTGTTTATTTAGTCTTTAGTCATATTTGCTACGTATACATTACAGCGAAATTCTTTTCTTCGCATATCCCATCTTGTTTAGGGAGTTGAGGCCAGAGCGCAGGGTCAACCCTGATAAGACGCCCCTGGAGCAGACGGGCAGTGATGGGGCTTTCTGATCAGTAACCTAGAGCTTTAACCATTGAGTCGCCACTGACCATTATGTTTTGGTTCACTGCAGTTTGTTTGACTAAGTAAGCAATAATGGGGATGTGCTTTTACATATATACAAAGAATAAATAAATCAATGACAGCATGGTGTGATGTAACCTGAGATCAAGCAGACTTGCTGTCACCACAGCAATTTGCCAAAGATTACATATGTCATTAATTAAAGAATAGTACATTGTACATGCACATTTATAGCCATGTGTAATGTTTAATGAGACAATTCCTATTATTACTTGCGCTATAGCAACTGCAAAGCTGTTTACTCCTTGCTTCTCTCTCTTGAAGGTAGTAAGACAAATATGCAGCTTGTCATAGATTTAAAGAAAAAGTGCTTTTGTCCTAAAGATGTTTTCACATCTGGAAACTGAAAGTTACAGCTTAAAAAAAAAGACACAGACAATGGAGACTCGTTTAAAAAGGCTAAATCTCCGTATATGGAATGTTTTAGCATATCTAACAGCGGATTTAATTGGGTTTATGTAAAGCGTCTATGATGCACCATCCCGCTGTGAGTTTTTCCTATAGGAAGAATGTTTTACAATGAGCACATTGATATAAACCTGGCTGCTGCAGCTATTCACAGCTGCTGTTAGAGACAATTAATAAACACCTTCCGATCGATCAGAATCGTGCATTCAGCACTGTCGATATTCCACATTAAACTCAAGTTACAGAAATAAACACAGGCTGATTAGATAAACTTGAACCTACTGATTCTCATGTAGTGTAATATGAATCCCCTGACACTTTACCAGCTGTGTTGTGTGCTCGTCCACTCTGGCTAAGTCATTATGTGTCATGAGAGAGGGCCTTCAGTTCGTCTGTTTTGGAGTCAGTCCTGGAAAGAAGGACCTTTATACTTACTGTGTGTCGAACATGCTTTTTGTATTTTGCTCATAAAAATATGTTGCATTTATGAGTTTTAGGAGAACTTCAAGAGAACAATGAAGTATTAGGTTGTCCATTAAGGCTTGATCAGGATGGAGAAGTGCATGTGCTTTAGTCAAATGCATGCAAAAGAGAAGTGAGAGAGAAAACTGCCATGTGCAAACGAAAGAGAAGAGTAATGCCCTCACCCGCATCATGGATTATACATTTACATACATGTACAATTTTCATTTTTTTGTGTTTAAAAGTTATGATTGTTTGCATGGTGATATAGAGCTAAAGTCGGTTCATTTAGGATTGAAGTGTGGGTGCTTAGGATTGCAGTAAATACTTTGGCTCTCTGTGGATGTTGACCCACACCCTGCCCCAGGCCAATAGACCAGCAAAGAGCTCCCACCCTTCTGTAATAACAGACATGTGTGACTCTCATCACTACTCTAACTTCTTTTGTGTTTTTCAGCTGGATTTTAGTAGCGGATAACTTTTTTAAGCAAAAGGTCAGATTCCATTCAATTTCAATTTTAGTTAAACAACCGTCTTTTTGTCTTTCAGTGATGCAACTTTTCAAGATTATGACTCATTAAACAACCGCAAAGGGAGGAAATGCTGATGATGGTAAGTATTTATTCCGCACTGTTTATTAAAAATTGTGCTACTCTGCGAAGGGACATAACTCTCCTTTCTTTTCCAAAACTTTTAATCCAAACAGCAATTGTTATCTAATATGTATTAGTTATCTCAGAGCAACTCACGGGATGAACTAACCATCTCAGTTCTTCTCGTGCTAGATTTACGTATCGACCTAAGATAATACTTCAAGATTTAAAGCCGTCGTTATCAACTGTTTATGAACAATTTTGGCGTAGACATTCGATCAAACCAAGCAGTTTCCCAGCTAGATAATTCTACAAGTTCAAATCAATAGAGAAACATTTTAAATGGGTTTGCATAAGTACGCCTATGTAACTGTAACACTCTAGATCCTGATGCTAGATCATGACATTACTGAAATGAGAGTGTGTTTATCTTTGGGGAGGGAAGGCTGGATGAAAGGTGGAGTCCTTTGGGCTAAATCTTTTACAAAGATGGCCAACATCAATTACAGTGACTTTAGGGCTTACCTTAAAATCCTCAAAAACGCTGAACAATTTTTTTAAACCAATTTTCTCCCTCCCAGTTTTAGTCATTGCCCAATTTAGTCAATAGTAACTGGGGTAAAAGAAAGCCAACACATAGGTGACCACAATCATTTCATCATAACCTTCTGTTTATGTAATGTCACAGAGAAACTTAATGTACAATGAAGTAGGGCATCAAGTAGAGCCTTTTTAGGGAACAAGTGCATGCCTATCATCAACTAGATTTATACTAAATAACAGAGAGAGGGGGGGGGGGTGATGACAAAACCATCCCGACCAGCCAACAAGCAAGATCTCTTATGCTTTTATGGTCTTCTGGCCATGAATAGGATTTGAACTTGCAAAAGGATAACCCATGAACTGGAGTCTGTAACAAAGCCAAACAAAATTTGATGTTTGTGGTATTGTTTCACCAGTTCCAGTTTAGACCTTTGCTTTAAAGGAGTCTAACAATCACTAACTAATGTTCACTTCGGTCCTGAAAACCTCAAACCTAATCATCACTGTTTGACAAAATGGATCACAGACACTGGAAAAGTTCAGCAGTTCCTCATCTTTGCCCTTGCCTGAGGTGCATTAACACATTAAGGTACCCCAGACATAAGGCTAGACATATCTGTCAGCTCTCTGTCTCACTTCTCCTTTATGACTGTGTTTGATTAACCGTGCGCAATGTGAGCTAAGACTGAGGAAAATGAAAGGAAAGCAGACGGAGCGCAGACTTTATGGATCTGTTGCTATAAGCAATGGAAACAAAGGCCAACTGTGTCCCTTCCTCAATAGTTAGCCGTCATTTAAGCAAACCACAAAGCGTCATTTGCATCTCAGAGGTTAACATGACACAAGAGTTTCACTGTTCTGAAGAACAATAGATGGCTGAAAGTATGGTGAAAGGTGGGAATATAAACCCAAACTAGAGCCCCCATTTCACAACCAACAAAAAAATTCATTTAGTCAGTTTACACATTGCTTGAAAGTAGCTCGTAGTGACTGAGAATAACGGACCTTACCTTTAGATTTGACTGTACGTAAGCTGAACCTTTGACATGCTGTTAGTAGGTTTAATCACTGTGCCGGATCACGCACAAGCAGTGAAACTAAAATGTTACAGACTGAAATGCAGAAGTTCTGCTGTCATGAATGACATATATAGATGGCTAAAATGACACTATAAATATAACTGATCACATGTCCTTCTTAAACATCCCAGTTCTCCAGATTTACTGTAAATCAGAAAGGCACAAACAGACAAATCAAAACTTTTCTGAAAACAGAGTGCCGTTCTTAAGCATTTAAATGACTCAAACATTTATAGACATTTATAGCCTTTGCCTTATATGTGCATGAGTTATAAAGCAACTTGTGAATGTAATGTTTTTTTATGATGTTAAATGACATTTTCCCAATCCATGAACTGCAAACCATAAAAGGACATGTTTGTACACAATATCTGTTCACCGCCCACTTTAACGTAAGCACAATAACAGCACTACAGTCAACTCAATCTGATCATAATTACAAGAATGCATTAGAGTAAACATGCAGTCCCACATTTAGTGTGAGGGCTTTCCAGTCTGTCATGCTGCAGGACGTTTTCACGCATAGCTTCATGTAAATGAGGGAACATTCTCTCACAAATGAGACATCTGCATAAGGCATTTCTCACAGCCTTTCTCCATCACTGTGAATGTTACAGCCAGGAGTAAACACTAATGCTGTTCTTCTGCTGTGCGATACAGTAGGACTTTACATCTCGGCAGCTTGTCAGGACCTATCTATTTATAGTAAGAGGGAAAAATTGTGCAAACAAGAAAGTGTCACTTTTTTCTTTTCTTTCTTTTTTTTTTTTTTTTTTTTTTTTTTTACAATGCAGCCGCAAGTTTTCCGAGGAGGTTGGGCTCCAAAAAGTCACCTTGCACCTGCCTCATGCTGTTCAGGACTATTAACATCAGACACACACACACACACACACACATACACACACACACACACACACGCACACACTGATACACCGTATTGCATATCCAAATGCAGAAACAGGACTCTTCAGATATAAAGTCATCCTAAAAATATCGACTTCTCTCCATCCTCTGCACTGATGCCAGGACAAGAGAAGACAAGATGATTAAACAACTTACCGTTTTTCTTTTTCTTAGAAAGGCAGGCAGAATGTGACAGAAGAGTTCACCCCCTCCCTTAGGGATTCAGCTGTGTTGTCACTGCGATACAGTCCACCCCGAAGAGGCAGAGAAAGTGTCCCCCAATGCTTCCTGTGCTAGGGAGACTCAGTGCTCTGTGGTTTAAGGATGGAACAACAACAGAGATCCCAGTGTCTAAGCCAATCACGCTGCTCCTCTGTCCTCCAAGCCCCTCCCCCTCCCCCGGAGCTCCTCAGGCTGAAGCTGGAGCCAGAGCAAAGGCTACCGCAGCATCACAGCAGGACACCAGCACAGACCGCGCCACAGCCACGACTCACAAGGTCCGATGATGATTAGTGTGGGTTGAGTAGATGATGAACACATCATTCATCTTTACTGCACAAGGGGAAATTTTTGACGTCATTATCCTATTCAAGCACGCCGTCTCTGTGCTTCCATGCTGTGCAAGGGCTCTGTTTCAAGAGCTGCATATTTGCTTTTGGAACTTAATCCCCAAATCCGACAACTGTGACGACAAGCTGCAGGTTATTTTACGTCACTCAGTTAACCTCAGAGATCATGAATGATATCTCATTGTTCTCTTTCCCACAGTCTTTCCCACATCAGCCACACTGACAGTGGCGTCAAACAGCCCAAACACTAATGAAAGCCCCATGGCTGAAATATTTGCTCTGGGTAATTTGTTTGAACTTAAAAAATAAATTTAGGAAAAGTTTGTGTAATGTTTTTTTGTTTTTGTTTTTTTTTGTTTTTTTACAGTCTCAGATAAATATTTAATCTAGCCTTGCTTGCCTAGAGGAATGATAGGAATCGTTAAACTCATCCAAGAATTCTGTTATTAGTTAAGACGAACGTAATGACCAGAAACTATATGGAAACTTACACAAATATATACACAAACATTAAAATAAATCTGTTTTGTGGCATGCCATGGGAGACATTGTTCTGTTTTATGACTGAGTGGAAAAGTCTCATAGGTGAAGGGTCAAAAGCTTTTCAAGCATCTGGGCCTCTCTCAAGGGGCTGTACAGCAAAATGTCGTATGTTTTCTTGGCTCCTTTTTAATCATGTGAATGTCATTTCCCTTTATAACATGTACCTATTGAAACAGGATGTATGTTTTGAGTGCTATGGTGCATCACATTAGACAGTACCATGGAACAAATACATGACGCAAATACAAGACATAGGATAGATTTTTTTTTAAAAAACTCTAGCCTCTACACAATGATGAAAATTAAATCTAACAAGATAGAGACATAGAATAACATTCCCTTATAGCAGCCTACAGCATTGTCTCTGAGTCAGTGTAATGCATTTGGTTCTATAATGTGGACATGAGAAGTAGGACAGACTGAGATATGGTGTAGCAGCAGTGTTCATGCGACCTTTTCTGGGTATTTTTTTATTCTAGGTTGGAGCACCATTGGAACAGATTGTGGATTTATGCCTTGCTCAAGGGCAGATCAGCAATGATCAAAAGAGGGGCAGAGAATTTACAACCTGCAGTCTTTTGCTAATAAGTCAACACTGCTAGTGCAAACAATCTGTTGGTTCGGTATATAATTGATAAGGTTTCCAGTAGCCTGGGGTATTGATAAATCTGTCTCCTGAATTGTAAACATCTTGTGGAAGATTTGACAAAGAAAAAGCTGATTAGTTAAAGAGCCGAATCTTAAAAATTGTAGTATTTTTTGTTGTTCCCTTTTTTCTCCTGTGTTTTACTATACACTTATATAAATGAAACATTTAACTCTGAGTTTTGCAGTTTTCTAAAACTCTTCTGCTGCTTTGTTGGTTTTGTTATAGCTTAATATCACACTTTTATGTGTTTCCTGACCAGTCCATAATCTCTACTGGTGTAATAAGCGCCACTCTTCTGATAAGGCTTTTCACTAGATTTTGGAGCAGGGTTTGTGGGGATTTGTGATCATTCAGCAACAAGAGCATTAACGAGAGCAGTCACTGACATTAGGAGAGGAGGTCTGGGGTTCAGTCAGTGTTTCAGTTCATCCCAAAAGTATTCAGTGGGGTCCAGTCAAGGCTCTATGCAGGACACTCAAGTTCTTCCACTCCAGTCTTGGCAAACCATGTCTTCATGGTGCATGCTTTGTGCACAGACATGTCATGCTGGGACAGGTTTGGGCCTCTTATTTCCAGCGAAGGAGAAAAGAATTCATTATAGTGAAAATAATCCACTTTGTTTACGTTCATTTCACCCATGAGTTTAAGTGCATTTTCAGAGGAGATCATTTTTAGGGGGGTGTTTACTATGTGAAATCACCTGCCATGTCTGGGACCGATCGCCTGCATGATTCTACAGCCTGGGCAAGAAAAACATCAGCCGCAATCTTGCCGATTTATACCTTTCTGTGTTTATTCCTTACAACCATTGGTGATACTTTGCAAAAATATTCTAATATGGATGCCAGAAATAATATATTATATTGATGCCTTTTTATATATAAAAGCCAGGAGGGGTTTGGCCCTGTTAGCTCATTTATACCATACATCCCTCTGCTTAAGCTCCTTAACCCTCAGCTCCTAAGCTGTATACATGGATTGTGTCCAGTCTCGGTTGTAGGTCCAACAAATTAAGAATGCACATTGCGAGACAGGATTTCCACTTTACGCACTCATGAGACCCCGTATTTCTGCTCCACGCATACAAATAACCTCACAACATTATGCAGGTTATGACTGACTCAGAAATGTGTAAAGACAATAAAACAGATGCTTCTTTCCATTCCCTGTGCTCATTTGAGTCCATTTAGCATTGTATTGACCTAAGCTAAACCCTTTCAACAATCTGAACTGTACTTTCTATAGTTTAAGAGAGAAGTCACTGGGTTCTTAGAAGACATATCCACTGATGAGCGTTTACAACCTCGACAATAATCCAAACCACGCTGTCCTTAGGCTGCCATGCATCGTAATGAAATTTATTTACTTTCCACTGCACGTGTCTAAATCATTTCCAAGTTTGTGCAGCAAACATCCTATTTAAAATATATTTTATTAACAATGATGCCAAGGCTCGAACGTGGAACAAGTGCTTAATATAGGATCATCTTTCACACTGCTGTCTCTTTCCACTTGCAAAATTTTTTTTTTTATGAGCTTTAATTTGATCACAATATTTTTCATGAGTAGTGTTACTCTCAATCCAGTCTGATTTCATAAGCTTGAATAAATTAGCTTGCTGGTTTCACCGGCGAAGAGATATAATCCAACTCAGGGATGTTAACCCTCATTAGGCCTCTTTGGGATGGTTCCTCATTCGCACTCACTTTTATAATGCAATATTAGCTTAATCATTTACTTTGTTTTTTCTTCTAGCTACTGGATGATATGCTGTCGGTTTTAGGAATGTTAACAGAACAGAACATGAAAAGATAAGGATTCTGTATTACTATGGAGATGTAATATTATAGGTCATAGAAGTAGATAATGTAACAAAGAATAAAATGTTCCTTCATTATTATTTCCATTACGTGTCCTTCGTGTTGTGCGTGCAGTATATTAGCATAATGTGGACATTCACATGTTTGTCCAAATCCTGCTCTACCATTTTACCCTATGAATATCCACAGCATTATTTAAACTCTAGCACTGGCTCTGTTTTTAACAATGTACTTATGTCGTCTGTCATCATCAGCACCCGAACGTGTTGCTACGGTTCACCTCCTGCCAAGCCGTAGCGCCAGGTTCGGGGATAAAATGTGCATAAATGCTACAGCCCATCTGTTTGCAATAACCTTTGGTCACAAAATCGTGATGGCACCAGGTTAATGGTTTCAATTGCAACACAAGAACAAGCTTTTTCAGTTTCCTCTCAACCACATTTAATATGTGCACTAGAGCGTTTAATCGCTTCTCCAGCAATCAACGTTTTTTTTTCTTTTCTTTTTTGGCAAACCGGTGTTAGATTTATGAGAGTTTTCACTTTGCACACACATTGATGTGGTTACCAAACATTTAGGGTGCATTCACAGTTGACTTTTTCACACAATTTATTATGGGAAGTAGACCAGTAAACTTTGGTCAAAGAGGAAGTTCCAAAGAAAAAGGTTAGTAGTAGAAGTATAGAGAAATTCTAGGAAAATCAGGTGGGACAAAGGAGGGGCAAACAAAGAAAAAAAAAACAGACATGGAGGATAAACTGCTGTTGAGAAAGTCTTGTTATTAACTGAAAATACAAGAAAGATTACTTATATATTCTCACATTATAATGCTACTAAAAAATAATGTCTCGATTTAACTGTGGCTGCATCACACAAGCAGCTCCTCTGTTAAAGCAAAGTTAAAGCAAAGGTAAAACAACCTTTAGTCTTTATTACTAAATTAGTAGGATTGGTGCCTCATAATAGGCTTTTAGATTTAAATGATAATACTACAAATATTATAGTAAATGTTGTTATCTTTACATATGCACTGTATATGTGAGCTTTTTACATTTGCCAGGCACCCTTATAAAACTGAGCAGTTAAAGGTTAAGGGCCTTGCTCATTGGCCCAGCAGTGGTAGCTTGGTAGTCCTGGGATTTTAACTCATGGCCTTCCAATCTGTAGCCCAACACCTTAAACACTGAGCTACCACTTCCTTTAGGTCTGAAATTATTCTGCCAAACCAAAAAAAAAATCCTTAATTAGTAAATCATCCTTAAGCAATCCATTCTAATACAGATTTGTTGTGACCTGCTGTTTCACACATTACGACCCATGTGCCATGACCCAGATTCAACTGCTAGACCACATTTGCTCATACATACCATAGAACAGTGCTGTGAGGCGAAGACTGTTACAGCACATCATGTAAAGAGCAAGCAATGCCTCAAAATTATTCCGGAGACCACCAGAGTGACCTCAGTGTTTGTACAGCTTTAGTGGTGCTCAAATTTGCACACTGAAAGCCTTCATCCGGTTTAATTAAGATAGCATTCAGAAACCATCTGAAGGACAGGACGGATATTAACACGATTCCTCATCTAACACAAGCATCTTTAAAAAGAATTCAAAAGCATTTGTCAAGTTGAATATGGATGCTCATGTAGAATAATTTACTGGTCTTTACTTTATCATGCTTAATGCAAGCAGGTCTGCATTTTCTGTTACAATAAAAAAGGGGTTGGTTTTGTGAAACCTTTAGAACACGAATTGTGGTCTGCATAAAAATGTAAGGATTAAAAGGATATAGGGATTATAATTTGAGAAATAGTGTATCCTTTTGAAATTGTGAATTTTGTATCATTTGAAACAGTTTTAACGCATCTTGTCATTAAAATGGTAAATGGTATTGCAGTGGATTTTGGAGAAAATGACACCTACCTGGTGGGATTTAATGGTTAAATAATATTAATATAATATTATATATAATAATAATATTTAGTGCACAGCAGTACATCCTCTGAATTAGACAATCAGGTATATTTACATTTTAACATCTAATCTATAACAAGATTTTTAAATGGGCCTATAAAAACAATGATCATATATTAAATAAACACATACCGGCCACTTTATTAGGCACACCTGCACATTCACAGTTATCTAATCAGAGCAATGGTTGTTTACATAGAACAGCTGGAAAAAAAAAATCACCTGGTATTTTTTGGTCAGTTTGGGTGAGCCAGAGCCAGTGAAAGCCCGAAGAACTATCACTCACTCAATGTTTTTTTGTTTTTCTCCACATTCTATGAGCAAGAAAATCCCCCAAACACAGCAGTTTCTAAAATACTCAAACCAGCCCACCTGGCACCAACAATCACGCTACAGTGACATAGATCACACTTTCTCCACATTCCGATGTTTTATGAGAGCATTAACCAAAGCTCTTGTCCTATATGCTGTTGCCACATGATTGGCTGCTTGGATAATTCCATAAATGAGCAGGTGCACAGGTGTTCCTAATAAAGTGACAATCAACTGTACTATCCTGAAGGATTTTTTTTTTTTGGGTTGAAAACACAATCTCTTTGTCTTAAACATGCTGTGAGACTTTTTTCACACCACTATTATGACCATTATATATTTCCGAGAGTCGCCTGTAGCATGGGTTTGAAATAATGAAATAAGGGTCAGAGAAAAATGCAGTTGCCATTTATGCATCAGAAATGAAATGCTTATGACCGTTTCATTAACTAGCTCTGGAATTTGCTGTCACAGGAACAGCTGAAAACCACTTGACTGGTTCATCAAACTTCTGTTTAAAGCCACAAACCAGCTTTATTCTTCAGCACTAAATTATTTACACTTGCAGTAGATGCAAGTGCACTCCACATGGGGGCGCTCTAGGATTAGGTTCAAATACAGTACTGAAAACAGCATTAAACGTGTACACCATCTTACCAGTGAAAAGTATTTATTTCTTTATAAATATACATATTAAAACATTCAGTTCACATATTCGATTTCACATACTCAAATTCACATGTATAAAAATCGGAATGTGGACTCCTGTCCTAAACAAGGACAATCATGACAGTACTAAAATAAAATGAGCACTTAATCTGCATAATGCCTTCCTCGTCACCTCTATTAGGAGACATGCTGACGTCTTGTTGGTCCTGTCCCATATCACCAATAGTGCAGTTTTACCTGAACCTCTATTAGCACGTATTAAACTTCTCAGATAAGTGCTCTGGTCCTGGATTTGTCTTTCGCCTTCCTATCCATATATCAAATGGTCAGACAAGATCTGATCCAAGATCAGTACTTACTCAGAGGTTCAGATAAATGCACTGGCTCCTTCAGGGACATTCACATTGTCCTGTACTTCTCTAAGACTGAATTTATTGCAAAAGTTTTGGAGTTGTAGGCAAATAACTAGACTGTATGCGTAGATCAGCATGTGTTCTAGAGCTGAGGAGAAAGGCCAGGGAATGTAGGAGATACAAACAGTTAAGGCACTGGGGGTCTTTAATGCCTGGCTAGGGACATGTACTATGAATTAGTCATTTAAACTCTCAGAACCTGTTGATGAATCCAGACTTAAATTTCTGATTTTTGGAACTACAGACCATTCCTGTTAACTCCTAACAGTTATGGAACGAGGTTTTAAGATGATCGGCTAAATGCAAAGCTGGGACTTTAAAGCGGGGTTAATTTGGCTTTTATCCAATGTTAAAGGAACTACACAGAAAGTATTAAAATGTTCAGCTATTCTAAAAAGAAAGTAAGAAAAGATTAAATATGCCAGTCAAAGCTAAGACTTCAGGAATCCAGTTTTCAGCTGATGTGCTTTCATATGTAGTGTTAGTGACATGAAACAGCAACATACACTACCAGTCAAAAGTTTGGACACACCTTCTAATTCCATGGTCTTTCCTGATGTTTATTTCTTCCTACATTGTAAAACAATGCTGAAGGCGGCCGAAATACACAATAATGTCCTTTGAACAGTTGATATTGAGATATGTCTGCTACTGATGCTCTGTAAAGCCGTCATAACGGCTCTAATCTGAGGTGCTGTTAATTGGAGATTTCTGAGGCTGGTAACTCTAAATGATCTTCCCCTCTGAAGCAGAGGTAAGTTTTGGTCTTGCTTTACTGGGATGGTCTTCATGTGAGC
Source organism: Hemibagrus wyckioides (assembly GCF_019097595.1). Lineage (NCBI taxonomy): Eukaryota > Metazoa > Chordata > Actinopteri > Siluriformes > Bagridae > Hemibagrus > Hemibagrus wyckioides. The sequence continues at coordinate 22,440,731 of NC_080714.1, read as the reverse complement.
CAGTTTCATCATGGTGCTTGATGGGTTTTGCAAATGCACTTGACAATACTGTTCTTGCAAGAACTATTCCAGAACACCTGACCTTCGTGTATTAAAATAACAACTGACTTTTTTTTCTTGTCATTACATATGGATTACTTAAGTCCATGTGTGTTATTTCATAGTTTTGAAATCTCCAGTATTGTTCTAGAATGTAGAAAATAAATCCCTAAACAAAAAACATTGAATTAAAAGGTGTGTCCAAACTTTTGACTGGTAGTGTAATAAAGTTGATTTTGAACTTAGGCATTCATTCAGCTAAATTTGAAGTTAGATTCGTCTCTGTCGTGTTTTTTAAAGCAATTTTAGATCTGTAGTAATTATTTGTGCCATAGATGACTTCTCACAAATATAAATATTCCAAATATAAAAAGTACAGTAGGCCAGAAAACAGCAGCGCTCAAGAACTCCATACGAGTCAGATTGTCATTTCGAACAGTCCCTAAATGAGGTTAATCGTGTTTGCTGAGGGAGATGCTGTTGTTGTTCTGGACCTTGTCTGTACTCCGGAGAACTTTGGGAAGCCTCTTGCCCTTGGTGTATGCGTGATACCAGAAGTTGAGGAACAGGCAGATAAAGACCAAGCCGTAGAGGCCGATGATGTAAACAAAGATGGGGTACTGATAGGGGCAATCCTTCATGAAGAAGTACTGACCAATGTGAGTGGTGACGATCACAAACTGCGTCTGTACACACAGAGTGAAGTCAGGTTTTAGAGAATTTAGGAGCAAAATCGATACAGACCAACCAGTGAATTAAACGCAACACCTACTAGCTGTATAGTCGTCAGGTGCTTCTTCCACCAGAGAAACTTCTCATAAGCAGGTCCCAGTGCTGACAGGCCATAGTATATGTACATTATGACATGGACTATGCAGTTCAGAAGGGCGTGGAATGTTCCCAGGCCACCTGGAAGACAAGGTTAGGTTTCTGAGCAAGAGAAGATTGTTGTTTCTTAAATACAATGGTTCATAATCATCAATTCTTTGACAATAACGTGGAATAATCCCCCCCCCACACACACGCACTTTTCTCCCAGTTTGTTCACCTGCTGATTCCCACCCAACAGCCACCTCCACCCCATCACAAGACAAGAAAGGATGAAGGCCAGTATGTGCTTCCTCAGAGACACATGAAGCCAAAAAAGTGCTTTTTCAAAGCGTTATTCATGCACAGACATGAGCTCAAAGACACCAATGACTGGCTGTTGCTGTGATTTTGGATGATTTTGCCTTCTCGGTTCCCGGCCACAGCAGTATAGTGCACTAAACAAAGGTTCAGAAAAAAAGCACTTTTTTTCAATACTGAACTATTTGTGTGTTATTCCGGAGCTACAATATATTTATAATGACTGCACTGCATGTAGAAGCACAGTATTCTGATGTCCCTCTCATAGCTACTCAGCATTACTACCTTGGGTATAAATAAGCTGAAAGTACATTACACTATATTGCCAAACGTTTTGGGACATCTGCCTTTATATGCACATGAATATAATATGGAGTTAGCCCACCCTTTTCAGCTATAACAGCTTTCACTCTTCTGGGAAGGCTTTCCACAAGGTTTAGGAGCGTGTTTATGGTCATTTTTGACCATTCCTCTAGAAGTGCATTCGTGAGGTCAGGTACTGAAGTTGGATGAGAAGGCCTGACTTGCAGTCTAATTCATCCCAAAGGTGTTCTATCGGGTTGAGGTCAGAAAGGGGCCAGCCCCAAAGTATTCCCACAAAGTTCTGAGAATAAAATTGTCCAAAATGTCTTGGTCTGCTGAAGCATTAAGAGTTCCTTTCACTGGAACTAAGGGGCCGAGCCCAACCCCTGAAAAACAACACCTGAACTCAACTATTTGAGTTATTATTATTCCCAAAACTTTTGGCTATATAGTGTATATCTCCGGTTATACTGTGCATAAATCCTCATCATAAAAAAGCATCAATCCAAGCATGATGACTTGGCCAGCTCTAAATGTTTTATAATTTTTTACCATTATATTTCCATGTATATATGGTTGGAGAAATATACACACAATAATATACATTATGGTATCATTTTTCACAACCCAGTGAAGTCCAGCATTAAATTATTTCACACTTTTTCTCTGATTCATTTTCCTTGAAACTAATGAAAGTCTATTTCTGTGTCAACGAGGTGACTTTTGTTATTGAAGACTTTAAAAACAGCAAAACAGAAGCATACCATCCAATTTGATGACAAATATTCCACATATAGCCAGATATTTCCAGGAATAATTTCTAGTTTGAACTTTCAGACACCAAATCCATCACACGGCCCTTGAAAACCTTTTTTTTTTGCTGCCGGGTTCTATGTCAGTACTATTCACAGAAACACTCATTAATTTGAAGTAGAAACAAATGTGGATTCGAGCACACGGAATGACGCATGAACAAATCTGTGTTCGCTTCATGAAAGTGCTATTAGACTTCAGAAACGAGTGGTGATTTGAGTGCGTTTGATGAATCAGCTTCCTGCTGACTCCCTGATTTGCATCTCATATGAATACAAAACGCCACAATGTACTCTCATATACATCTTATTTACATGAAACACACCCTAATTTGTTTAGGTGTTACAATATGAGGGGCCAATAAAAGGAAAGAATTCATAGGGCTATAAAGATCTGAAGAAGATTTGAAAATAGTAAATGGAGAGGAAAGGATAGATTATAGTAGAGTTAGGTTCGAGCTACATTTGTCCGGAGTTGTTGTGACAAATGTCTTTTATAAAGCTGTTTAAAGGCAAAGTAATGCAGAGAACTGAACTCTAATTATGGTTGGGTTTCTATTCATTTTAAAATGGGAATTTATCCTGAACGAATCTGCAATCTCTTAACTAAATAATAAAAAATAATAGCATGCAAAACAACCAAAAATGAATGAAATTTCACTTGATAAGTTTTCATGTTGGTCTGAAAAAATATCAGTCGTAACCTAATCACTGAAATGTGCAAAAGTGTTTTAAAGCCCTGGTATCTGGTCCGTCTTTCCTGTTCCTAGTCCACAGATTCTACTTTACAGTGCCTCTTGTATGCAACTACACCTCCAAACTGATAAAGATCCAGCCTCCGAATCAAGTTTACATATTACACCTCATTACCTTTACAGATGGCATGATCAGTGTTGGCTGGTAGTTATTAATGATAATGACATGCATTTTGATTGTTTAACTGCAAATGAAACTAAACTTTGCACACAGTGCAAACAGACACGAGCACCGACCTACAGATACACGGCAAAGAGGAAGAAGGAAACCGACGGACAATTCGTCGAATATCACTGTATGTAATGGTTGCACTCAGATAAGCTCAGATGTTGCTCAGCAACACTGTCAAGCATGATGTAAAGGTGTCAACAACTATGTTTTAAAGGAGATAATACACAATGCATGTCATGCTGGATTTTCTTTTAATGACACAGCACTTTCTCATTAAGGAATTAGTTCTTACAGTAATGGCTATTTCTGTAACAGGAGGAAGTGGTCATTAAGTTACAAAAACACAATGGGGGCATGACATGCTTTAAGACTGCTCTTCTGTAAGGAGAAAAAGAGGCAGCAGATTGTATAAACTGACAACAGCACAGCAGTGTTTCTGTTCAGTGATACAGAAGAGGAAAGTGTACCTGCAGCAAACCTGACACCAAACCACCATGTGAATGGCATTATAGAGTGATGGAAGACATGCAGGAAACTGATCTGGTTATTCTTTTTCCTCAGCACAAAGAACACCTGGCCAAGAAGGACATGATTAAACCGTTACTAAAGGAAGCAGACAGGCTGCGGCAACATTATTCCACTGAATGTACCACTGGAACATTAGTGCATGTTTTGTGGCTTACTTACTGTGTCCAGCATTTCAATAAATTTGGAAAAATAGTACAGCCAGCATGTGTGTGCCATCTAGTGAACAAGGACAGCAGTGTTAGGGGTTTGAAATGACATGAGTTTATACAGCGGATTAAAGTGCTCAACCTACACATGCTGAAGAAGAGCTACTGTGTGATGTCAGACAATCATCATAGAAAATCTGTTCACGCTAATGATCCATAAACAACAGCGTTGTAGCACTCCATGTGAGTCAGGTTTTAATTATCCAATACTACTACTACTACTACTACTACTAATAATAAATATCTTTCAGGTCCTTCGCAGCAGATGCACTTACCCTCATAGCCTGTGGAGAGTGGGAGTAATCCACCAGATCACAGCCAAATGAGTAGCCTGTGCCCCAGCCAGACATCACAAACTACAGACACACAAACACACACACATTAGATAAAGATTTATAATAGATAGCTGGAGAATTCTTGCATCTACCTACATTTGTCTGTTTAGAAAAAACACCACTTGTCAATTTTTAGATGATATCTTCCAACTTCTCCAATCTATTAACCTCATACTGATGTAATATGTATAAAAAAAACTACCATTACTTTGCTGATTCCTGTAATATTTATATTTTTGGTTCGGTTTTACTTGGCTTCATTTCACATCGAACATAATTAAACAAACCACAAAGCAAGAAAATGTGGTGGAAGGGCGTGTGTGACTGAAAAAAGTACAGTGAGGAAGAGCGGCGTACAATCCTCTGCCAAATGTTCATAGAAATCACAAAAGTCGGCACTCAATGATCAGATAATTATACAGATAACGACTTGATATCATTGTGTACTGCACCAAGCAAATATTTTCTCTTTTTGTTCACAATTTTTGGCATCTCTGAGGTGCTACAGCACAGTCCTTGCACCTCACAGGTCATTTTATCAGCTCACAGCTACACAAAAGGTTGCAAGCCAAAACACACAGCATGAGTAGATCACTTCCTCCAGCTGGCTCAGATTCAGGGTTGAATCACTTTCTCCATATAATCAAAGCTAAGAGTTTACTTCTCGCCTGCTGAACCACAGTTTGGTGGGGGGGGGACACCAGTTTTAAATTCAGAGAAAATTTGTGTACACTTTATTACACATGATTGTTTTTCAGCAGGCATTTCTAAATCTCTCTGGATTAAATTATACATCCTCGGAAAGCTCTTCAGCAAACATAATGTTATGTAGCTGCTATATAAATGGAAATCTCCTTGCATGACAATGTTTCGTGAGGAAAAATGAGCTGTCCTTGAGTTTTTGGTGGTTACTGATTACTGTTATTTTTTATTATTCTATTTTTTGTTTAGCTTTTGATAGAAGAAAATCCCCATACAAGTATAGGTTTTATGTATATAATTATTCAAATATGTATTTGTCTTTTGTCATACATGAAATAATGTTTCTGATTCCATGAAATAACTATATTCTGATATTATGGGAAAGTCAGTGCATTGGGTTTTGGTATACTAGAACTGTTTAAATGCAGTTCACTGAATAAATGGAGAGAAAGACAGATATTTCTGTATAAGGGAACACACTTTTCAATCAAATTCAACCAAATCTATGTGATAAAAATCTTAACCTTTAGCACACAAATGCTTCCACAAACTAGGTGTGGTGTGCGAGAGCACCTTTAACGTGTTATTTTTAGGTGTGAATTCAGCCAAACCTGATTTGCATTAAATGCTGCTAAGGCAGGTGTTAAAAAAAAGGAATCTAGTGCAACATGTTTATTAATGATGACTGTCAGCTACTAAGATCAGCCTTCATGTGTATTACTATACAATATGATATGTGGTGAACTTTTTTTATTCTTCATATTAATATTTCTCCATTCAAATAATTACTTTATTACATAAGAGGAAAGCGTGTGAGCTGAGCTTTGGGAATGGAACAAGAGAGTTTAATACATTTCCAAGCTGAAATCTGTATATGACCTGCAGACCACTGACCTCATAACACATATAGAGAGAGAGAGCCACCACGCTGAAGTTGTAGATCATGAGAACCTTCTTCAAATCAAACGGTTTCTTGTTTTCCATCAGTCTGGGCCCCAGTGACATCACAAAATAGATATAGGCACTAATGATGATAGTCTGAGGCAGCGGAGACGACATGAGCAGCCAGTCTTCAGTCCTGGGGTCTAAATCATGCAAATATGATATGATTAGATCTCAATATAGCACCGAGGGTGGACAAATCACTAGCTCAAGATTCTGAGTGTGTGATATTAGCCTTTCATTCAGGCAGCTTTCTGGGCTGAGCAGCACTGTAGAGTGTTTACTAACTCAGTTGGTTACTCATTTTAGCGTTTGCTTATCTCTTTATTATTCAAACTTCTGTACATAGTTGCAGCTGGTCATTGTGCTCTGAGCTACAGTAACTAGAGATTAAACTCAAGAAGTTACTCATAGCAAAATTCCCCAAACTGTAGTTTTTTTGCGACTGACAAAATACCAAGAAATAATTAATTAGAATTTGTAATACGTGGCTCAATATCTGTTTAATATGGTGCATCATTTGTATGAAGCATTACATAAATAGTAGTCTAGCATCATATGACAAATAATCAGTATATCTGACTGCCAGGAAAACGACAGCATTCTTAATACTTCTCGGATATTTAGCTTCCAGACCACTGTACAAAATGTTGATAGATTTGATAGGTTTACCTGCGCCTTTGATCCACTCATCATATAGCTGCACAGCGGTGGAGGTTAGCTGATTGAAAGCCATCTCTGCCTGAAAGAACATGAGAAACAGTTAAAAACTTACATAAGAGTCCACACACACACAATGACAATGATCACTCAGTTTATGCAACACATGTCACATTCATGGCTAAACTTTGGATTCTTTCAGTAAATAGCCATTTGTTGTGATAAATCACTTTGCTACACTTTTAGTGCGGACAGATGAAAGCAAAACCAGTGAGCATGTTTCACACGGTTTGAACAGTATTGTGACTCTTAACGAGAACCAAAGATCAAAACCGAACCTTTGTACAGTTCATGTTAGCTCATGTCTCCCATCATGTGTACAATGTTTTTCCATAAGTGTCCATGTCCAAGATGTCTTCCAGTTTTTGCAACACAAATTGTGTTACCATTCCAGCATTATGTTTCCTGCACTATATCTCTTCACCAGGATTCAAATGAAAGCCATAAAAAAGCAATCAGCATGATGTTAGTTCTGTAAATATGTTTAACAATGAGCAAATCCAATCTTATAATAACAATCGGCACGTTCTGGTGGTCAGCTGTGATATCGCACAGCAAGGACGATGGGAGTAAAAAAGCTGCATTGTCTCCACTACACTGTGTGATCCTGCTATTGTCCCTTTTCCCTAGCAAGCTCCTTGAACAAGGAGCCAAGTGTTGGGACACAATGAGCGGTCAGTATGTGGTCAGCTTGCACTGCTCAGGACAGCACTTAAACTGTCCTGATTGGCCACTGTTAACAACAAATGTTTCTTTATAGATAAAACCACAAAATAATCACATATATTATTAATCAGTTCCAATATGCACATGTATAAATATTTGATTACTCGGCTTTTGCAAGTTGAGTGTAGAACAAACAAAAGTGGCAGTACTCCCAGCTAATCACAATGTGCACAATGTGCATGATTCAGAGCTACGCTACTCCATTCATGGCTTCTTGGATTGAGAGCTGGATTACTCATGGCTGGAACCAGCTCACATACAGTAGCTGGCACAGGAGCTAAACCACAGGAGATATGATTTGAGGAGTATTTATGGATGCAGAGCAAATGCCATCAGAAATACGAAAAGGTCAACAGATCCTGCAGTCATCACATCACTGAAAAAAACTGCTGAAAGTATACTGAAAATGTAGCACGTTATTTATGGCACCCTGATATTAAGTGTACCCGGATTTGAACCTCTACTCTAGAAAATATAGTGATTAGTGATTCGGTTCATTGTAAAATCCTTGCACCGATCTGTTCTCTAAGATCCTGGCTTTAAATAGAGTGGAAACTGAACTGGATTCGATACGATTCAATCACATAAAGACTGGCAGATGATGCATGATGTTGCAATAGAGGCTCGCAGTATCATCAGGATAATCTTCGAAAAATAAACCATAAAACTTCCGAAGACATTGAGCTATAAGGTATTAAATATCAGGACTCCAGAAACTCCCTTGGGCCTATGTTATTGTCTTCCTGGATCTAATACACCTGATTGAATGACTCGCTTGAATAACTGAATAGGTTTAATACAAACCTCATTAGCTGGAATATAATTAGGCTATGAATAATGTCAGCTTGGACCTAATGTATCCTGCTTGTGCAGAGTTCAAGAATAACAAGCTCTCTGGCTCCTATAAAAAGCATGAGCATAATATCGATACAAAATGGATGATGCTCATGAAATAAATCTGTACCTCTGGGAGGTGGAACTTTCTAGAATGCTACAACAGAGGCGGGGGTGGGGTGGGGGGATAATGCTCCTTATTATTAGAAAAGGCAGTTATAATAAACTAAATAGTGCACCACATCTTTGGCAGACACCCTTAACCAGAGTAATCAACAGTTTAACTCAACTGAGCAATTAAGGGCCTCGTTCAAGAGCACAGCAGCAGAGGCGGGATTCGAACACACAACCTTTTGCTCATTAGGCCAACGCCTTAACCACTAAGCTACCACATACCCCGACGAATTAGTAGAGCAATTAAACCAGCGTGCACTTAATACCCACTCGCCGTGTTCTTCATAGCAATGTAGCGCTCAGAGAAACCACATCCTGGAACATGCTTGTCTGGATACTGTAGTAGTAATAATGAGAGTGAAATCAATTCCCAGCTACAAGTTGAGGCAAGCTGTGTAATCTCCCGTGAGCCTGACAGGTAAAGGAAGTAGCCTAATAGTAGACACGCCTTCAGTTAGACAGGTTTTCACACCACATCACCTTTGTAAGCTGTTAAATGCGGCACCATTTCGGAAATGTTACTATAGTCACATTATTTTAAATAATAATAATAACGATAATAATTTAAAAAACATACATAAAATAAAATAAATAAATAAAAAAAGCGCCTCTACGTGACCACCTGCAACATCATCCTGAGTGGCTGTAGAAGCAGAAAGGATGAAAAAACTAAACCCTCCAAATACTCTGTAATAAACAGCACCACCATTACACAGCTCCAAATAAGGGAGGACATCAACAACGCATTTTTGTTATAGGAAACGATTAAAGATACTATACACTGTAATTGAATTAGTAGTATTTGAATAGTAATAGTTGTTGAGACACGCACCTGTTCCTCTCTTCTCAGGTTGACTGCGCGCTCTCTCTAACTCTCTCTCTCTCCCTCTCTCTCTCTCTCTCTCTCACTTCATTCTTCACTATAATGACGAAGGCATATCATCACCGCTGTGATTCGCCTTCCCCTCCTTAAATCCCGCCCTTAAACAGAGGCTGACCAATCATAACTCAGCATCTCTAATTTGGCACTAACAGCACTTCAGAGTATGAGACAAACTCGTTTTTTGTTGTTGTGGTGGCGTGTGTGTGTGTGTGTGTGTTAAGCCAACAGTGTATCGTACACCAGAGCTCTTAAACTATATGGTAGTCAAGAACCTTGTAAAATAAACATTATGTTCAATACCAATTGGTCTATTTATTAAAGCCATGCAGCTGTCTATTCCTTAACTGCCACCACATGAGGTTCAGTTATTTATAAATGGCTTGTTTTTGTGTTACTGAAATATAGAATAAACCCATTCAATTAAAGCGATCACTTTAATGACTTCTGGTTGAAATGTGATGCTCCGTGAAAGTGCTCCTCCTCTTCGATGAATTAAAGTTAGAAGACTTTAATTGACAAAAAAAAAAAACAAAGGATGACAGATTTTTCAGAGTGCTCACAAGTTTTTTTTTTTTTTTCCACGACAAGCTTGAGACTTGCATAGAATTGTATGTAGCTAAAACAAACAAATACAAAAAGACAGTTACCAAGAAACTCGTCACTTAGAACAGTGACAGTATAATCACTGAAGACACTGGGCACTGAATAAGCACCAGTAAGGCATACAGACAAAATAAGAACATTACACCTACAGCAATTATTTTTCTTCTCTAGAATTAGAAATATTTCCGTTTATTGTCAATTAAAACGGAAATGTATGTACATGAAATAAATTAAAAAAACCCATAAAAAGTCTTTACATTTTCATTTAAATGATTCAACATGCAGTCCACGTGTAGTACAAAGACTTCTTATAGTAGTATAGTTCTTGTAGCTTGTTAGATCAGATCACATCATGCAAATGAAGGCAATGGGTTGAATATTTTGACTTTTTGACCATACGTGCTGACAACCACTGCTGGAATATTCACATACAGCAGAGCTGGCCAAATTTGACTGCCAAGCAGATTGTTTAGCTCCGGATCAGATTTAACACATCCGATCCCTGCGTATCTATTGACTCACTTGCTTTTAGTCCTAAGTAGCAAGTATTAAATTCAGGTTTACTTACAAATCAAGGCTGGAGCTAAAAAATATGTGCAGGATCTGGCAGGTAGATATGAATCTGAATCGGGATTAATTCAACTTGGAACAAGTGGGATTTCTCCAGTAATGGACAGGATTAATCAAGTGTTTTGATCAAGTCAAATTGGTAAAACTTTCTGCAGGAATGGGTGGGATTAATCCAGAGTGTCTGTAGGAGCAGGCGAGGAATAGGTGACATTTTTATAGATGTGGTCTGACATTACACACAAGTGAGCGAGATTGTTGATCATTGATCAAGTTGGCAGGATTTGTCAAACCTTCTGTGAATGCTGTCAGGATTAGGTAGAATTCCTTCAGAAGTGGGTGTGGACAAGATTTTAAAATCATATTCAAGTTAAACCCAAAGTGTCTTAGAGTGCAGAGGTGTGGTACTGGTCAGTGAAACTTGGCACTGCAGTTACAGACTGTTGATCTGACAATGTAGCAAGACCAATGAGACATTTTCATGTTTATATATGAAGTTTTACTGCAATTAAACCATAATTGGCTCAAATCAATCTTCCTCACTGCTCCAGGCATCTTCAAAAGCAGGATTAACTGCAGCTTGGGCTCCACCCTGTGAAGGTTTTGCATTGGTTGAGTGTTGTGTTTTTTTTATGTATGAAAATTAAACAGTATGTTACCATTCCAGTTTTTAAGCGAAACAGGTAGAACTGGATGAAAACATTTCAAAACCCCCTAAGGAAACCCTTGTCTAAATAATAGGTTTGGCCTTTCCTCTGTTGGCCTCCCTTACCTTTTTACCCTCATCTTCTACATCAGGTTGGCGCAGCACAGGAACCCACGCCAAGATATTACAGTCTTTCCCACCACTGTAGAGCTCCTGAGGACACACGATAGAGCATGGAGGATTAATAAAACACTGTACAAATAATTTTCCTCTCTTCTTTTCCTGCTCTGGTTTGGTTGTGAATGCCATTTGTGACTGGAACTGTTCCTGGATCAGCTTAGATTCCAATGGAAAAGAGGGACAATGATGTAAGAGGTGGAGAGTGTTACTGTGAAGTTAAACCCAATGGCATGGTATTCAATAATAGACCAAACAAGGGTGGTGAACGTGAGATCAACCCAATGATTGCAGCACACTACAATTCTCATGTGTCTTAATCAGCGCACAAAAGGTCCTTCATGCCAAAAGGAAGCTCACATTACCTGATAGTCTGGATGGAACTCACAGCAGTCTACATTATTGTAATGGCCCCTTAATGTTGTCACAAGTTTCCCTGTGTAAAGGCTGTACACTGCAACTGAGCTGCCACATGGTACAAACACAAACTCCGGGTTGCAGCCTCTGGACACAGTGAACTTCACACCTTTCCGACTCTCATTAACCACCTTCCCGTAGTTTACCTGGGGGGGATACAAAAATACTTCTTGAGTTACAGCCATAGTCAAACTAGATTGGCTGCTAATCATTTTTTTAAATATGGTAACTAATTCATAAAGGAAATAGAAATCTAAATCCATGCAAATTCTGTAGTAATGAATGTTGTCAATTCTACTAGGTTCAGAGTGGGACAAATCATGAAGGTGAATAGTGATTATGTAAAATCTCATTAAAAATTTCACAAGTAAGGTAATGATTTTTGCAACATGCTGGACAAAAAGAGTCAGTTAGCAGACGGTTATATCTATATAATTAAAGATATATTATTATACAACCCCCCACATTGCTCTTTCTACATCCTGCTCTACGTCTATGCTTTTAGCCACAGGCACATTTCAACACAAGTCTGGCATTTCTCACCAACTATGTGCGACACATCTCACATGAGTTTGTATTGCACCCACTGCGATGTATTGTATTTCCAAATACAGAATACAATATGAGGGATTTTCACATCATTATATGATATTCAAAAGTAATTAGGGCAAAAGATTATACTCACACAGCTATAAAATCATATACTGCATGTCTGGGTGTTTGAGCTGAGCAATATGGAATCTATAAATAAACTGAAGTCCCCAGTGTACAGCTATGTATAAACTATTTTGTGCTTCTGTGCATATGTAAATTTCCTAGCACATGCTGGTCATGGAACTAGTTTTAGGCACACTTTGTTCAGTTAGACCTCAGGTGATTACAAACTGTTCACAAATGAGCCCAAGGTTCCCAGAAGCATTACAGCACGAAGATAATTGCTAGCCAGAGTGAGTAACACCTTCAACTCGCCACCCTTTACAAGCTAAGTAAAGTGCAGCCCTTAAATAAAACAAGTATCTGGTCTAAAATCTTCCACAATTCCATGACCGTCCATTTACCTTAGTATAATACACACGATAAATGAAACAACATGTTATAAATGATATACCTTTTTGAACAGTAATACTTTCTCTTCGTGACTAGGCTAAACCTTGATATTATATATACTTAATGTCTCATAGTCAGGACACAATGCTGAACTTGATCCTTCTTCTATTCCTGTCACAGTAAAGATATGCATGACAGATTCTTTGACGCTTTTGATGCCTTGTATGTGAGGAATGAAGGTGCGACACCTTCTGAGTAGACTTGTTTTTTTTTTTTTCCAGGAAAGCATTCTTTTGCCTATAGTTCTGCTCCTTACCAGTGTGTTGTGGCCTGTGGCACTGTTCCAAAGGCGCATGCGGTCGTCTGTGCCAGTGGTCAGGAGGTAAAGGCCATCGTCAGTGAAGCACAAGCCGTTTACACGTCCATTATGGGCCGTGTTCACTGAGGAGAGAGAGAAGTAGGGCAGGGTGTAGTACTGTATATGATGTGTTAAATGACAGTGAATATTCATATTATCTTTCGTTAATTATAGAAAGATAACACTTAGGAGGTGTGCTTTTATTTCATTCATATTAATGCAGGGAAGGATTAATGCCACATTTAGTGAACTAAAGCTGCTCTGGCTGCACCTACCTGCCTCAGATGACGCTTTAGACTTGTCCCCATTGTACTGATCTAAAGTAAAGAGGCTTCCGGCAGCTCGCCGAACATCCCACATACATACCCTGCCATCAGTGCTGAGACAAACGCACAAACAATATTACACATGAATCAGATTATTTTATTATCAATTTCTCAAGCAAGATTTAAATATATGATGAAACAGTTATGGATATCCCCCAAAGGATAGCTTCATAATTTGCTTATTTTTATTCAATAAAATGTAAACCCATAACTCCCACAGTCCCGCAAGTGACATAGGTTGATGTCACGATTGCTAAATTGTTTTTCAGGCAGGAAGAGACTGCCATGATCCCAAAGGACTAATTAGCTATTCTCATTAGCTAGAAAGCAGGTGAGCTCCTTAAGCATGAGGTGCTCTGGAGTCAGAGTTTATCATCAATAAAGCTTCAATTGACCTTTTAGTACCAGTCACAAATTTATAAAACACATCAGTATACATTGATCACTTATCATATGAAGGGATACTGAGACATTTGAATGTGTTTGTTGGTTCTCTAGTTTAGAGAGCTGTCTATGAATACGACCTGTACGGAAATCGGACGTGTGTGTTTTGAGTGACTGATTGCGTAAGTGACCTTACCTAGCAGTGGCCAGGATGTGCTCGTAGCGCGGAGACCACTGGACAGAGAGAATCTCTCCTCTGTGACCTGGGCACATACAAATCATAAACTTAAACACAACTCATTAACCTCAGCACTGATCTAGATCACGAGTTTCTTAATCCTTTTCGAACATGGTGCTTGGTTGCCCCTCTTTCTGTCATGGAAATTGCCTTTAGGAAATCTTTAGTAACTGCTCTAAACTTGGCAGTCTGTTACTCACCTTGCAGAATGTGGATTCGAGAACCAGACTTCAGATCACACAGTTGAACTTTTGGGTCTTTGGTACCAACTGAGACGCAAAGTACAACAAAGACTTTTCAGAGCAGAGCAATACTGACAGATAGAAGTCTACAAAATCCTTGAAAATCCAAAGTTTTAGTCACATCCTATACTGATGGACTCACTGTAATCCCTCACAATTATAAAAAATAAATAAATAAAAATAAAACTGTTTTGACCATATTTGATCTTGTACTCTGAAATTAAATCATATAACTCTATACATACTAAACTTTTAGATATTTATAAAAAAAATATATCATCAAAATATTTAATATATACAAGTAAACAATTTTATTTCAAACCTACTGTCACCCTGTCCTAAAAATATGAAAATGGATAAAAGAAAGAATTTAGATAGTAAAGTAATATACTGTATATAAAGTAGTATAAAGAGCACAAACCTTTGAGTGTTTTGTGCTGTCGTGCAAATTTTCTGTTAAATATTTATTTATAAAAATATTTGCACTCTCACTTTAACAAAATCTACATTTATTTTAAATATTTAGGTAAGTAAATATTTAGACGATATCCTGTTAGAATTTAGGAAAAATATAATATAATATAATATAATATAATATAATATAATATAATATAAAAAAAATACTGTTCACACACAGAATCTTATACAGTATGAAGCGAAATGGCTTTTATGACTTTCTGGTGACATAAAACTTGGAAATGTGAATAAAAAACAAAAATATAAATAAAAAAAACATATAGACAGAAAATAGCATTATGTACAATGGTTATTTTATAAAATCACTTTAGTAAATCAGTTTTTAAAATTGTGCCAATATTTATGACATAGACTACTTAAATACTGCATTTACAACTTGCAACAAAGCACCTACAAAAACAAGATGTACTGAATTCCTTGACTAAACCTGTTTGCTAAGATGATGTGCAGATGATTCATGTTACATATGCATGTTTGAGCACAGGGACCTTTCTTTGCATTTATATTTTTCAGGATTTCTAAGTAATAGATAGAACAAAGGGGGGGGGGTGAGAGAGGGGTGAAAAGGTGAGAAAGGTGTGGTTGTGAGTGGGTAAAGAGTGATTGGAGGATCCTGAGCTCCTCCACATTTGGTTATTCATCTTTACAGACACAGAAGCTGGCTAGTAAACTACTGAATAAACTCACCTGCTATGAGACTGTGTTTCCTGGCAATAGGAGACATGTGGTGGCAGTAGACATTCCCATCAAACTGGAACACATCAGCTGGCTAAAGAAAAAACACACACACACAAAATACAAGCGGTAATATGTTTAAGAAAACACATCACCCTCACTTATTGATACTAGAAGATCTGATTATCACCTAATCCCTAAACCTCTTGACAGGATGGCGGATTTCAGTTTCACGACAGACCGTGAGACATAAAAAGAGAAAAAACACCTTGAGAGTTTCTGTGTCCCAAACTTTCAGGCTTTTGTCAAATGAGCTGGATACAAACATGCCAGTGTCATACGGATACCACTGAACCGTCTCCACGCTGAACTTGTGCACATGACGATTTGACCTGAATAGAAACATTTAGAATGTTAGATTCAGATCTTCTTAAATACAGTAAAAACACTGCATCAGAGTCCAGGCACTTCAAATAGTGGACATTAATCAAGGATCTGGGCTTTAACCCATGAGTAAACAAGTTTTTTAAGATATTTGTTAACTTAGTGCCTAACATGAATGAAACCATATGCGAATTAGTTGGACAATGCCACCTTGTGGTCATTGGGTCATACGACAGTTGACTTACCTGCCTACAGTGCAAACTGCTTTACAAGTGTAATGTGACTTCTTGCAGCTGTTTTCAAGGTCGTAAATCACAATTACACCATCAGAACCACCTGATAACATACTGCAAAACAAAGATGATAATTAGCACAAGCAAATAATCCTCATGGAGATCTGTAGGTCATTATTCATCACTTCACGCTCAGTAACCCTTCAGTTATCCTTCACACTGGCTGCAAAGCACAAACAACCTGGATGGGATGCTGAAACATCACAAGGCCATATGTATTCATTACTGCAATAATTGTATATGGTTTGTCTTATATCAGCAACGGCTCAGGTATCTCAACAGAGAACTGAGCTGAGCTGGACACACGCACACACACACACACACACGTACAACCAAGATCTGATCTCAAAGGAGAACTGAACTGTGCTGGACACGAACACACACACATACATACATAACACATACGCACAAAAAAAAGAACTGAACTGTGCTGGACGTAGTCAGACACACACACACACACAAAATTGTCCTGTTTGCAAGCACGTCACTTTACATTTACATATATTTATATTAATCCTGTTTACATGTGTCACTGTAATATCTGCAATCACTGTATACACTGTTCTTTCATTGACTAACATTGTCTTGTTCTTGCACAAAGTTGGCCTATGTTGTTTGTCTGCACTGTCTTGTCTTCCTGTGCATGTGCGTGTTGTATGTCTAGTTCTAGATTGCACCTTAATAATTTTTTAGTTTAATTTTAACTTTTAAATTATAGTTTAATTTTTTTATCTCTATGTTTGTCTGCGTCACTGTACTTTGTGTTATGTGTAGCACCTCTGGTCTAGGAGAAACGTTGTTTCACTTCACTGTGTACTGCATCACCTATATATGGTTGAAGTGACAATAAAGCTACTTTGACTTTGACTCAGTCTGGGACAGTGAAGACTCTGGGTTACTGATCAGAAGGTTGGGTGTTCAAGCCCAGCATCACCAAACCGTTACTGTTGGGCCCTTAACCCTTTCTGCTGTATCATGGTTTACCCTGTATTCTGACCCCAACTTCCTAACAAGCTAGGATATGTGAAGAAAAGAATTTTATTGTGATGTATATATTACAAATAAAAAGGCTTATTTTCTTCTAATGATTAATTAGTTCTAGGATGAATATGTATTGAAAGTTCAATTCAATTCAATTTTATTTGTATAGAGCTTTTAACAAAGGACACTGTCTCAAAGCAGCTACAGAACATAAGAAATATAGTACAAAAGTTCAAGATTAATATTAGAAAAAAAAGTTTAAGATTAATATCAGACTTATATTTAAATTTATTTGTATTAATCACTAATCCCTAATGAGAAAGCCTTGGGCGACTGGGGCAAGGAAAAACTCCCTTAGAAGGAAAGCTTTTAAAAGCTTCTTTTAAGCCTAATATGTATGCAATAAGCACAAATATGAAGGTATGGACAGACAGTTTACTAACTTTGCACAACAGGTCCTTGGTTATTGTTATAGGTTACAATCAAATTACACTACATTGCCAAAAGTTTTGGGACACCCCTCCAAATCATTGTATTCAGGTGTTGTTTTTCAGGGGTTGGGCTCGGCCACTTAGTTCCAGTGAAAGGAACTCTTAATGCTTCAGCATACCAAGACATTTTGGACAATTTCATGCTCCTAACTTTGTGGTCCTGAGAGTCCAGACTTCAACCTAATAGAACATCTTTGGGATGAATTAGAGCGGAAACTGCAAGCCAGACCTTCTAGTCCAGTATCAGTGTCTGACCTCACAAATGTGCTTCTAGAGCAATGGTCAAAAAAAAAATCCCGTAAACACACTCCTGAACCTTGTGAAAAGCCTTCCAGGGAGAGTTGAACCTTCATTCATGTGCATGTAAAGGCAGACATCCCAGTTTTGGAATGGCTTAGAGTCTCTGCTCTAATTCATCCCAATGGTGGTGTATCGTGTTGAGGTCAGGACTCTGTGCAAGCCAGTCAAGTTCCTCCACACCAAACTCAATCACCCATGTCTTTATGGACCTTGCTTTGTGCACTGGTGTGCAGTCATGTTGGAACAGGAAGGGGTCATCCCCAAACTGTTCCCACATCAAGAGTTCCTTTCACTGGAACTAAGGGGCCATGCCTTGCCCTGAAAAACAACACCTGAATTTAATGATTTGGAGGGGTGTCTAAAAACTTTTAGCAATATAGTATACTTCTGTATCTCCCAGTTCTACCCCTTGTAAATATAACACTGCAAAAGTCTGTGCTTTCTATGGTTGTGGCTGTCACTCCAGACCGTTCAAGTGGGTGGTTTTTGGATCAACCTACCGTATGTATAAGTGGTAAGAATACTCGACTTACTATCTCCCTTCAATTACTTCGATGTCAATACAGTTCACTCCATTCCCGTGAATTCGTTCCACATCTCTGTCGTGATTTAACTCCAAACTCAGTACCCTGCAAACACAGTATGCCTTGTATGATCATCATCACAGTAATGTCAGATCAGCACAATGGTGTAACTGCTCAGTACTAGTTATGTATACCTTCTTGTTGATTCTGCTCGTCTTAAACGCACAGGATCGTCCACACCTGTTTTTCTGGCTGTAAGAAAGCTCAACATTTTCACAAACCTCTACATGTAGAATCAGTCTTTATGTTTACAAGCAACAGACCGGTTATTACTATGGACTAGCTAACTGACTAATCATCCTCCATCCAAAAATTCGTGGCTTCTAAACAAATGTTCAAGCCTTTTTCTAGTCTGTGAAACATCTTATACGTATTGCTTGAAATAGTCGCTGCAATCGTAGTTTATTAAACATCACCTAGCAAAAGAATAACAAAGTTTTTCCATTGTCGCAACCTGAAGCTTGTGAATAGGAGTCGCCATGTTGATGCGTAGAACAACAACAGAGGTAGAAAACGAGCTATGATTGGTTAACGCTATTCCAAGCACCAATCACAAGGCGTGTTCAATGTTGCTGCTTGAAATCACAAGAGATTGTTTGAATCATGGAGTTTTGGAGTTCGGAGTCGAATCGAAGAGTCGGTTCCGCACTTTTACCAATTCCAAAGTAAAGCAATAAATAAAACAAGTAATTCATAAACGAAATAACAGACGTAAACGGTGAAATATAAATGAATCGGATAATGCAATGTTATGATTGATAGTTTATGACAGATGATCTTGACATACTGCTTGGGCGTAAATGTAAATAGAAAATGACAAAGCTTTGGAATCGACTCTCAATTCGCAACGCCTGCAATCGGTGAATCGACTCTTTTGGGAATCGACTCCTAGCATTAATGATACTCCAAATCCCCCCTCGAAAGAGGTCGTGCTTGTGTGTGTGTGTGAGAGAGAGAGAGTTTAATATTACCGCTTATAATATATGTAGAAAATGAGTCGTTTTGCTTCTCTGCTAAGGAGAACTTTTGGTGTAATGAAAGAACATGTCGGAACAGATCATTTAGGAAATAAATACTACTGTATACCCGAGCAGAAGACATGGACAGGTAAGCTAAAGTCAAGGCGTCACTCCAGCTGCATTTCTAGAAACTTTGACCTAGCTTCTCCCAACCTCCAAGATGTACAGTCTTGTTATTAAAGCTCAGTATAGTTATTAAAGCTTCGTGTGAAAATGTGCATATTAGAGTAGAATAAACCAGAATAGATTGTTGTCCTTGACATTTGAGTGAATCATTAGCATGGCTTGTTCTGTCAGACTATTCAGCACGTGTACAGAGAAATACAGTGGCTCATCTTTTCCTGTATATGTGATTATTCTGCATCACTTCAGTAATTCACATGCTGTCTGCTTTCTCCACACACGATGGAGAACGATAGCTTAATAAAGGCTGCACCCAGGTTTTCAGTTTATTAGGTATATCTGCAAACACTGGCCATACAGTAGAAATCCAGATGCAGATTTAGATTCCTGATGTTGGGGACAGACGAGACTCCCTGAGACAACATGAGGAAGAAACCTTGAGAGGATCTGAACTTCAAGAATCTATTCTCTTCTGGGTGTAATGATTTCATTACTCTTCCACAATTAGGATATAGTATAAAGAATATTGTGAATAGAGTCTGGGATGAGCACAGGATTGTCTTCATGATTACAGTAGGAGGTCTTGGGAACAGATCTACAGGATCCGGGTGAAATGCAGTGAAATCCACACGTATAAAGGGTGAAAATTGGGCATTTTGTTTTTTGCGGCGTGCAAATATTCATGTCTATGCAGAACCGTCCACAACAGCAGGAGAATATGAGCTAGGAGTAGGGCATAACATTATGACCACCAGCATAATATTGTGTTTTTCCCCCGTCTGCTGCCAAACAGCCCGTTGAGGCATGGACTCCACTAGATCCCTGAAGGTGTGCTGTGGTGTCTGGCTTCAAGATGTTAGCAGTAGATCCTTTTAAGTCTTGTAAGTTGCGAGGTGGGTCCTCCATGGATCGGACATGTTTGTCCAGCACATCCCACAGATGCTCGATTGGATTGAGATCTGAGGAATTTGGAGGCCAAGTGAACACCTCAAACTCATTGTTGTGCTCATCAAACCATTCCTGAACCATTTTTACTTTGTGGCATGGTGAATTATCCTGCTGAAAGAGGCCACAGCCATCAGGGAATACGGTTTCCATGAAAGGGTGTACATGGTCTGCAACATTAGGTTAGGTAGGTGGTACGTGTCAAAGTAACATCCATATGGATGACAGGACCCAAGTTTTCCCAACAGAACGTTGCCCAAAGCATGACACTGGACACATCACAATTTGGCCCTTGTCAAACTCGCTGAAATCCTTACGCTTGCCCATTTTTTCTGCTTCTAACACATCAACTTTGAGGACAAAATGTTCACTTGCTGCCTAATATAGTGGTCATAATGTTATTGATGATTCAGTGTATAGCAGGTATAGAAGTACCTGATTAAACAATGAATACAGATGCAAGAACATTATTAAGTGGTATTATTGTGTAGGTCACTGGGTTATTTTTCCTTCCTCTAATTAATTCCTGTTTCTCTTGGTCAATTTAAGGCCGGGTCGTTCGGGCTCGGCGGTTTGTGGAGGCGTCCAATCCCACAGAGTTCGAGTACCTCGGAGGAAGGATTCCCTCTGAATGGGATGGTAATGTAAAACGATTTCAGTTTCTAATGGTGTAGCAGTGAGTTCCATCAAATATAAACTCAAATGAAATGTCTCAGTTGCGGCACACACAGCCGCTAGAATTTATTTTCTGTAGGAATTCGGACATTCATCAAGTGCTGGAAGAGTTGCATTAAGCCAAATGGAGAGAAATTATCCAATTTTGTGACACCTATTTTCCTATTTTATACAATGCAGAATAAATATAAAAAAGTTTTAATTTGACTTAACCTCGTATGAAATTATAAATCTCATCTAGAACAGAATGATGGTAAATTACTCTCTTAGTTAAGTAGTAAAGCCCTGATGTGTTAGAATTCATCTGTTTTTGTTTCATTCAGCTTGGATTAGAGGACGACGCAAGGATCCTCCTACTATCGAGGTATTCAGTTCAGTTCTGATCCCTATCACAAATCTACTATATCCACTGATAACTTTTACTAAACCATCACATTTGTTTTTACTTGTACTTGTACAGGAGTTGCTGAATAATGAACGGTACAGAGAACAAATCAAAATCAAAGCACAAGAGGCTGAAGAGAAGGACAAAGAACTGCAAGCCAAAGAATGCAAAGTTGCACAGCCGATGCAGACCCAGGTCAAAGGTCACGCCGCTGCCACACATTTTGGGCAGTCACAAGTGAGTGAGGAGCCTGTGAGTACTGCAAACACCTTCCAGCCAGGATCCTGGGCCCCTCCCAAAAAATAAAACTGTCTCAAGTCCTGGACTTTCAGCTGACGACTGTGAAGTGTGAACATCAGCGTAATACTTGTTGCTGCTTAGAGCTTCACCGAATGGGTGCAGATGTTGCCATGGTTTCAGTGGATCTTTTCCAACCTTTATAACGATCTAAATAAACCCGGTGGGGCGAAACGTAATCCATCCATAGTAGATTGGAAACTGTAACTTAAGTTATATCCTCTCTGCACATTTCTCTAATATTTTGTTACATTCATTTGATTCAGTTGTATTTATTTCAATAAAAATTAGCTTAGCTAAGAAAATCGTTTGCTCAGGTAATTGTGTGAGTTTTGTAAGACAGAGAGACCTTTGTCTTAGCTGTATTAGTCCGTGCTGGTTTAGGAACATTTTACTTTTACAGTTATTCTTTAGCCAGGGGTTTAAACATGAAGCACTTTTTTTTGGATGCTCTATGCTGGTTTTGGACATTTTATCAGGCATGTTGCATGTCATGAATCAGATTTGTCTCCAAGGTTGCATTTGACCCTGTTCCTAACAGAGGACAGTTGTCCAGTGTTTATGTAGTGAAGTTTTTTTCGTTTCTTTTAACTGACGTCTTCGTCTGTCTTCACTTTAGTGAACTGTTGACTACATTAGCCACAATGCTGTTTGATTACTTGCTGTCAGTGGTGCAACAGCAAAATTGTCTCTGCCTGAAGAGAATGATGCAGCAGCCTTTTAGACCTTTGGTCTGTACAGATGTCTCACTTCCTCATCTGTACACTCTGCTCAAACAGATCAGTTTCAACTTTTATGCTAAATCGGTCATCAGCATCATCGTGGTAAACTTAGATCACAGACTCCTCCTTGCCGTAACTCAGCACGTCTTTTTGTATACTATAGCTGCAAAAAGTCTGATGTTTGCCATCTGTAATATATGTTGCTAGAGTGAGACAAGAAGCTTTTGTTTCTAGGAGAAAAACAATAAAATTGATAACAGCAGACACCACAAATAGTTCAATATAAACATATTTAATTCCTTTCAGACTGGATGTTTCAGTTAACATCGTCCCCTTGAGCTTTTCCAAAATGTCTAATGTATTTGCACCTTATTTAGACAGGAGTTAATAAACAAATGGTAGCGTGTAATTTCCAGTTGTGTTTGTGCCTACATGGTCATCCTGAATTTTCACACAACATTTACACTACCATAATTCTTAAAGCAGAGTCACACTGATTGGACAGAGGTTAGGACAGCTGAGGCTGTTAAGAACTTTTTTTTTATTATCAATAAAAAGTGGATTTGTGTTGGAAAACATCAACATTAAAAAGTATTGGAATGTTGAATGCTGCAATCATGTTACATGATTTTTCCAGAAAAAAATAAACAAAAAACACTGCAGTTCTGCAAATGAGATCTCAATCAGCTTGCTTGATGTGCACTCTCGTGTCGAGTGATAAGTCCATCTCAAAGCCCCTGCAGGAGCTGCTCTGGGTTCGGCACAGCTGAGTGGGGCTGAGGGTTTTTTTTTGTTTGTTTGTTTTTGTTTTTTTAAACACACAGGAACATTGCATCCACCTGCATCCCCTTGTTTTAGATCAGTCTTTTTTGGATCTCTTGGCTTTCGCTATGTTCTCCTGCCGCTTCTGCTTTCTTTTCTGCTCACGATCCCTGGCCTCGATCATCTTCGCAAGTTTCCAGGAAAGCAGAGCGCTGGCGATGAACAGTGGGGTCAAGGCCAGGATGATGGTTGTGAGGAAGCCGTAGGGGTCTTTGGCGGCCCACTCCACCACGTACTCGGCCCAGCCTTTAAAGTCAATCATCTTCTGATGAGCGCTCACCTCCAGACAAATACACTGAGGAAGAGAACAAAAAACGAAACATGCATCAGTTAAAACACTGTACAATTCAATTTACTTCTATAGCGCTTTTCTCTGAACTGACTTTGCATCTGTCAGCTTGCAACAGCAAGGAATTAGTGCTGAGTCTATGATGAACTCAGTAACTACACTGACCTAATAGTTCCCCCAGAGAACTTGGTTGCTGTTGTACAAAGGACATTATTTACATTTACATTATTTCCTGTCCAGTGTCACCCAAATGAGGATGAGATTCCATTGAGTCTAGTTCGTTTCAAGGTAAAATTTTAGCCACATAATACATTACATAGAAGGGGTTTGATATTTTTTTTTTGATGTATTGGCCTAACAATTTTGTTTACATTTAAAATTAGGATTAATCAAATTTCAATTTGGGTTATTAAGAAGAATGAAGAGTCAACATCTACACGATATTGCCAAAAGTTTTGGGACACCCCTCCAAATCATTGAATTCAGGTGTTGTTTTCAGAGGCTGGGCTCGGCCCCTTAGTTCCAGTGAAAGGAACTCAATGCTTCAGCATACCAAGACATTTTGGACAATTTCATTCTCCTAACTTTGTGGGAACAGTTTGGGGATGACCAATTCCTGTTCCAATATGACTCCACACCAGTGCACAAAGCAAGGTCCATAAAGACAGGGATGAACTTCACAGCCCCTGACCTTAACCCGATAGAACACCTCTGGGATGAATTAGAGTGGACACTGCGAGCCAGACCTTCTCGAACAACATCAGTGCCTGACCTCACAAGTGCGCTTCTAGAGGAATGGTCAAAAATTCCCACAAACACACTCCTAAACCTTGTGGAAAGCCTTCCCAGAAAAGTTGAAGCTGTTACAGCTGCAAAGGACGGGACAACTCCATATTAAACTAATGTTCATGTAAAGGACGTCCCAGTTTTGGCCTGTCTCGCAGTCTCCACTCTAATTCATCCCAAAGGTGTTCTATCAGGTTGAGGACAGGACTCTGTGCAGGTCAGTCAAGTTCATCCACACCAAACTCGCTCTTCCATGTCTTTATGGACCTTGCTTTGTGCACTGGTGCGCAGTCATGTTGGAACAGGAAGGGGTCATCCCCAAACTGTTCCCACAAAGTTGGGAGCATGAAATTGTCCAAAATGTCTTGGTATGCTGAAGCATTAAGAGTTCCTTTCACTGCATCTAAGGGGCCGAGCCCAACCATTGGGACAAATTCAATGATTTGTCCCAAAACTTTTGGCAGCATAGTATATGTGATTGCGGAGAATTTAAGTACTGACGATGATGGTGAAGTAAAAGGGAATAATGAACAGATTAAATGTTAAATTCCTCACAGTTTTGCTGAACGTTACTGGAAGACAATAAACAAAATAATGCCAAAACATACGTTACAGCCTTTATCGATTACAAGCCACATTTATGTAGATTAATTAACTGTCAAATAATCCACACAAATAATCAACTATTACAATAATTATTATTATTTTTTAACAAAATGTAAATCACTTAAAGCATGAATGTAAACAATTATGCTGATTTAGGTTGTTCTCTTTTTTCTACACAAAATTCGATATTAAGTAAAAAAGAAATTTGTGAGACATCATTTTTTCCAGAATAATAATTTTACTACATTAAAAAATTAAATAAATATTAATAAAAAAAATTACTGAGGTATAATCAAATGTAAAAATTCTAATTTTTAACTGTTTTATATTTTAAAAATCTCCTATTATTCCTTATTATTACACATGCCATTTAGTAAAAATAATAATAATTTGCCATGTGATTTTACATAAGAAATTTTTTTTTTTAATTATTATTAATTTTTGCATGAAGTGTGAAACACTGAACTGTATCCTGCCTTGTCGATGTGGGGGATGTGCTACACTGCTACAGAAAAAATCATCATAAATTACACCGCAAACCTGTTAAAGTGACTCACTGTGTCATATCTCTCACGAAAAGGCTATTTTATTAAAACATTAGTCAAATATTTCACCTCTACGCCTCCATTAAAACTATAACGTTACCCTCTTGAGTCAGCTAGCTAACGGTACTAGCCACGAGGCTAATTTGGTTAGCATATCATGAGAGAAATGCGCGTGAGTTAACGATTTCCTGACTCGCCTTATATTTACAAACTGACATGATGCTTTATACAAGAAAAGAGTCGTGGATTTAAGAAAGGATACTAACCCACCTGAGGGGAAAAAACGGCTTCTAACAGATTTGTAGCTACAGTTTCAATGAAAGCGGAAGTGACTCGCCGGCGTCACACGAATACGAGTTTCTTCTTCCTTTTTATTTTAATCAGAGCATCGTTACTGCCACCTACAAGCTTTTAACTAAACAGCAGGTTGAGACCGTGATGATGAGACACCGCTCAGGCATAACATTATGATCACCTACCTAAGATTGTGCCCTGACCCGTCGAGACATGGACTCCACTAGACCTCTAAAGGTGTGCTGTGGGATCTGGCACCTAGATGTTAGCAGCAGATCCTTTCAGTCCTCTAAGTTGCGAGGTGGGTCATCCATGGATTGGACTTGTCTGTCCAGCACATCCCACAGATGCTAGATTGGTTTGAGATCTGAGGAATTTGGAGGTCAAGTCAACACCTTAAACTTGTTATTGTGCTCAACAAACCATTCCTGAACCATTTTTGCTTTGTGGCATGGCGCATTATCCTGCTCCCAGACATCAGGGAATACCATTTCCATGACATGGTCTGGACAATGCTTAGGTAGGTGGTGCGTGCCAAAGTAATATACACATGGATGGCAGAACCCAGTGTTTCCCAGCAGAGCATCGCCCAAAGCATGACACTACCTCCTTTGTCTTGCCTTCTTCCCATAGTGCATCCTGGTGCCATGTGTTCCCCAGGTAAGGGACGCATACGCACCCGGCCATCCAAGTGATGTAAAAGAAAATGGGATTCATCAGAACAGGGCACCTTCTTCCATTGCTCAGTGGTCCAGTTTTGATGATCACATGCTCATTATTGGTGCTTTCGGCAGTGCACAGGGGTCAGCATGGGCACCCTGACTGGTCTGCGACCCCATACACAATAAACTGTGATGCACTGACACCTTTCTATCAGAACCAGCATTAACTTCTTCAGCAATTTGAGCAACAGTAGCTCGTCTGTTGGAACGGATCACACGGGCCAGCCTTCGCTCCCAATGTGCATCAATGATCCTTGGCTGCCCATGACCCTGTCATCAGTTCACCACTGTTCCAAAAGTGGGCCACTTTTGATAGATACTGACCACTGCAAACCGGGAACACCCCCACAAGAGCTGCAGTTTTGGAGATGCTCTTATCCAGTGGTCTAGCCATCACAATTTGGCCCTTCGTCAAACTCACTCAAATCCTTATGCTTGTCCATTTTTCCTGCTTCTAACACATCAACTAATATATCCCACCCACTAACAGGTGCCAGGATGAGGAGATAATCAGTGTTATTCACTTCACCTGTCAGTGGTCATAATGTTATGTTTGATCGATGTGTGTGCATGAGGCCCAGATCCAACATGACCCAGGCTGTGATGAAGTAGTTACTTAAGATGAATGAATGTGACTGAATAATCAGCAAGATCTTCAAGTCAGCAAGAGTATCTGTGGACAATCTAGTTTGGACTTCCACAAGGTTTAATAGCTTTTACATCCAGGTTGTTAGACTCCTGAATACTGTGCTGCCCCTCTCTACACACATCACCCTGGGATCCAGGAAGCACCATCACAAATGCATGTACATCACTTTGATCATTTACTACACTGATGTATGTTTTACAGCACAAATTTGATTGTACTGACTCATTACAGTCGTTACAGTCGCTCATTACAGTCACTTCAAATCAAAATCAAATACTGTCGACCTGATGCCCTGAACTTTAAACGTAATTCATCACAAGCTGCTTTAAAAAGCATCACTGCACAGACACTTTCTACTAAATTCATTCTAGTTGCATCTTTGGACCCTGTATTTACTGTAATGTCTTTTTGTCCGATAGATTTGCACATAAAGTTTCATTTTTTGTTTTGGTTAATAAAAAGTAGTCTGCACATCTTTAATTTGAACTTAAACAACCTTTTACCCTCTGAAGATAAAACAAAGGGTCAGTTATTTGCAGATAACAACATCTTGATACATGTTATAAATCTTATCATTAGCTCAGCTTTGACACTATAAAGTTTCCAAATCATCCAACGCATTTATTCCATTGCAAAGTGTCAAATGAATGATGCAGGACCTGTAATCATTAATAAATCATTCATAAACGTATGAGCAAGCTCATTCACAAGAGTACTACCCCATTCAAAATATAGTGCTCATGTATGTTTGGCAATGTGTTTTGTCTGGAGAAAGCTCATCTGCTTCCTGCTCATACACAGACATCATAAAGTGACTGCATGTATCACGAGTGAGGTGAATACACCACAAAATGTATTTCGGTCAGGATGGATAATGAACTTTTGTAGATGGACAAAATGAAAACATTAAAAGCTTGCCTTCTTCCCATAGTCCATCCTGGTACCATCTCTGCCCCAGGTAACCATGCACACGCACCTAGACCATGTTATAAAAAGAAAACATGCTTCTTCAGATTACGCCACCTTCTTCCATTGCTCCACAGTCCATTTTTCATGGTCACATGCCCACTAAAGGCACTTTTGGCAGTGGACAGGGGTCAGCATGGGCACTTTAACTAGTCTTCAGCTACACAGCCCCATACACAGCAAGTTGTGATGCAGTGTATTAGCAATTTCTCTCTTCTGTGGGATCAGAACAGATGGTAGGTACTAACCCCTGTATACACAATTTGTGTGTGTGTGTGTGTGTGTGCGTGCGTGCGTGTGTGTGTATGTAATGCTTTGATATGATGAATCTGTTGTGTTTATACACCACTGCTGCCATGGAGTTGAACATGATTTGGAGTTTACCGAAAGTAGGCATGGTCATTTTTTTTTTTTTTTTACACCAGCCTTATCATAGACTTTTACACAAGCCTTATCACAACATTACTACTAGACTAGTGCTGCTAGTGCTGGCCTCATGTTGCTTCATTCACTAATTCACTTTTTCCCATGCAAACACGTCAGGAAGGTCAAACTCCATATTCCTTATAAACCATGATGCAGAGTATTTCAAACTGAGATGGCATTTGTCGTAGTGCTGGAAGTTTCACCTCAGTGATACCATGATTACAAGGAAACACTTGCTGTCTGCAGCACGGCTCATTTTGCCCACCATTGGCCTGAGCCTCATCTTTGCAGGCGCTTACATGAAGTCCATCCAAAGTGAACAAATCCAAATTCTCATAGACATTTCCTCTTACTTCTTTATCATACTGGGCTTCATAATGCTCGCCATCGGAGTGGTGTGGTCTGTCGGTCACGGAATGAAGAACGTGCTGCTGAAACGGTCAATGCGGAGGTCTAGAGACGCTGATGTCCAGATTTTTACTGTGGACAGGTAGGCTTGCTTTTCTGTTATAGAAGATTTGGAGTCATTGTAGTCTTTGGGTGGGAGTTTAGAAAGAAGTGGCTGCGATTTATAGTGTTATAATTATTGAAGGAATGTCACAATACACAAAGAAATAATTATTTATACAAAGGATTAATCCAACACTATCCATGTAACTACTACTAACACAGATACCACTACCTGGTATTAGATAGTTTGAAAAATGAGAAAGAAAAAAAAAGAATCCTAAGCCCAGATCTGCATTTCTGTGTACACATATAATGGTAGGACATTCTGGTTATAAAACAACAGACTAAGCAATGGTCTGATATTGGTAACAGTGATTACAATTTTGTCATTATTTAATCTTTTGTTTTTTTTTTAAATATCACAAAAATCGTAGCTTGTGATGTTGAGACACCACAAAGACTGAAAAACACATCCCTCTGGCATTGGAGGTGCTAAATAAATAAATATTATTAAAGAAAAGAAAATATCACCATATCATCAATAACTCTCTTTTGTAATTATTTTTGGTGTAGTCTATATCCCAGTTTAATAATGATGAGGATATCCACTTTGAGGATTGATTGTAATGACAAACCCTGTAGCTGAATTATTGTATTTTACTTCTGACTAATCAGCTTCGACTGTTTAAAAGCAAAGTGGCATAAAATTATTAGCAGACAGTATCATTTCCTTTCAAATCTAGCTAGTTAAAATTCCAAAACTGGCTAACTGGTTGTCGCTTTTTGCTCATCAGGGCTGACATCTATCCACCATCGTATGAGGAATCTCAGGTCAGAAATAATGCTGTTGAGCTTGTCCCCACCATCATCTCCATTCCTACAGGCACGGGATGGGATGGACCGGCTCCTCCGGTTTACACGCTGACCTGCAACGAGACCTTAGTTGAGGACTTCAGCCATGAGGAACCACCTACGTATCAACAAGCAGTTCTTCAGAGCCAGGCTGAATCCCAAGCTTGCCATCTACCCGCAAACGCAACTGTCGAGCCTCTGAACAGCTGCTGATGGACGGATCCTAGAGTGAGATGTTCACTGAAAAAATGCTTAGTGTTTGTCAAGGCTCTGTAAGGACCTGGAGTTTTTGAGGCTGTTAATTGCCCCTGACTTTAGTATCACTGGGAGTAATTATACTGTAAGCCTTGCTCTAAACTTGGATCAGGACTAAAGAGCAAATCTGAAATGCTTCGATGGAATCCCAAGAGACAGAACCCGAGAGAAAATACTGAAGACGATGTAGACATTGTGATGATCACAATCACTTGGAAATAAGACGTGATCATAGTAACAAGGAAACACAAACATGACAAAAAGTCTCATCTGATTTAGTCTTAGTATCCTGTGTTGATGTAATTTCCAAAAGAGCACAAAATAGACAGAACTGGTCAAAAGATACGAATGAAAGCATTAAGGTGTTGTGCCAGGATAAGGCTAATATGCATAAAAGTGTGCAATGTATATGTTGTATTATTCTTAAGTCTTTTTAGTGTTAATAGGTCAAGATGTAAGTTTCCCATGTTTGCGTTAATAAACGATAAGCTTGAGCTCGTTGTCTCTGTTGTGAAATGTACGGTACATGAAAATAGATTCTATGTCTATTTTTTATGTGCTAATTTCATCTATTTGTTATAAGTTTAGCTGTCAAACTAATGATTATGAAAGGTGATTAATACTGAAAGGATTATTAGATAATTAGTAAGACAATTAGATAGGCAAAATTAATGTTTATGAAAATGAGGGTAGGTAATGATTAAAGTAAACTTAACTATATTAAAAATCATCATAGATTTGATTAATTAAGCATAACAGAGTGAGTTTAATGATTAAACAATTTATTTCAATTTAACTAGTAACGTCTGTTTTTTTATATATTTATTTATATATATATATATATATTTCTACATTTTTTATATTTTCTTATGTGTCCCTTATTTTAATGATAAAAATGAATTAGATTTGTCTTAAAGACTAAAGGAAATAAATCAACTTTATATACATTGGTTAAGGAAATGTAACCTTCCCGTAATGATTAAAAGTTAAAAGTAATTAATGATTAAATGTATGGAAAATATAAGTTTCAGAAATTTTCCCACAGTTGTTATCTCTGTGGAACATCTCTGTGTGCCACTGAGAGGAAATTATATATTCAAGTATACTTAAAATCTAAGAAATACTTGTATACGAGATATTTACGGTTACTACAAGCACTCTAATGTATAATTGCAGAGAAGCTAAATGAAATCAAGTGTTAACTGGTAGCTCTATGGTTGAGGTTAGACTACTGATCAGATTAGATCAGGTTGTGAGATCAGATCAGGTTGTGAGTCTCAAACCCGAGGACCACCAAGCTGCCACTTGAGCAAGGCCCCTAACCCTCAAATGCTCAGTTGAATAAACGAGAAAAATATAAGTTGCTCTGGATAAGCGCGTCAGCTAAATACAATAAATGTATTAAGAATATTTAAGCTTATTTTTCATACACTAACATGTCTATGTATCTTTGAATTAGTAAACTAGTATTAGGTTTTATGTAGGATCAGATTATGCTGAATCTATGATACAATATGTTTTAGATTATAAAAAACCCCTTTACTCAAATTTCTACGATTGATTTTTTACTATGCAGCAGGTCAATCGATGCAATTATGCCAATAAAAATGTCATAAATAAAGGAGATTCATGAAACCAAACTGAAATAGTATATGCGATATTAATAATCTGATTTTACAAAATTTATTCATGATCCCCTGAATGGGAAAGTGTGTGGTCTGCGCTCGGGTGGCTTTCTGCTCTCTGTGGTCAGTTTAAGACTCCAAGTGTTTGAACTGATATTTGGGGATGTGTCTCGATGAAACCCTGGAAGAAACGAATTTGAGATTCTTTAAAGTGACTGATTAACCCAACGTCAGGTCACTAATCTGACCAGAAAACTACAAAAGAATCTATGCAGAAAATATCCCAATACAATAAAGACTTTTATATTAAGATCTTTTACACACATAAAGACTTTTTTTTTATTTCAGTAAAACGATGGATACAAAATTAAATACAATGGCATTAGCATTGCTTATTACCTTACTATGTTTCTTTCTTTTATTTTTAAAGGTTGAACTAGATCAGAAGTGTCAGTTATCTGGAGTTTTCCATCATTCGGAGCACTGATCAAAAAAAATTCACATTCACAAAGTGGTATAGTGGTAGCCTTACAAAAAAACAAAACAAAAACAAAACTAAAACAAAAACCAGTGACAGCAGTTCACAAGCCCAGTGATAGCAGGCCACAAGCTATAATATAAAATTCACAAAAAAAAAAACAAAACATGCTTCACAAGACATCGCTTTGCATTTTGGACCTTCATTTCAGATTTCGCAAGGTTTCCTATTATATTCTTGCTCCTAAAACTGATGGAGTGGTTAAGTGTAATTGCTCCCTCGTACGTACGACGCATTGAACTGAATACAAGTTTGTCCTTCATGTTAGAAAAGTTCGACGACTTTAGCACGAAAAGTTCAGCCCGGAAATGAATGAAACCAATCCATTCATTAAGGTTGCAGTTCTACTCATGATTATTTAATGCCTCATTCACACTACAAATTACACCACTCATAAAAATGTTCATGCTACACTCCACCCTATACTGTCCGTGAGATTCACTTTGAAATCAGACGTGATTGTGGTAATCCTCTTCCATTTGCTGCGAAGCTCTGGCTGTATGTTGGGTTTAAATTCATAGACAGATCTCCAGCATTAAGAACACACCACAAGCATGTTTTGAAATTCTTTTTCTTTTTTTTTGAGCAACAACAACAGCAGTAAATGTCTGAATGGAACAGTGCTACACGTTAAAATGTAACAAGACTGACCATAAAAATGGCCGGCTTTCTCAATCGAACTCTGGAACAACAAAAACATTGCACTGGTTTATACAGGAAGAATAAAAGTGTGTCAGAAATGCAGTGTGAAGGAGACATTGTAATGATTCACATGTGTAAAGGGGCTATCATAAAAAGGAATAGCTACTCTTTCTCTTTGCATTTGAGACAGTGATAGGGAGAGAGAGAGAGAGAGAGAGAGAGAGAGAGAGTTTGTCTGTGAAACAGCAGCAAAAAAACATACACTGTGTAAATAATGAGACATTGTGCAGACTAGTGAGAGGCAGTCACGACATCTGGAGGGGAAAAGTGATTGCGAGGCTGTGAAAGACCGTGAGGAAGACATGGAGAGCGGATCCTAGAAGAAGGCCGTCTCATGGTTTGGCCCCTGTCGTGTGTCTCGATGTTCCACTCAGGTGATCACGGTGGGGCCTCTGCGTCCTGTCCGCTCGTGGATGCTTGAGATCTTTAGAGCGATGGCAATCAGAGGCCCCAGGACAACCTGAAACACACATACAAACACCAGTAAACATAACCTTGAACCGACTGTCAGTGAGGTTTATTCTGATGCAATAAAAGATACAGAAGGCATTTAGAAGTGGGGAAACTGCAGTCTGCACACTGCCGCTACAGACTGAAGTGATGAAAATCATTTAAGTCAAAGATCCTTTGCTCTTAAAAGTTCAACCAGCGAGTTTCATTGTCTGAATGTAAATTCTAACAAAATGTAAGAAAGTGGACCAGATTAGTACTGTGGCTTGTAAACTCTTTAATATAGGTGTGTTTTGTTTTTGTTTTTGTTTTCTTTTTTTTTACTTTTATCTCTGGTCAGTGACTGGTCATGACGTTGGTCATGACGTTAGATGACAAAGCTAAAATGTAATATCTATTAGTAATTTGATAATAAAACTATTAGGGCTGAGCAATGTACCATATCACAAAATCTAATGAGAATGATAGGGGCTCACACACACACACACACACACACACACCTGAAACACTGAATCAAAATCAGATTCTGGTTTCTGACACTGACATTTAGACGTTTTTTTTTTTTTTTCAGTTCAAGCTCATTATTGAAACTGAATACTTTTACTCTTAATCAGTAAAATGTCAGAAAAATTAAACATACTTATTTAATTAAACATACTACTGCCAATTATTTATTTTTATTTTTCACCTGGAGGCAGTTTTTTCTGGAAATGTCCACTTTTAATTGGGTAAGACATCATCTACTCTTTCACTCATGTGCAATTTCTCAGTACTTTGTCCACCTCTGGGACGAGACATGATGACTTTAGAATGAACTGCAGCCAGCGACTTGCTGTAGATCATCAAAACAGCAGCTGGCCGTCTGCCAGGAAAACTACACTCAGTATTATCTTTTTATCACTGTCGCTCACGCAGGCACCCTCAATTTAACAGGGATAAAGGTAGTTAACATGATGCCAAGCTGCGCCAATAACATAATATTGCTCCGTGTGTTTGGCTGCCCTTTGATTGCTTAGTCTCAGGGAGAGCCGATAAAGATAAGGATCGATCAGTGCTGCTGATACAATTGTGTCTCGAGTCACAAGACTAAATTAAACACTATAGCCAAGCAAAGATCAAAATTTACTGAAATGTACAGTATATTTTATTTAAGAGTACAAGTAGACACAATCCATGTCAGTAAACTGCCTCTCAAAGAAGCACCAGTTTTTCCTTTAATGTGTCACAGATCTGTACGTTTATATTTTACAATTTTTATCTGTGTATTTCCATCATTTCATATTTCACATTTTTTATATGCTTGTGTCTATGCATTCTGGGTGTTCATGTCTTCTACATGTGTGTGTGTGGGTGTGTGTGTTTATAGCAGAGGTGTGGCTTACCTGTGTCTCCCTGTTGTGCCTCTCTGGGTCTCTCTCATAGCTCTCAGCATAGATGCGTATGGTGGCTCCAACACCTGCCCCGGAGCCGCTGAGCCGAAACACGATGCGAGACGAGTCTGTGAACACGATCCTCAGTCCCTGGGAATCAGAGAGAAAACTTACAATATCAGCCATCAACAGCAACGAAATTTAAAATATATACTCTTGATATGTAGATAGACCGATCTGGCATAACATTATGACCACTTGACTAATATTGTGTTGGTCCACCTTTTGCTGTCAAAACAGCCCTGGTCCGTCATGCACTGTGTATTCTGACACCTTTCTATCAAAACCAGCATTAACTTCTTCAGCAATTTGAGCAACAGTAGCCGGTCTGTTGGATCAGATCACACGGGCCAGCCTTCGCTCCCTACGTGCGTCAATGAGCCTTGGCCGTCCATGACCCTGTCGCCGGTTCACCACTGTTCCTTCCTTGGACCACTTTTGAT
This sequence comes from Hemibagrus wyckioides, assembly GCF_019097595.1. Lineage (NCBI taxonomy): Eukaryota > Metazoa > Chordata > Actinopteri > Siluriformes > Bagridae > Hemibagrus > Hemibagrus wyckioides. Next base: position 22,405,266 of record NC_080714.1, on the reverse strand, counting down.
AGATACTGACCACTGCAGACCGGGAACACCCCACCAGAGCTGCAGTTTTGGAGATGCTCTAATCCAGTCGTCTAGCCATCACAGTTTGGCCCTTGTCAAACTCGCTCAAATCCTTACACTTGTCCATTTTTCCTGTATTCTAACACATCAACTTTGAGGACAAAATGTTCACTTGGTGCCTAATATATCACACCCAGTAACAGGTGCCATGATGAGGAGATAATCAGCGTTATTCACTTCACCTGGCAGTGGTCATAATGTTATGCCTGATCGGTGTATGTGGATCACTGGATGAGGCATCTGACTGAAAAGGAGAACAAGCACCAAAAATACTAACTAATAGAATACATTTTATTTATATAACATAATGAATGAATGAATGAATGAATGAGTAATCCCCTATTAATCTTACATTTCTTACTGTAAAGGCTAACAGTATGTTATCTCAAATATAGTATTTCAGCATGCAAGACTAACTAAAACCAAATGATTGCTGTTTGTCGATTTGCATATTGAATCATCTTAAATGAAGTTAAACTTGGAGCATGACTATATATGATAGTTTTGTTAAGCTAACCAATATATATATATATATATATATATATATATATATATATATATATATATATATATATATATATATATATATTGTATATGTATATGTATATATTTAAAAAACATCTTGAAGTCATAGGCATTACAAGTATTCACTACATGTGAGTTTAATTTAAGTATTTCTTACTATTTCTTACTATTTCTTAGCGAATAATAAGAATGCTTCCTGATATTGAGGAAAATGTGCAGTTAGGATGATTCTCCACTAGATGTCACTAAAAGCTGAAAGAGATTTACATGATAATCTGATAATAATAATAATAATAATAATAATAATAATAATAATAATAAGGCAGAGGAGGAGAAGAAGAAGAAGCATGCTTTTATGACCACTTAGGTTAATAATTCTAAATAATTTTTAATTATTTTGAGTCAGAAGAAAGATCAAGAGAAAGAGTATCATATGTATATAATGAGGAATGAATCAGCCTTTACTTTCCATTCCATATAATCACATTGTGTGTGTATATATTTATATGTGTGTGTGTGTGTGTGTGTGTGTCTGTGTGTGTGTGCGTGTGTGTGTGTGTGTGATTCTAACAGCTGAGTGCTGCTATCCCGGCCCCCACTAACAGTGCAGGACTGGGACAGCTGATACAATCTGGAAGAGAGAGGAATGTCTGTTGGAATAATACACGCCAGGGTGCTGAGACACCGCCTGCATATTTGGGCTAGACGACTCCACAGCCTGTGTGTGTGTGTGTGTGTGTATGTATGTGTGCATTTGAGTGTGTGTGCATTTCCAAAATGTCATCCAGAATGAAACATCACTATAGTAAAAAAAAAAAAAATCCCTCTTACAAACAGCACTGAAAGGGTTGTGGTAAGGTCAGGGGCCGGGGTTCAGAAGGTGAGCACCTGGTAAGTGTAAAGTGCAGGTGAAGTGTCACTGTGGTGCTGGAGATCGGGAATGAGGGAGTGAACTAGTGAACTAGGGTGACTGTGTGGGCGAGAGAGCTGTCAATTGTGACACACAGGGGTGGGACTGGGGGTTTCCATGCATTCCGGGATGGAACGGAAGGAGTCAGCTGGGTGTGCTCCAACACCGAGTGGAACGGGGTGGAACTGTGTTTGTTTGTGTGTGCCCCTCATTCATTTTAAAGCACTTGAAAAACAGCTTATAGTCGTTCTAAATGAGGAGGTTTTAAAATCTTTGATTATTACGTGGGTTATGTGTATTATGTGGAAATAGAAAATAGAGGTTGCGTTATGTGTTGTTCACTTTTGTTTAGATAACAGTTTAACATCCTGATTATTTCATTTACTTAATCCAAAATTGAAATGAGTTGCTGTCAAATATTTACAAGATCAGTAATTTCAAATACAGGATGTGGTTGAAGGTTGTGATCAAAACAGGAATAAATGTGGATAATAAAATATACACCACCCCCCTCCTCTGCCTTGACAAGGACAAGGCTTCCACCATCACACACAAATATTTTCATATTTTAAAAGATAAATAGAATTGGTGTATAGTTACGCTACTTAATTACATACGACAGATTGCTTGAGTTGTTGAGCTCTAAGTCTTGATTGTCTGTCTGAAGGTAAACCTATTTTCTGATCGGATAAAGGTGATCCACATGGATTAGATGAGTGACGCACAGTTCAGACAGAGAAAGAAGTGAGAGAACTATCTGAAAGCTAAGATGCTTTATAGAACCGGCCTCCTATTACCTCAAATGAGCTCTAAAATATGTGTTTAAATGTGGAAATGATCCTCAAACTTAATTTCAAACTAACTAACCAATATCTATAAATATAAATGTGATTTATGCTCTCTCTACACTGTACTAACTTTTATCATTTTCATTGAACTCAGTTAACTTCAATTAAAATAATAAAGATAACCTTGAACCTGCAGTTCATCATCCACATACCACGTATTACTACTCCATTTTTATTTCAAGACCAAAAATCCAACAGCCTTTCTCTACTGGGTGGTCGGAAACTAAGGTGTGTGTGTGTGTGTGTGTGTTTTTAACACCCCACTCACACCTGTTCCCACTGCTCACACACTTGCGTGACTAATCTTGCCTGCTCCAGTTAGTTTTCGTTTGTACCCACTCACAATATGAAAGATTTGTACCTACCCCCAAATGAAAGAAATCCTATGAATAAAAAATGAATAGCCTAATGGAAATGAATGAAAAGCTCTGTCCACAAACATCACACCCCTGGCTGCATGAAAATAAATAAAAAGCTGTTAAAATGCCATTTTGTTTGGGCCATTATTCATTGCAAATTTCCCATTGGGATGAATAAATATTTAAAAAACTATCTCAATAATGTTTTGCAAACCATACAGCCATTTATACAACTGATTTAGCATCAAGTAAATAAAACTGATTAAGGATATTTTAATCTGTAAAATCTGAGAGCCGGCACTAACCTGGTTTCGTGATACGCTGCCATCCACAGGGTCGATGTACTCAAAGTTGTCGGTTTTCTCCACACTGAAGACATTGTTTCCCACAGCAAACTTCTGACTGGTGAAGGCTTTGTCAGCGATCATGCCCTCCAGATCTCGCATAAGGTAAAACGCAGCTCTGGGATCTACACCCTCGTAATCAAACCTAACATAAAAGCAAAACAATGTCTTAAATCATGGCACTACCAATTATTCTCTTGTTTCAAACGTCTTGTAAAAGCAGATTTTGCATAAATGCTTAAAATACTTTACAAAACCTTTCCAGACCACAGATCGGTAATTATATTTCCTATTTTAGGAAATCTGATTTTATCAGGCCGAGCAAAGAGAGTGAAATTGGTTGTGGTATGTAAACTGGGCACTAGCTGTTGCCTCTTTGGTGTTGTGGGAAATTTGTATGGGAATATGAAGTAGAACGAATATACTGTGCTATCTGAAGAGTCTTGGCTCTGTGAGCTAGGTCTCATGGGATGAGTAAGTTAAATAATAAGTGATCGTTGCCAGAACAGAGCACACAGTGAGAAAGGAGGTTTCTGTTAAAGTTCCAGGGAGAAACCTTGAGCTGTCCTGGAGCCAAAGCAGAGTCAAAGAAAAAAGCTGAGTTTATTTGAATGACTGACAGCTGGCCTGACTTAAATGCACTTTTTTTTATTCCAAATGCTATGTTACTCTCCTGCTATCAAACTGGAAGTTGAGGGAACCTTTTAAACTGTTTATGAAACTATAAAAAGAAAAAAAAAAACATCTGTATACCTTATCGATCAATATAGTCAGATCTTAAGTATCTGATGAGACCTGAATCTTACCTGCAGTAGTAGTTGCGGCCTAGTTTAGCCCAGTGGTCCCGCACAATTTCTTCCACCCCCTGCTTCCGCACAGCCATGATAGACAGCCACACCAGCACAGTCCAAAGACCGTCCTTCTCCCTGATGTGGTCCGAACCTATCAAAAGGTACACACTGGTAGAATTACTGTTCAGATATTTCCTGCAGTATCACTAACTGAACATTTAACATGCATGTTACTGTGAGTGAAATCTGTCAAACAGTCAGAAAAGAAAAAAGAGGAGAATTTTGGCCAGAATAGGGTTTTCATTTCAGTAACATACTTTGATACGTTTACAACTTTAAGAAATTTACTGACTGTAGCTCATCTGCTGCTAGGACAATTTCTACTTTAACTAAAAGAAACGATGAGCATGATTTTAGACGATGGAGCATACTTTGTGTTGTGTTCAGTTGTGTTATTATGAGTTTGCTGGGTGGAGCGGAGTTTTTTGCTTTTAAACCCACAGCTACCTTTTCAATTTAGTCTACAGTTAGAGGCTATTTTGTTAGATTACTTGTCCTGTAGCTCTTCAGCGTCAGTGACTGTTTCTGACCACAGAACTACTGCTGTCTGAATATTTTTGGTTGGTGGATCGTTTCTCAGTCCTCTGTCGAGAATGGTCCACCACCCATATAAAAGCTGTCAGATCCTATAGTGGTGCATAATATATGGTGGCTGACATATTGTGCACAGCAATGACGACAGTCAATAACTATACACCTACGGTGACATATGGTAGGAGTACACAATAAAGTGACCAATGTGTTTTCTTAACGCTTACATAATTCACTAGACATCAATAACAGGGCTATGACTGATGACATTAATCTTCCAAACTTTCTAAACAGAAATAATGGTTAGGCCCCAAGAACTGATTGAGCGTGTGTTATTTCCCTTGGTGCAATGCCCATATATGGATTTAGGAGAGCGCGATCTCCAGCCATTTCTAAACAATGACTCCCATCTCCTTCTCTCTTGCCTTCCCTCTACCTCCTCACTCTCTCTATCTTTCTCGTGACTCATCAGCAAAGGAGCTTCTCTCAGACTAGAAGTGTTTGCCAGCAGAGAGCACTCTTTCTCCCAGAGGTTAAATGATTCACTGCCCTGTCTTCCTTTTATAGCAGAAGAATGGAGGAGGTTCACACTATGGCTGAAGTCTAGCACAGATTAAAAATGTAACAGCGAGGCCTGTCTGAGGTGCTGCTGCTCATGATCAGCAAGTCCATGGCGTTGTATCAGTCAGTGTTTGGACAAGAACGAAGTCACAGCTACTGGTGGGCTGCATAGACACCATGGAAGGCCTTCAGCAGACATTAAACAGTTGACATGCCGTGCAATTCCTATATCTAGAGATGTACCACGGAGTACATTGAAATACTAGCAGTATTTATGGATCAGCTAGCAGGGGATGATAAAATAACTTTCAGTGCATATATCAAGAAGTTCTAAAAAGGTCAGATTGTAGCTTTCCCAGAACGAACATCTAAAAGCATCTCTTGTTGTAATGCCTTGATTCACTGTGTTATTAATACATTGCCCACACAGGATTCCTAGTTAGATAAACACTATCATCATGGCATTGCTAGTGTTATACGGCGTCGATACCCAGAACACCACAACACACAGTTCCTACAAAACATTATGTTCAGAAGGTTCTGCTAACCTAAAACTGTCAAAAAAAAGCAATCACCTGTTCCAAAGCTTTCCTCTCCACAGAAAGAGCACCTGCCCGAGTCCATCAGGTTCCCGAAAAACCTCCAGCCTGCAGGGGTTTCATACATAGCCACCTTCATGGCCTTGGCCACTCTGTAAACAAAGAGCAGACATGAACATCACCAAGCACAAAACAGTCTGTCTTTTATGAATGTGTTGTAATATTTGCTGTTGTCTGAGGTGATGACAGGGAGGCACTGGGTTGAGTTGTTGCAGTATCACAGCTTCAGGGCCCCCTGTTTAACCTGAACTTGGGTTAATGTCTCTTTGGCCTTTCTTTGGATGTTCTCCTGAGGTTCTCCGGTTTCCTCACATCTCACTGTGTGTGTGTGTGTGTGTATCATCACATCCAGGGTATTTCCCCCCCTAGCTCCCAATGCACCCAGTATAGGCTCTGGATCTACCTTAAAATGAACGAAATGATTATTGTGTTGCTACTTAAAGTCACTCATGGCTTTAGCCACTAAGGAAGAATGTGAACGTCTTACAACATTGACTCATGTTTGTGAGTTATTTGTAAGATGGCAAGTAGCCACGGAGAAGCCGTCTATGTCTAAGCCATCATTATATTTGAAAAAGTCCAGTGCTTACACTGACATTTATACAATTATTTATTTTTAGTAATATAAGACAGTGAACTGCATCTACATTGCCAGCCATTGTGAATCTGCATGAAAGTGAAGGATAAAGATAAATATACAGCCTCTTTTTTCCAGCACAGACCATCTCTGTTTTACATAACTCTCTTGGTCATGCAGCAGATTTTGACCTTTTGAGTTGGAGATAATACGAAAATACCGGGTACAGATGTGCTAGCTTAATAAGGCAAATGGAACTGGAACAAAGCAGCATAACATTTTACCTAATGTTTGGCTTGAGCCGAGGCCAGTGTTAGATCCATGCATGAAGGGAATACAGTAAGGAGATGGTGAAAGAGATGAAAGACTAGGAGCCGATGCGGACTAACAATCTGCTAAGAAAGGAAAACAGCGCTGTCCAATTTTTTTACTACTGATCACAAAAACAGGGTACAGTCAGATCAAAAAGTGATAGCAGTGAATTCTTGGAAAGTTATTCTAGCAAAAATTACAGCTTCTGATGTCACTGAAAACATACGTCTTTGTCCGCTTGCTGAATAGATAGATTGAATCTGAATCAAGTGACCAAAGGTATACAAAAGACATGGTGCTTTGTACCCAGTGGACTAAACATTTGAGACTAAGACTTTTTAAGACAAAAGTATCAACCAAATGCATAAACAGACATGTAGTGTTAATTGTATCTAAGTTTATCTGGGTCACCTATGTCTACTTACCCATCTTTTCTACTGTTTGTTGTTCTTGGATACCCAGCTACTTAGATAACTATTTTCAGACACTGTAATTTGGCGTTAAGTGTGAGATGGGGGGCAGGAACCGAGCAGAGCTGGACCACAGCTGTTTACTCTTGGGTGGACTTACTAAATATGAGTAAAGCAGAGTTATTTGCTCGGGGACGGGGTCCTGGAATAGATATGCTGGCATAAAGATACTGGCTTTCTGACTTGTTGACAACTTATTCTCACGTCTCTAGCCAACACAAGCATAACGTCCAACCATGCTCACTAGGATTCCAGCATATTTTGTGTTTTCAGATTGCAAGAGAAAGGGCAGATATGCAAAAGATCCTGCGAGCCTGTGAGTGATAAAGAGAAATAAAGCAAGAAAAAACATTCTTAGCAGTTTTTTGTTGTTGCCTAAAAACAATGTTGTGTGTTACTACGACCACACCACTTGGAATAAGACATGACTTTGTGGAATTTAGCGCTCGCAGCAGTTGGCTCTGACGTCCTCTTGGCAAACAGAGTTTGATCTGTAGCCCACAACAGCTTCGGCTGAACTGACCGACAGGCAGATAAACTCTGTAACAGTGCTGCACGAGCTTTCTGAGGAAAGTGTCCTCCTCCTTTTCCAATGCCCTAAGATGGCTGTCGTTTGCGTTCGTGAACTGTTTGTTAGATCAAAATGCTCCCAAGTGCAATGGAACATTTTAAAAATGAGGATGTGATTTCCAGCACAGCCTTCCCCACTAATCCCCACTGAATGTGCTGCTACGGATAAATGAGTAAACACACAAATAAACACAGATGCGGGCGAGCACAACCGTGGCCCTGCAAAAGGTTGCCTAGAGGCGAAACATCCTAGCAAAATCCTACATCAAACCATTCCGACTTGTTTAGTTTAGTGGAAAACAGAAACTTGTTAGTCACTGCAGCCTTGGCAAAATGCCAGTGTGTTTCAGTTTAACGTTGTGGCACATTGCCTCTGTAATTTTACAATGCCTCTGCATTGGAATGCTTCATGTTTGTGACCATATGATGCGTATGCATATTACCGTACATACACAGGACGCTTAATAAAACACAACTAAAAGAAAGGTGAACTTATCACTGACTGGTGACGCAGTTTCAGCCCTTCGCCCCTCCGGAGTGCAGAGCAAACAGGCAGATGTTTCCTCTCTCCATAGTCACCTTTCATAACACATACACACACACACACACACATATGTGTACACTCCAAGCACTTGCCAAATGCTGGGCCTTAATCCTGTATAATGTGTGGACATAAGCACACTTAGATGCATAATCAAGCACATGCATGCATATCTTCCTAAACACACACACACACACACACTCACACTTATCTCTGGTGCTGAAGCACTGCTTGAACACAAACTGCTACATGGCTCAGCTTTTAAACACCCAGATACACTTGTGACTCTTCAGTGCCTAAAAAGGCTTCTAGCAGCACAGAGCTCAGGCTTCAACACAACATGAATCTCAACATGAACACACCTAGTGCATCCCTTAATACAAGCTCCACATCCGGCTCCAAATTAATCCTTGGAGAGGGACTTGAGAATCAAAATCTTGGAGATGGCTTTGTGAAAACAAACTGAATCTCGGAAAAACTGACCGTTCACTGGAAATTAGTTTTAATCTCAAGTGAAGCTTAGTTTGTATATCTAAGCTTATCTTTTTCTATACATTTTACCTCTTTGTTGTGTTCATGTTCAGCATTACTGTTCTTTCTCATGTCACACTCCACAGAGGAGGTTAATGTCACATATGAAAGTAATCACTCAGGGATTTTTTCATAAATATTTCTGTTTTTACCAGCTGACTTGGGGCAATAGTTTCACAGAAACCACTAAAATTCTGTTAGGTTATCTGAAAACAGATAAAAACATCTCACACTGAAAGCCAACAGTGTCCTGATACCATAATTGACCATAATCATAACTTTATATCAGACGTGGTGAGAAAATAATCTGTTTGTTTATACTGATTGAAAATGAGTTGACTTCCATTCAGCTAGTTTATTGGTAAAAATCGTCATGGAACTGATGCTTAAAGATTACTTCACTGCAAAGTTCAATTAAGGTGAATTGCTTTGAATTCAAGGTGAAATGCTTTGAATTGCAATCTAAGAAGTACATATTTAGCATATTAAAAATCCAGAGAAGAATGTAAGCTTTGTAACACCAGGCATTACAGGTATGGATGGTGCACTGGATAGTGCTGGCACCTCACAACAGCTTCAGCATCGCAGCTTCGGTCTTGAGCTTGAAATACTGACATATGTTTTATACCCATGACCGATTCCTTCTATTTCTTTGTTTTCCTCCATCTTAGTAGGTGGACTGGCAACACTACATTGCCCCTAGCTATAAATGAGTGTGTGCTGACAGAGTGTATTGGGTCGCTCCAGTTTTGTTTGTAGATTTCAAAATGTAATCAGATTTGAAATATTGTTACAAGGGTGCCAAAAACATCATCAAGAATGCACAACTGGTTAAGATGCATCCTGAACATCTGTTTGCATCATCTGTCTTTATCTCATGATAAATAATACCATTGAGCAGACACTGTGTGTTCCAGCACGCAGTAGGTTTCCTCAGTTTTAAGTGCCTTCCTCAAGGGCACAGCAGAAGTGTGGTACATTAAGCGTGGGATTAGAAACAGGAACAGTCTCATACCACACACACACACATACACACACACACACACTCCAGTTTCTGCTGGGGATCTCTGACCCACTGAGGCCCCATTGATGATTGGAATAAACTGCTGGATTAACTTCACACTGAGAGTTAAGGCTGATTCGAAGAAGCCTGACTCCTGATGGAAAATGTGACGTCAGTTTGGAAACAAAACACCTTTTGCACACAAAGAAAAAATAACCTCTAGCACATCTAGCAGCCATTTGCCCTCTGTCATCTTTGGTAAAGAAAAGCACAAGGGGTTGTGCAGCTATTATTAAACATAAGAGACCACCACAGCTTGAGGATGGCTCCAGTTTCTATTCCTGATTGTTTCCTGCATCTGTTTCACTCAGAAATCATGAAGATCATTTTCACAGAGGCATTTACTTGTGCATAAAGACATAGTGAAGTTTAATGTATGTGCAGGAACTTGGGTGTTTTTAAGTTCCTTCTGACAGTCATCTTACAGACACACCCCCAATTCACAATGCACACACATCACTTTTTACTGCTCACAAATGCAAACATAGCAAGGGCAGACATTATTGGGGAAAATATGCTTCTATCAGTGTACTAAGGCATAAAAACAAACAAACAAACAAGGGAGCTGAATTTCTAAGACCTTCTGACCAAAAGAGATCCAGTTCTCCTGGACAGTTAGAAAAGCTTTATCCTGGTCAGGGTTGGAATGGATTTCTAGCTTATCCCAGGAACTTTGAGCACCCTGGATGGATGCCAGTTATGTACAATGTATACACATTCACACTTACACTCTTTAAAATAAAGATATCAGGAAGAACCAAAAAGGGGTTTTCACAGTGATGCTGTAGAAGACCTATTTTTGGTTCCCCACAGAACCTTTCAGAAAATGCTTCTTAAAAGAACCTATTTTTTTTAGTGGTGGTTTATAGTATAACAAACCTTTTTCCACTACAAAGAACCTTTCGTGCAATGGAAAATGTCCTGCATGGAACCGTACACCCTGACAAGGAACCATTTAGGAATATTTATAAGAGTGTAGGGACTAATTGGAGTCTACAGTCCGCCTGCGTGTGGACACAGGACGCTAACAGACCCTCACCCGAGCTGAGGATCAAACCGGAGAGCAGAACTGTTGCACCCCTGTGCCACCCTCCACAGCCAAGACAAACATAAAGGTTATAAACTGTTCAGATCCTTGAATATCAAATCAATGAGGAATGCCTCATTACACTTTTGGTTTGTCAGCGTGTTAGGCTTTCCCATGACTAATCTATTAGAATGAGACACACAGTCACCAATCCAAATTTCTAAATTTGCTCTTTTCATTCCAAACCATTATTAAATCAACAAATCAACAAGTTATTTGGCATGTCAGTATTTCACATGTTTATAGCTAAATTTCTCTTAACTGGCTAAGAACAATAAGATGATCGATAAACTCTGTTGGCCATCACAGACTCTAGGAGGTGGGGCTATTGAGTGAATGGGCATGGGCAGGAAGTGAGGGCAAGAAGACAACAAATCTCTTTAGTGGCATCAGGTACCTTCTCAGAGACTGGCTGCCAAAACTGGCATAAAAAACCTGACAGATTGTTATAAATAAAAGGTGCTAAGGAAATTTTGAAATGTTTGGTCACACGTATGCAACTTTAAAGTAACACAATGAGCCAAATGATGAGTCATTGGGAATAAGTGAGATGTGTTTAATGCTCGGAAATTTTCTAATGCATGACTAGAAAGATCAACTTGGAAGAGGATAACTTCCTGTCATAAAAAAGCAGTTGCGTTCCTCTATCATAGACGCTTTCCTTAGAACTTGTCTTATAGCATTCCAAATGCTTGTTTTCTGCCGTTTTTAACAAACAACAGTCAACATGATTGTATCCTTACGATCACATCATTTCCTTTATAATAGGGCTGGGTAACATTACTGTAAGATTACATAAGCCAGGGTTTAGACTGATGGAGCTCAGAATTATTTTTAGACTGGTGAGCGATGTGTGGAGAAGCATAAGGATGAGCTAATTCTGTTCACTCCTCACTCCCAACCCCTCAACCTACCATAATTGAGATTCAATCACTCTAACTACTTCTTTGCCCCCTGACTGATCCTATCGTTTTCAGTAACACTTCTGCTGGCTGATTGTTTACATACAGACGGAGGTCAGGGGAGGTTTCTAAGAAATGGTCCACTATGAAAAAAAGCCCTAAGGGATGGTTTCCTCCCTAATCTCTCAGCTATTTCAGTGAGTGTGACAGATCAGAGAGCTGACCTCTGGCATTAAAGTACATGATCCGGCTCCTTCATCCACCCCAGTGGGCAGATCTACACTTTTACTTTACACCGCTGATTAAAAACGTTAATCAGATAGGTGAAAAACTATGTGAAATATAATTCAGATTAGCAATTCAGTGTCAGATCCAATGACCACGTAAAGAAAAGAACTGAAAAAGCAATTGAACTACTGTACTGTCAAAGTAGCAAAGATTTCATAGACAATACAATAAGTGGAAATATATAATATAGAGCAAGTATTTTGATTCCTTTTCCATTCCTTTTCACTAGACACTTTGGGCTGTAACACTCAATTACTAGATTTCAATAAGTACTTGTATGTTGAAGGCAGGATGTTCATAGGAACTTGATGTAACCGAACAGCTGTTCTTCCTAGGGGAGATGCGAGAGCAACTACATTTGTACATCTACATCTCAGTTGCAATAAGGAATTACAGTTGTTTGTGCTTGGCAATCGTTCCTACTGTTGATTTACGGCTTACGAGGAAACAATCTATCGCATCTCTCATCATTAACATTACAGAGTCTTGGATGATGTTGTGCTTAACCTCAGTGTTGTTTAAGTTGTTTTCATTCTTGTTTGAAGAAATCCAAGTTAGTGTGTGAACAGTGTAGGGTGTGTTAATGACGATGTGACGGTGCCACTCACCTGTCCAGAGCCGTGCTAGTGGGCATGCTGCGAGCGAAGCCACGGACTCCTGTCTGCCTGAAGTAGGGAATGCAGGACAAGTTGGCAGCCATCACAGCCAGTGAGTCTGACGGGTTTACGAAGAAACCATTCTGACCAAGGATCATACAGCGATCCTACACACATACAGAGAAACAATTCATTATTTTTTATCCTGCTGCTGGAAGTGCAAGTAGATCAGAAATTCATTGAGTGAAAGGATATTCATAACCTTATGATAAAGTTAAAAATGCAGGGAAAAGTATTTTAATAAAAAGGCCACTAGGGTTCACAGCTGTTTATCGTTACAAGTACCCAAAATAGGGTAATGTTGTATGTTAAGATGTAAACAATAATGTTCATTTTGCCTAAATATTTCAGATGGTTGTCTTGTTGCCATTTTATCCTTGTTTTAACCCTAGGAATACAATTTTTTCTAGTATAGAGGAGGTCATGACAGAAAATATTGTTAGGAGACTACAAAGAAATATAGAATTGATGCGCCTTAGATGGTCATATGACCAAACAGTGTTTACTAATTTTTTTATTGATCACCACATGCCATATTTCTTTTTTCAAATTTAAGAATAATAAAATATTTTTAACCATAAAAAGACTTATAAACTAGCAGTCATTTCTTTTTAAAAGGCTGGAAATAGCAAACACCTCTGTTGACAGGCTTTAATTTCATTTGATTGCTTTGGCTGGTGTTGTTACTGATAAATGAGGCTAGTGTTGTTAGAGATTAATGAATAGTGGTAAAAGAAAAACATGCAGAAATGTTTCGAAATATGTCTTATTTTCCTCCCCGATTTTCTCCCTAGTTTAGATATGGCCAGTTCCCAGATATCAGGCAGCTCTCCCAGTTATCAACTAGTGAGGCTGAAGGCTATCACGTGCTTCCTCAGAGGCATGTTAACCCAGTCAGCCACATCTTTCAAACTGTTACTCATGCAAAGTCAAGGGCAGCATAACACACTGGGAGGAAGATGCTATCTACCCACTTCTACATGCATGAGCTCACAGAGGCCCTTAATTGGCTAGTGTCACTGTGACTGACAGGTAAGCCCTCTTGGGCTCCTGGCCATTAATGACAGGGCCATTATATGGTGAATACCTTTTTATTAGACGACTGAAAGCCTTTGATTATGAAATTATAAGCTTGTAAAAATTCTCACCCCATCTGCATCAAAAGCAGCTCCAAAACCAAACTCTCCACCCTTCATTGACTCCACCAACGATACAGCAAATGAAGGGTTGGGGTTAGGGTGCTGGCCCCCAAAATCCTCCAGAGGAACACAATTAACTGCAGAGTTTGCAGGAGCTCCAAGTTCATCACATAAGATTCTCCTGACATACGGTCCCATCACTGAAACACACGCCAGCAGGATTCATGTCAGATTCCAAGCACTATAGTGATCACTTTGGATATTGCATTAAATCTTATAGGTGCAGTCTCACAGATAAGTTATAGATAAGTATGCTCATAGAGTTCGAGAGCTCTTTAAGGGTTCACTGAAGAAATAAACACCATGCTTTATTTTAAAGATCCCCCCAGAAAGAAAACCAAACATCCCTTAGTCAACAGAACGTTACCTCCGTTCATTGCATCTATTCGGATCTTCAGCTGCTCTGGACCAGTCAGTAGACTCTTAATAGCACCAAAATCAAAGATCCCACGTAACATATTCAGGTAGATATCAACAGCATCCACTATCTCAACTGCAAAAAAGAGATAAGCCTTACACTTCACTGCCAATACGTGTCAGTGGGAAAGTCTTTTCATTTCTTTTATGCAAATCTGAATAATAGTGGAGTAAATCTGAAAGCAAACCTCGAAAAGGCTTGAACTTGTTCTCTAGATCAAAGTCCTGGCGTCCCAGGCGTGACAGGTCGATGCGGAGGTCGGGGCAGATGGCGAACTCTTCTAGGGTGCGGCTCACCTGGAAGATCCTCTCCATCACTGTGTCTGGAGAAGGACCTGTAAAAAAAACATTAGGATAATATTACTACTACTACTACTACTACTACTACTACTAATAATAATAATAATCATGAAATGTTACCATAAAAGGTCACATATAGACCTTTTATTTATTTATTTATTTATTTATTTATTTATTTATTTGTTTGTTTGTTTGTTTGTTTGTTTGTTTGTTTGTTTGTTTGTTTATTTCCCTGTTGTGGTTGAAAACAGGTTAAACTTTGTTACAATTGAGCCTTTTTGCTTGATTATAAAAATCCCTTGTCAAGGTCAGCCCCATCTGATGGAAACTACTTTCATTTACTGCACCATAAATAATTGCTTTATGTTCTGACACTTCCTAAAGAGATTCACAGCTGAGTGTTGAAGAGGAAATTAGCATGCCCATACCTTGGCCTTTATTGTACTCACATCCTCCAGCAATATTTCTTCATGCTAGTGTGTTTAAATGTATTATTATACTCTGTGGCCTTTTTGGAATGGAGAATTCATCAAAAGTTGATATGACAGGCACTCTGATCTGAGAACTGTTTCGTTTTTGAGGGCAGATGCCACATAAGGTGTAGCCAATGGTAATGTTGGTACTGCTTCTATTTTGAGATCAGCCCCTAAACTTTTATATTTGGACGTTATATACTTATAATATTTGACCTCACACATGCTCTCTTCTCACCTCCATTAGCTACATTGAATTTGATGCCGAAGTCTCCACCCGGGCCTCCTGGGTTATGACTGGCAGTGAGAATGATACCACCGATGGCTTTTATCTTCCTGATGATGCAGGAGACAGCCGGCGTGGACAGGATGCCATTGTGTCCAATCACCAGGCGCCCTATCTGCAAAACAAAAAAACGCCATGGGTAGTTACAGCTGTAACTGGAGGCTGGAAACCGATAACGTAATAATTATAATTATAATATGATCGTACCAAGCAATGTATCAATATATCTAGCCCATATTTAGATTTCATATTTTGGTGGGTTATCCTTCAAGATTCTTTCTAGTCTGGTCATTCTCCTATTTGTAATATATCTCTAGATAGCTGAAAGACAGTGGAATGGAGTGGTTGGCTTTAAGGAAGCTACAGCTGTGAGGAACAAGCTCTTGGCCTGGCATGCAGAGGTTATCATAGCAGACATAACTGGCTCTGAGGTAGGCTTTAAAACCTGTAACCTTCATTGGCGCCAGGCACAGCTACTGCTGCATACCAGAGCGACCACCACATCCCTCCCAAAACACCCAGCCACTCAGAGTCTAGCATTAACCCGACACGAGGAAATTATTTTACGTAGAACAGAGTGACGATGCTTGCGACTGTAACCAGAGAGACCTGACCTCAGATCAGCTGCTTGGACACATTCTCCAAGAACCTATTTTAGTTAAAGGTCTGTTCATTGATCATTTCTGTGTATGAATCACTCAACAGGACTGCTCATTACTTCATTTCCACATGCCGCAACTTGGACATCTCATCTATTCACTGCCTTGTTAAGCTTTACATGATGAGACACTTTCTATTTATAGCGAATAATATAGCCAGGCATTTTTAATGATGATGAAGCACACTGTCACTCCATAATGTCTGCTATTGATGTTATGCTAAGTTAATCTGTCATTCATTAGGCTAGATGCTTAGCTTGATACTTTCGACTTGCTGCCTGAGCTGGCTAGATTGAGACACTGGGAGTGTGAACTGTATTCCACCAAACTCTCCAGGCAGTGTATCCATATAAGGTGGTAGTTTTGTATACACACTCACTAGTGAGGAAATCGCAGCCTGAATGCAACATTCCATAAAGACCTACCGAGTTTATACACGTGTAAAGGAGAGAGTTAGCGAGATACTGAGAAAGATTACCTAAGTGTGAGTGTGTTTGGGTATCATACACAAGTGCTAAACATATTGTGCATAGACATATGTGATTGACATGAGCTATTATACCGTACTTGCCCTGGTAGGATCAAGCTGAATAGGACAAACTCATTATGGCCAGACATGTTAAAGGGTAAAAATGACCTGGCTCTGGTCCATCTCACTTTGGGTTTCCCCCATGCCCCTGCCCTGTGCTGAAAGTTCACCAGTGGGAAGCAAAGCATGGGCAGGAAGGGGCTGGAGGAGGGACGGCACAGCAGATAAGAACATCATGATGCTCTTAGCTGGACCGGCAAAAAAAAAACAAAAAAACGTAGCCTGTCTAAATTATTTCCTATGATGGGATTATTGTTAATAATAGTAGATCTGCTGCCAGATGTTGTGAGATGGACTAAAAGTACCAAATATAGGCAAGTGAAATCCCTCCACTGGTCTTTATCAAACTCCTTTTAGATAGCCATGAAAATGTATGCACATCCCAGTGGAAAGCTGGAAAGTCATGTGCAGTAAAAAATTAAATACCTGAAATAAAATTTCTGCTAAACGTAAACAGATCCTGGTAAATTGAATAATATGAAAGTATACTGTCAGTACTTTCATTAGCATTCTGTTCTGGCAGTTCTGGCATTTCCACTTTAATACTTTAATATCGTATATTAACTGCTGCTAAGCAGACCTGCACTCACAAAAAATAAATACTTAAGTTTAAGACTAAGACCTACTCATGAAGCCATAAAAGTTATGTGTAGAATGGTACAGAATGTTACAGCTTTGTTTTTTTTAGTAGTGGGGACAACAAACCATCCAAAGAACATTTAAGAAACCCTTAAAAGCATGAGTAGAAATGGGAAGCACTGTTATCCTACAGTGACAGATGTGATCACCTAAAAGATTCTTCTCATAGTTATTTGCTTGTCATAGTTAAATCAATCAATATTTTGGAAGAGTAATCATAAATTAAGAGCAATAACTGGATCCACTGGATGTACCAAGGGCTATTATATAATAATAGTTATTAGTCTAAATACTCCATTGCTCCAATGCTGTTTGTGCTGCCAAAACTTTAATACAGATAAAACAGACAAAGACTGCATTACAGTGACTGATTAAGATTAAGATTAGAGCTGTCCAAACAACAGCTTCAAGACCACCAGGAAGGTTTTAACTACTCTGGTTTCATAGCCATATTATGTTTATAAGGCTCTGTTAAACCTGTCTTACCCCATTGGCAGCAGACATCTGTACTATAACCTCGATTGCTGCTCGGCTGAAGTATCTCCCATCGCTGCCCACCACCATGGTACATCCTTGACGGTCCCTCAGGTCGATGGAGGACAGGATACTCTGAATATAATTCTGCAGATAGTTCCTTCTGCTTTCAAATACACTGGTCTTCTTGCGCAGACCATTAGTCCCTGGTCTCTGGTCGTCAAAAGGACTTGTTTGAATGGTTAGGACTGGTATAGGGTTGGTTTCCATGATGTTCAGAAAGTTTCACAAGTCCGCTCCTGCCCCTGATGAGAGCTGTGTGTAAATGAAGGCTGGAGTTTGTCAGCAGCTCTGAAACTCTTGCGCGCTTTCAGAGTTCAGGTGCCCCCAGTGACAGCTGACTAGGAAACGTTTTTTCTTCTTCTTCTTCTTCTTCTTCTTCTTCTTCTTTTCAGCAAAATAGTACAGTACAATTTTACAGTAGCAGCATAACAATATATTAAATACTCTGAAAAATTGAACACTATGGAAAGTCCAACCAAAGAGTTAAGAGTTAAGTTGGATCCTGGATCCTAGAGTGCCGAAAAAGAAATCAAAGTGAACTTCAACACTCATTCAGTCGGGGTCGACCCAAGACAGAAATAGAAATAGCTTGGTTGTGTGTGTGTGTGTGTGTGTGAGAGTGTGCGTTCGCGCGCGTCGAGAAATAATGCAGGAGCGCAACTTTGAAACCGGACGCCTGTACTGCCCGCTGCGCGCATTCAGGCTGGAGAGCTGCGGACACCTGGCGCCCCGAGAAAGACATGACTCAGGAAACAACTGAAAAAAATGAAGCCCAGGTGAACTGGGAGACCATTGATTTTTCTTCTTCCACCACTTTTTTTGCTAGACAAAGCATGATCTAAAAATCGATGTGCTGTGCCATCAAATCTCCTAAATACATCTAATGCGTATCTAGTATATCCCTACTGTTATCTGTTTGTAAACAATGCGTTGGAAAAGGCCACTAAAGCTTTCAAGGTCAAACCACAAGGCAAATATCCCTTTATTATACACCAAAGCAATGCATTGCAGGCATTGTCCTTTACTGTCTTAACCAAAACTTTGTGCGTGAGCAGGTATTTCACGTGCACACACGCCCTCTTGTGGACAACCCAGTAAATAGGTTACAGAGGAAACGCCACATGAATGTAGAGACTAGATTTCATTTTTTCTTTCTTTCCTCCATCGGACACAGTGGTGCTGGTTTCGTTCATCTTCAGTAACTTCTTTATCCTTTATCCTGAATCCGGAGTCTGCCCCGTGAATATTGTGAGGCAGGAATGCATCCTGGAAGGTCCTTCAGTCCACTACTGGATATTTTAATTCTAACATCTAGAAAATAAAGATGTGTACAGGCTAAGATGCCTGTGAGAGTTCCAGACTGTTTAATTTTAGGAATACATTAATCTGATTAATTAAAAATCTTCAGGGAATGATGTTATATAACTTTAAGGATTATTTTGCACTTAGAATTTAACAGACAGCTTGAACATAATGCTCTCAATGACAGTGGATCTACAGAAAATGAGAATATACGATGCAACAAAACTAGGTAAGTATCCTATTAATAAAAGCACTGATTAATTAACTTTTATTCAAACAAACAAAAAAAGACTGTCATGTAGTCCAGTAAACAAGTGTTTGTTTACTTGCTCAGTCCTTGCATTGGCTAAAAAATGACATTCAAATACAGAGGCAACATGTATTATGCTGACCATTCGTTTATACACAATGAACTGATTATGAAGGTTTGTTATGTTTATATATAAAAATTGAAACCACGCTTGCCATTTTAAATATAATAATCACATTTATTTCAATGAAACACAAAACGACACAATTTTACATATTTCCGCACTACACACAAAAATACACACATATATTAACATTATATATTTACATTAAAGCTGTGTACAAACGGCTTATTGGAACGCATAAGGCAGCTGGGATTCAATGTATGTGCAAATAAAAGACACTTGTGTGCTATAACATTTAACATGTTTGCTATAAATTGGCTCAGTTATGACAGTCTATAGCATGTTCAACAGTTAGGATAGAGCATTGGTAGGTTTTCTGTAATCGGCACATTGGCCAGTGTAAAAGGTGTCCGTGTCATTGGCAGAAAACCTGGAACCACACAGGAGGCTGACCGCGAGAAGACATGTCCATAATCGAGTGGAAGTTGGAGGACAGGGGTTTTGCGTGTGGGACTGTCTGATTTTGCCATGATGCTGTCGATAGTAAAAGAGCATTTCTGCGTCGGGCGCTCGGGCCCCTGTTCAAGGAAAGTAAGGCGCGCCTGTGGCCCAAACTCTCCGGCTGGGAGGCCCTTAACATCGGCCACACTCTGATAGGGGAAATATGGACACGGTGTGTATCCGAGAGGCTGCGTTAGAGGACGTCCTGACACGCAGTAAGGCCTCCCGTAGGATCGACCACTAATGCCGGGATAGAGCACAAGTCCGTCTTTACAATATTCTGGACGACTCCTCTTAAACCTCTTTCTCCTTCTCAGGAAGCTGCCGTTGTCGAACATGTCCTCCGAAGCAGGGTCCAGAGACCAGTAGTTGCCCTTGCCTGGGTTCCCCGGCTCCCTGGGGATCTTGACGAAGCAGTCGTTGAGAGACAGGTTGTGCCGGATGGAGTTCTGCCACGCTGGAAACTTTGCCTTGTAGTAAGGGAACTTGTTGCTGATGAAGTCGCAGATGCCACTGAGAGTGAGTTTCTTCATGGGGCTCTGCAGGATAGCCATGGTGATGAGGGCGATGTACGAGTATGGAGGTTTAACAGTGCCGCTCGCTGGGCGGCTCGGGGTCGTGACCTCACTTTCCCCGGAGGAGTCGGCTTCTGAAGTGTCCGCCTCCGCGCTGGACTCCGCCGGTGAGTCATCTGTGTCCCGACAAGGTAGGAAAAACTCTCCTCCATCTGCCCCGACGATATCTATTTCTTCTTCAGAGGAGGTGGCTGCGTGCTGAGCCGCTTCATCCATGGAGAGGATCATAATGGGTCCGCAACAAGGGACGCAGCTTTGAGGGAAAAGCGCAAGCAAAGTTCTTGTGTTTATGTGTGTGGTCTGCAGCGAGCTTCTTGTTTGCTGGTCAAGCTGTACTGATGGCCTATTTATGAGGACCCTCGCAGTCTGTTTCAGTCCACTGATGGTCAGACCAATAGGAGCGCAGATGCGCCGCAGGGAACCGCAGGACTTGCGCAGGTGCGGGAGAACTCTGACCTGCTGCAGACTCGTGTGAAGTCATTTACATTACAATGCCATTCCAATAAACCCAATTTAAATATAATTACATTTAGGGTTGACTGTTTTTTAGAATTCATTTTTTTGCATATATATATATACATATATATAACGTTGAAACATACTCACTATAAATACAACTATAAATAGTGGCTGTTTTTCTTATAAACCTGTTATTTAATCAATTAATCATGTGTGTTCAATTGTGTTTATTTGTAAGCGAATGGTTTTACTGAATCTAATGTCCTGTGTTTCGTTTCAGTTGAAATGAATCACCAGGACAAAGAATATTTAAAAGAAAATGTAATTCATTGTAGACAGATATTTAAAGCGAATTTTGCATAACGTTTATAAATGTAAAAAATAAATAAATAAATAAATGAAATAAAAACAATTCATGGTTGTCGTGTGACTTTAAAATTATGTGTGATGGATGGGACATATTTCACAATTTGTTTTGTAGCATATAAATACTCATTAATGAACAACTAATAAATAAGATGAAATATGTGAAAATGTGTAAATTCTATTATGTTATTATACAACAATTTTCTGTTATAAAATAAATATGCATAAATAAATAGCACACTCAAAGAAAGGGTACTAAACTCTCATCACTCCTTTTATACATTCAGTTTGTACATTTTACGCGCAAGTAGATCTTTTTTCTTTACTCTTAAAAATCACCCCACCAGGTTATGTACCAAGACTGTATATATGGCGTATTATCTAAGTATATGTTACTTTGCAGACTTTGCACGCCTCTTCAGGAGCACAGTGGGAGTTGAGGTGAGACTTGGGAGTGTTTTTTTCCACCCCATGCCTGTAAAGTCAGGATTAAACCGAGGATCGTTTTCCCGCAGGACCTCCTGTGTTTGGTTTAGTTTGCCACCTGAAGCTCGCGGCAGGCGGTGCGACCATGAGAATGACCGTGGAGCGCCTCCCTGGCCTGCCTGAGGATGGGCGCTTAGAGGCCGCTAAACGGCTCTTTAGCATGAGAATGCAGTAGGAAACGGCGCAGCTGTATTACAGCCTGCAGGGGAACACGGCGGTGTTTTATTACGGCCACATGAATGACCTGAACCATCCTCAAAGCAAACGTGTTGGCTTAAAGCAGTTAGCACTGATCTCACGTACAGCTGAAAGAGGGCATGGACCAGCCCATGCACTTCCTCACAGTTGGAGATCTGCCTACATTTACCATCTCAGTCAAATTAAACAGATAAACAAAACACGACTACCGGCTACCCTCTGTAACGTGTAACATCTCATCTTAATTATAATGTAATATGGTGTTCCCTACTAAGCAGATGCCAATCAGTGTATGTATTTCAAAGTATTTCATAATGCAACAGAAACTGCAGGGAAAAAATATGTGGGCGGAGCCAATTCCTTATATTCAAACGCATTATTATATTCACATTCATTTATTCACACTTGCAGGATTTTTCGTGGAATAGTGAGACTTTGTCACTTTACGGCATTAAAATCTTGGGTGTTAAGTGGGTGCTTCGAGTAATCCAGAATCTCACACGTAGCAGCATACAAAACAAAATTTGTCACATTAACAAATCACAAGACTATCAACTTAGTTTCTCCTGTGATTGGTTTATTTTTTACAACACTTTAGTTTGACTAATTAGTTTCACTCAAAAAGTGCTTTAATTTACTTTTTATTTTATTTTTTTGTAGGTTTTTAGTACATAATAATAATAATAATAATAATAATAATAATAATAATAATAAATCAAAGAAGAGTATGATTTTTGTTGTTTTTATTATTATTATTATTATTATTATTATTATTATTATTATTATTATTATTATTATTATTATACATTTATGTATCACAAAGGGACTTCAATTACACTGATGAATAGAGCTGATTTAATATAAAACAATCATTTAATTAATGGCTTTATTGTTTAAAGCAAAAAATAATTAAAATTTGATTATTAACATGAGTGTCAAACAACCTAAAAAAAAAAGCAGATGTGGATACAGGTATCAGTCCAACTTGGTGAAAGCTGCTGGCTGCATGTTTGACAGCAATTATTCAAGTTCTCTTTCAGGAAAAAAATAAATATAGCCCTTGTAAAAGTTCCCTATAAGAGAGGGCTCTAGGAAGAATTTTAGCCATCGAAGAACTCTTAACTATCTGCAGAATACTCGAAAAACAATTTTTCTAACAGGAAGGCATGATGTAGTGTCGAGCAAATCTTTTCTTTTACACCCAAAACCAAGGTTCTTACAAGGTACAAATATTCTTGAAATCTCACTAACACAAGGTCCTTTGCATCCTTTCAGACATGAGTACCTTAATACAAGTCAGTCATATGATTGGGAGTACAAACATCTGTTCATGGCACCGTAAACTCTGACTGGAAATCTGTTTGAAATTACAGTCAGAATAGAAAGTTGTGCTGGTCTGCACTCAGCTTTACTTTGACTATAATCATATGTAATAGGATATGGATGGCAAAAACCAATCCTAGATCCACACTCCTATTTTAAGATGCATTACATTACATTTATGGCATTTGGAAGACGCCCTTATACAGAACGACTTATATTTATCTCATTTACACAACGGAGCAGTTAATGGCTAAAAGCCTTGCTCGAGGGTCCAACAGCGGCAGCCTGGTGGTCCTGGGATTCAAACTCACACCCTTCCAATAAGTGGTCCAATGCCTTAACCACTTCTACTTCCATATGCCTTTATTTCATCAGCCATCTCTTGTCTCCACTAAAGAGAGAAACTGTTTCTTTAAAATTTCTCCATCCAGATGCCGACCTGAAATCAAGAGAATGTGTGTTATGACTGCTTAAAGAATGACCAATTATACTGCAACATGAAAACGGACACTGTGAATCTCTATTTATAGATATAGGTTACAATTACTGTGAAAATATGGCCTAGGACTAGGCTCAATCCAAAAACCAGGAAATGGTAGACTTCTCACCGATGAAGACCAGTCGATTGATCTTGGGCTCTCCATCTGTCCAGGCCTCAGGTGTTTCATCCAGCTCGTAAAGCTCATGAACACCCTGCAGCATTACCTTCTTCTGCTTACCATGCAGGGAAAAGATGCCCTGTGCAGAACAACACACATCAGTGGAAAAAAATGTATTGCATTTTTATATGAAGATCTTTACCTTTCATGCTAAAAATCATGGAAAGATTGTACCACTAGTTTACCAACACTGATGATTATTATAATATCAGATTCACCACTAATTAGCTTTTTGAAAAATTGACAATTTAAAAAATTAACATTTCCGGTTGGTTGTGTGAGAAAATAAAATTTATGATATTAGCTGCATAAAGAAATTTGAGGTTTGGGAGTAGATATTATAATAGTAATATACATTTTATGTATAAATTATTTTCTAATAACAGAAGAGTTACACAGGACTTTTTTTCCCAGGTAATTTTTTTTTGTGTTTATGGAACATGCATTTTACTTTCAGTTCAGTCTGTTTGAGAAAACATCATTTTAATTCCCATTTCTTAGACTCTCCCTTAAAAATTGGTCAATCAGTAAAGGTGCATGTTATATTTTGGTGTAATAAATCTTTTTACAAGTAAAGCTCAAACAAGCAGTTGAGAGTTAAATAAATAGTAATTCCTGAAGAGCTTGTTTAAGCCCAGTGGGTTTACAGCTGCTCATTTTTATTGCATATTTCACACTTTCCCATAGCTACAAGTCCAGAAGGTAAACATAAAACAGACAGAACTGTTTAAATAAGCATGAAAAGTAAATAATGCAGCCAGAAAATGCTCAACATACATGGGTTTTAAGGCCATTCTGCATTTAGCTGGGCAGCAGAAGAGTTGGAGCTTTTATTGAAACAACTTCAAACTGCTGTTCTTTGCATCACTAGAAATATACACCCATTGTCACAGCTGCTTTTAAAGCATATAAGATTATTTTAAGCTCACCTTTAAGCGAATGACATTCATAGGCAGTCCTGCTTTGTTCTTAACCGTCTTTTCCCATAAAAGGTCCTACAACACAAAAAACACAAACAGTATATACACTGCTAATATACATGCCCTAACTGAGGTATTTTATTAACAATTATTGATACCTGAATAAACACATTTAAATGGTCCTCAGAGACACTTCCAGGTACTTCAAATGTAACTGTTAATATCTCCTGTAAATTACAGGAACAAATAAAATAACATGTTTACAACAAATCTTTAAATAAATATTATATACAAACTGTTAAACCCTAACTGTGTGAAGAACAATAACAAAGCATGGTCAGAAATAGTATTAATAGGATTTCTGTATGGCACCACAAACACAGTTAATGTCTTATCACCAAATGTGTTAAAAAGGTTAATTTCCTCAAGAAGCTAGTATCAGTTTTTGCACACGGTCTTGGTCAACTCGTCTTTCTTCCCCCCCCCCCCCCCCCCCCCAAACTCGTGAACTTCCCCGGGGCATTACAAGACCACTTCGCAGATATTTAAACCATTGTTTGACAGTGTCGAGGTAACACACTTCCTTTTTTCCTCTGGAATAACAACAGAAAACAGGGCTCTCGTTTACATGAAAAGAGCAATGGGGCTCGTCTCGGTGAGAGGAGGGGTGGGGGTAGGGGGACGCATGCGGGAAAAGATCGAGGGCCAATACTAAAACTAAACCAATCGCTCCCCCAAAGCACAGACACCACTCCTTACAATGAAAATAGGAAGGAAATATAAGCAAATTGAGCCCTTGATTTAATCATGTGAGCTAAAGCAGCCAGAGTTAAGACCTAATTGGAGATGTAAAAAGGTTCAGATATTTTATGTCAGTGGCTTTGAAGTAGAGGAAGTCCAGGGGCTGGGTATTGTTGTATCGTGTAATTTGTAGTAATGTGATAAATGTTATGTTAACCACTTCAATTCCCAGAAGCAGTGGGTGCTTCAGAATTCAAGATTCAAAGATGTGTCATTAAAAGTATAAAGTTTTACTTTACTTTTTAAAAACTACACACTTTTACTATTAAAATGCATTAATGAAACAATTCACTGCAGTTACTAAGTAATATTAATTAAGATCAATTACTGAAAAACAGACAAAATGGTATTATCTGCACTAAAATGCAGTCAAGGTGTGGAGAGATTGTGCACTGGTGTCTGTGTAACCACATGACAAACTGTTATTGATATATAAACAATATATAAAAAATATATTTTCTGAAACATTCTCAGTAAGGCCTATCTTAAATTCTTCCAAAAAGCTTATCTCAATTCCTGGTAAATTTTCAACAGTTTTAGACACTTGTTTTTGTCACGGCAGTAATCATGCTAAATTATATTTTTAACTACTTATTATTTCTACAAATCTGATTGGTGCAGATCATCAACAAACAGACTCATGTTAAAACCTCCCCAGTGGAAATAGATGATGAAGGGATTTTACATATATGAGATGGGCAACCTCCAGGGAAATTGGGGCATGATTAAATACACTACAGTGTTTTACTTGGAAGTGAAATGAAATTAAAGTTTATATTTCACTCAACATTTCTAAAGTAAACTTCACAAGAAATTAATTCAGGATAATTGTCACATTTTTCTACTAAATTGACCCAAGTGTATGATAAGAGTAACATTATATTATATTATATGATATGATATGATATATGATATGTACCTCACTGCTTAAATGTTTATGTGCTGAAAACCAACTGTATTCTTAATAACAATTTTCACAAAGCATTACATCGTTATTCACAACTAATGATCACCTTGTCTAGATGTGCATGTGTTGTTTTCATTAGCTGTAGTTTCTCCGCCAGTCTGAAAAACATACAATGCAAAGATCGCAGTGTCATTTGAATATAAAACAACTCCACAGACTGCTTAAACATCAAAGTGCCTTCTTACAGATATACAGTCTCAGAGAAATCCCTACAAAGAGCTGGATTTAGTTGCCCTCGGTCTTAACCCGAATCTACATGCTGATGAGAGAAAAGGAGTTTTTGTGGGCAGAATGTGAGAGACTAAGAAAGATGGAGAGAAGTCCATGACCCCTAAGGGAGGGTAAACGTTACCCTCTGGATTACTCTCTCCGCTGGGAGTACCACACAGGCGGAACAGAGGGGGGTCGCCCCAGCACAGGGGGCAAATGGGGCGCGCTAAAAGGCTGAAAGGGTGGCTGTATGGACACGCGTCGGTAGAGCTTCAATGTGGTGGAGGCTTTAATCCTCTGCAGCTGGCCTCTCCCATTCACATTAACACTGTTTCACTCTGCTCACCGCTTACTAACTGTCTTGTGTTGTAACTCGGGTCATCTTTGTAGGGATAAATGAGTAATCTGTCTTTTGCGCCCAGTGTTCATTATTGTTTTCAATAATTTGAGCTAATCTACTTTATCTACATGTTAATGTTTGAGCTGGTCTGATCATCTTCTACTGTCTGATCAATCCCTCTGTGGCTTTTGTAATAGTACATGCAATTTATGAACTATGACTAAGTGCTTTGGTAAAGAAATCTGGTCATTTTCTAGGACTTTTCAGCGGCTGAATCCTTGTATTACAGACTTAATATGAAGCTTAAGTTAAAACAGATATTTAAGTCAAAGAAAATCCTGACTGAAAGGCTCTCATTTTAACATTTTGGTTAAATGAATTGACCTCATTAAGAAAACCTTTCTTTATTATTAATGCATTTTGTTGTCACCACAGGGAGCTATAAACATTTTTAGAAGGTAGAAAATTACTAGTAAGAAACATTCTGCAGTATACTAGTTAATGAAAAATGTCAATTTCTAAAACATGTAAGATTAAGTAAGATTACCCAATGTTATAAGAGGGTTTCACTTATTATTTGGCCCTGTGGTTATATCAGAAACATATGTGACCCAAGTTCAAGTACCAATTTTTTTGTATCAAAGCAAATTCTTTTATTAACAGTAAATATGATATTCAAGCAACATAGTATTTATCCATTTCAAATTACAGGACTAGGTCCAATCCACAACATTAAAATCTAGCTAGACTAATTATTTCATAGTTCTCTCTCTGTATTTTATTAAGAGCAAACAGAAACAGAAAAATGGGTTGGCCTTCAGTATCCATAGACCCTTGATTTTTGTGTAAAAGGTCTATATATATACATCCACCTAAAATATTATTATTATTATTATTATTAATGTCGCAATAATTGGATACCTTTACAGTAACTAGTAAGCAGAAATGAAAGAAGAATGTGCTGCGATTTTTTACTCATTGATAATGGAATAGAAAGAAAGAAGTAAGAAAAGAAAGAAAGAAAGAAAAACAACATAATGTGGAAACTATTTATAAATAACTACTTATAATGACCATTATGACGGTCTATAGCTTTTATTCCATAGGTAAGTCCCATTTTCTCAATTATATTTATACATGCATACATACATGCAATTTTGGCTGGATTAGAATTTTATCATTATTTCTATTCTTATATTTTCAATAAATTGTATATTATTAGTTTGCATTAATATTTCAAAAACATTTAAGCCCTTAGGAGAGAACCTCCACGTAACAATAAGTAGTGTAAACAAATTTCTAACTAATATAAAAAGGATAGCAGCTTGGGCTTACTTTATTAGATTATTTCACCCATCCTGCATTGCTTTTGCACTGCCTTGACACCACTTGCTATATGCTATATAGATCGATCGATTGATCTAATCAAACCAGCTGCAAGCGACATGCAGTGTCACAGAGGCCAAATATGTCCTAAATTTTATTTTCTGCCAATAAAACCACTTACTGAATATTTTTTACTTGGAAGAACAAAAAACATTTAAGTAACACAAATAAAATGTTTTTACCAATGAAACGTCACCTTTATAGAACAATCATCTTACCTCATGCTATCTTTGGTATCAAAAGAATGCAGATCCAACACCTGAGACAAGTCGACCCTACAAGGAGAAAAGCCATCATAAATGTGAAGGCAATTAAAAGGTAAACTTTAGTAAACCGCGTTCCCGGCTGTGACACTGCAGAAATTGCCTGTGCAGACAGGAACAGCTAAGACTAACAACTAAAGGTGCTTGTGTAATGTCATGCTTGATATATTTTTGTTACCACAACAGGGCTGGGCAGATTGTTTGAGTGTGTCATTTAACACAACCGGCAAAAATTCTAATTTCACGCCTTCATAATGTGTGCGAGAGTGGCATTTTTTGCACAAACTCACCTGGACCTTTGTGTTTCCAGGATCCTGACGAGGCCATTAATAGACCTATAATGCAGCGAGCAACAGGGCCTTGTGAGTATGACTTTATATAGAGGTTTCAACATTCAACAGTGAACGTTTAGCAAAATGAAAAACAGCTGAACGTTGGGGTTTCACATAATCCGGTCAAACATACTGTAAAGTACAGCTGTGGTTTCGTACCTGATCGTGTCTCGAAGCTGATCGAGCTCAGCCTCGTTCACTAAATCGGTTTTATTAACAATGGTCATATCAGCGAGGGCTATCTGCCTGAAAAAAGAGAGAAAGAAGTACAAAAATCATTGGCAGTGTTGCTTTCTCTTGTGTGAGTGCGTGTGAGAAAAAGAGAGCAAAGCAAGCAATGCACAAAAGACCAAAGCCATCGTATAGCTCTTCACACTCTTTATTACCGTCTACAAATACCCTACTCACTAATATATGCAAAAGACTGTGTGTGTGTGTTTGTCTAGAAGCATAAACACACACTCTTTGTTGTTTTGTGTCGGCCCCCGGTCTTTGTTGTCTTACAGTGTGTGGGTGGTATGCTCAAAAGGCCCCACCATTTTGTGTGGTAGGAAAACACAAACAGAGAACACAGGCAGAGACGACGGCCGCGGACACTTGTGAGCATTCCAGCATGCTCAAGTCATCTCCAGCATGTCTCAGTAACAGCAGCTGAGTAGAGAGAGAGACAGCCTTGGATTGTGACTGGACTCTTCTGCTATCATCAGGAGCATCCAGCCATATGGTGGATTAAAGAGAAATACTGTCTAGCATTTGCACCACTTTAAAGGTAATAGTGTTAAAGGTAGTAGTAGATCAGTGGATACGATTCTGAAATACTGAACAGAAGGTTGTAAGTTAAATCCCAGCTCTGTTACTGGTGGACCCTTGAGCAAGGCCCTTAACTGCTCGGTTGAATAAATGACATAACTGTAAACTACTCTAGAGGGTGTCTATCAAATATATAATCAATTATATATAGAATTAAAGTATTCTATCCTTTCTGTCATCCTTGCTTTTCTCTAAAACACCCCTCAGATTGCACTGATGTTATGAAAGATAGTGTCATGACGCATCTTCTAAGATATCAGACTAGCAGGGTGGACTAGATAAAGCAACTATAATTTCCCAAATTACCAACAACTTGATTCACGGCATCCAAAGCACTCAAACAAGTAATAGTACAGTTTTGCTCAGGTAGACGAGATTTTATATCTATTTTTTATCTGTTTATAGTTACATTTAACATTGTGGAACGTCCACGAAATAAATCATTATCTAACTTTATTTGTTTTCAAATTATAGCATCCACTATACTGTAAAAGTCCATGTGAATGAGATGCTGCTATAATAATGATAAAGGGAACTTCTTAAATTTGTAACTGATCAAAACTTATACTGAATTGAATTTTACTGTGTATGGGTTGAAATTTAACGTGTAAAAAACGAACAAGCTTTTTTGTACTATGCCTTGTACTATACTTCTTCTTGCTTTTCTTCCTCCCACCTTTCCTTCTAAAGTGAAAAGTCAACATTATTACACGAGTCTAATCAAGGAAGTGTTCATTTACCTTACAGCTTCATTTATCAAGTCTCCTTGTTTCTCTTCAGTCAGATGCTACAAAACAAAAAACAAACAGGAAATAGAACACTTAGTTGAGATAATGTATACAGGCTTTGTGGTAAATTTGATTAATTGGGTTGGTGAACTGGTTGAAGGCCACAGCACATCGATTTTATACTCATTAAACCGTTCAGTGAGCACTTGTGTAACATGGATGTGGTGATTATCATCCTGGAAGATCGTGGCCTCATAAACAGAGGATTGTATGGATTTGCAGTGATTCTTCCCTATAAGGATAAACATGAACCCAAACCATGCTAGCATCATAAATAAATAATAATAAATAAATAAATAAGTCTCCAAAGCATAACAGAGCCATGGGTTTTCCCATTAATATGTCATCTGTATTAATCCGATAAAAACTGTGTTTTAATCTGTTTAAAGAACAAATTATCCGAGTTTGTCCAACAACTCTAATGTTCTCATCTATAACATATCAGTATATCAATTAACAAAAACTCTAACAAAATTTGGTAATCATCACAAGAAGGGAAGTGACAGCTCTGAATTGAAAAGGAAATGATGCAAACTCAATGCAGAGGTTCAATTCTCAAACTGTTATAACTTCCAAATAGTTTGCTTATTCAAAAGATAA
The DNA here is from genome assembly GCF_019097595.1 of Hemibagrus wyckioides. Taxonomy (NCBI): domain Eukaryota; kingdom Metazoa; phylum Chordata; class Actinopteri; order Siluriformes; family Bagridae; genus Hemibagrus; species Hemibagrus wyckioides. The sequence goes on along the minus strand of NC_080714.1, from coordinate 22,373,922 downwards.
TCTGTTTTTGACAGGGCATCTGGTAGGCTGTGAGATTTTTCACTGGCCATGTTAAATCTGTAATAACACTGACCCCAGAGACCAGGCCTCTGTCATCTATGAGAGCCATCACACTTGTCCACACTAACCCCAGACCCTGACAATCATTTTCACTGACAGCCAAGAAATAAAAGCTGAGCATGTCCAGGCCAGTAAGCTGTGAGGAGAGCAGGGCTAAAATCAACTCTCATTACAGCTCCATTTCACCACACACACATACACCAGCACATCTGATGAACACATCAGGTCTTGGCGTGGGAGTGGGCACAAAGGTGACAAGCCCATTAGAATGATCTGCTCTGATTCCCACAATTCCTTTAGTTTCTATCATCCCCTCCCTCTCCTGAGCTCCCCAGAGGGGACGGATGGGCCGAGGTGCCGGCAGGAGCGTAAACGGGGACGACCTGCTGGCTCTGACACCCTTCAAATGGCGGCCTATTATCCAGGTGTCACTAGCACTGTCCTTCTCCCATGCTCGGCGGAGGAAGCGACGTGTGGGGAAGGGCGCAAGAGAATGGACACTTCGACAAGTCCGAAACAAAGAGAGACGATATGAAAAAAAGTACTGTGTCTGAGCCTCATTCAGACCATCTCATAGAACTGCTTTCTAGATTTAAATAGAATATCTTTATTGTCACTGCATAAAGATAACAAAACTGGCTTTGTGACTTGCTTACTAGATGCTATAGAATGTAAGAAATAATAAATAAAGCATACAATAGAAAAAGAATATATATCCTATGTGTGCAATCAAACAATGGCTTCCTCCCAGAACCAAAAGACAGGAAACAATATGGCTCCTAAATGATCTTTCAATGGAATTATTGAGTATTTGCACCATACCTTATAGACGACTATACATTTTAGACAAATATTCAACTGCTTCACTCACCTGCATTCCGTATTTGGCATCAATAACTGTAATAATGCCTGAAACGACAAAATAAAACCTCTGCAAAATAAAACAACCATGAACGTATGCTTTTATATATTCACTGGCATTAAATAGAGACATTTCTAACAGTAATTTGTACAGTGTATTTTCTGCTACACTACTAAATATCTGTACAAAACATTATACAGTGAAGTGGGATTTGAAGTAAGCATTGATGAAACTTTTAAAATATACATGTGCCCCAAAAAAGTGTAACAGAGCACATTAGAGTGATGATTGGAAAAAATGGACTAAAATTAAAGGTCAGCGACATCCTCCCTTTTATAGATCACCATAACGTTAAAGAGCCTCACAGTGTACGCCATATATTGTAAATATTTTGGTTTGCATACTGATAATATTAAAGAAAATCTAGAAGAGAAGTGGTGATAGAGAGAGACAGGAAGAAAACATATCCATGTGACATCTTACCATCCAGATAAAGATCACTTCCTAGTTCAGCATCAACCCAGAACATCGAGGCAACTGCTCCTAAAGTGGAAAAAAAACATCAATAAAAACACCAGCTACACGAATTACAATGATTTGTTTTATTTCTCCCACAATTTCTAAAAGAAAACACAAGAAAACACAGAAAAACTTTGGAATACTGGGATATCACTGCATGGGCTGTAACTAAACCAAAAGCATTGCTTAGTAATGTATTATTGATGTTAACAGCTTAAACAAGTTCCTATGTGCTTTAAAATGCATTAACAAATTTCACGGGTGGTTTGAGGATTTTTTTTCACTACAGGATCTGTTTTGTTTGTTTCCATGCTTTTCAACTTTCCTGGTTTGAGAGATTTCACAGATTCATGCAACAGAGTTGGCCAATCTTGTTCACATAATGGACTTTTGTCCAGCCGTCAGGGTAGAATAAGAAAGCACTGTAAATATTTGATAGGCTGGTAATGAAAGTGTTGTTCTTAAAAGACATTGGATGCATAACCCATTCAGGCTACCACCACATTGTTGGTGAGGGGAAGATATCAATCCCATGAGACCCCGAAGAGTGACAAGGCTGTCTCAGCCAATGACAAGCCAGAGTTATGAGAAAAGCCCGGGTCTGAGCACGCTCTGTCAGCTCCATGTGTTGCTTTGTCTGTCAGACTCAGCCAGGCGATGGTCTGTCCTAACACCTGTCAATCATTTGTGGCATCTGTGTGGCAGAGGTGATACCCCACATGACTTTCCTATTGAATTCTATTTTGTCAAAGCACTATCTGACTGATGAGTTTCCCTTCTGATGATTTGTTGACGATGGACACTCTGAGCCCCAAATGTTGCCTGCTCTTGCTGTAATGCACTTGAATGCATCATTCAATTTTTTATTTAAAAACTGATCACTTAAAAATAACACATTTATAAAGGTAGTAGCAGCATATGCCAGTCTCTCCAGGTTTTTTGTGATTTTTATGGCAGCCAAAAATTTGCAATCTGGGTTTATTTTTGAAATATTGTACGCTCTATAACTGAACATCTTGCTGTTTGTTTGGTTTTGCATTCATGTCTGTGATCACAAAATCCGGGAGGCACTGATATGTTAGTGGTAACAGGTTTCTGATGAGCAGAAGGTTGTGAATTAATATCACACAGGATTGGCAATGAGCAAAGGATAACCCTTTGCACAAAACCCCTCTAACTGTGGGATAGTCAACTGGTCGTCAAAGTATTTTCCTAGACCGAAAATTGGACAATAGTGTAGCACACAACGTCTGTAGGTATGATGCTGTGCTTTTTGCTTGAGTGAAAGTGAATATATTATATATATTAGGCAGCAAGTGAATATTTTGTCCTCAGAGTTTGACAAGGGCCAAATTGTGATGGCTAGACAACTGGATCAGAGCATCTCAAAAACTGCAGCTCTTGTGGGGTGTTCCCGGTCTGCAGTGGTCAGTACCTATCAAAAGTGGTCCAAGGAAGGAACAGTGGTGAACCGGTGACAGGGTCGTGGATGGCCAAGGCTCAATGATGCACGTGGGGAGCGAAGGCTGGCCTATGTGATCCTATCCAACAGACAAGCTACTGTTGCTCAAATTGCTGTAGAAGTTAATGCTGGTTCTGATAGAAGGGTGTCAGAATACACAGTGCATGATGGGTCAGGGCTGTTTTGCCAGCAAAAGTGGGACCAACACAATATTAGGCAGGTGGTCATAATGTTATGCCTGGTCAGTGTATATATATATATATATATATATATATATATATATATATATATATATATATATATAAAAGCAACCCAAACATACATACAGAACCACAGACTAAAAAAAAGGAAAAGAAAGAGTAGAGGGAAAAAAACCCCAAAGTGGATGAATCACCTGGATCTGCCAGACCAGTCGTCTCAAGAAGAATGTAGTCAAACTTCCCTTTCTTTTCCATCAGATTTTCAATCGCTTTTAGGCCATTATCCCTGGACACAGAATGAATGCAAATTAAAAACAATGCAAAGAAAACATACACTAAACCGCAGTTTATTTTATCCACCTAGCTTGTAGCTAGACTTATTGAACACTTTATCAGACACACATGTCCAAGTCCTAAACTTACTTACTAAATCCCATCTAATGCTAACCACAATTTATCAACCCTCATTGATCATTATAAAGAGACCGCCAATGACAAGATGAGTTTCCCATAGGGATTTGAGAAAAGCAGAGTCATACTTCACCGAGCAGCACAGACAGCCATTCCTGAGTTCCAGCCACTCTTCGTACAGCTCTCCTGCCTGACTCACTGCCAGGGACTTCTCCAAAGCACTGCCTGCACATCACACACACACACACACACACACACACACACACATAGAACAACAGAAACTATTCTGCATAATATCAGGATCATCACATCACACGTTTCAGAATATGGCTTCAAGTGCTTCATTGACATCATTTGGATTTGTTCTGTGGATCTCGACCAAGCCGACAGACCTCACAAAGACACAGAGTATAATTTATCAATGTGAAATAATTGAAAACGGCTGATGGACTAATGTTTTTCACACTCGCAATAACCATCAAACTGCACAAAGTGTGGAAATGTGTTGGATGAGATCAAATCAAGTTTTACATTACTAAGGGGTATAAATACTTTTAAAAATCCTCTTTTCTTTCTTTCTTTTCTTTTTTTTAAGCAAACTTATCAAATGCATTGACCTTCTCCTTCTTTCAGTCTAAGAAAAGGAAATATAACAATGGTTCACGTGATCTGAATAGATACTGAAGGCTTGTAGACAGTGAAACGTTTACTATACATGTAACTTTATACTGCATACTAAGGTAAAGGCATGAAATATGATAGGTTTACAGCAAACATTAACAACTCACTGCTCTTCACAATGATAAAAACATGTATTTACGCTAAAAAGACTTAAATTAAACTAACACTAACCTATCTGAGGATGGCCATTCATATCTGTATTTAAAAGACATGCATACTTTGCTGCCTACTCACACTAAGCCACGCCCAAAAACACAATAACATGCAGTATACAACACATCAAGAACAATTTTCAAGTACCCCAAAAATACCAGGATGACATACTATTCCAGAGCTCTATTTTAGCATTATGACATATTTTACAATTCATTTCACAAAAACTAACAAAAAAAAATGATTCCATTTTAAACAATTAGTGTGTACCGTTTAAGCGTTAGGACGCTGAAGAGAGAGATCAATACTAACGCTGTAAGATTGGACTTTGCTGCCCCCTTCAGGACAAAGCGTTAAGAGCAATTCAGAAAACATCTTTGGATATTTATGATGACATTCATCGAATAATACTGAAAACAATCAAGGCAAAATAAAAAAAAACTTAATGAAATAAAATACACAATGTTCTCAAATTTGTTCAGGGTGTGGATTTACGTCTTAGTCTTAGATTTATGAATTAAATGCTGAAAACGTGCTGTGCTTGAATGGAACAAATTATAATCTGCAGTGTACCGATAGAAGAATTAACCGGCTTAAAGGCTGTTCACACTGACAACACTTATACCTAAAGTGCTTTCCTAATGACATAAAGCACTTTATAAATTTACAGCAAAGTCATCAGCAGTGACAGCAAATGCCTGCCCCATGTTTTCAATCATTGAGACAATTCTTGTTGTCTTCTGGCTGCAACCTGTTCAGTGTCATCACCCGATCAGCATATTTGACTTTGGCACAGGTTTTACACCAGATGCCCTTTTTTGACACAACCCTCCCGTTTTATCGGGGCACTAAATCGAACCCCAGCGGCAGTGCAGTGAGAAGGCAGGATCCTGCCACTGGACCACCCAGGACACAAATGCTGAGACACTAATATCTAAAATTACAGCTCTGTAGTATACAGAAGTTTATTCATTTAATTTATTTCCAAAAAAGATATTTTTTCAATACATTATTTTAACCACCCTTAAAAGACTGGATAATGGATACTAATTAATTTAATTCCATGCAGGACCATGGGTTTATTATATTATAAGCACATGAATTTCACTACAGATTTAAATGCAGGGTCATTGTGTCATCTAAGATGAGCTTTATAATTAGTTTTTGTCCCTTTGCACCAGATAGTAGAATGCTTTTTTGTTTTTCAAATCCCCACACAGTTATTTTAAATGGGGAGAAAATTGTTCTAGCAATATAAAGGTTTCTATCTTCATTATACTAAATCTTTCTCATGTCACTACGGAAACATGTATGCTGTATTTTTACATTATTCCACTCAGAGTGAATTTAAATATGGCATGGATTACTCTCCCCATTCATTAGCCTTTCTCATGCAGAATCTCACACAGTCATGTTGTATTCATGTTTGTTTACTTGCCTTCACCAAACTCATTGAGAATGACGGCTATTCTTTTGTTATGCTGCTCAGTCAGTATGTAATTCAAGAGAGTTGTCTTCCCAGCACCTGGAAAAGACATGTCAGGGGAAAAGCAAGAATATTTATCAGTTTGAGGAATGATTACAAATTTTTCTAGAATGTAAGAAACAATGCACTTTATATTAAAGTACTACAGATTTTTCTCAGAAAGTGAACATTTTCTGGTTATTCTCCTTTATATGACATTTATAACGTTATAAATCCTAACTCCATTTCAAATGTAGGCGATGACAATAATGCTATTTGTAGTGAATCGTGTTCCAGCCCTGATATGAAAATGAACAAAGCCATATAGCACCTGTACACAAACAGAAGCAAGACTTTATGCACCATGTGAGCTTTCAGTGATGCATTCTCATAAAGTTCATGCTTCACTGAAAATCTTTTCAAAATTCAAATATCTCTTTTAAAGTCACAAAGTGAGACATTAAAGATATATTTAACTATATGGCCAGACTTTTTTGGACACTTGACCATCACACCCATGTGTGGTTCTTTCACAAACTGTCACCACAAATTTGGAACCACACAATGGTATAGAATCTCTCTGTATGCTTTTTATAGCATTATAATTTCGCTTCATTGTAACTAAGTGGCCCAGACGTGTTCCAGCAAGACTATGAACAAAGCGAGCTGCACGATCACATGGTTTGCCAAGGCTGGAGTGGAAGAATTCGAGTGGTCTGCACAGAGCCCTGACCTCAACTACACTGAACACCTTTTGTGATGAACTAGAACGATGACAGCACCTCAGACCGTCTCGCCTAACATTGGTGCCTGATCTTCTTAATACTCCTGGGGCTGAATAAGCAAATCAATACGGCCATGCTCCAAAATCTAACAAGAAAACCTTCTCAGAACAGTAGAGGTTATTATAACAGCAATTGGGGGCTATATCTGTAACAGGATGTAAGCATGCACATAAGGATATGATGGGTGGATGTTCATATGCTTTTGTCCATATAGTGTGGGTTTATTAAACCAACATTAAATAATGTCCTCAAAGCAAAGTTTGATTTGTTAAGCAGCTTAATCTTTTTAATTCACTACAGCCTCTGACTTCACTACAATAGAAAGTAAAACACACCCAAGTAACCAGTGATGATGGTGACAGGGATCTGAGCTGCAGGTGTCTTGCTCTTCTCCTCAATAGGAACCAGCTCAGGACAGTCATCCTCATCATCCATGAGAGCTTTCTAAAGCTGAATAAGGTAGAAATGAAATAAAGAGCACAGTGTTTTCACACAGCACACAACATATAACTGCTTTTCATAGCCGGTATTCGAGCCAGCGTTAGAAGCAGCAGTCAGGATTGTACACTTGTGCACCATACAGCGAAGTAGGTAGTCTACTAACTAAGTATCTAACTCGTAACTTACAATAAAATTAATGGCACGAAGCGAAGATGCAACTTACATTATAGTGTAGTTTCTATTATACTCGTCTCTTTAGTACAGTATGTTGTAAATAAACTCGTCTGCGCCGTGGAGGTGGTGTATCACGAATTACGGTCCCCACTGCTTCAGTAGCTGCTTAAAATGATGTTCCGGTTTTGTTTTGTCTTTGTAAGAAAATACGAAACATTGTGATTGATTAGATTTCAAATCCAAATTTAAGAGTTTTCTTGAAAATATACAAATCGACAGGGTTATTTATTTATTCATTCATTTTTGATTACTAAAAAAAAGTGATGTTGAACACTGCAGAGAGTGCTGTTATAGGAAAATAATCAGATCAAAGTTACTGGAAATCTGAAGAAGATGCTCTCCCAATAACATCACATTCCCAGGATGACAATACAACCATTTTCTTTAATAACACAACACAAAGACAACGCAACTATTTTCTTTAGTTCTTTTTATTTGAAGAATAATCAATACTTTTAATTTGAAGAATAAAAAAACATTTTAATACAGTATAAAAGTTGTAAATCATCTACAAAACATTAGTAAAAAAAAAAAAAAAAACTGCTCATGATTGTGTAAACAAGGGGTGTCCCTAGTCCTTATTGGGGTATAGATCAATTTCTAAAAATACATCAAAAACAAAACAAAACATCTTGGCCCCATGTTTAGTCACTGATATCTGATTTATGGAAGAAAGCAAATTTGCCAACACCCGTGATCTTCAAGAGTGTGCAATAATGTAAAACATGTGCATTTAAAACTAACTGTATGTTAGAAGTGTAAATATCAGTTTAACAGGCCTCATCAGTGTCTTAACCACTAATTAGCAACAGTGACAAAAAAACAAAACAGAATAAAGTGTGAAAGGGATCAAGCAGCATTTCCAATTTGTTCCATGGTGAACGGGCTTACATAGGAGTGGTGCAAACATGTAACATGAAGATACAAATACTTCATAAGATGCAACAGAATTCCACAGATGAATGCAGAATTAACAGAAAAAATACATTAATGGTAATAAGACTTACAAAAAAAGTTGTATGTAAATATTACCATGTTATTGTAACCAGAACAAAACGTCAGATTAATGCTTGTTTCAATACCCAAAATCAGAAGCACAGATATACAATTTGTGTTGCAAGAAAGCGCCCACACTGCAAGATTTAGTTTTCAACATTTGAAACATTCTCTGTGTTCTGCTAGCAGATTCACATTACATGCATTTGACATTGACATGCTGGACATAAACAGCATTTATTTGTTTAGTGTTTATTTGTGTTTATTTATTAGTGCATAGTGTAAGTGTATAGTGCATTATAACTAATTGCTCTTGGAGCAAAAGTTAAAAATGAGAAAACTGCACTTCATACCATAGCAACGCTTAAAAATTTTAGATAAGAAGTGCAAAGAAATACATTTCAACTATATTTTAGCAGTACTGAAGTGGGGGGAAATCATTTGCAAAATGAAACCCATAACTAGTAATAAATCCTAAATTCAACTGTAACGTTTTTAATAGAGTTCAAAAATAATGAATGAAATGAAGGTGAATTAAAGTATTTTCCTGAGTAGAGAACATATCTAAACAATAGGAATTAGGAGCACTAGGAGCCATCAAAACAATTCCAACACAACACAGCTCTAAAAAGTACATATCAGGATTCTGTTATTTTAAAAAACTGACAAAGAACCATTAAATCTATTATTTTTTTTATTTCATCGATCTATACTCAGGTCATGGGGAGCCTGTGCCTATCTCAGGCATTATCAGGCATCAAGGCAGGATACACCCTGGATGGAGTGCCAACCCATCACAGGGCACACACCCACTCTCATGCAATCACACACTATGAGCAATTTAGAGACTCCAATCAGCCTAGAAGCATGTTTATGGACTGTGGGAGGAAACTGGAGCACTCCGAGGAAACCCACCAAGCGAGACTTGAATCCAGGATGCTGGAGGTGTGAGGCGAACGTGCTAACCACTAAGCCACCGTGCCACCTGAATCCATTATTTAAAAAAAAAAAGAAGAATACAGTTCTGGGCAATTCTGCTTGTCCTAGAGCAGTTGTTGACCTATAAAGAGGGCACTAATCAGTATTTATGATTGGTATCCACTAATCAGGGAACCAATCATAAGTATTAAAAAAAAATCACCACTCTCTTTTTTGGGTTTCCAAACAATGTCTACCATGTCCTTTTGTAAACCTGGTGGTTTGGAAAGAAGCAGAAAATCCTTCTTCATGTTTTCATTCACAACAACTGTTCCTTGTTATCTAATTGGACAGCTGGTGATTCGTTTCCTGAATTTCTTTCTTTCATTAAGCATTCTTGATGATACAGTAGAGGCAGCTCTTACAGTTAACTGGATGTTGATGATGTTGAAGTACACACTAAGATGTGAGAACCGGTTTCCTCTACGGAGCTCTGTATGCCCAAAAAGAAAAAACATCATTAAGAGATCTACAAAGACAGTTGATTCATATGACTGGAACATTTAACAAGAACAATAAGGACTACAACTTAAAGTGGAGAGTAAAGATGGGCCTACATCAGCACAGATCTGTTATAATAAACAAAGAGAATGTCAGTCTGGTTTCCATAATTTCACTCTACAGCAAAATTTACCAGCTTTAATTATTCAGTCATTACTGAGCTAATTAAACTGTGATACAAACATAAAATCACTAAAAACAGCACTGCTGTGACCTAAAATAACATTTAACGTGACTACTGCGTTGGCTGTCGCATATATTATGATGGAATTAAAATAAATATAAAAGTAAAAGGCAAACAAAAAAAGAAGCATGTTACAAATTGCGGATATTAGATTCATCAAGGCAGTTGTTTGGAAATGTGGAGTTATTTCTGTTTGCAGTCAATTAAAAGTTCAAAAAAAGTGTCTGAGAATCACTTACCCACTTACTTGCTTCTGTAACGTTCTGATTTCTCTAAAATAAAACAAAAAAAGTGTCAAGTATTAATATAAAACAAGCACTTGGGTAACAAGCACAATAGGTAGAATATTATAATAAATCAGTGTAACTGACCAGATGTCATGATTTCCACTTAACATAATGAATTGATGTGTTGTTCGAAACACAAAAAAACTGAACACAACTCACTGTTTGCTGGTTTTTGCTTCAAATATGAAACTATAAGTGACAGCAAAAGTGTAACTGTAACTGTAAGTAAAACTGCTATGAGTCCATATATCATATTCCAGTTTCTTGGTTTGCACTGAACATCTATAATGGAAGTGCCTTCTTGTTCCTCAATCTCATTTTTTACTGAACAGCTTAAAGAAAAGAAACATGAAAACGTTTACACAAAGAAAAACACTCTGAAAGGTAATGATTGTGGCATCTAAAGAAAAAATATTACAGCTTATATAAAAAAGAAATGACTTACTCAGTCCATTTAGAGCATTTCACACCTTCAGGAGAGTAAAAGCCTGTGGGACAGGGCTCACAAACTGTATCTGAGGACTTTGTGCCTGTAAATATATACTGAAACATCAAAACCACTTCCTCCCTGAACACACTGCAAATTCACTACAGTGAAGCAAATGTTATTTTTAGAAAGAGAAAATTCACATCCATCCATCCGTCCATCGTCTATACCCGCTTATTCCTAATCAGGGTCACGGGGGTCTGCTGGAGCCTATCCCAGCACACATAGGGTGAAAGGCAAGGGTACACCCTGGACAGGTCGCCAGTCCATTGCCGGGCCACATATAGACAGACAACCACACACACTCATTTGGAAATCAATGTTTTTCAATCAGCATAAGCAAATGAATTATTTTATTGCCACAAGTTTGATATAACATTAGTCAGGACACTTGGTTTTCAGTGTGAGATGTTTTACACTGCGTTACACAGAATTTTAATGGTTAAAGATAAGTCTAAATTTTAGATACTTATGAACAAGCACTTGGGGCATCTCAAAGAACAGAAATGGACTTGATATCACCATTTAACTTTAAACATAGAACCATTTGTTTGGTGTTTTTGGAACTTTTGAATATATTGCCCTTAAAAAGTAATGTAAAAACAAAGACATTCTAGTCCTGTGTGTCTATTTTTTATATGAGCCATTAACCACCACTGTGAAGTGTAACATGACAGAAATTCAATGTTAAATATGGGCACAATAAAACATTTGAACAGTTCATTATTTGGCCTCTGGAACAATGTGGCTGAAATCTCTACTGAAATCTTCTGCCTTATAACTGCCTTGTTAAAGATGCAATGTTGTTTAGGAGATTTAAAATGCAATGGCCAAACCTCTTATTTCAGATATATTTCCAAGTTTCCATTACTTGACCAACACAGCTCCATAAACATGCCATTTTTAAGAGGGACTTAACGGTCTTGTTCAAAAGTACTGACTCAGAGTGGCACCTTTTTCAATGTGACAGTGATCAGAGAAAGGACTGATGCTTTAGTACCCACCTGGAGTTTTTATTTGTTCCCCCGGTTGGCATTGACTATGTTTTATTGCAAGAGAACAATCTCTTTTGTCATCTGAATAACGCAAGCAATAATATCCATCCAACACCCCACACACTGTATCCTTTATTGTTGTACACTCTTGTGAAATATAAAGTCCTAGAAGGAGAACATTAGATTAGAAAATCCTCAGATTAAAATGACTGAAACAAGAATTAAATATTTAAGACACATATTTACCATTTTCACAGATTTTACACTGAAAACAGCTGTGTAGCCCATTTGGTTCATTCATAAATGTTCCTTTAGAACAAGGTTTGCATGTTGTACTGTAATCACCATGACAGTCTTTCAGAACCACAGACCCTGCAGAACAGAGATAACATGAACTGATGAGAAACTGATGAGAGGACAGATACGTGAATGAATTCACCTCAAAAAGTCTTCATAAAATCATCTGCTTAAGATTTTTAAAGAGCTGCGAGCATGAGAAAACATATCAACAAAAACTGCCAGCTAAGCCAGATAAATCACTGAAGAAACAGAGATTTGAAACAGAATGGTTGCATTACAAAAGTATCACCATGTCCTACCTATAGCACACATAGGACAGCATTCTTCAGCTGCTGATAGATATTCACTTCGCCCGCATTTAGTTCCATATGTGAGGGCAGCACAGATACCTGTTTGGAGACAATGTTTTTTAAAGGCGTGCATATGCTTTATATGATAGTAAAAGTTAGAATACTGTTTTATTCTAATAATGTTTAACGTCTTTATTAATGAATGTTTAATAAAGTCCAGATACAAACATTATATATCGGTGGTAATATCAGATCATCAGTCAATCAGGACATGGCACGTTTACACTTGTCATCAAGTGGCTTGTATATCTGGATATCTGATCGGATCTCTCTTTCCTGAGCAATATTTAAATAAATCAAATCATCTACATCTACAGAGCCTCCTTGAGATGCCCCAAGTGCTTGTTCATAAGTATCTAAAATTTAGAGTTGTCTTTAACCATTAAAGTTCTGTGTAACGCAGTGTAAAACATCTCACACTGAAAACCAACAGTGTCCTGACAAATTTTATATCAAACTTGGGGAAATAAAATAATTCATTTGCTTATGCTGATTGAAAAACATTGATTTCCAAATGCCAGTGCACTGGTCAAAAGTGTTCTAAATACAAGTGAATTGTCTCTTTCTAAAAATAACATTTGCTTCACTGTAGTGAATTTTGCAGTGTGTTCAGGGAGGAAGTGGTTTTGATGTTTCGGTATATATTTACAGGCACAAACACCTCAGATACAGTTTGTGAGCCCTGTCCCTTAGGCTTTTACTCTCCTGAAGGTGTGAACTGCTCTAAATGGACTGAGTAAGGCATTTCTTTTTTTATATATACACTATATTGCCAAAAGTATTCGCTCACCCATCCAAATAATCAGAATCAGGTGTTCCAATCACTTCCATGGCCACAGGTGTATAACATCAAGCACCTAGGCATGCAGACTGTTTTTACAGACATTTGTGAAAGAATGGGTCGCTCTCAGGAGCTCAGTGAATTCCAGCGTGGAACTGTGATAGGATGCCACCTGTGCAACAAATCCAGTCGTGAAATTTCCTCGCTCCTAAATATTCCGCAGTCAACTGTCAGCTGTATTATAAGAACGTGGAAGTGTTTGGGAACGACAGCAACTCAGCCACGAAGTGGTAGGCCACGTAAACTGACGGAGCGGGGTCAGCGGATGCCGAGGCGCATAGTGCGAAGAGGTCGCCAACTTTCTGCAGAGTCAATCGCTACAGACCTCCAAACTTCATGTGGCCTTCAGATTAGCTCAAGAACAGTGCGCAGAGAGCTTCATGGAATGGGTTTCCATGGCCGAGCAGCTGCATCCAAGCCATACATCACCAAGTGCAATGCAAAGCGTCGGATGCAGTGGTGTAAAGCACGCCGCCACTGGACTCTAGAGCAGTGGAGACGCGTTCTCTGGAGTGACGAATCGCGCTTCTCCATCTGGCAATCTGATGGACGAGTCTGGGTTTGGCGGTTGCCAGGAGAACGGTACTTGTCTGACTGCATTGTGCCAAGTGTAAAGTTTGGTGGAGGGGGGATTATGGTGTGGGGTTGTTTTTCAGGAGCTGGGCTTGGCCCCTTAGTTCCAGTGAAAGGAACTCTGAATGCTTCAGCATACCAAGACATTTTGGACAATTCCATGCTCCCAACTTTGTGGGAACAGTTTGGAACTGGCCCCTTCCTCTTCCAACATGACTGTGCACCAGTGCACAAAGCAAGGTCCATAAAGACATGGATGACAGAGTCTGGTGTGGATGAACTTGACTGGCCTGCACAGAGTCCTGACCTCAACCCAATAGAACACCTTTGGGATGAATTAGAGTGGAGACTGAGAGCCAGGCCTTCTCGTCCAACATCAGTGTGTGACCTCACAAATGTGCTTCTGGAAGAATGGTCAAAAATTCCCATAAACACACTCCTAAACCTTGTGGACAGCCTTCCCAGAAGAGTTGAAGCTGTTATAGCTGCAAAGGGTGGACCGACGTCATATTGAACCCTATGGATTAGGAATGGGATGTCACTTAAGTTCATATGGGAGTCAAGGCAGGTGAGCGAATACTTTTGGCAATATAGTGTATATATGCTGCAATATTTTTCTTTAGATGCCACAGTCATCACCTTTCAGAGTGTTTTTCTTTGTGTAAACGTTTTCATGTTCAGTCAAAAATGAGATTGAGACCCAAGAAGGCACTTCCATTAAAGATGTTCAGTGCAAACCAAGAAACTGGATTATGAGAAATGGACTCATAGCAGCTTTACTTAGTTACAGTTCCACTTTTGCTGTCACGGTTACAACCTAAACACACGTTCCTATATTTCTACATGTGTTTCGGCACATATTAACATTTTAGGCTGTAATGAAATGCAAACTGGAGAACGACAGATTGGTGTGTGGATCATGTAGATAACACTTGTGACATTACTGTCCTTAACTAAACTTTATATAAACAATAGGCGCCATTTTGTGAGTCGAGACTAACAAATTTAAAACTGAAACTATATGTACTATAAACTTTTCTCGTCAGAACTTAACAGGTCTTTGGCGTTAAACTGAACGTTAGTACAATTTATTCGTTCGTATAATTATAAAGTAGAGAATTTACAATAAGTGATGTGAATAAAGAACAGATATAACGCGGACCGTAAGCAGGTCACACCCTTCTTACTTAATATGTATAAACATGTCAGAAATGCGGGTTTCATTATTCTCTCGAACCACAGAGTTGGAGCAGGGCAGTGAACCGTGTGGTCACAGACCGGACGGCGTCGTGTCTTCTAGCTGTTCTTCTCATTCTCCCTTTACTGTAGTCCTCCGTTTTTCCTCCTCCGTTTAAAAAAACAACAACATGAAAACGCAGAACCGCGGTCTGAAGCGCTGTCAAGAGCAAACCAACAGGTGGCGATATAATCTCGAACGTAAAGCCATGTTGCTGGCCAATCAGAAGCCTGAGACGGCGGGTTTTTAATGGGCGGGTTTTACGCTGTAGCTTTATTCAGTCGAATCTGGCAACCCTGTTCACAAGCCGAAAATCTCCGGCTGTCTGCACGATAACGATAACCGGAGTTTTTAAAAAACTTCACCCTGGCAGGAGTTTTCGAAAATGTTCGGTTTGACCTGATGCTGCGTTTCCGTGTGGATGACCGGCCAAACCGCATGAAAAAAAAGCTGCGGTTTTAAAAAAAATACCCGTGTTCAAAAAATGATTGCAAAAAAAAACTTTCTTGCAACAATAATTTTGTATTTTGTATCAAGCAATTTTTTTTTTTTTTGTTAATGTTAATAAGTACATTTTACATAACATAAAAAAAAAATGATCGCTACAAAAATGAACAACTATCAAGTCTTGCTAATGAACCAACATCTCCAAAATTTTTTTACTGATGACGGCATCAATTCTTTTGTCAAATTAGAAGAGAAAAGAAAGCATTCAATTCACTACAGTGAAGCACGGACCAGTCATCAGTGTTTTTAACCCTTTTTACAAGTGCATTGGAATAGACATGTCATTGTTCTAAAAAAAGAAATATTTATGAACTAGAAATTCTAAAAGCCCATAAGTCGACATTCATACAAGCCATTAAACACCACTGTAGAGTGTGACATGACAAAGAAATTCAAGATTGTACATGGGCACAATGAAAACAGGAGCAAATTCCATTTTTTCCCCAATCCTGTGGCTGAAAATTCACTGTGCTGCACATCTTTAACCTTATGTCCTGTTGAAAAAGGTAATGTTTTTCTTTTTAAGAAGACAAGCAAGAACTGTTCACCTGACTTCTATTATAATGCATCATTTATTGTTTTTGATTCATCTGACGTTTTAACAATTACATTGTCCAAATTATAATGTTCTTAGTCAGGCAACTGTATATAATTAAAAAAATGTGAGTGCTATTGATTGTAGTCATTAAATCACTTAAAGATTTGTGGTATGTACTTGTGATGACTTTTTCAGAGCTTAAAATTGCAATGGCCAAACCTTTTATTTAAAATATTATGCATTTCAGATTCTGAAATTCATATTTACCTTATTTGATGTGATTTCACCAATGTATCTGTGTGACAACAGTGTGAACCAGTAGCACAGCTTTATTTGACTGACGCACCATTGTGCATGTTTATCTGATACAAATACATTCACAAACCACAGAGAAAGGAAAAAAGCTCATCATTGTTCATTTTTTACCTTTACTCAGATGAGTATTGCACAATTCAGTTATTTCACTGAACAAAACAACAGTGTGCTTAGTATTTAGGTAACTTGGCACCTCATCAGTTCCAGAAAATGATTATTACAAAAGGAGGACATACGAAAGGAGTGGTGCATTGCACAGGTTCAGTCCTGATCTCTGGGTACTGGTTGTGTGCAGTGTCTGTGCATGCACTCTTCATGTCTATGTGTTTGTTCTGTCACCTCCAGAAAACATTCCAGTAGGTGAACTGACTACACTAAATTAACCCTAGGTATGAATGTGTGTGCATGGTTCTGTCAAATTATATGGCATCCTATCCAGGGTGTATTCCTGCCTAATGCCTATTGTTCCCTTGTTAGGGTCCGGATCCTCTTTGACCAGAATAAAACTGTTACTGAAGATGGATAGGTTAATTTAGGGGTGTCCAATCTAATCCCAATCTACCCAATCTGGTGTTGCTGATTAGCTGATTTTGGCTTTACTTGGCTTCTGCTTGGTAGGAATGAAAATCTGCACCCATACCGGCATTTTGCAGATATTACTAGACATCCCTAACATACATAAAATTTAAAAAATATCTTCCTGGTCATCTATATGGAAAAACTGTCTGGGTGAAATAAAACATCCAAAAGTGTATTAGTAAACTTCTGACTCTGTCAAAGACACCACACCAGTTACATTCTGATTTTACCTGAGGGCCCTGCTTCAGGATGGCAGTGAGATATAGATCTATATCTATATTGATGCTATAAACAGAAAAAAAAACAGTACAGGACAATTACTTCTGAGCCTCTCACGCACTGTAGCAAAACAATCTAAACAATCTAAGTAAACAAGTAAACAATCTAAACAATCTAAGTAAACAAGTAAACAATCTAAACAAGTTTCAGTATGTCTATATGTGTTTCTGTAATACTGACACAGTAATATTTTAAGTTATAATGAAATAAAACTGCTCGATAAGTTGAAAGAATGCTTGGGGTGTGAGTGATGTAGATAACACTTGGGACATTATTGTCTATAACTCAAGTATCAACAACGGAGATGCCATTTTGTGACCGGTGTACTGCACACATTTTCTCGCTTTAGAAAGTTTTTTTTGTCTTTGGCGTTAAATTGAACATTAGTACTCGTTTGTATAAAGACAAAATAATGAATTTACAATCAGTGTTCAGAACAAAGATCAGCATTAGCGTTTGTAATTTGCGTTAACTTGATCATTGGTACAATTTTCTTATAAAGATAACTAATTTATACTCCGAATAGAGAGCAGCTACAACGTTGACCGTAAGCAGGTCACACATTCGGCTTACCGAATATATACTAACTAAGTGTCGGAAATGTGGGTTCCGTCGTTTTGTCAAAAAAAACACAGTTAGACCAGTGCAGTGAACTTGAAGGTCACAGTTTGGACTGTGTCGAGTTTCCTTGCTGTTCTTCACATCCTCACTTCCCGCTGCAATCCTCCATTTTTTCTGCAGTTGAGTTGAATGTTTCTTAACAGAAAGATGCCTTTATTCTGTTTCAGGGTCATTTCCTGTTGACAGATGGTCCAAGTTTATTTTAGATTACTGTGTTGTCGGGTATCTGAATAGTCTGAGGCAACTCTCTCCCCTAAGACACCATATTTTTTATTTTGTTTTGACGTTGTCGTAAAGGAGCATCTTTAATGGACATACTTTGGATGTATAGATAGATTAGGCAGATGGATGGGTTGATAGATAGAAAGTTAGACATACAGAGGGAAATTATTTAATGACATTGCAGATATAACAAAGTTTGTTTATGTAATTATTTATTTAAATAATAATTTTAAAATATCACAAAGCATACCAATTCACACTTCATATCCTCCCATGGATGCCAATGCCTTTAGACCAATCAGAATTGAGCATTCAAAAGCTCTTTGAAGTAAAGCAAGTGCAAAAAAAAAAAAAAAAAAACCCAAACAAAACAACAAAAAAACACACAAAAAGAAAATCTTGTCAGAAATTGAACTTCAATGGCCCATAATTGTAAAATAAAATTAAATAAATTTTAAATGTTTACAGAAAAAATAAGGCAGAAAAAGACATTTGGATTCAAATGGTGCAAGTATATCACATAAATATTGAAAAAAGTGACGAATGTCAAGTCATTAGTGAAAGCTATTTGTGTTTTTTTTTTTTTTTCCCTTTCCCCATTTAGGGGACTAGTTAGTTAGCAAGTATTTAAAAAATGACCATGGTAAATAGAGTTCCGAGCCCTAAAAATGTGCAGTTTGTCATTGTCAACAAGCTCCATATTTTTGGTTACATAAATCAAACAGTACCCAGTTTTGATACCTCAAAAAGTTTAAGTAGTAAACAATAAATCCAAAAGAACCAAGAAACATTCCCAACAGGCTTAGATAGAGCTTCTTTCGGCTGCTCCCTACGTGTGTGAGGGGTCACCACAGCGGATCATCAACTTGGCACAGGTTTTACACCGGATGCCCTTCCTGACACAACCCTCCCATTTTATCCGGACTTGGGACCAGCACTATATCTAGTGGCTGGGGTCGGGCACTGGCTGGGAATCGAACCCGGGGCTTCCGCATCATAGGTGAGAAACCTACCACTGAACCACCAGCGCCCTCCCAACAGGCTTACATAAGAGAGGTAAAATAGCTTCATTTCATTTCATTGTCTGTACCGCTGATCCAATCATTCAGTGCATTCAGTTTACTAAATTATAGCAACCAGTGTACAAGAATCAGAATAATGCTTGTTTCAATGCTTAAAATACAGAATAAAAAAAACAAAAAAAAACAGCATTATTAGAAAGTTGATTTTTTTTTAGCAATCACAATGGGCAATATTTAGGCACTCCTTACAAAAGCAAGGCACATGGAGGACGCATCCCTTAGTAGTTTAGTGTGAGTGTTCACACTGCAAATTGCAACTAGAAGAATTGCACTTCAAGCAACTTGAATGTTGTAATAAATGTATGAAATAGAATAAATTAACGTGGCAACTTTGATTGCATAGGGGAAGACAGGCAGGGATTCCAGGTACTGGCAATGGATGAGAAAGATTTTCAAGATGGCTGACAGCATTTTCCTTCATCAGCGAAAGCTTTTTGCAGTGATTTGTTCATTTTGCTTTTTCCATGTATAAACATGTTACATTTGAGATGATACTACCCTTCTGATATTCATACTCTAGACAAGAGAGTGCATATGGCATTATACATTACTTGGTACACAACTTTAACTGCTCATGGAGTAGGATGTTAAAAAAAAATAAAATAAATAAAATAAATAAATAAATAAAAAAAAGTACTTGACACCACAGCAAATCCGAAAAAACATGGAAAATAAATTGCAGAGATTTTAAAGTGCATTTTAACTCTCAGTATTGAAGTCGGGGGAAATCGTTTTCCAAAATTAATTGTAAAATAAAAATTTAAAATGTGATTGCACTAATGCACAAAAGAAAAAAGTAACTAGAAATGAGTTCTAAATTCAGAAGTCAAAAATATTGAATGCAATGAATCTGAATTAAAGTATCACATCATGAACTTTCTTCTTGTTCTTGGTCCAGGGAATGTTAGCGAACAAACCTGAACAATAAGAATCAGGAGGAGCTATTAAAACAGTTCCAACACAAAGTACTAACCAGGAAAACAAATAAACAACAAAAAAAAAACAACACTGAACATTCCATACAGCAGCATTAAAAATGGTAAAGAATACAGTCCTGGATAAATCTGTAAAGTAGGCACTAATCAAAGCAAAAACACTGCTCCCTTTAATGGGGGGTTTCCAAAAATGTCTTCTTTGTCCTTTTGTTGAACTGATAGTTTAGTAAGAAAGAAAGAATTATTGTGGAGTAACTTGTGTTTTCTCATACACCATGTGTTCCATGTCACAGTATAGTTGGACAGCTGGAGATTTTGTTTCCTGACTTTATTTCCCTGAGGAAAGTAATAATAACATTTATTATGTACAGTATAAACCAGCTTACATTATGCATTCAGGATGAAACAACAGAGGTAGCTCTTACAGTGGACTGGTTAATGAGGCAAATTCTGAAATTCGAGAATCTGTTTCCTCTACAGGATTCTGTAAGCACAAAAAGAAACAAGAAACAGTTTTAAGAGCAAAGATAGCTGACTCATCTGACTAATACATGTAACCAGAACAAAGCTAATATGACTACAACTTAAGTGGAGAGTAAAGATGGAGTTACATCAGCACAGATCAGTTATAATAAAAAAAGACAATTTTAATTTTACTCCACAGTCACAAATATTTTAGCTTAACATTTAACTTGACTATACTGTGTTAGCTGTCATGTATATTATGATGAATTTAAAATGAAAAAGACCTTTAAAGCATGCTGCAAAACCAGCTAAAGATCACACTTAGACAAAGTCAGTTTCCTTTAAAATGAATTTCACAGATATTAGCTGCAGCAAAAATAAGTTGTATGGAACCTGTAACTTATTTTTATTTGCATCCAATAAAAAAGCTGAACTGTTAAAAACTAATGAAGAACAAAAGTGTCTAAAACATCCAACAAATCCAGGATAGAGCAGCAGTTTTGATGAAAATAAGAACCACAAATACAATTTGCACTCCAGTATTGCAATGATCAAAACTCTTTCATTTAAACAGCTAATATTTTTGTGCACTTACTTTTAAGGTTAGTCTACCTATAAAACAAAACAAGAAGAGTGTGAAATATTAATATAAAACAAGCACTTACAATAGTAATGAATATTTTAGTATGTTGACATGTTAGGTATTTAACCAGATGACATGATTTCCACTTAACATAATGAACTGATGTATTGTTTAAAATAGAAAAAAACTGAACACAACTCACTGTTTGCTCGTTTTTGCTTCAAATAGAAAACCAGTGACAGCAAAAGTAGAGCTGTAACTGTAAGTAAAACTGCTATGAGTCCATATCTCATATTCCCGTTTCTTGGTTTGCACTGAACATCTATAATGGAAGTGCCTTCTTGTTCCTCAATCTCATTTTTGACTGAACAGCTTGAAGAAAAGAAACATAAAAACTTTTATGCAAAGAAAAACGCTCTGAAAGGTATGGAATGCATCATCTAAAGAAAAATATTACAGTTTATATAAAAAAGAAATGACTTACTCAGTCCATTTAGAACAGTTCACACCTTCAGGAGAATAAAATCCTGAGGGACAGGGCTCACAAACTGTATCTGAGGTCTTTGTGCCTGTGAATAAAAACGAAATAAAAATCAAAACCCCTTCCTCCCTAAACACATTACAAATTCACTACAGTGAAAGTCTTGACATTTTTACGCCTGTATGTTTAATGCTTTTTACCAGTGCACTGGCATTTGGAAATCAATGTTTTTTAATTGGCATAAGCAAATTCATTATTTTATGGCTACAAGTCTAATATAAAATGTCAGGACACTGTTGGCTTTCAGTGTGAGATGTTTTACACTGTGTTTCACTGTATTAGCTGTATTTCACATCATTTTAGTGTTTGAGGCATCTCAGAGCAGAAATGGGTTTGATATCACCTGATATCAGCCCTGAATGTCTACTTTCATGAGCCATTATCCACCACTGTAAAGAGTAACATGACAAAGAAATTCAATGCTAAATATGGGCACAACAAAACAGATCAATAGTTCATTATTTGGCCTCTGGAAGAATGCAGTGATCCTCAATTCTGTCGCTGAAATCTCTATTTACTGCCCATCTTCAGCTATATAATAGAATTGTTAAAGATGCAATGTTTTTTTCGGGGGGAAAAATTAAACATGTAATGATATACTATTTTAGGGGAAGAAGAAAATAATTTATGTCCTAGTGAAACTAATAACAGAATGTTGACAGAAAGAGTTTTTTCTTTTTAATGCAAAAATGCAAGAATCTTTCACCTAACTACCTTTATAATAAGATCATTTTGTTTTACCAATATGTATAAAATACAGAATGTGACTAACTTTTAGGAGATTTAAAATGCTTGGCCGAACCTCTTATTTCAGATACATTTTCCAATTTTCCATTACTTGCTCAAGCACAACTCCGTAATCATGTAATGTTAAAAGGGACTTTAGTTTCAAAGCAGTGACTAAGTGGCACCTTTTTCAATGTGACAGTGATCAGAGAAAGGACTGATGCTTTAGTACCCACCTGGAGTTTTTATCTGTTCCCCTGGTTGGCATTTACTATGTTTCATTGCAAGCAAACAATCTCTTTTGTCATCTGAATAACGCAAGCAATAATATCCATCCAACACCCCACACACTGTATCCTTTATTGTTGTACAGTCTTGTGAAATATAAAGTCCTAGAAGGAGAACATGAGATTAGAAAATCCTCAGCTTTAAATGACTGAAACAAGAATTATGAGAAACTGATGAGAGGACAGATGTGTGTAAGAATTCACCACAAAAAGTCTTCATAAAATCATCTGCATAAGATCTTATTTAAAGAGTTGCTAGCAAGAGTAAAAATATCAACAAAAACATTGTTTTACTTTACATTATCTGAACATCACTGTATCATGGGTGAAAATCCCAGCTAAATCACTGAAAATAAAGAGAAAGGTGTATCCCTGCCATACATCCAGTGTTTCCAGGATTGGATCTGGAATTTTAAACCTGTTAATAACTTTTTTTTCATTTCATGGTCTGTACGCTTATCCGATCTATCCTTGGGTCACGGGGAGCCTGTGCCTATCTCAGGCGTCATCGGGCATCAAGGCAGGATACAACCTGGATGGAGTGCCAACCCATCGCAGGGCATGCACACACACTCATTCACTCACGCAATCACACACTACGGTTAATTTAGAGACTCCAATCAGCCTAGAAGCATGTCTTTGAACTGTGGGAGGAAAACGGAGCACCCGGAGGAAACCCACCAAGCACGGGGAGAACATGCAAACTCCACACACACAGTAAGCGGGAGCGAGACTCGACTACCGGACACTGGAGATGTGATCCAAACGTGCTAACCACTAAGCCACTGTGCCACCTCCTGTTAATAACTTTATACCTCTTATTTTGGTATACTTCTTTTACTTAATGACATGATTCTATTACAAAAGTATCACCATGTCATACCTTCTGCACACAGAGGACAGCATTCTCCAGCTGCTGATGGATAGTGACTTTGTGGGCATTTAGCTCCATGTGACAGGGCAGCACACACACCTGTTTGGAGAAAATGTTTTTTTTTAAAGTATGCATATATTTTATAAGCTACTCAAAGTTAGAATAAGGTTGCAGAGCATTTGGGTGACATAATAGGGCTCGCAGAAAAAACGGAAAAATACAGCGTACACAGAACAAAACCAAACACTCGGAACAGTGACACATGAACCGGGATGCTGGAGAATTCTGCTTCCCTTCCCCAACTGCACGCATAGCCAGCAGCCAATCACAATCGATTAAATGAATGGGGCATTCTGATTAGCCAGACTCGTTCCTCCAGACATGCTGTATTTAGATTTTCAGCATCCCCGCACCGCGCTTTCCTAAACAACGCTACACTGTACAGTATTTTATATATTATTAACATTTTACTTTATTTTAATTAAGGTTTATATTTTGTAATTAATAATTATATTTTTATTAATAAATTATCTTATTTCAACATTAAAAAAAATTCACTATAAGGTTTGCGGATACCGCGATATACTGGGAAAATCCGCCAAAAAATGTTCCAAATAAAAATCCGCGATATACTGGGACCACGATATATGAACCGTGATATAGCGGGGGATTACTATATTATACCATACTATACTATAGTGGGTCCTTCTGAAGTGACCTGAGATGGTTTTATTACTTAGAACTTTGAGTTGTCTATTTTGTAATAGATTAAAGTGTGTCCTGGAGCAATTATATTGGCAGATATGGTGACTTTAAAGGGAAATAGAAAAGAAACTCCACAGTAAAATTGTATGATCTTTATTGAGAGCATAGAGTATGCAGAAGTGACCTGAGATGGTTTTTATCAACTAACAATAGGAAGGATCTATTTAATAATGGATTTTTTTAAAATGACAGTATAACTTATTTGGCTCATTCCATTTTATATTTTATATGAACCCCATTTTTAAAATGTAATGGATTAAACGTTAAGCCTCCATTCTCATCAATGCTATGGACTGTTTTTTTTATTTGTTTTGTCGCTCATTTCTTAAAAGTATAGTTTATATTAATTTATTCTTCTGTGGTGTAGGAGCTCGCACACGCTCACGTTTCTCTTTCATCGCTATTACCGCTAAGTATCTAAAAGCTGCACCCCTACAATATATGTGCGGCTAGCAGTGTTGTATAAAGTACCCAAGAGGCACACTTGAGTAAAAGTACAGGTATTTTGTTAGAAAATGACTCAAGTAAAAGTTAAAGTCAACCATTATAATTCTACTTGAGTAAAAGTTTAAAGTATCTGAAATAAACTGTACTTAAGTATCAAAAGTAGTATGTAATCAGTAATTAGCAATGTCACATGGGTCTACAATAATCTTATCACCCATACTTAATTTTTCAATACAGGAATTTTTTGAGCGATGTTTTTCCAGACTAAAAAAATAAGCAGAATTTTGTTCACCTTCTTCAATCCATTTACTTCTAGACCCAATAAAACCACCCTCTGCTTTACATCTATAAAATATCATCTAATTTATTTTGAAGCTGACTATATTCACAATTGTCAGAGTCAGATAAATTTTCTTGCCTAGAAAGTAAAAAAAAGCTTAAAAAGAGTATCATCCTCATCTGCCCTTCTACTCTTAGCTAAATTGGTACCAAACTGTCTGCAAAATTTTCCAAATTCATATTTACATAATTCCCAATTAGGGCCAAATAAGTTTTCAGATTTTGCTTCAATCCAATATGTATTAATATGTTTGGTAATCATTTCCTTCACTTTTGAAAACTGAATGCGTGAATTATTTAATTTCCATAAACATGCCTTTTGGAGAGAATGTGATGGAAAAGATATAGAAATATAAATTGCCCTATGATCAGTAAAAGGAGTATTAATAATGTGAACCAAACACCTAGTTAATAACCAGTAATCAATTCTGGACTGCCGAGAACAATCTTTATTACTCCAAGTATACTGACGAGTCTGAGGAAAATGTTCCCACCAAATATCAACAAGGCAGAATTTGTCCAGGAACACTCTTAATTTTGAATTAGCTGAGGCGATATTCCTTGGAGGCCGTCTATCAATTGTGTTATCCATAGTGACATTAAAATCCCATTTAAAAAAAATTTAAATAAAAATCAAAAGACAAATTGTAACCATATACACTATATTGCCAAAAGTATTCGCTCACCTGCCTTGACTCGCATATGAACTTAAGTGACATCCCATTCCTAATCCATAGGGTTCAATATGACGTCGGTCCACCCTTTGCAGCTATAACAGCTTCAACTCTTCTGGGAAGGCTGTCCACAAGGTTTAGGAGTGTGTTTATGGGAATTTTTGACCATTCTTCCAGAAGCGCATTTGTGAGGTCACACACTGATGTTGGACAAGAAGGCCTGGCTCTCAGTCTCCGCTCTAATTCAACCCAAAGGTGTTCTATCGGGTTGAGGTCAGGACTCTGTGCAGGCCAGTCAAGTTCATCCACACCAGACTCTGTCATCCATGTCTTTATGGACCTTGCTTTGTGCACTGGTGCACAGTCATGTTGGAAGAGGAAGGGGCCAGCTCCAAACTGTTCCCACAAAGTTGGGAGCATGGAATTGTCCAAAATGTCTTGGTATGCTGAAGCATTCAAAGTTCCTTTCACTGGAACTAAGGGGCCAAGCGCAGCTCCTGAAAAACAACCCCACACCATAATCCCCCCTCCACCAAACTTTACACTTGGCACAATGCAGTCAGACAAGTACCGTTCTCCTGGCAACCGCCAAACCCAGACTCGTCCATCAGATTGCCAGATGGAGAAGCGTGATTCGTCACTCCAGAGAACGTGTCTCCACTGCTCTAGAGTCCAGTGGCGGCGTGCTTTACACCACTGCATCCGACGCTTTGCATTGCACTTGGTGATGTATGGCTTGGATGCAGCTGCTCGGCCATGGAAACCCATTCCATGAAGCTCTCTGCACACTGTTCTTGAGCTAATCTGAAGGCCACATGAAGTTTGGAGGTCTGTAGCGATTGACTCTGCAGAAAGTTGGTGACCTCTTCGCACTATGCGCCTCAGCATCCGCTGACCCCGCTCCGTCAGTTTACGTGGCCTACCACTTCGTGGCTGAGTTGCTGTCGTTCCCAAACACTTCCACGTTCTTATAATACAGCTGACAGTTGACTGTGGAATATTTAGGAGCGAGGAAATTTCACGACTGGATTTGTTGCACAGGTGGCATCCTATCACAGTTCCACGCTGGAATTCACTGAGCTCCTGAGAGCGACCCATTCTTTCACAAATGTTTGTAAAAACAGTCTGCATGCCTAGGTGCTTGATTTTATACACCTGTGGCCATGGAAGTGATTGGAACACCTGATTCTGATTATTTGGATGGGTGAGCGGATACTTTTGGCAATATAGTGTATGTTGATGATAATAAATTTAATTTGGTTTAGTTTTATGATTAATAAACAAAAATGACCCAGAGAATCAAAGTCTTTAGCTAATACATTCCCATAAAAAATATAGGAAGATACCAACACCAAGAGAAGAGTGATAAAAAACAAAAATCTGTCTTGTGTTCCTTTACAAACAAAAATAAAGCTTTCCTTTTCACATTATTTCTAAGCCCCCTGGCATTAACAGAAATTAAAGACAAAGACAGCGCAAACAAAAACTAAATAAAACAACTAAAGAACACAGATAACTACACTCAAAGATGAGAAAACCCACTATTAAATCTATTAGTGTAAACTGAAACTCACAACATAGCTCTGCCAGAGATATGCAAATAATAGGTGCATAAGGCTGCCTCCACAAGTAACATTATAGTTATTATTATTATTACTATATGCATCAAAAACCACCATTATGATTAATAGTAGAGGTAGGAGTGTGGTGTTATTATTATCACCATCATCATCAAACAATTGATATTGAATATTCAGCAACTAAAAAACGATCTTTAGCATAAGAAGAACTGCACAACACAACTAACAGCAGTCTATTAAACAGAGTAGCTCCACCCCAAACATAAATTGTAAACCAAGAAGGTATATTATTAACACTATGTTTTACCGTCTTGGCAGAATGAGAGTCAGAGGCATTTCAGGTAGCGGAGCAAGCCTTGCTTCTGCTTCCTCGAATCTCAACTCTAAAAATTTCTTGGCATAGCTGTGCATGACCCTACGAATTTATTTGTTCGAATCCATATTCAAACACTTGGGACCAAACTACATGAAGTTAACAAGTTATTATATTATATTATACATATTAATATATATACATATTAATATATATACACACATATACATATATATATATATACACATATATACACACACACACATATATATATATATATTATAATATAAGCTTTCAAAGGTGCACAAAGCTTACCTATATGCCAAAATATAAGTTAAAAAAAAAAGATTTTGATTAATCTAGGCCTGGACATTTAGATGGCAACCACGAGCACCAACAATGCCTAAGTAGAATATTTCTGGCAGAGCTCCAAAGTAACTCAGACGCCATCTTGGCCGCTCTCTCTGCTAGTTTGTTATTCCAAAAATCACAAGTAGACTTTTATGGGGATTAGGGGGATTCCTGTATGTTTGGCTATTGTAGTGTCGTGTCCTGTTATTATGCTAAAGATTATTTTAATGAACTGGACAAGTGCATCATTATACAATCATTAGCATCATAGCATAGCGTTACCGTTGCTCAAACAGTGCACTAGCAGCACTAAGCTCATGTGTTCAGTTTCACCATGATTAAATGTATACCTTTAAAGTAGCTTTAAAGTAATGTAATTCACTTTGTGTTTACTAGATAGAATATTTCGAGGTGGTGTCTTATCTCTGTATTAACCCAGACTCAAACAAATGATGCTAATAAAGAACGGTTACAACGCGGATTAAAGCTTCACTTACCGAATATGTACAAACGTGTCAGAAACGTAGATACCATTATTTTGCCAGAACACAGAGATGGACCGGTACAGTGACCGGTGTGGTTACAGTCCGGACAGCTGTTCTTTCCATCCTCCCTTCGCGCTGCAGTCCTCCATTTCCTTCTCTACTTAAATTGATTATTTAAAAGTAAAACACGGTAAGTATCATCGTTGTAAAGGAATATAATTCGCGCGAATCATATAATTGAGTACAAAATGTAAAAAAAAAAAAAAAAAAAACACAGAACAGAACACAAAATATTAGTGATGTAACTTCTTTATGCTTCGAAGCTTGTGTCGTTCACGAACGATTCGTTCATTTTTAACGAATCTTTCCCATGAGTCGAGAACATCGAGTCGTCTCGGGAAGTGAATCGTTCATTTTGTGTTAACTACGCATGCGCAACATCGCATAAGCTCAGTAAACATTCGTTCACCTTTCGAGTCATCGGGTGCGATTCATTCGTTCATCACGTGACAGCCCCGTATGCTAAGGCAATGCAGTCTGAGCCGGAAACAGAAAAGATTAGTTTACATAACAAGTCTTTGGATCCACGTTGTTGGAAAAAAAAAAAAAAAAAAAAAAAATTATTCAGTAGCTTCTAGGTCATGTGACCCTGTGACCCCAAACTAGTACCAAAATAATCTAATTGGACACCCTCAGAAGGTACACCTCTTGTTATCCCAAGAAATGTCTTAATTTGTTTTTATTTTTTTTTAAAAAACATTTCTTCAATAGCTTCTAGGTCATGTGACCCTGTGACCCCAAACCAACATAATCTACTTGGTCATCCCTACAAGGCACACCACTTGCTATCTGAAAATATGTCTTCATTGATTTTTATTTATTTGTTTATTTCTTTCATTTATTTAATTCCTTTCTTATTTAAAT
Organism: Hemibagrus wyckioides; assembly: GCF_019097595.1. NCBI lineage: Eukaryota > Metazoa > Chordata > Actinopteri > Siluriformes > Bagridae > Hemibagrus > Hemibagrus wyckioides. The sequence goes on along the minus strand of NC_080714.1, from coordinate 22,344,488 downwards.
AAAAAAAATCTCACGATTAAACAAAGTTGTTTAGTGTTTTTAGCCAGTGATCTTCTTAAACACACAAGCAGCATTTCCATATTTTTATTCTGGCTGTTTGAAGCTGCAACATGTCTATTTACACACACTGTCCATAGCTATCTATCTATCTATCTATCTATCTATCTATCTATCTATCTATCTATCTATCTATCTATGTCTTAATTATTATAAGATAGATAGATAGATAGATAGATAGATAGATAGATAGATAAAAATGACTTATGACAAAAAATGACTTGTTTATTTAAATAAGAAAGTAATTAAACAAATTAAGAAAATAAACAAATAAATAAAAATCAATGAAGACATATTTTGGGATAGCAAGTGGTGTACCTTGTAGGGATGACCAATTAGATTATTTTGGTACTAGTTTTGGGTCACAGGGTCACATGACCTAGAAGCTATTGAAGAAATATTGTTTTTTTTTAATTAAAATAAAAATCAACAAAGACATTTATTGAGATAGAAAGAGGTGTACCTTGTGCAGGTGTCCAATTAGATTATTTTGGTACTAGTTTTGGGTCACAGGACCTAGATCAGACAAGTCCAAAGTCAATTGCGGCCTGTGTTCAAATTTCCACCGGCCCACAGCCTCTGTCATAAAATCAATAATATGCGGCCCGCCAGCACTGTTGACCACAGTATAAAATACACACGTACAAAAAAGCTATTTTATATTTCACCAGAAGATGGCAATAGGCCTGTGGCCACACCCTCGCCGCGTGACCCTTGTGTGATCCTTCCCAGCCCATTTCTATAATGGCGACTGTAACTAAAAAAAGGAAAGTTGACCGCGAGGGCCGCCGCTTCCAGGACAAGTGGAATTGGAGTATTTTTTTCACTGAACTACGAAACAGCTGTGTCTGCCTAATTTGCCAAGAGACTGTGGCTGTTTTCAAGTAATTCAATATCAAGGGGCAAACATGCAAACTACGACAAGCTATAACCAGTATAAACATTATAGAAAAGTATAAACATTCTCGGTTATGAACATTAACAAGAACCGCGTGAGGACGAGACTAAGTGACTCTCACCTACATCTTGCGCATCAAAGCCGCTGTTTTTGAGCCAGACCTCAGTATCACCCTTCACATTAGTGCAGGCAAGTTATTTGTTTAGTCTTCTGAGGTGAATAAATTCTAAAATCTCAGTGAATTGATTTTTTTTATGATGATCAAAACCACTGTTTTGAATATGCACTGAGTTATTTTTTTCAATCCATGTATCATTTTGTTCTTTTGTTTTTCAACTGACAATCAAACCGGGTCTCGTAAACCCGACAAATTAAATGTTAAAATCAGATTTGGTCCAGCAGCCCATTTTTCCATTTCGTATTTTTGATCCGAGTCTAAAATTGAAATAATGAAAATGGCCTTTTTTGTTTCTGAGATCCGATTCAAAATCCAATCACATATTTGATGGGGGCAGCACGGTGGCTTAGTGGTTAGCACTGTTGCCTCACAGCATGAAGGTCCTGGGTCTGAATCCTGGGGTCCTGGAGATGCCATTTTATGACAGTCGACATTAAAACAAATTAAACCGAAACTACATATATGTACTGCTCACATGTTCGCGTTGGAACTAAAAAGTATTAGCGTTTGTATTTTGCGGTAAAATTCTCTGACTGTAGAATTTAGGATAACTGACTTATAGAAAGTCTGCACCAACCAGAGTGTTTCTGAGACTTTAACTTATCTACCATCAGTTCTCTTGCTTTGTCACATAGTTATATTTAGCATCACCTCAATGTAGCTGCAGTTTTGCTGGTGAATGATGACATTATGTTTTATATACACACACACACATTATATATATTGTGTGTATACATTATATATATATACACACAAAGTTTTGGGACACCCCTCCAAATCATTGAATTCAGATGTTGAATATAACTCTTAATGCTTCAGCAAACCAAAACATTTTGGGCAATTTCATGCTCCCAACTTACATTGTGGGAACAGTTTGAAGGGGTTGACCCCTTCCTGTTCTAGCATGACTGTGCACCAGTGTACAACCCAAGGTCCATAAAGGCATGGATGAGCTAGTGTGGTGTGGAGAAACATGACTGGCCTGCACAGAGTCCTGACCTCAACCCAAACACCTTTGAGATGAATTAGAGTGGAGACTGCAAGCCAGGCCTTCTTGTCCAACATCAGCGTCTGACCTCACAAATGCACTTCTAGAGGAATGGTCAAAAATTCTCATAAACACACTCCTAAGCCATATTAAATGAAATTTATAAATATCAAGAAGCATACCCATTCACACTACACCTCTGACTAAAGCACAAGCAGATTTAAACATTTAACAGCACTGTGACGAAAAGCAACATAAAAAAAACAAAGAAAAAACGTCCATGAAAATTGAAAGGCATATTAGTTTTCATACACACTAGAAAAAGGTTGTGAGTAGTTCACAATTTTAGTAGAAAAAATCATTTGGGTTTAAATTGTACAACCTAACTTAGTCAGCTCATTATTCACAGTAGTATAATATTGCTGTAGTGAAGGACTGAGGTGTGGTTACTATCAAGCTAACACTTACTGTTGTATTAATGAGTAGTATGTAAATTTGTTTTCCAGATCTAATTTCCTTGTCACAGATTTTATCAATGAGGTTAGCTTGTTAAATGCTACAAGAATGGTTCTAGTGATATAGTCATCATTGAAAGCTTTTTGAAGTGATTTGTTCATTTAAAAAGGTTTTTTTTTTTTAAATGACCATGGAAAATTCAGAGTTATAAAAATTCAGAAAACCACAGTTTCAAGGTATAAAAATGTGGAGTTTGTTGTTGTCAATAACCTCCATATCTCTTGGTTACATCAACCAAACAGTAACCAGTTTTGATACCTCAAAATGTTTAAGTAGGCCTTGGGTACAGAAAAACTCAAAAGAGTAAACTCAAAAGTAACGTTTCCAACAGGCTTACATGAGAGTCGTAAAATAGTGCAGGTGTTTTAGGAAGGCTATCATTTTGAATTGTCAGGATAAATGAACACAATACTTCAATTTTATGTATTAACAAATAATCATAAAAAAAAACAGTTTAATGCTTGTTTCTACATCTAAAAACAATCTCACATACAGTGAGGGGAAAAAATTATTTGATCCCCTGCTGATTTTGTACATTTGCCCACTGACAAAGAAATGATCAGTCTGTAATTTTAATGGTAGGTTTATTTGAACAGCAAGAGACAAAAAAATCCAGAAAAATACATTTCAAAAAAGTTATATATGCATTTTTTTTGAGTGAAATAAGTATTTGACCCCTTTGCAAAACATGACTTAGTACTTGATGGCAAACCCTTGTTGGCAATCAGATGTCAGACATTTCTCGTAGTTGGCCACCAGGTTTGCACATATCTCACATCTCAAGGAATTTCAGCCCACTCCTCTTTGCAGAGGTTCTCATCCAAGATTTAACAGTACATGGCCCCGTCCATCGTCCCTTTGATGCAGTGCAGTTGTCCTGTCACCTGGGGATGGTTTACTTGGGGTCATAGGCAGCATTCCTCCTCCTCTAAACATGGTGAGTTGAGTTGATGCCAAAGAGCTGGATTTTGGTCTCATTTGACCACAACACTTTCACCCAGTTCTCCTCTGAATCATTCAGATGTTCACTGGCAAACTTCAGATGAGCCTGTACATGTGCTTTCTTTAGCAGGGGGATCTTGCAGGCGCTACTGGATTTCAGTCTTTCACGGCGTAGTGTTACCAATTGTTTTCTTGGTGACTATGGTCCCAGCTGCCTTGAGATCATTGACAAAATCCTCCAGTGTAATTCTGGGCTGATTCTTTGCCGTTCTCATGATCATTGAAACTCCATGAGGTGAGATCTTGCATGGAGCCCCAGACCGAGGAAGATTGACAATCCTTTTGTGTTTCTTCCATTTGGGAATAATTGCACCAACTGTTGTCACCTTCTCACCAAGCTGCTTGGAGATGGTCTTGTAGCTCATTCCAGCCTTGTGTAGGTCTACAGTCTTGTCCCTGACATCCATGGACAGCTCTTTGGTCTTGGCCATGATGGAGAGTTTGGAATCTGATCGATTGCTTCCTTCTGTGGACAGGGTGTCTTTCATACAGGTAACGAGCTGAGATTAAGAGCACTCCCCGAGAGTGCTCCTACTGTAATCTCAGCTCCTTACCTGTATAAGTGACAAATCTCAAATCAAATACTTATTTCACTCATTAAAATGCAAATCAATGTAGAACTTTCCTGAAATGCGTTTTTCTGGATTTTTTTTGTTGTTATTCTGCCTCTCACTGTTCAAATACACCTACCATTAAAATTACAGACTGATCATTTCTTTGTCAGTGGGCAAATAGGGTGTACCAATTTATAGTTAAATGAGTTAAAAGTTAGGAAATATTAGAAAAGAAATACATTTTAACTCAGAGTATTGAAGTGGGAGGGAAATAATAATTTTCCCAAATACTTGCAAATAAAAATGTAAACATGATTGCATGAATGAAAAAGTGAAACTCTAAAGTAGAAATGAATTATAAATGCAGATTTCAGAAGTTAAAAAAAATGAATTAAATGAATCTTGCAGTATTACATGATCTTCTTTCTTCTTGTTCCTGGTCCACAGTATGTTAGTGAATAAATCTCCACAATAAGAATCAGGTACCAGAATGTGTTAAGCTCTGTTTGTCCATGTCACCTGTACTCTGTTTTTGTTCTGTATATCAAAACAGTTCCAACAAAACAGCAAAAAAAAAAAAAAATTGTACAGAATACAGTCCTGGCCAATTCTGTTCTGCTTAAAGGAGTCTGTGACCCGTGAAGTGGGCATTAATCAAAGCAAAAACGCTGCTCTTTTTTGGGGTTTCCAAAAAAGTGTCTTATTTGCCCTTTCATAGAGTTGGCAGCTCAGTAAGAAACAGAAAATCCTTGTGGAGTAACTCATGTATTCTCATGCATCTTGTCTTCCATGTTACAGTCTGGTTGGACAGCTGGTGATTCTGTTTTCTGAATTCCTTTCCTTGAAAAATGTAATAACATTTATTATCTCTAGTATAAACCAGCTTACATTATGCATTCATGATGAAATAATAGAAGCAGCTCTTATAGTGGACTGGTTGATGGGGCATACTGTGAAGTGTGAGGATTTGTTTCCTATACAGGACTCTGTAAGAACAAAAAAACAAGAAATAAGAGATCTACAAAGACAGCTGATTCATCTGACTGATACATTTAACCAGAACAAAACTGATAATGACTTGAAGAGGAGTGTAAAGATGGGGCTACGTCAGCAGAGGCAGGTTATAAAAAAAAACAAAGAGAATCTCAGTCTGGTTTCCATAATTTCACTCTACAGGATAAAATTCACCAGATTTAAATTTCTTTTATTATTCAACTGAAACAAACTGTGATAGAACAAAGACATCACCAGAACCAGTGACCATCCAAAATAAAACTTAACTTGAGACTTGTTGGCTGGCATGTATTATATGAAGAAATTAAAAGGAAATATAAAAGGAAAGAAAATTCAAGTAAAGTCAATTCTGAATAAAGTTTTTCTATTATATGAATCAGGTGCATCAAAACAAAGCTGCATGGAACCAGCGATTTATTTCTGTTTGAAAAACAAGAAAAAAGTGTCTAAGAACAGAGCCAGGATCAAGCTGTAGTTTTGATGAAATGCTGAAGCAGTACTGTACAAAGTTTATTTTAAGATTCAAAACCTTTAAACATTTTTGTGAACTTACGTTTAATGTTCTGCAACCTGCAAAACAAGAAAGTGTATTAGTGCAAAGAATTAATGTAAAACAAACACTAACAATAGTTATGAATATTGTAGTATAGTGATATGTTAGGTATTTGAGCAGATACCATGATTTCCACTTAACATACTGAACTGATAGGTGGTGTTTGAAATAAGAAAAAATACTGAGCACATCTCACCTCTGAATCTTTGTCTGGTGATTCAAACATGAAAATATGAAAAGTGACAGTAAAAGAACTATGTACATGAGAACAGCTGCTATGAGACCATATCTGTTCCTTCTTGGTTTGCTCTGAACATCTTTAATGGGAGTGCTTGAAGAAAAGAAACATGAAAACTTTTACACAAAGAAAAACACTCTGAAAGGTAAAGAATGGACCATGCAAACAAAAATATTACAGCTTATATAAACTAGAAATGACTTACTCAGTCCATTTAGAGCAGTTCACACCTTCAGGAGAGTCAAACCCTGAGGGACAGGGCTCACAAACTGTATCTGAGATCTTTGTGCCTGTAAATAATGAAAACACACCACACTTTTTCAAACAGACCATTCATCTGTGTTTAACCCTTTTTACTGGTACACTGGAAACTGACTTATAGGGCAATTTTAATTTCTAAAAAGAAGCATTATTTATGAAAAACTGCAAAGACCATAAATCAACATTCATATAAGGCATTAACAACCACTGTGTGACATGCAAAGAAATTCAATGTTGAATATGGGCACAAACAAAACAGGAGCAATTTCCACTTTGGCATCTAGTAAGGAAGCAGTGGTTCAAAGTCCTGTGGCTAAAATCTCACTGTGCTGCACATATTTAACCTTATGTTTTATTAAAAAAATAATGTTTTAATTGATTCATCTGATGTTTTAACACTTTGTCCAAATTTGAATGTTATTAGATTTTCAGGGAATTGTATTAAATATAAAATGTGAGTGCTATTGAAAGTAGCTACTGTTCACTTATTCAATCTATGATCTGTACTTGTGATGACCTTTAGGTTATTTAAATTGCAATGGCCAAACACTCTTATTTCGGATACATTTTTCAAGTTCCCATTACTTGACCAAACACTGCTCTATGAACATGTAATTTTTTACTAGGGACGTAAGTGTCTGACTCAGAGTGGCACCTTTTTCAATGTGACAGTGATCAGAGAAAGGACTGATGCTTTAGTACCCACCTGGATTTTTTATCTGTTCCCCTGGTTTGCATTTACTATGTTTAATTGCATATAAACAATCTCTTTTGTCATCTGAATATTGCATGCAATAATATCCATCCAACACCCCACACACTGTATCATTTACTGGTGTACAGTCTTGTGAAATATGAAGGCCTAGATGGAGAACATGAGATAAGAAAATAGTCAGATTTAAATGACTGAAAAAAGAATTAAATACAAACAGGAAGAATGATATTTACCATTTTCACAGGTTTTACACTGAAAACAGCTGAAGTTCCCATTAGTTTTATTCATAAATGTTCCTTTTGAACAAGAGGTACATATTGTACTGGAATCACTTCTGCAGTCTTCCCGAACCACAAACCCTGCAGAACAGAGACAATATGAACTGATGAGAAACTGATTAAAAGACAGTTATGTGACAGAATTCACCACAAAAGTCATCATAAAATCATCTATATAAGACTGTCTTTAAAGAGCTGTGAGCAGGAGAAGAAAATTCAGATGAAACTGAATATTTAACCAAATTATGTTTTCATTAAAGACATTTAAATAGAAAAAATGCTGATTGATTGGATAACCTTCAAATAATTAATAAACTACTATACTACTAAATAAAATACCTGTTAATAACTTCATAGCTCTTATTTAACTGTACTGTCTTTTACTCAGTAGCATGATTCTAATACAAAAGTATCACTATGTCATACCTATAGCACACATAGGACAGCATTCTCCAGCTGCTGATGAATATTCACTTTGTCCACATTTACTTCCAAATGTGAGGGCAGCACAGATACCTGATTGGAGACAATGTTTTGTTAATGTATGTATATACTTTACAAGCTAGTGAAAGTTAGAATAATGTTTTAAGTCCAGACACAAACTTTAGCTACATATACACAATACTTAAACTGTTGAATACATATGTTTTGAGAACCTCTTTAACCTTGTTATAGAGTATACACAATTTTTTTTTCTAAATGCAACAAATATACTCTGAAATTCTTATGTAATGTGGTTTCACCACTGTATCTTCCAGAATTCGCTGTAAGCTGACGTAAAACGCAAGTTACATGTTGAGAAACCACAGAAAGAGTAAAAAAAATTTGTCTAGTTTACCTCTGTAGGTTATTTTATACATATATGTGTATAGATCAGATCATGAGCCAATCAGGACATTTACACTAGTCAACATCACGTGGCTTCTGTGTCTGGATATCTGAATGGATTTCTCTTTCCTGAGCAATATTTAAATACGTCTGCAGCGCTAAAATTGCTGAATTGGTGGGTTTTCTTTTAAAAACATTTTCAGTCGCAGTAGATTTTAAAATCTCGTAAAATGAGAAGGATAAGGTGGTTTCAAATATTACTATGATAGATTGCAGGCATAATGGAAACAGTAAAAAGAAACCTATTGGAGTGAAATTGTTGCCAGCTGTGGTGAGAAATTTATGCATACTTTACAGAGAATGAATGGTTCTGCAATGTGCAAAGTCTTCCTGATCATCTATATAAGTAACTGTCTAGGTGACACAAACCCGAAGGCCGGGCTTCAGGCTATCATTGTGGTACAGATGCTTTAAATAGCACACATAGCACAAAAATCAAATCATTTACATCTTCAGGACCATCCTAATGAGCCTCCTACGCACGGTAATAACAGCCTGAACACAAGTTTCTATATTTCTATATGCGTTTCGGCACTACTGACATATGATAGGATATTAATGACATATTAACATTTTAGGCTGTAATGACATACAAACTGCGTGATAAGGAGAAAGACAGATTGGGGTGTGGATTATGTAGCATTATGTAACACTTGGGATCTTACTGTCCATAATTAAGCCTTATATAAACAATAGGCGCCATTTTGTGATAGTCGATACTGAAAAACTTGAAACTGAAACTATACTCATATATGTACTATAAACTTTTCTCGTTATAACTAAACAGGTCTCGCGTTTATCTTTGGCGTTAAAGTAAACATTAGTATAATTTATTCGTTCGTATAATTATAAAGTAGTGAATTTACAATAAGTGTTGTGAACAAAGTACAGATATAACGCGGACCGTAAGCAGGTCACACCCTGCCTACCTAATATGTATAAACATGTCAGAAAGGCGGATATCATTATTCTGTCGAACCACACAGTTGGAGCAGGTCAGTGAACCGTGTGGTCACAGACTGGACGCCGTCGTGTCTTCTAGCTGGACTTTTCATTCAACTTCACGATGTACTTTTCATTCCCCGTTCACGATGCAGTCCTCCATTTTCTGCTTTAGTCGCGATGAATGTTTCTTAAAAGAGAGATGCCTTTCTCTGTCTGGGTCTCGATCGTCGGAATACTTTTTTCTGTAACCAGTTTAACCACAGTAACTATTGGGTTGCATAGTTAAAATATAATTAATAACAACGTAGAATTATTTGTTATCCATTAAAAAAAAGAGTGCTTTCTGGAAGCACTTCTATTCCGGAAGGAGCGGGGCGAAGTCCGGAAATTACATCAAGCAGAATAACTAAAACACGGCAGTTTTAAAGGTATATGAATTAATTTGTGACTGTAGAATTTAAGAGAAGTCTTTCAGGTAGTGTGACCATTTAGGACTTACAGTTAGTCTGTTCATCATCCACAGTCTTTTTTTTTTTTTTAATCTACCATCAGTTTTCCTGCTTTGTCGTATTAAGATACATTTGGCTTTAGCTGGTGAATGATTCATTTTGTAAGTAGCTCTTAGTGAAACTAGAGCAGGAATCATGATGGCAAAAAGATAACTGCAGGAAATGTTTCCAAGGATATAAAAGAATACAGGGACAGGTATATAAGATGACTGAAGATGATTACATGAGAAATGCTGTAAGGTTATTTTTGTCCTCTTCCTAGGACACTCATCATCCACTTTATTAGGAACATCTGCACAAGTGAACATTTAGGCTGTTATCTAATCATTAAAAATAAAAAAGTGTGGTTTCTGTTATTTTAACTGTGCCATGACTGTGGGTGCTTCTACTTAAATACTACTATTGTAAGCCTTGTACGGAATATAATAATAATAATAATAATAATAATAATAATAACTGTGTTTTTGTCTGGAAGTGCACATGTAGCTATGAAGAGGCAGAGAAACGCTGCCTTGTAGACTATTTTGTATTCCTGTTTAGAGAAAAAAACATGAACTCAGAATAAGGTTGGAAAATATGTCATAATTTAGCTAACAACACTCCACATATTTTGGCACTAGCTAGCTAATTCGCTATTCTAATTATCATCAACAACAAAAAAAGTTGCTCGCACCATCTTCTGTCGACAGATGGTCTAGATTTATTCAGAATTTTAGACGTTAAGGGACTCTCTCCTCTTTGCTTCCTTTCTGTTTGCTTAGATTCCACCATGTTCCGTCATAAATGAACATCTTTAATGTATATGCTTCGGATATATTGATATATTGATAGATGGATAAATGGGTATGATAGACAAGCAAAGGACAAATTATGTAACAAGACTGTAGACATCATAAGTTGTTATTTTAATGGAATTTATAAATATTAAGAAACATATCCATTCACACTACACTCATGCCTTCAGTCCAATCAGATTCAAACATTTAACAGCACTATGATGTAGAGTAACATATAAAAAAAACAAAGAAAAATGTACACAGGAATTGAACATATTAGTTTTTATACACACTATAAAAGTTGTAAGTAGTTTACAAACAACTTTAAAAGGAAAAAGCATTTGGGTTCAAGTTGTCCAACCCGACTTACAGTCAAATGACCATTCATAATAGTACACTGTAGTCAAGGACTGAAGTGAGGTAACTACCAGGTTAATGCTTATTGCTGTGTTAATGAGTAGTATATAAATTTGTATTTAGCTGAATAAGGACATGCTGTTTTCCAGATCTAATTGACATGGCATAGATTTAATCAATAATATTAGCTTGTTAAATGCTACAAGAATGCTTTCTGCCACAAATGAAGTGACATAGTAATCATAGAAAGTTAAAATCATTAAAAATGACCATGGAAAATTCCAAGGTATAAAAAATCAGAAATTCAGAGTTTCAAGGTATAAAAATGTGAAGTTTGTCATTGTCAATAACTTCCATATTTCAACCAAATAGAAACCAGTTTTGATACCTCAAAAAGTTTAAGTAGGCTTTGGGTACAGAATAAATTCAAAAGAATCAAGTAACATTCCCAACAGGATGACATAAATGTAGTAAAATAGTGCAGGTGTTTTAGGATGGTTATTGTTTTAAATTCTCAGGATTAATCTTCTTCTTCTTCTTTCGGCGTTTCCCTTCAGGGGTCGCCACAGCAAATCATCTCTCTCCACCTATCCCTATCTTCTGCATCCTCAACCTCATTTATTACATCCATATACCTCCTCTTTGGCCTTCCTCTTTTCCTCCTGCCTGGCAGCTCCATGTCCAACACTCTCCTACCAATATACTCACTCTCCCTCCTCTGGGCATGTCCAAACCATCTTAACCTGGCCTCTCTGACTTTGTCCCCCAAACATCCAACATGAGCTGTCCCTCTGATGTACTCGTTCCTAATCCTGTCCAACCGTGTCACTCCCAAAGAGAACCTCAACATCTTCAGCTCTGCTACCTCCAGCTCTGACTCCTGCCTCTGTCTCAGTGATACTGTCTCTAAACCATACAGCATGGCTGGTCTCACCACTGTCTTGTACACCTTCCCCTTGATTCTTGCTGAAATTTTTCTATCACACAGAACTCCCGACACCTTTCTCCACCCATTCCAACCAGCCTGCACTCAATTCTTTACCTCTTTCCCACATTCTCCATTACTCTGGACTGTTGACCCCAAGTACTTAAACTCCTGTACCTTCTTCACCTCTTCACCCTGTAATCTTACTGTTCCACTTCCCTCCCTGTCATTCACATACATGTACTCAGTCTTACTACGACTGACTTTCATTCCTCTTCTTTCCAGTGTAAACCTCCACCTCTCCAGGTTTTCCTCCACCTGCTCCCTGCTCTCACTACAGATCACAATGTCATCTGCAAACATCATTGTCCAAGGAGACTCCTGTCTGACCTCCTCTGACAACTGATCCATCACCATAGCAAACAGGAAGGGGCTCAGAGCCGATCCCTGATGCAGTCCCACCTCCACTTTGAACTCCTCTGTCTGCCCTACAGCACACCTCACCACTGTCCTGCTCCTCTCATACATGTCCTGCACCACTCTGACATATTTCTCTGCTTCTCCTGACTTCCTCATACAGTACCACAGTTCTTCTCTTGGCACCCTGTCATATGCTTTCTCCAAGTCTACAAACACACAGTGCAACTCTCTCTGACCATCCGTATACTTCTCCATCAAGATTCTCAGAGCAAAAATTGCATCTGTTGTGCTCTTTCTGGGCATGAAGCCATACTGCTGCTCACAGATTTCCACTACCTTCTTTAACCTAGCTTCCACTACTCTTTCCCATAGCTTCATTGTATGGCTCATCAACTTTATCCCCCTATAGTTGCTGCAACTCTGCATGTCCCCCTTATTCTTAAAGTTCGGCGCTAATACACTTCTTCTCCATTCCTCAGGCATCTTCTCACTCTCTAAAACCCTGTTAAACAAACTAAAATTAAAAATTAAAGTTAAAAATTCCACTGCCGCCTCTCCTAGACACTTCCAGACCTCCACCGGGATGTCGTCAGGACCAACTGCATTTCCACTTTTCATCCTCTTCAAAGCCTTCCTGACTTCATCCTTTCTAATCTTATCTACTTTCTGTTCCACAGAGTTCACCCCTTCTACTCTTTGTTCCCTCTCATTTTCCTCATTCATCAGCTCTTCAATGTACTCCTACCATCTCCTCCGTACACTCTCCTCACTTGTGAGCACCTTTCCATCTCTATCCATAATAACTCTAACTTGCTGCACATCCTTCCCATCTCGATCCCTCTGCCTAGCTAACCTGTACAAGTCCTTCTCTCCTTCTCTAGTGTCTAACCTAGTGTACAACTCATCATATGCCTTCTGCTTGGCCTTAGACACCTCCATCTTCACTCTGCGCTGTAACTCCTTGTATTCCTGTCTATTCTCTTCAGTCCTGTCCATGTCCCACTTCTTCTTGGCTAACCTCTTCCTCTGAATACTATCCTGAACTTCCTCATTCCACCACCAAGTCTCCTTATCTTCTTTCCTCCTTCCAGATGACACACCCAGCACCTTTCTTCCTGTCTCCCTGATCACTTCCGCTGTAGTTTCCCAGTCATCTGGCAGCACTACCTGACCACCCAGAGCCTGCCTCAACTTCTGTCTAAATTCCTCACAACATTCCTCCTTTTTCAGCTTCCACCACTTGGTTTTCTTCTCCATCTCTATCTTTGACCTCTGCTTACAGACCATCAAATTTATCCTACCCACCACCATCCTATGCTGTCTGGCTACACTCTCTCCCACTACTAATTTACAGTCACTAATCTCTTTCAGATTGCCTCTTCTACATAGGATGTAGTCTACCTGTGTGCTCCTACCTCCACTCTTGTAAGTCACTCTATGCTCCTCCCTCTTCTGAAAATAAGTGTTAACCACAGCCATGTCCATCCTCTTAGCAAAGTGAACACAGTAATTCAATTTTAAGTAAACGTGTGTTTACATATAGAAAAAAAGTGCTACAAATCAGTTTAATGCTTGTTTCAATCACATACAAAATTAGCATTATAAGAAATTTGATGAATGAAAAATGAATTCTAAAATCAGATGTAACAAATTTCAGAAGTCAAAAATAATGAATGAAATGTATAACATGATAAATGAATCTGAATGAATGTATAACATGATCTTCTTTCTTCTTGTTCCTGGTCCAGAGTATATTAGTGAACATACTTCAATAATAAGAATCAGGGGGAGCTATTGAAACACTTCCAACATAAAGTACTAAATAGGATAATTCTGACAAAACAAACCCTTAAACTCTCTGAACATTTCATACAGCATCATTAAATCCATTATTAAAAATTGTAAAGAAAAATTAAAGTAATGTCCTGGGCAATTCTTCTCTATCTAGAGGAGTCAGTGACCTGTAAAGTGGGCACTAATCAAAGCAAAAACACTGCTCTTTTTTTGGGTTTCCAAAAACACTGTCTTATTTGCCCTTTCGTAGAGCTGGTGGTTTAGATTTTCTGGTGGAAACAGAAAATCATTGTGGAGTAACTTATGTTTTCTCATGCACCATGTGTTCCATGTTACAATCTGGTTAGACAGCTGGTAATTCTGTTTTCTGAATTTCTTTCCTTGACGAAAGTACTAATAACATTTATGATCTGTAGTATAAATATATATCAGCTTACAGTATGCATTCATGATGAAATAATAAAGACAGTTCTTACACAGGGAATATGAACTGATAAAAAACATATGAGAAGTCAAATATGTGAAAAAGTCATCATAAAATCATCTACATAAGATCTACTTTAAAGAGCTGTGAGCATGAGAAAAATATCAACAAAAGCAAGATTTTGCTTTACATCAATGTACAATGGGGGGAAATGCCAGATAAATCACTGAAGAGAAACATTGTTAGATTTCAGATGAAACTAATTATTTAACCATATTATGTTTTCATTGAATTGAGTTGAATTATTGTCTCTAAATTGACCCTAGTTGTGAATGAGGTGCCCTAAAGTAAAGGTAACTGGCATCCTATCCAGGGTATATCCCTGCCTTAAACCCAGTGTTCACTTGATTGACTCTGGATCCACCATAACCCTGGCCAGGATCAGGAATTTATGAATGAATTTTGAACTTGTTAATAACTTTATAGCTCTTATTTCACTGTACTTCATTTTACTTAAAAGCATGATTCTATTACAAAAGTATCACCATGTCATACCTTCTGCACACAAAAGATAACATTTTCCAGCTGCTGATAGATATTCACTTTGCCTACATTTAGATCCATTTGCCCCCAAGTTGTGAATAAGGTGCCCTAATGGGAGGTAACTTACATCCTATCCAGGGTATATAACCTGCAATATACCCAATGTTCCCCCGATTTATCACTGGATCCACCATAACCCCAGCCAGGATAAAGCATTTACTGAAGATGGATTAATTTTATCTGTTAATAACTTTGCACCTCTTACTTAGCTGTACTTTCTTTTATTTAATAGCATGAATTTATTACAAAAGTAGCACCATGCCATACCTATGGCACACATAGGACAGCATTCTCCAGATGCTGATGATGGATATTCATTTGCCTGCATTTACTTCCAAATGTGAGGGCAGCACAGATACCTGTTCGGAGACAATTTTTTAAGGTATGTATATACTTACAAGTTAGCAAAGGTTAGAATAATTATTGTCAAGACACAAACATTAGTTACATATACACATATGGATCAAAACTGATTTACTTTTCACAAGATTAAATTATTAAATACATAGGTTTTGGATTATATTATTTATATACAAAAATCACATATTTTAAAACTAAAAATGTAGGCAATAACAAAATCTTTAACTTATTTTGTGTAGTTTTAGACAAATGTAATTTCACCAGAACTAGGAGTACAGCTTAGTAATTAGGTAATTGGCAAATCATCACTGCTAATCATTGAAGAAAATTACTATTTCAAAAGATGTGCAGTGCACAGGTTCAGTCCTGTCAGTGATCTCTCCATAAAGGCTTTTTCTCTCACCTCTAGTAAACATACCAGAAGGTGAAGTGGCTACTCTAGGGACCCACCAAGACAAGAATAAAGAGGCTACTGGAGATGGATGGGTTAATTCAAGGGTGACCAAACTTAACTCCAAGGTTCAGTGCAGGATTTGGTTCCAATCTAGCAGGAGCCACACCCGATTCCTGATCCTGTTTAAAGAGCTGATTTTGCTTTTCATAGATTTCTGTTTAGTAGGAATGAAAACCTGCACCCACACTGGCAATTTGTGGCTATGGCTGGATATCCCTAACGTAGATAATAGTGAAATAATCTTCATGATCATCTATTTAAAGAACTGTCTAAGTGAAATAAACAATCCCACAGTGTATTAGTAAACTCCTGACTCTGTCAAAGACGCCACACCAGTGATGTCCTGAATCAGAATATATCCAATGGACATGCTTCAGGATGTTGCTGTGATACAGTGTAGTGCACTGAGACAGGACAGAGAACACACAGCCAGGGAGCAAGTTGACACCAAAGATTTAATTACCAAGTTAAACTTAAGGTAGGGAAGAAAAGAACTCAGGCGAGCATAAAGAGAGAACAGAAAATAGCAAGAAAAGAGTCAACTAAGCCTGGATTTCCTTGAAGGAGTGTGGAATAGGCGACGAAATCCTCTCTGGGGGCCATTCCGAGGCCAAAAAAGGGTCGTGGCAGCAGCAGGCCGGCGGAGCCTGGCTTTCCGCTGAGGTCTTCTGCCGGAGGGTGAAGAGCTTAGCGACACTTTGATTGGCCCAGCGCGTTTTGGCACGCTTTCTCCACGCTTTCTCTGTTTCTCAGCAGAAAGATGCCTTATTGTCTCTCAGGGATCTCAGTTACCATAGGTTTATACATTTACTACTAGAAACAATGTAGATTCTTTGAGAGCCACAATATGACTGCGTTCCGGAAGCGCTTCTCTTCCTGAAGGGGTGGGGCAAAGGCCCACGTTTCCCCCAAAAGTGCATCATGCAGTATACTGTGACTGTGCTGAATTTCAGATAACTGACTTATAGTTAGTCTGCACATCAACCAGTGTTTTTGAGACTTAGACTATCTACCATCAGTTTTCTTGCTTTGTCACATTATAATATTTAGCATATATATATATATATTGGCAAAAGTTTTGGGACACCCCTCCAAATCATTGAATACAGGTGTTGTTTTTCAGGAGTTGGGCTTGGCCCCTTAGTTCCAGTGAAAAGAACTTTAATGCTTCAGCATACAGTACCAAGCCATTTTGGATAATTTCATGCTCCCAACTTACGTAGTGGGAACAGTTTTGAAATGACCCCTTCCTGTTCTAGCATGACTGCACACCAGTGTACAAACCAAGGTCCATAAAGGCATGGATGAGCAAGTTCGGTGTGGAGAGACATAACTGGCCTGACCTCAACCCAAACACCTTTGGGATGAATTAGAGCGGAGACTCAGGCCCTCTTGTCCAACATCAGTGTCTGACCTTACAAATGCACTTTTAGAAGAATGGTCAAAAATTCTCATAAACACGCTTCTAAACCTTGTGGAAACCCTTTCTAGAAGATTTGAAGCTGTTATAGTTACCAAGGCCAAGCCAACTCCATATTAATTTCATGTTCATCTAAAGACAGACATCCCAGTTTTGACCTGGCTCACAGTCTCCACTCTAATTCATCCCAAAGGTGTTCTATTGGGTTGAGGTCAGGACTCTGTGCAGGCCAGTCAAGTTCCTCCACACCAAACTCGCTCATCCATGTCTTTATGGACCTTGCTTTGTGCACTGGTGCACAGTAATGTTGGAACAGGAAGGCGTCATCCCCAAACTGTTCCCACAAAGTTGGGAGCATGAAATTGTCCAAAAAGCATTAATAGTTCCTTTCACTGGAACTAAGGGTCCAAGCCCAACCCCTGAAAAAGAACAATTTGGAGGGGTGTGCCAGAACAATAGACAATGTAGTGTGTGTATCACACACCCTGCTTACTGAATATGTACAAAGTGTCAGAAAAGTCAACAGTAACCAGTTTGATCATAATTACCATAGGTTAGTATAGTTACAGTTTTAACTAGACACAACATAAATTATTCCATAGTTTAGAGTCCTTGTTATCCACAAAAAATGTCCACGTTCCCAGAAGCAGTCTGTTATTATCTCAGTAAACAGACCAATTGCTATATATTTTACATACATTTTGTTTGTCATACACAGTTATAGTTTTAGTATAATTATAGGTAAAACTAGAAGTTCTTTAATGGATATGCTCCGATATATTGATAGATTTGATGAAAGGGTGAGTAGATATGATAGACAAGCAAAGGAAAAATGATGTAATGAGACTGCAGACATAAGTTGTTTTTTCTAATGAAATTTATAAATATCAAGAAGCATACCCATTCACACTACACCTCTGACCTCAGGCCTGACTACAGATTCAAACATTTAACAGCACAGTGATGTAAAGCAACAAAAGAAAAATTTACACGAAATTTGAAAAGCATATTAGTTTTTATACACTCTACAAAAATTGTAAGTAGTTCACAATGTTATTAGAAAAAAACATTTGGGTTTAAATTGAACAATCTAACTTACAGTCAAATCATCATTTATAGTAGTACACAGTAGTGAAGGACTGAGGTGCGGTTAATACCAAGCTAACACTTATTGCTCTAGTTATTTTATTTATTTTTTTTGTTAGTAATTTTTTTAAATGACCATGGAAAATTGAGACAAAAATTGAGATAAAAATTCAGAAAATCACAGTTTCTAGATATAAAAATGTGGAGTTTGTTGTTGTCAATATCCTTCATATCTCTTGGTTACATCAACCAAACAGTAAGCAGTTTCGATACCTCAAAAAGTTTAAGTAGGCCTTGGGTACAGAAAAACTCAAAAGAACCAAGTAACATTTCCAACAGGCTGAGATAAGGGTCTTAAAATAGTGCAGGTGTTTCAGGAAGGCTATCATTTTGAATTGTCAGGATAAATGAACACAATACTTCAAATTTATGTAAACATGTACTTACATATACAAAAAAAAAGTGTTAAAAGCTTTAAAGCTTGTTTCATTGCCTAAAAAACATACAAAATCACATACAAAATTAGCATTCTAAGAAAGTCAAGCAATATTTAAGCATTTTTACAAAAGGCAGGCACACAGGGTGTACTAATTCATAGTTAAAGGAGTTAAAAGTTAGGAAAAGAAAGATATTAGAAAATAAATGCTACATCTAAAGACATACATGTAACTCAGAGTATTGAAGTGGAGGGTATTGAAGTGTTCCTTGCTGCAATCTGGCGATTCTGTTTCCTGATTTTCTTCCCTTGAGGAAAGTAACAATAACATTTATGTTCTATAGTAGAAACCAGCTTTCAGTATGCATTCATGATGAAACAACAGAGGCAGCTCTTACAGTAATAAGGGAAATTCTGAATTTTGATCATGTGTTTCCTCTACAGGATTCTGTAAGCAAAAAAAGAAAGAAGAAACAGTATTAAGAGCAAAGATAGCTGACTCATCTGACTAATACATGTAACCAGAACAAAGCTAATAAGACTACAACTTAAGTGGAGAGTAAAGATGGGGTTACATCAGCACAGATCAGTTATAATAAACAATTTTAGAATTTTAATTTCTCAAATATTTTAGCTTAACATTTAACTTAACTGCTGTCATGTATATTATGATGAATTTAAAACTAAATAAAAGATCATTAAAGCATGCTGCAAAACCAGCTGAAGATCTGTAACATCCCAACGCGAACGCGAACCCTCTCCAGAATACTAATTACTCACGTGACTCACTGGCTGGTTTCCCACGGACATAAATACCCCACGCACGCATTGTTTTACGCGAAGTATCGTCCCCACGTGACTTACTTGAGCGTTTCTGTGTTCGAGTTTGATACAGTGGATGATCCTTGCCTATTTTCCACGTCTGATTCTTGCCTTGCCTCTGATATTGATTTCCGTGCACGACCCCGCCTGTTTCTCTGACTACGCGCTTCGTTTTGTGCTTTCGGTTTTGTTTTCTGAATATTTTAATATGCTGACATGTTAGGTATTTGACCAGATGACCTGATTTCCACTTAAAACAATGAACTGTTGTATTGTTTAAAATAGAAAAAACCTGAACACAACTCACTTATGATTTTGCTTCAAATATAAAACTATAAGTGACAGCAAAAGTGGAACTGTAACTGTAAGTAAAGCTGCTATGAGTCCATATCGCATATTCCAGTTTCTTGGTTTGCACTGAACATCTTTAATGGAAGTGCCTTCTTGTTCCTCAATCTCATTTTTGACTGAACAGCTTAAAGAAAAGAAACATAAAAAATTTTACGCAAAGAAAAACACTCTGAAAGGTAAGAAATACAGCATCTAAAGAAAAATATTACAGCTTATATAAAAAAGAAATGCCTTACTCAGTCCATTTAGAACAGTTCACACCTTCAGGAGAGTAAAATCCTGAGAGACAGGGCTCACAAACTGTATCTGAGGACTTTGTGCCTGTAAATAAATACTGAAACATCAAAACCACTTCCTCCCTGAACACATTACAAATTCACTACAGTGAAGCACAAAAACGTTTTTACAGATATACCATTCACCTGTGCTTTTGACACTTCCGGTGCACTGGATATTGACTTACAGGAGATTTTCAATCAGTATGACAAATAAATTATTTGTTGAATGATGTCTGATATAAAACTAGTCAGAACACTGCTGGCTTTCGGTGTAAGAAATTTAGTTGTTGAAGCTAACACCTTAAATTTTAGATGTTTATGAACAAGTGGAACAAGGGGAGAAGAAAAGAAACCTGTCCAGTGAATCTAATTACAGAATGTCCAAAGTCCTGTTTTTCTTTTTAATGCAAAGATGCAAGAATCTTTCACCTAACTACCTTAATAATAATAATAATAATAATAATAATAATTTTAATGTTGTTACTGATTTAGTCACCTGCATAAAATACTTGTATAGAATGTGAGTGCTGTTGAGGCGAACTACCTTTCACTGATTCACTCAAAGCTTGTTGGCTTGTAGTGAAGACTTCATGAGATTTAAAACGCAATGCTTCTTATTCAATGGCATTTTTTCATTACTTGACCAAATCCTGCTCCATAAACATACCATTTTTAATAGTGTCTTGTTCAAAAGCACAGACTCAGAGTAGCACCTTTTCAAAGGACTGATGCTTTAGTACCCACCTGGAGTTTTTATCTGTTCCCCCGGTTGGCATTTACTATGTTTTATTGCATGTAAACAATCTCTTTTGTCATCTGAATAACTCATGCAATAATATCCATCCAACACCCCACATACTGTATCCTCTAATGTTGTACAGTCTTGCGAAATATAAAATCCTAGAAGGAGAACATGAGATTAGAAAATCCTCAGATGAAAATGACTGAAACAAGAATTAAATATTTAAGAGACATATTTACCATTTTCACAGATTTTACACTGAAAGCAGGTGAGTAGCCCATTTGGTTCATTCATAAATGTTCCTTTAGAGCAAGGTTTGCATGTTGTACTGTAATCACCATGACAGTCTTTCAGAACCACAGACCCTGCAGAACAGAGATAACATGAACTGATGAGAAACTGATGAGATTACAGATACGTGAAAGAATTCACCTCAAAAAGTCCTCCTACAATCATCTGCTTAAGATGAAAAAGAAGTTTAAGAAGATGCACAAACAATTTTCTACATTCCAGGAAAAAAACTGGCTATTATACAAAATGAAATTTTAAGTAAAGATGTTCAAATGGGAAAAATGTCTGATTGGATTTTTTTTAAATATAACTGTTAGTTATAACACAGTTACACAGCTTTGCATGTCTGGTATCTCTGGGATCTCTTGGCTTCCACTGTCCAAAACCACATTGTTAGTTGGACTTGTTTCTCTAAATTGCCCTTACATGTGAATGAGATGCCCAGCGACGGACTGGCATCCCATCCAGGGTGTACCTATGCCATACACCTAGTGTTCCCAGGATTGGCTCTGGATCCACCATAACCCTGACCAGGATAAAGCACTTACTGAAGATGAATGAATGTTAAACCTGTTAATAACTTTATAGCCCTTATTTAGCTGTACTTTCTTTTACTTAAAAGCATGATTCTATTACAAAAGTATCACCATGCCATACCTATAGCACACATAGGACAGCATTCTTCAGCTGCTGATGAATATTCACTTTGTCCGCATTTACTTCCAAATGTGAGGGCAGCACAGGTACCTGTTTGGAGACAATGTTTTGTTAATGTATGGATATACTTTATAAGCTAGTAAAAGTTAGAATAATGTTTCAAGTCCTGACACAAACACTAGCTACATATACACAACAAGATCTGAAATGCATATTTACTATAAGTGAAGATAAATGTAATGTGATTTTACCAGAAATCATCCAAATACAAGTTATATCTTGTGACAACAGTGTTAAACAGAAGCACAGCTTTATTTGACTGATGCACCATTGTGCATACTTATCTGATAATAAAATATCAGATAATCTATTTAAATAACTATCTAGGTGAAATGAAACATCCCACAGAGTATTAGTTAACTCCTTATTCTGTCAAAGATGCCATACCAGAGATGTCCTGATTAAAAAAAGAAGAAGACCTGCTTCAGGCTGGCAGTGAGATACAGATGTTGTAAATAAAACCCAGTACAGGACATCAAACCATTCAAGACCATCACACCTGAACCTACTACACACTGTAATAAAACAAACTATGTCTATACAGTATCTATATGACTGTTTGTGTGTCGGTAATATTGACACATTTTAGGTTGTAGATGTTACTTTTATAGTAAAATAAAACTGTTGATAAGGAGAAAGCTTGGTGTGCAAGTTATGTAAATAACATTTGGGACTCTCTATCTGAAATGTTAGTGCAATTTACTTGTTCGTAGAATGTACTGAATTTATAATCACTGTTCCGAATAAAGAGAAGCATTAATGTAATTTTTTTTTATTTTTATGTAAGTGCGGGGCTACGCCCCTTTACAGTAATGTGTTGGAAATGTGTCCTCAAAATTGTCAGCTCATGAACTCCTAATTATTTATTAACTGAAGTCATAAAGCCATGTACTTTGTTTGAGAAGTACAGATTGCTGTAGATTACAGTGTGAATCACTACTACGTGACTAAAATGCATGAATGCACAAAGGTAAATGCATGTGGGATTAAAATAGGACAAAGTGGCAGGTGTTAGAACGGATGGTTGTCTAAATCAGATAGGGGGAAAAAGTCTGATTTTTTTTTTGCAGTGGATGCAGGATAAAGTGGCTGAAATGAACCTGAACAGAAATTGGAATTACATTCGCATATCCATGTCATTCAACCAGACTTCAGTGCACTTGTTCAAGCTCAAGACAGAGTGGATTTTTCTGACTACACAAAAAATAAAGTACATAAAAACATCAAAAGCACTTTTAATTATCATGTTAATTAATTGCTGGTCTTTAACACACTTCAAAACATACATATTTTCAATATTGTTTTTGTGAAGTTTAAAAGAATGTTGCATTAAAAATAAAATAGCAATAAAATTATTGCCGTTTCTACTATTTTTTATTGCTATATTTGAACTACCCCACATTTTCTGCCTTATTGTAACATGTAGTCTAAGTAGCAGCTAATCAAAACCATTTAATTTACTAGATTTTAAGCATTTTAAAAAATCTTTTTTTTTTTTTTTAAGAATTAAGTTCAGCCTACTGTTTCAGCCCTCAACCCCCTCAGCTTCTCATGTGGCCCCTTTAGAAAATGAATCGCCCATCGTTGGCTTAAACACAATAATTTCAGCTATTTCTACATGCATTTCAGCACTACTGACATATTAACATTTTAGGTTGTAATGAAATATAACTGCACAATAAGGAGAAAGAAAGACTAGGAGGTGGATTATGTAGATTTACATTTACATTTCCGGCATTTGGCAGAAGCCCTTTATCCAAACCGACTTACACTTTTATCTGATTGCTTATGCTGAATATTTGAACAACTGAGGGTTAAGGGCCTGGCTCAGGTGGACCTAGGATTTGAACTCACAACCTTCTGATCAAGCAGTCCAACACCTTAAACGCTAAGTAGTGATGTGTCGTTCGCGATGAGCTGGCTCTAAGAGTCGGGGCGGGACTTTATTTTGATACATACCATGCGGCCAATCACATGCGAGGACAGATTAGGCTCATACCATGAAGGAATGAAAGAAGGAAGGAGGGCAGACCCTCTGAAGACAGTGAGTGTAGTGGCAGTGTTGTATAAAGTACCCAAAAGCCACACTTGAGTAAAAGTACAGGTATTATGTTATAAAATGCCTCAAGTAAAAGTTAACGTCAACCATTATAATTCTACTTGAGTAAAAGTCTTAAAGTATCTGAAATAAACTGTATTTAAGTATCAAAAGTAGTATTTTCATGAATGTATTCAAGTATGGAAAGTAAAAATAGAAGTAAATTAATAAAAAAACAAAACTGTAATAATTTGGAGAATTATGAATTTTATTCTGTATTGCTTTCTTTCTTAAACTTGTCAATAAGTGCACCACCAAAAAAAATAAGATTTGCATGAAAGAAAGAAGAGGCCTTTAGAACTTAGTGAACTGTATTGTAATGAACTGTACAGTATCAGTGTTTCCATACATGTGCACTTGTAACTAAGGCCATGTCCTCACGTAGCCGGAGATTTTTAAAAATGGAGATATTTTTCCCTGCGTTTTGACCTTTCGTCCACATGCTAATGCAGTTTGAGGTCGCTGAAAACGGAGCTTTTGGAAAACTCCTTCCAAAGTGAAGATTTTCCAAAACTCCGTTTGCAGTGGTGTTGTGTGGACAGGAGAAACTGAGATTTTGACGAATTGACGTCATTGTCTGTGTGCCGGTCTCCTTGATTTGATGTCAGCTTTGTTTATGAAGATATTTTGTTCAATAGCAGACTTACATAAACTAGTGAGTGTGTTAACGTTGATTACTGGACTTTTTACATGCGTGCACATACACACGCAGTTACTCACACATTATGTTCATGAACAGAGGTGCTGGAATGTAATACGAAGCTCACTGCTGCTACATACAAAACTCCGACAATGCACACAGTGATGGCAGTTTTGGACCAGAATCGGTAATACAGTTTTGTCTAGGCTTCTGATTGGCTAGGCATACTCCTGACAGCACTTAACAGGGTGTTTTGCGTTTTCATTTGGACAAAGATATTTTTAACATGTAGGTCATGTGGACAGAAAAAAAAAAACAAAGTAGAAAAATACCCATGGACCTATGGACGTATCCTAAAGTCATCACTAACCACAAACTTCCTTTACCGCCAATTTGGATGCAGGTTTTTTGTAGTAAGTAATGTATCGGAGTAAAAGTATAGAATTTGTTTAAAAAAAGTAGTGAAGTAAAAGTCAAAGTTGACAGAAATATAAAAACTCAAGTAAAGTACAAAAACTCTCAAAAAATACTTAAGTACTGTAATGAAGTAATTTTACTTTTAATTTTACTAATTTTAGTGGTACAGGCCAGGTACAAGAGCGACAGAGAGAGGCGGGGGAGCCGGATTTACATGCAATCGTACGATAGGGAGGATCCAGGGAGGATAAAACGAGCAGTAGATAACAAAAAAAGCGAATTAAAAATTAAAAAATTAAAAAACACAACAACAACAACAATAAACCACACACACAGGAAAAGAAAGAAAGAAAAAAAGCTGTAAAGGAGCATTAAAAGTAGAAACTAAAATTGTATCCCATATGACTCAAATAAATGTAAAATTCTAATAGCTTTGGAATTTTTTTTGAAAACTTAATACTTCTCTACTCATCTCATTATTTCATCTCAAGAATGATATTATTAAATTTACATTTATGAATAAAAAACTTTGCAATTATAAAGATTAAATTTATTATAAAATATTTATATATAAAGAGATAAATCTCTCTGAAGTCATAAATTCAGTTTCTTTTGAGTTTTTTTCAATAATGGAAGAAAAATTAGAAAGGCATCTTGTTTTGCAATCTTTGGTTATAACAACTACTAAGTATGTCACCTGATTTTTAACAGGAATATTGCAAATAAATGGAGTTGTGCAATTTTTTATTGCCATTAACTCACATTTATTTATATTCAAGGACAAGCCAGAAGCTTTTGAAAATGAGTGGTGTCATCAACCAGCTGACTGATAATAAATGTGTTTCTGCCACCCTAATGCCACTTAAAACACTTTGCCAAATATATGTTGCCGGGAACAGAGAAGTAATTGGGAAAAGGTAAGGAGAGATTGGGCATCCTTGCCCGATACCACGAGATCAATTAAACCGATGAGAGGTTCAATATTTTAGTCTAATAGAGCTGCTATTATTATTAAACAAAGTGTTTTGCAGAGAAAAGGCCCAAAGCCACATTTTTCCAGTGCTCTTAGGATAAAATTATGCTCAACAGAGTCAAATGCTTTGGGGAAATCAAGAAATAAAATAAAAATGTCAGTATCAAAGAGGTCACAATAATCCAATAAATCTAAAACAAGCCTAATATTGTTTACTATATGTTGACACATCCAGATTGTGTTTCGTCTATAATTGAATGCAAGACATCTTTGACTCATTTAGCAAAACGTAAGGCCAGAATTTTATAATTATTATTAAAAAGAGTTATAGGACACCAATTCTCAATAGCAAGTAAATCTTTTTTGGTTTAGTTATCAGAGAGATGACACCCTGAGATCTGCCCTTCTACTTTTAGCTAAATTGGTACCAAATTGTCTGCAAAATTTTGCAACTTCATATTTACATAATTCCCAATTAGTGCCAAATAAGTTTTCAGATTTTGCTTCAATCCAATATGTATTAATATGTTTGGTAATCATTTCCTTCACTTTTGAAAACTGAATGCGTGAATTATTTAATTTCCATAAACATGCCTTTTGGAGAGAATGTGATGGAAAAGATATAGAAATATAAATTCTATCTATTCTGATAAAATCAACACTGCCTATGATCAGTCAAAGGAGTATTAATAATGTGAACCAAACACCTAGATAATAACCAGTAATCAATTCTGGACTGCCGAGAACAGTCTTTATTACTCCAAGTATACTGACGAGTCTGAGGAAAATGTTCCCACCAAATATCAACAAGGCAGAATTTGTCCAGGAACACTCTTAATTTTGAATTAGCTGAGGCGATATTCCTAGGAGGCCGTCTATCAATTGTGTTATCCATAGTGACATTAAAATCCCCTCCTACAATGATAGATGCAGTAGGATACTTTAGTAACCAATGTAAAATTCTACCCTCCCACCTTTTAAATAAATTATTATTATCAAAAGACGAATTGTAACCATATATGTTGATAAATGTCATCTGTTTTTTTTTTTTAAGAAACCCTAAACTAATCACCTTTTATTCTCTCCCTCCACAAAAAAAACACATTTTTATAGTTATTATTATAATAATGATAATTATTATTATTACTACTATAGGTATCAAAACCGATCATTATGATTAATAATAGAGGTAGGAGAGTGGTTTTATCATTATCACTATCATCATCAAACAATTGGTATTAAATATTCAGCAACTAAAAAAGAACCTGTTTGAACCTGTCTTGAGCAAGTGAGAAGATTTAATTCTTCTTCTTCTTTCAGCTTTTCCCTTCAAGGGGTCACCACAGCGAATCATCTCTCTCCACCTATCCCTATCTTCTGCATCCTCAACACTTGCACCCACTAGCTTCATATCCTCATTTATTACATCCATATACCTCCTCTTCGGCCTTCCTCTTTGCCTCCTGCCTGGCAGCTCCATGTCCAACACTCTCCTACCAATATAGTCACTCTCCCTCCTCTGAACATGTCCAAACCATCTTAATCTGGTCTCCCTAACTTTGTCCCCCAAACGTCCAACATGAGCTGTCCCTCTGATGTACTCGTTGCTAATCCTGTCCAACTGTGTCACTCCCAAAGAGAACCTCAACATCTTCAGCTCTGCTACCTCCAGCTCTAACTCCTGTCTCTTCCTCAGTGACACTGTCTCTAAACCATACAGCATGGCCGGTCTCACCACTGTCTTGTACACCATCCCCTTGATTCTCGCTGAAATTTTTCTATCACACAGAACTCCCGACACCTTTCTCCACCCATTCCAACCTGCCTGCACTCGCTTCTTTACCTCTTTCCCACATTCTCCATTACTCTGGACTGTTGACCCCAAGTACTTAAACTCCTGTACCTTCTTCACCTCTTCAGCCCGTAAACTTACTGTTCCACTTCCCTCCCTGTCATTCACACACACATACTCAGTCTTACTACGACTGAGTTTCATTCCTCTACTCTCCAGCGCAAACCTCCACCTCTCCAGGTTTTCCTCCACCTGCTCTCACTACAGATCACAATGTCATCTGCAAACATCATTGTCCAAGGAGACTCCTGTCTGACCTCCTCTGACAACTTATCCATCACCATAGCAAACAGGAAGGGGCTCAGAACCAATCCCTGATGCAGTCCCACCTCCACTTTGAACTCCTCTCCCTGAACTATAGCACACCTCACCACTGTCCTGCTCCTCTCATACATGTCCTGCACCACTCTGACATACTTCTCTGATCTGAGAAGATTTAATTAATATGCTTAAAGCTTCCTATATGTTTGGCTATTGTAGTGTCATGTTCTGTTATTATGCTAAAGATTATTTTAATGGACAAGTGCATCATTATACCCCAGCCAACATTGCAAGGTGGGGCCCATGTGGGCACCATATGGGCTTGAAACATGGGCCCTAGATGGGTTTGTCCGCGGGTTCCACGTGAGCCCCATCTAAATTAGCCCATATGAATTTCATGTATATTCTGACTGGGGCAAATGTGGGGCCCAACTGGGCAACATACATGAGGCCCATATTGGTCCCACTGTGGTATATACAAGGGCCCATTATAGGTTTATCAGTGGGTACTGGACTGGCCCCACATAGGTGCGTGTGTGTGTGTGTGTTTTGAGGCATCTCACCTGGACAGTATAATTATATTTATATTCATAAATATAAATATAATTCATAAATTTATTCATAAATATAATTATATTCAAACACTTTTGTGCTTAATTCTTATTTTTAATTTACCTGTGGTTTTTACATTCTGGTACTATCCCAATCATATTTTTTATTAAGTGATAAAAGCAAAATCAGGATTTTACTTTGGTAAATGTCCAAATGTAAGAGTCTATAAAGAAAAAAACATGAAAAAGGTGAAATTTTAAAAATCAGAAATTAAAATGCTGTAAAGGTTCTGGATATCAAATACTTTATTATCATCTGACACATTCAATCAAAATTTTCAGGCTTTTGTAAAATGTTGAACATTAACATTAACAGTAAAACTCAAGTATAATACTCTACCAGCATCTGGTCTTATGTAACCAATGGTACATAACATTTGGGGGGAAAAAAATAAACAGTCAAAAGTTAAAGTGATATTTCTCCCAAAAATCATCTCACCTGCATGTCGCTCCAAACCCACAAGAAGTTCATTTATTTTCAGCACACAAATGAAGACATTTTTAATGAAATTTGTGAAATTTCAGTCTTTCTGTTGAAAGTCTATTTCCCCAAAACTCGGACACTTTCATAAAAAATTCATAAAAAGATTGTAAAATAAATTTATATGAATCAAGAAGTTTAATCACAGTCTTCTGAAAAGACATGATCACTTTATCCGATAGATTTAATTAAGGTTTTATTCACAAATAAATGCTAAACAACTAATATAAACAGAATAAAGCATGTTTGTGCTTCTATTTACCAAAACTGAAAGCTGTAAACATTGTTGGCTGATCGATGTTTATATGTGAATAAAAGCCTAAATTAGATCTGTTCGTCATATAAAGTCACAATGACTCTTCAGAAGACTTGGATTAAACTGCTGGATTCATTTTCATTTATTTTTGATCTCTTTACAAATATTCTGAAGCATCAGAATTTTGGGGGAATAAACTTTCAACAGAGGGACATAAATCTTGCAGATATCATTAAAAATATCTTAATTTGATCCAAAGATGAACAAAAGTCTTAAGGCTTTTTAGAAACATCAGTGCTCTTTTAATTGAACTACACTAACTAATGTTCAGCATTGAACACTGTAATGCTGAACATTCAAACAAAAACAAAATAAAATAAAATAAAATAATGGAAATATACAATGGAACACAATGGAAAATAATGCATTTTAATTTAAAAAGTAGCTATATCAAAAAAATCTGTGATATTTGTTGTTTAAAAGTGATTAGTAACTACATTTAATTATTTCAAAATGATTAAAAGGTATAAAGATGTATTTTAGGTGTGAAATAATTTTGCCCACTTAGATCCTACATGGGACCCACATAAATTGCCCATTTTCAGCCCATCCCCACTTGGAGCCCACATGGGACCCACATAAATTGCCCATTTTCAGCCCATCCCCACTTGGAGCCCACATGGGACCCACATAAATTGCCCATTTTCAGCCCATCCCCACTTGGAGCCCACATGGGACCCACATAAATTGCCCATTTTCAGCCCATTCCCACTTGGAGCCCACATGGGACCCACATAAATTGCCCATTTTCAGCCCATGCCCACTTGGAGCCCATGCCGCCTGAATACAGCCCATATGGGGCCCACATATACATGTTGGCTTGGCCCCAGCCAACATTGCAAGGTGGGGCGCATGTGGGCACCATATGGGCTTGAAACATGGGCCCCATATGGGTTTGTCCGCGGGTTCCACGTAGGCCCCATCTAAATTAGCCCATATGAATCTTGAGAATTTCTGAAAGAAACTTTAAATTATATTCATAATTGATCCTGATTCTCAATTCTAGAGCTAGCCTGATGGGATATTGTACGAGTTTTAGGTAAAGTTTATAAAATCTAATAATCTATAAAGCTAATCCTGACACACCCATGCGGGGCCAGTCCAGTACCCACTGATAAACCTATAATGGGCCCTTGTATATACCACATGGGCTTCACAAAATGGGACCAATATGGACCTCATGTATGTTGCCCAGCTGGGCCCCACATTTGCCCCAGTCAGAATATACTTGAGATTCATATGGGCTAATTTAGATGGGGCCCACGTGGAACCCGCGAACAAACCCATATTTGCAATGTTGGCTGGGGAACAATCATTAGCATCATAGCATAGCGTTACCGTTGCTCAAACAGTGCACTAGCAGCACTAAGCTCATGTCTTCAGTTTCACCATGATTAAATGTATACCTTTAAAGTAGCTTTAAAGTAATGTAATTCACTTTGTGTTTACTAGATAGAATATTTCGAGGTGGTGTCTTATCTCTGTATTAACCCAGACTCAAACAAATGATGCTAATAAAGAAGTTACAACGCGGATTAAAGCGTCACTTACCGAATATGTACAAACGTGTCAGAAACGTAGATATCATTATTTTGCCAGAACACAGAGATGGACCGGTACAGTGACCGGTGTGGTTACAGTCCGGACAGCTGTTCTTTCCATCCTCCCTTCGCGCTGCAGTCCTCCATTTCCTTCTCTACTTAAATTGATTATTTAAAAGTAAGACACGGTAAGTATCATCGTCGTAAAGGAATATAATTTGCGCGAATCACAATTGAATACAAAATTTAAAAAAAAAAAAAAAACTAAAAGAAAAGAACACAAAATATTAGTGATGTGACTTTTTTAGCAAGAAGAATGAAACATCTTACTGTGAAGCACTACGTGCCGAAATATGATTCGTTTTCCTATAACCACGTGATCTGTGACTTCCGAAATTTCGTTTGCAACCCCGTGACTGCTTCACATTCTGGGTAAAAATAATGCGAATCCCTTGCACTATGAAACCTGAATGCTTCCAGCTGAAATCTCAGTTTGGATGCTTGAGTTTGAGGCAAGAAGCGGGAACTGGAGTGTGTAAGATCAACCAAGCATCCATAGTTCTCAGTGAAGGATTAGTTTGGAAAAAAAAAAACAATATTTATATTGTTTATTTATATAATAATAATAATAATAATAATAATAATAATAATAATAATAATAATAATGTAAATATTACATGTACTCATTGTAATACATGTGGGCTTCTTCTTTAGGTTGAGTGCTTAATTTGTTCTCAACAGTTGTCATATAATAACAACACATCATCAAAGTTGAGACATTTCAGAGCTAAACACTAGAACACATCTTCAGGAGATGGACCAACAGCTACAAGCAACCAAGGACTTCTGGTTAGTCATTTATTGTTTGTCTACTGCAGTGTTTATAAAAGGCTCTTCAAAAGGCTGTCTATCCACATCTTCATCACCTTGCCCTGGAATTTTTATGCACTCCTGCCTCCTCAGTCCCATGTGAGAAAATATTCTCAAAGGCAGGGGAAGTAATAAATAAAAAAAAGAAATAGACTTACACCCAGCACTGCTGAACAGGTTCTGTTCCTTAATGAAAATCTTTAATGTCTTCCATTCCACACTTAATAAAAGATTCCCCAGTTTACAAGTAAGCACCTTCACTGCCCAGTTCACAAGCACTTCAACTGATCATGCCACAATAAACTTTATTTATTTTGATCATATATATGCCTACACAAGCCTTGCCTATGAAGTCATAGGTTTAGGACTAGGATAAAACTGTATGTAAATAAGGCTGCAAGTGTTGATCAATGCAGATTCATATAAATTGCTATTACAAATTAATTCATCCCATTTATCAGTTCTTTCATTAATTCATTCATAGATTCATTTATTCATATAAAGTGTAGGTACACTGACACATGAAACAATAATTGTTTTGCCTTTATTGTTTTAAGAGCACAAAGTGGTTGATTTATTACATGTAAAAGTCAGAAATGGCTGCTTCTTCAGGGGCCCAACGGCAGCTATTAAACGTGTTGTCCACAAGATGTCACTACTGTGCACTGTGCCGAAAGCCTTCGAGTAATTAACCATTTTACGATACAGTTGAGGGGAAAGCCCCGGTGTTTCACAAAGCTTCATTTCACCATCACTACCAATCAGCGTTAAGTATTCCATTTGAAAACTGTACCTACCTTTTCCGTTTTGTCTGAATTGTCCTTGTGTTTTTGGATTTGTTATTTTGTTTTCTGATTTGTTATTTTGTTTTTTGAGTTATTTTGTTTTCTGATCTGATATTTTGATTTTGGTTTTGTTATTTTGTTTTCTGATTTATTATTTTGTTTTCTGATCTGATATTTTGATTTTGTTATTTTGTTTTCTGATTTGTTTTGTTTTCTGTTTTGCTTTCTGATTTGTTATTTTGTTTTCTGATTTGTTATTTTGTTTGGCAATGCTCGACATGACACAAAATACACACGAGGAAGCAGGCTTCCGAGATTCGCCTGGGACAGTTCGCCTGGGAACTGTCCAGCTGTTCCTGAGAGTGATTCAAGAAATACATATTTTAAACTTGAGATTTGACTTAATAGACATGTAGAGAAGAAAATTCCCAGATACTATACAATTCACTTGGAGCAACAAAGATAATATCCAGATGTGTTGTGTTGATGTGTTGTGGTTGGTGTCCAAAAACATCACAGAGAAAAATGTTCCTGCTGATATTCTTCTATCTCCTTTCAGTGTTCACAAAGCTGTTTGCATCTCTTTCCAGTTGTTCCCCTCTGATAACAGCTGTAGAAAAGCTAATTACTGGAAACTGAACAACTCCCTTCTTAAACACAAAGAAGTAAAATCTAAATTATCTGCCCTATTGAAATACTTCTTTAATAATGCCCAAATTGAACAATCATTCTGTTTAAACTGGGAATTATTTAAATATGAATTGGCTGAGTTCTTAAGAAATTTCGACAGTGATCTTGCCAAGAGGAGAAGGTTAGAAGAACAAAATATTTTTGCAAACATCTCTGCCTTAGCTGAGTGCCCTCCTGATAGCTTGACTGACGGGAACAGGAAAGAAATGATTGATCTTCAGGAGAGTCTGGATGGTATATATAAAAACACTATTGCCAAAAGTATTCGCTCACCCATTCAAATAATCAGAATCAGGTTTTCCAATCACTTCCATGGCCACAGGTGTATAAAATCAAGCACCTAGGCATGCAGACTGTTTTTACAAACATTTGTGAAAGAATGGGTCGCTCTCAGGAGCTCAGTGAATTTCAGCGTGGAACTGTGATAGGATGCCACCTGTGCAACAAATCCAGTCGTGAAATTTCCTCGCTCCTAAATATTCCACAGTCAACTGTCAGCTGTATTATAAGAACGTGGAAGTGTTTGGGAACGACAGCAACTCAGCCACGAAGTGGTAGGCCACGTAAACTGACGGAGCAGGGTCAGCGGATGCTGAGGCGCATAGTGCGAAGAGGTCACCAACTTTCTGCAGAGTCAATCGCTACAGACCTCCAAACTTCATGTGGCCTTCAGATTAGCTCAAGAACAGTGCGCAGAGAGCTTCATGGAATGGGTTTCCATGGCCGAGCAGCTGCATCCAAGCCATACATCACCAAGTGCAATGCAAAGCGTCGGATGCAGTGGTGTAAAGCACGCCGCCACTGGACTCTAGAGCAGTGGAGACGCATTCTCTGGAGTGACGAATCGCGCTTCTCCATCTGGCAATCTGATGGACGAGTCTGGGTTTGGCGGTTGCCAGGAGAACGGTACTTGTCTGACTGCATTGTGCCAAGTGTAAAGTCTGGTGGAGGGGGGATTATGGTGTGGGGTTGTTTTTCAGGAGCTGGGCTTGGCCCCTTAGTTCCAGTGAAAGGAACTCTGAATGCTTCAGCATACCAAGACATTTTGGACAATTCCATGCTCCCAACTTTGTGGGAACAGTTTGGAGCTGGCCCCTTCCTCTTCCAACATGACTGTGCACCAGTGCACAAAGCAAGGTCCATAAAGACATGGATGACAGAGTCTGGTGTGGATGAACTTGACTGGCCTGCACAGAGTCCTGACCTCAACCTGATAGAACACCTTTGGGATGAATTAGAGTGGAGACTGAGAGCCAGGCCTTCTCGTCCAACATCAGCGTGTGACCTCACAAATGCGCTTCTGGAAGAATGGTCAAAAATTCCCATAAACACACTCCTAAACCTTGTGGACAGCCTTCCCAGAAGAGTTGAAGCTGTTATAGCTGCAAAGGGTGGACCAATGTCATATTGAACCCTATGGATTAGGAATGGGATGTCACTTAAATTCATATGCGAGTCAAGGCAGGTGAGCGAATACTTTTGGCAATATAGTGTATATACTGAGGGCCAGTATATATACTGGAGCATTTATTAGATCGCGCAGATAATGGCTAGAAGAAGGAGAACAGAATTCCTCATATTTTTTCAAACTAGAAAGGTTCCATGCTAAAACAAACTCTATCGATTAGTTAAACATTAATGAAACTATAACAGCTGACCCAAGCGTATATCTGACTTTTATTGCTCATTTTATAAACAGCTATATACATCAGAATATTCTGAGACAGATACTTTAGTATTCCTGAATTCGTTACAGCAAACCTCCCTGTGATCTTCCCTTATCATTAACAAATGTTATCAGTTGCATAGATCTCCTTAAAGACAACAAATCTCCTGGGACAGACGGCCTAACCTCTGAATTCTATAAATTATTTCCCCAGCAGATGGCACCCTTCCTATTGAAATAGTTTCAATTAGTACCTTACCCTGGAGCATGACCCAAAGTCTGATTACACTGATCCCAAAGCCACATAAAGATATACTTTACATTGACAATTGTCATCCAATTTGTTTATTAAAAAATGATTATAAAATTTTGTCCCTGATATTTGCCAGAAAAATAAAAAAGGTTCTTGAATCTATAATAGATGAAGCCCAATCAGGATTTGTGCCAAACAGACATATCAAACTATATTAGATTGATCTTAGATTTACTTGATTACTCCCACTTAATACGAGATGATAGCTTTCTGTTTTTCTTAGACTTTTTTAAGGCCTTTGATACTGTTGAGCATAATTTTCTGTATCATGCCATGAGGAAATTTCGATTTGGGTAATTCTTTTGCAATGCATTCAAAACTTTATATAATAATGCTAACTGTTCCATTAAACTAAAATTAGGGTCTTCTGCCAGATTTGATGTGAAGCGTGGCATCCGTCAAGGATGCCCTATATCTCCTTAACTTTTCCTTCTTGCTGCCCAGCTCTTATGTGAGCATATCAAATGCTCTAACTTGCAGGGTAGTCAGTTGGCAGATGACAGCCCTTTTTATTTTAAAGAACAGCTGTCAGATTCCTGTAGCTATCAAAGTATTGGAGGTATTCACCAACGCATCTGATCTCTTATTAAATCAGAAGAAATGTGAACTGTTAGCTATAAAAAACTGTGATGTTAAATCCATTTTCAGCAAAGACGAAGACAAAGATGAAAAGCAGAGATGTTTCAATAATTTTAACCCAGTAATTGAAAAAACAAAGAAAAAATTTAATCAGTGGCTACTAAGAGACCTCTCTTTAAAAGGCAGAGTTCTACTTTCAAAAGCTGAGTGCATTTCTAGATTAACCTACAAAATCCCAAAATATGTAAAATGATAGACAAGATACTGTTTGACTTTGTGTGAAAAAAAACGAACTGATTATCTGAAGAAATATGTTATGCTGAATGAGTACAGTAAGGGTGGCCTCAACATTTTGGACTTTACAACCTTGAATTACACATTTAAGATCAATTGGATCAGACATTTTTGTGTCCAACTTCCTTATGGAATTTCAATCCTGATTACAGTTTTTCTCAGGTAGGTGGTTTAAATTTCTTATTGTTACGTAATTATAATAGTGATAAAATCCCTGTTAAACTTTCATGCTTTCATAAACAAATACTGCTGGCTTGGTCTCTAGTTTATAACTTTACTCCTCACAGATTTTTTATATGGAACAACATATTTATTATACAAAAATAAAACTCTTTACTTTCAACAGTGGTTTGATGCTAATATTTGTTTGGTTAATCAACTTTTCAATCAAGTCAGCTTTACAATTGTAGTGAATTCATCCAACTCATCCTTGTCTTTATGGACCTTGCTTTGTGAACTGGTGTGCAGTCATATTGAAACAGGAAGTGGCCATCCCCAAACTGTTCCCACAAAGTTAGGAGCATGAAATTGTCCAAAAAGCATTAAGAGTTCCTTTCACTGGAACTAAGGGGCCAAGCCCAACCCTTGAAAAACAACACCTGAATTCAATGATTTGGAGGGGTGTCCGAAAACATTTGACACACCCTGCTTACTGAATATGTACAAAGTGTCAGAAAATTCGACAGAAACCAGTTTGACCATAATAACCATAGGTTAGTATAGTGACAGTTTTAACTAGAGACAACATAAATTATTCCGTAGTTTAGATTCCTCGTTATCCACAAAAAACTTTTATGCTCCCAGAAGCAGTCTGCTATTATCTCAGTATCCAGTCCAATGCTATATATTGTACATACACAGTTATAATTTTAGTATAATTATAGGTTAAACTAGAACTTCTTTAATGGATATGCAAATGTAAATGGAATTTACAAATATAAACTATAAAAGTTCTAAGTAATTTACAAACATTATTAGTAGAAAAAAGGATTTGGGTTTAAATTGTACAATCCAACTTAGTCAAATCATCATTCATAATAGTACACTGTAGTTAATGACTGAGGTGAGGTAACTACCAGGCTAAGGCTTATTGCTGTATTAATGAGTAGTACATAAATTTGTATTCAGTTAAATGAGGACATGCTGTTTTCCAGATCTAATTTACTTGTCACAGATTTGATCAATAATGTTAGCTTGTTAAATGCTACAAGAATGCTTCTAATTTGACATTCTGCCACAAATGAAATCATGATATAGTCATCACTGTTAGCTTTTGTACATGATTTGTTCATTTAGGGGCAAGTTATTTATTTTTTTTTTTATTTTGTTAGTCATTTTTTTACTATGGAAATCCAGAGTTTCAAGGTATAAAAATGTGGAGTTTGTTGTTGTCAATAACCTCCATATTTCTTGGTTACATCAACCAAACAGTAACCAGTTTTGATACCCTTAAAATGTTTAAGTAGGCCTTGGGTACAGAAAAACTCAAAAGAACCAAGTAACGTTTCCAACAGGCTGACATGAGTCTCATGAATAGTGCAGGTGTTTTTGAAAAGCTATCATTTTGAATTGTCAGGATAAATGAAAACAATACTTCAATTTTATGTAAACATGTACTTACATATACAAAAAAAAGTGTTAATCAGTTTAATGCTTGTTTCAGTGCCTAAAAACAATCACACATGCCTATTAGTGGTTAAGGTGATGGATTATTGATGTTTGAGTTTGAGTCCCAGGTCCTTGAGCAAAGCCCTTAACCCTCAGTTGCTCAGCTGTATAAAATGTCGCTCTGGCTAAGAGTGTGTCAAATGCTTGAAAAATGCTAGCTATCCAAACAGGTACATCACAAAGTTCTAACAAGGATCATTCTTTTAAATAAATCAAAATACACTCAGAACATTCCATACAGCAAAAAGAATTGTACAGAATACATTCCTGGGCAATTCTGCTCTGCTTAGAGGAGTCTGTGACCTGTGAAGTGGGCATTAATCAAAGCAAAAACACTGCTCTCTTTTTTGGGGGTTTCCAAAAAGTGTCTTATTTGCCGATAGGAAAACATGTTTTGAGGTCACTCTAGAATCAACTGTAACATAGATTTCTCTTTGGTTTTAATATTTTTATCGAACTTTCAATATACAAAACATTTAACAAACCCCCAGCTGTTACCAACAAAACCCTAGAGTAGCGCGTATGCTGTCCATTCAATCCAATAAGAATTACAGATGTTATTAGAGGAAAAAAAATAAAATAAAAATAAAAATTAATTAATTAAAATAACAAAATAAAATAAATCAATTAAAAAAAAGGAGAAGTGGTTCAATCATAATTATCTAAAACAGTCAACATAATCAATGAAAGGGAGCCACATCTTGGAAGAAGTTTTTTCCAATCCTCTTAATGAATACCTAATCTTTTCAAGGTAGAGACATCATTTCTCTAACCCATTGAATGTGTGTGTGTGAATTTTAATAGGATTGCTCTACGTGCCAACAGAGAAGAAAAGGCAAGGATTTTGTGCATTGATGCTGACAGCCATTCCTCCATTAGAGCAACTCCAAATAATGCCACAAGTGGTTCTGTCTATCAATCACCAGTAACACTCTAATTTTGGACATGTCCAGAACATATGGATTAAAGTACCCTAAGACATCTATTGCACAAGGAGCTAGTACCAGGAAACATTTGGGCTAATTTAACTTTGGATACATGAGCTCTGTGCACTACTTTGAACTGAATGAGAGTGCCGAGCACACACAGACGATGAATGGACTTGTTTAAGAATACAGTTCTGAGTGTCATCCGAAAGTGGTCCACCAAGGTCTTCCTCCCAAGCTCTCTTAATGTTATCTAAGGAGGAAGATGCCTTATTACTCATTAAATTGCAAATAATGGAAATTGAGCCATTTTCTATTATATGAAAGGTAACTGTCCAAAGGACTTTCAGGAGGCATCATAGGAAAATCCGAAAAAATGACTTAACATAATCTCTTACTTGGAAATCAGATTTCATAAGACCAAAATGAGACTAACTGTTCAAAAGAAGCAAATAAATTATCAATAAATAAATCTTTATCCCCTTGTCAGACCAACTCCTAAATGACCCATCCTGCGTTGAAGGCAAGAAGAGGTGATTACAGGCAACAGAGCAAAGAAGAGAAGGATCCTTAAAACCAAATGATTTCCTAAACTAAGTCCATAACCTCAACGAGTGGTTAACCACTGGGCACTCCACAGAAGTATAAGAAGTTAGAAGTGCTGGAAGAGAAATTTGCTTATGGGCATGTATTTCCATGTCCACCCAGGGTGGTTTATTAGGTAGAAGGCGATAACGCCACCAATAAAGTGTATTTCGTATGTTAGCTGCCCAGTAATAAAACTTAAAATTAGGCAGAGACATACCACCATCTCGTCTAGACCTTTGAAGGTATGTTTTATGCAAACAAGGATGCTTGCCATTCCAAATAAAATAAGATTCCAAGGATTTAAAAAATGATTGAGGGATAAACAGGAGGTAAACACTGAAAAAGATAAAGAAATTTGGGGAGAACTACCATCTTAATGGAATTAATGCATCCGATAAGAGAAATCTTTAAAAGGGGACCATTTAGAAAGATCTTTCGTAATCCGTTCCAAAAGCATACCAAAATTATGTTTAAAAAGATGTTTATCATGGCGAGTAATACATACACCAAGATAAGTTTGTTTTTTACCGGCTTCAATAGTATATTGGAGTTCTGTAATTGCATACCTACCTTATTGATCAGAAAAAAATTCACTCTTATCCAGATTAAGCCTGTAGCCAGAAAACCGACCAAAATTCTCAAGCATGGTTAAAGCTACAGGTAAAGACGTCTGTGGATTAGAGATAAAAAGTAGCAAATCGTCTGCATATTAGAGATAAAAAGTAGCAAATCGTCTGCGTATTAAGTTACTTTATGCACGGCCTCACCACGTGTAATTCCAGTAATCTGCCAACATTCGTGCAGAGCAATTGCTAAAGGTTCAATAGCTAGGACAAATAATAATGGGCTTAACGGACAGCCCTGGCAGGTTCCGTGATGCAAATTAAACGGTTGAGAATACAGACCATTGGTCAGAAACACAGCAGAAGGAGTGCTATAAAGCAACTTAATCCAAGAGAGAAAGGCTGGACCAAATCACAATTTTTGATACTCCCACTCCACTCTGTCAAATGCCTCCTAAGCATCCAAAGAGACAACACATTATGGAATGGACTGATGCTGAGAATATACCACATTAAGCAAACGGCAGATATTAAAAAAAGATGATGATTCTTTATAAAACCTGTTTGATCAGGAGAAATGATGGCAGGGAGAACATCTTCGAGTCTTGAGGCAAGCACCTTCGCCAAAATTTTAACATCACAATTAAGCAAACAAACTGGCCTGTATGAAGAGCAATCCAACGGGTCTTTATCCTTTTTTAAGCAATAAAGATGTAACGTCTGGGACCCCCACCCTATGCGGGGCTCGACCCCAGACGCCCGTGGTGTGTGTGCGCACGCCGGCACACGGTGTAATGAGACCCATGCGCAGGATTCAGCGAAGCACTGCTTTTATTACATTTAAGACGCGACATAGGGAAACAAACGTAACACAATACATGGCGTGGTTAACTAAACTAAACAAAACAAAAAAACAAAACCTAGACCTTAGCTTGGACATGGAACCTAGGAAACAAAACCCCAACAGAAACCACGGTACAGATAACAATCATGGACAAGGACACAAACACAAGGATCCCTATTTATAGGGGTAGACATTAGGGCTAATGGGATACAGGTGACACAATCAGGATAGGAACAATAGGAAGGGCATAACAAAAGACACACAAAGAAGCACGCTTCCAAGGTTCACCTGCCAGCGCCCTCTCTGGGCCTGGCAGGGAACTGTCCAGCTGTTCCTGACAAAAGAGATACATGCTTGATTTAAAGTTGGGGGAAGAGTTCCTTTCTCAAAAGCCTCTGAAAAAACAGTCATCAAAAAAGGGGTGAGCTGTATCAAGAATTTTTTATAAAACTCTAACGCAAAATCGTCGAGTCCCGGGGATTTCCCAGATTGTAGAAGCAATAGCAGCTTTCACTTCCTCCAGAGAAATTGAAACTTCTAAAAGGATAAGAACATCAGATGATAAGATGGGGACATTCAATCGACCAAGAAAATCTTCAACATTCCTCCGCAAAGAAGAGTCAGAAGCATACAAAGTAGAATAAAAGTCTATAAACTTATCATTAATAGTACTTTGATCAGTTGTGATTGCCCCATTATCTAAACGAAGACCACTTATGATTTGTTTTGCCTGGAACCGACGCAACTGATTAGCCAATACTTTCCCAGATTTCTCCCCACTTCCATAAAAAAAAACACTCCTGGTTCTCCTTAAAAGACCCTCTATCTCATTGGTCGAAAGCAAATCAAGCTCTGACTTCAATTTAAGACGTCTCTTTTACAGGTCCAGAACGAGAGATCTAGCATATTGTTCATCCAACCTAGAAATCTCATTAGTAAGAGATGTTTGCTTTTCTTTGGAATGCTTTCTTTTAGTAGTGGCATATGAAGTAGTTTGGCCTCTCAAATATGGCTTAAGAGCCTCCCACACTACTGAGTTTGAAAATCTGGTCAGCAGCAAAGGAAATAAAAGTCTCATCCACCAAGAGTGAACTATTGAAATACAAATTTCTCCTGAGGGAAGGCAAGTTTGAAAAATTCAAGTCAAGGAAAAGAGGGGCATGATCCGATATGATAATACTTTGATATGTGCAGGATTGAACTCTAGGAATTAGAGCTTAATCCAAGATGAAATAATCAATCTGAGAGTAAGAATGATGAACACTTGGAAAAAAGAGAAAATTCTTTTTTAGGGGTTCAAAAACCGCCATACATCTGATAGGCCATATTCAGAACAGAAACTATTTAGGTAAATAAAGGATTTGCCAGGGGCCATTGCTTAAACGATGAGTGGTCCAACACTGGGTGAAGACAGCAATTAAAGTCTCCCCCAAGTACAAGACAGTGCGAATTTAAATCAGGAAAAAGAGAGAGAGCGTGTTTACAGAAACTGACATAATCTAAATTAGGGGCATACAAATTAGCTAAAGTTATATTCTCATTGCATAAAGTGCCCGAAACAATTATATAGCGACCATTCTTATCTGACGTAATATTATTTGGTGCAAAGGGTACATTATCATCAATCAAGATAGCTACACCTCTTGCCTTTGCTTGAAATGAGGAATGAAAGATCTGCCCGTCCCACCTACGGTTGAGGCGAGATTGGTCTACTCTACGTAAATGAGTTTCTTGCAAAAAGACAACCTCTGCTTTCAGCTGTCGGAGATGAGCAAGTACTCTGTTTCTCTTCACCGGATGATTTAAGCCCCTAACATTCCAGCTCAAAAATCTCAAATCTCTACTCACTGAGATATACATCAGAGACTACTTATTGAAGATCGGAAATACAAAAAATTACAAAAAAGAAACTAAAAAACTCCCACCAAAATCAACACTCCACTCAGAAATTACCACAGCAACCAAACCCCAAAAACAACAAAATGTATTACCCACTTCCTTATTTCTCCTTACCTTATATACTCTCAGTCCCCTAAAATGAAATATCCTCGGTATGAAATATGAAACTCTTAATAGTAGGTTTAACATGTGAGCAGATGTAAGCATTCACTGTAAGCATTTGAGCTATAAAATAATCATAAAGGAAACTATGATAGAT
This sequence comes from Hemibagrus wyckioides, assembly GCF_019097595.1. Classification (NCBI taxonomy): domain Eukaryota; kingdom Metazoa; phylum Chordata; class Actinopteri; order Siluriformes; family Bagridae; genus Hemibagrus; species Hemibagrus wyckioides. The sequence continues at coordinate 22,301,504 of NC_080714.1, read as the reverse complement.
GAGAGTGCAAAAAGAACAAGAACCTTGGGATTAACAAAGATTGTAATCAAAAACAGTAATTATACCACTGAAGAAAGAGCAAAAATACATATAAACAACGAAGAACATATAACATATCTTGCTCAATGGGAGAGATCAGATCGAATTCAACAACACCAAGTCAATAAGAGCGTAAAAATGTCCGCTTGACTCAAGCCTTGAGTTTAGCATACTTCTCAGTTAGCTCGGCACATACAGCTTCCAACGACTGAATTCGCAGTGAGGTTATTCGTGGACCATGGTCCGATACTGTACGTTGGACGAGACCAAGTTTTGTCTCTAAAGATGTTAAAGCAGTTTTAAATTCAGTGGAGATAGCGGCTCTGTCCTCTTCCAATAAACACTTCAAGGCCAGTACAGTACCACTGCAGTGTGTTCTCTCCAGTAAAACATTCCCTGCTGAACACTACTTCAGAGTCCCCTGGTCTGCTTCGGTGAATTCACAACATGCCCTTTCATAGAGCTGGTAGTTCAGTAAGAAACAGAAAATCCTTGTGGAGTAACTCATGTATTCTTATAAATCTTGTGTTCCTTGTTACAGTCTGGATGGAGAGCTGGTGAGTCTGTTTTCTGAATTTCACTCCTTGAGGAAAGTAATAATAACATTTATTATCTACAGTATAAATAATTTTCATTTCATGATGAAATAATAGAAGCATCTCTTACGGTTGACTGGTTGATGGGACACACTGTGAAGTGTGAGGATTTGTTTCCGCTACAGGACTCTGTAAGAACAAAAAGAAACAAGAAACAGCAATAAGAGATCTACAAAGACAGCTGATTCATCTGACTGATACATTTAACCAGAACAAAGCTGATAATGACTTGAAGTGGAGTGTAAAGATGGAGCTACATCAGCACAGGCAAGTTATAATAAACAAAGATAATCTCTGTCTGGTTTCCATAATTTCACTCTATAGGATAAAATTCACCAGTTTTAACTTTTATTATTCAGCTGAAACAAACTGTGATAGAATAAAGACATCACCAGAAACTGCACAGCGGTGACCATCCAAAATAACACTTAGCTTGAGACTGCTGTGTTAGCCGTCATGTATTTATATGAAGAAATTAAAAGGAAATATAAAAGGAAAGGAAATTCAAGTAAAGTCAATTCAGAATAGTTTCTGAAAATTTTATCTAGGATATGAATCAGATGCATGAAAGCAAAGCTGTATGGAACCAGTGATTTATTTCTGTTTGTAGTCAATAAAAAATAATGAAAAACAAGAAAAAAAAGTGTCTAAAGAACACAGCCAGGATCAAGCTGTAGTTTTGATCAAAAAGAACTGCAAATAAGCCTTGTACAGTACTGCTTCAGTATTTCAAGATTCGAAACCTTTAAACATTTTTGTGAACTTACCTTTAATGTTCTGCAACCTGCAAAAATGAAGAGTGTATTAGTGCAAAGAATTAATGTAAAACAAACACTAACAATAGTTATGAATATTGTAGTATAGTGATATGTTAGATATTTGAGCAGATACCATGATTTCCACTTAACATACTGAATTGATGTGTTGTTTGAAATAGAAAAAAACCCCCAGCACAACTCACATCTGATTCCTAGTCTGTGACTGAAATATAAAACTATAAGTGACAGTAAAAGAACTGCGTCTATGAGAAAAGCTGCTATGAGACCATATCTGTTCCTTCCTGGTTTGCATTGAACATCTTTAATGGAAGTGCCTTCTTGGTCCTCAATCTCATTTTTGACTGAACAGCTTGAAGAAAAGAAACGTGAAAACATTTGCACAAAGAAAAACACTCTGAAATATAAGGAATACAGCATCTAAACGAAAAATATTACAGCTTCTATAAAAAAGAAATGACTTACTCAGTCCATTTAGAACAGTTCACACCTTCAGGAGAGTAAAATCCTGAGAGACAGGGCTCACAAACTGTATCTGAGGACTTTGTGCCTGTAAATAAATACTGAAATATCAAAACCACTTCCTTCCCAAATACATTACAAATTCACTACAGTGAAGAACATGACATTTTTACAAACAGACCATTCACTTGCGTTCCATAAACATGCCATTTTTATCTGTCTTGTTCAAAAGCTTAGACTTAGTGGCACCTTTTTCAGTGTGACAGTGATCAAAAGACTGATGCTTTAGTACCCACCTGGAGTTTTTATCTGTTCCCCTGGTTTGCATTTACTATGTTTTATTGCAAGAGAACAATCTCTTCTTTCATCTGAATAATGCATACAATAATATCCATCCAACACCCCACATACTGTATCCTTTATTGTTGTACAGTTTTGTGAAATATAAAGTCCTAGAAGGAAAACATGAGATTAGAAAGTCCTCAGATTTAAATGACTGAAACAAGAATTAAACATTTAAGACACATATTTACCATTTTCACAGATTTTACACTGAAAACAGGCATGTAGCCCATTTGGTTCATTCATAAATGTTCCTTTAGAGCAAGGTTTGCATGTTGTACTGTAATCACCATGACAGTCTTTCAGAACCACTGACCCTGCAGAACAGAGATAATATGAACTGATGAGAAACTGATGAGGGGACAGATACGTGAAAGAATTCACCAGGAAAAGTCTTCATAAAATCATCTTGAAATGAAAAAGAAGTTAAAGACGCGGCACAAACAAGTTTCTACATTCCAGGAAAAAACTGATTATTAAACAAAATGAAATTTTAAGTAAAGATGTTCAAATGTAAAAAATCTCCGATTGGATTTTTTTAATTTTTTTTATTACTGTTATGACACAGTTACACAGCTTTGCATGTACAGTCATGGCCAAAAATATTGCAATATATGTCAGAAAATGCAACACTTCTGTCAGAAAATTGTTGCAATTGCAAATGATTTGGTACTCATGTGTTTAGTGTTTTTGTTTGCACTGGAACAACACAAAAAAACAGAGAAGAAAAGTCAAACTTGATAAAATTTCACACAAACCTCAAAAATGGACTGGACAAAATTATTGGCACTTTGTCAAAATGGTAAGAAATAACTGCTCTTTAAGCATGTGATGCTCCTGTAATTTGTATTTAGACAAACCTGTTGCAAGTAACAGTTGTGGGCAATATATATAGTAATCACACTTGCAACCAGTTAAAATGGAGAAAAGTTGACTCAACCTTTGTGTTTTGTGTCACACCGAGCATGGAGAAAAGAATAAAGTGTAAAGAGTTGTCTGTGGATTTGAGAGAAAAAAATGTCGAAAAACAGACAATCTCAAGGCTACAAGTCCATCTCCAGAGAGCCTAATGTTACTGTGTCCACTGTGTGCAATATCATCAAGAGGTTTACAGCCCATGGCACTGTAGCTAACCTCCCTGGACATGGACGGAAGAGCAAAATTAATGAAAAATTACAACGAAGGACTGTTCGAATGGTGTATAAAGAACCCTGATTAACTTCCAAACAAATCCAAGCTCATCTGCAGACACAGGGTACAACAGTGTCAGCTCACACTATCCGTCGCCATCTGAATGAAAAGGGACGCTATGGTAGGAGACCCAGGAGGACACCACTGCTGACACAAAGGCACAAAAAAAGCAAGAATGGAGTTTGGCAAAACTTATGTGACAAAACCCACAATCCTTCTGGGAGAACGTACTGTGGACAGAAGTAGAGCTTTTTGGTAAAGGACATCATGGCACTGTTTACAAAAAAAGAAATGAGGTCTTCAAAGAAAAGAACACAGTCCTTTCAGTCAAACATGGTGGAGGTTCAAAGATATTCTGGGGTTGCTTCGCTGCTTCTGGCACTGGATGAATTGACTGTGTGAACGGTATCACGAAATCTGATGATTATCAAAGAATTTTGGGGCACAACATAGTGGCCAGTGTCAGAAAGCTGCGTCTCCACCAGAGGTCATGGGTCATCCAGCAGAACATTGAGCTGAAACTCACTTCAAAAAGCACTCAGAAATGGTTACAAACAAAGCACTGGATAGTTCTGAAATGGCCAACAATGAGTCCAGATCTGAATCCTATAGAACAATAGAACACCTGTGGAGAGATCTCAGAACAGCAGTTGGGAGAAGGGAGCAGTTTGGAGCAGTTTGCAAAAGAAGAGTGGTCCAAAATTCCATTAGAGAGGTGTAAGCAACTGATTTTTTTGTTTTTTTCCCAAAGGGGGTGCTTCCAAATATTAAGTTAAGGGTGCCAATAATTTTGTCAAGTGCATTTTTTGGGTTCTGTGTGGAATTGTATTAGATTTGACTTTTCTTCTCTGTTTTTTTGTGTTGTTTCAATGCAAACAGAAACAATAAACACGTGAGTACCAAAACATATGCAACTGCAACAATTTTCTGAGAGAAGGGTTGCATTTTCTGACAGAACTGCAAGGGTGCCGATATTTTTGACCATGACTGTATGGTATCTCTGGGATCTCTTGGCTTCCACTGTCCAAAAGCACAATGTTAGTTGGACTTGTCTCTCTAAATTGCCCTTACATATGAATGAGATGCCTAGCGACGGACTGGCATCCCATCCAGGGTGTACCTATGCCATACACCTAGTGTTCCCAGGATTGGCTCTGGATCCACCATAACCCTGACCAGGATAAAGCACTTACTGAAGATGAATGAATTTTAAACCTGTTAATAACTTTATAGCCCTTATTTAGCTGTACTTTACTTTACTTAAAAGCATTATTCTATTACTTGAGTCATACCTATAGCACACATAGGACAGCATTCTTCAGCTGCTGATAGATATTCACTTTGTCCGCATTTACTTCCAAACGTGAGGGCAGCACAGATACCTGATTGGAGACAATGTTTTGTTAATGTATTTATATACTTTATAAGCTAGTTAAAGTTAAAGAGTATACACAATTTTTTTTTTAAAAATGTAACAAATACCATCTGAAACTCTTATGTAATGTAATGTAATGTGGTTACACCACTGTATCTTCCAGAAATATCTGATAGCTGATGTGAAACATAAGTTGTGACATCAGTGTGAGCCAGCGCACAATTTTTGTTTAACTGACACACCACTGTAGATGTATATAGCAAATACATGAACATCCAACCTCTGTGTTCGGTGTCTGGCTGCATTTACATTTGCCAATAAAATGTGATCACAGTAATTCGATCAAGCAGATCAGATCATGAGCCTATCAGGACATGGCACGTTTACACTTGTCAACATTTGTATCATATCTGAATATCTGATCGGATCACTCTTTTCTGCATAATATCTAAATAGGTCTGCAGAGGAAAAAACAGTACTGTAAAAAGGGGAGGGTGAGGCAGTTTCACTAGGCTAGCTAACATTTTAGGTTGTAATGAAATGCAAACTGCATGATAAAGAGAAAGACAGATTGGGGTGTGGATTATGTAAATAGCACTTGGGATCTTACTGTCCATAACTAAACTTTATATTAATAATAGGTGCCATTTTGTGACAGTCAACATTAAAAACCTTCAAAGAGAAACTATACTCATATTTGTACTGCAAACTTTTGAACTCTCGTGTTTATCTTTGGCGGTAAACTGAACGTTAGTACAATTTATTAGTTCGAATAATTATAAAGTAGTAAATTTACAACGAGTGTTGCAAAGTGTTGCTTACCCAATATGTGCAAACGTGTCAGAAATGCGGATTTCATTATTTTGTCGAACCATAGCATTGGAGCAGTGCAGTGAACTCTGTGGTCACAGGACTTTAAATCTTCCTGCAGTCCTCCATTTTCTTCTTTAGTTGTGTTATTTCTCAAAAGAGAGATGGCTTTCTCTGTCTGGGTCACGATCAAGGGAATATTATATCTGTAACCAGTTTAACCATAGGTCTGTATAGTTAAAATTAAAAATTTTACATAACGAACTGATATGTTGCTTGAAATAGAAAAAATGAATACCACTCACTTCTGTTTGCTTGTCTGTGGTTCAAATATAAAACTATAAGTTTTATACATTACAAATTCACTACAATAAAACACAACATTACAAACAGACTATTCATCTGTGTTTAACCCTTTTTACCGGTATACTGGACTTAGTGGACTGGACTAAGTGACTTATAGGGCAATTTTAATTTCTAAAAAGAAGCATTATTTATAAAAACTACAAAGATCATAAATTAACATTCATAGAAGGCATTAACAATCACTGTATGGCATGCAAAGAATTTCAATGTTAAATATGGGCACAAACAAAACAGGAGCAAATTCCATTTTTTGGCCTCTAGTAAGGAAGCAGTGGTTCAAAGTCCTGTGGCTAAAATCTCACTGTGCTGCACATCTTTAACCTTATGTCTTATTAAAAATTAATGTTTTTATTATTTAAGGAAAAAGGCATCTGACTTCCTTTTGTAATGTATCATTTATTGTTTTTGATTCATCTGATGTTTTAACACATTTTTGTCCAAACTTCAACATTATTAGATTTTCAGGGAACTGTATTAAATACAAAATGTAAGCGCTATTGGAAGTAGCTACCATTTACTAATTCAATCTACCACAGACTGTATTCTTTATTGTTGTACGGTCTTGTGAAATATAAATTCCTAGAAGGAGAACATGAGATTACAAAAATAGTTAATTAAATTTACTGAAAAAAGAATTAAATACAAACAGGAAGAATGATATTTACCATTTTCACAGGTTTTACACTGAAAACAGCTGAAGCTCCCATTAGTTTTATTCATAAATGTTCCTTTTGAACAAGAGGTACATATTGTACTGGAATCACTACTGCAGTCTTCCCAAACCACAAACCCTGCAGAACAGAGACAATATGAACTGATGAGAAACTGATTAAAAGACAGTTATGTGACAGAATTCACCACAAGTGTCATCATAAAAATATCTACATAAGACTGTCTTTAAAGAGCTGTGAGCATGAGAGGAAAATTCAGATGAAATTGAATATTTAACCAAATTATTTTTTCATTAAAGACATTTAAATAGAAAAAATGCTGATTAATTGGATAACCTTCAACTAATTAATAAACTACTATTTTTAAACTGTCTGTTACACTCAAAACAGTTGTGAAAACCATTTGGTTCATTCATAAATGTTCCTTTAGAGCAAGGTTTGCATGTTGTACTGTAAACACCATGACAGTCTTTCTGAACCACTGACCCTGCAGAACAGAGTAATATGAACTGATGAGAAACTGATGAGAGGACAGATATGTGAAAGAATTCACCTCAAAAACTCTTCATAAATTCATCTGCTTAAGATTTTTAAAAAGCTGCAATGAGAACAAATATCAACAAAACAGCCAGCTAAGCCAGATAAATCACTGAAGAAAGAGAAAGATTACATTTCAGATGAAACTGAATATTAAACAAAATGATATTTTAAGTAAAGACATTCTATATCAACATTTTTTTTTAACTGTCTGTGATGGCACAGCCACTACACAGCTCTGCATGTCTGGGTTGTCAGGGTTCCTCCCACTGACCAAAACCATGTTGGTAGTTTGATTAGCTGTATGATATGTCCTGTGACAGACTGGCATCCAAGGTGTATCCCTGCGATACACCCAGTGTTCACGGGATTGGCTCTGTAGCCATCACAACCCTGGCCAGGATAAAGCACTTACTGAAGATGGATGAATGAATTTAAGACATGTTAACAACTTTATATCTGTTATTTAGCTGCACTTTCTATTACTTAATGACCTGATTGCATTACAAAAGTATCACCATGTCCTACCTATAGCACACATAGGACAGCATTCTTCAGCTGCTGATAGATATTCACTTCGCCCGCATTTACTTCCATATGTGAGGGCAGCACAGATACCTGTTTGGAGACAATGTTTTTTGAACATGTGTAAACAGTTTATAGGCTAGTAAAAGTTAGAACACTGTTTTACAAACATTATATATCGGTAGTAATATTAGATCATCAGTCAATTAGAACATGGCACGTTTACACTTGTCAACATCAAGTGACGTGTGTATCTGGATATCTGATCGGATCTCTCTTTCCTGAGCAATATTTAAATAAATCAAATCATCTACTCCTTTAGGACCGTCCTATGCATCCTCCTACGCACGGTGATAATAGCCTGAACACAAGTAGCACAGTAAATTTAGTTTTAGGTTCGATATTCGCCAGACATACGATTTCGATTGCCACTGTTCTCAAGTCGACAGTTTTACAAAGATACCTTTACCACGATTAGTTTTAACTATATGCAACAACTTTATATCGACGTGAAAATAATTTTTCAAAACTGCCTAATCGTATTGTAGCAGCAAATTTAAAGCGGAGAAAGCTTTGACGGATTGTTGCAGCGTTTCATGCATAATGGGTCGTCTGAAAATTCCACCGACTGGGTTCAAAATGACCAATATATTTTAAATAAAGTGACTTTTAAAGTGACTTTTTAAAATAACACATTGTCAAACTGTAAAGCTTGTATTACTCATAGTGATTTACTACAGGTGACATTTTTCCAATACCTTATATCATATATGTACAGTACACAATTATGTTCATAAACTACTGTAAATACCCAAACGGCTGTTCATAAAGGTTGTAGTAGATTCCTAGTGTCTAGACTGACTTACAACAGGTGAGAATTTGCTGATCTCTCCCTTACTGTATTTACAGTAATTTAATAATATTTGTATGCTGTACATACAGTAAGGGTGATATTGGCAAAATTTCAGCTGTAGTAAGTCAGTCTGGACACTAGGAATGTACTACAACCTTTGGAACATAAAAAAAAAATCCTTTTGGTGAATTACAGTAATTGTTTTACACGAATAATTATGTACTGTATGTACAGTAAGGGTGATATTGGCAAAATTTTACCTGTAGTAAATTAGTTTTGTCCCTATGAATGTACTACAACCTTTGGAACATAATAAAAATCCATTTTGGTGAATTACAGTATTTTTTTTTCTTAGAATAATTGTGTACTGTACATACAGTAAGGGTGATATTGTCAAAGGTTCAGCTGTAGTAAGTCAGTCTAGCCATTAGGAATTGTACTACAACCTTTGGAACATGAAACAACCCTTTTGGCGAATTACAGTATTTTTTAAAGAAAGTATTTGTATACTGTACATACAGTAAAGGTGATATTTTCAACCTTTGGAACATAAAAAAAATCATTTTGGTGAAATGAATGGTCATTTTTTTTCTAAGAATAATTATGGACTGTATATACAGTAAGGGAGATATTGGCAAAATGTCAGTCTTGTCACTACAAATGTACTACAATCTTTGGAACATGACTAACCACATGAATTTCTGTATTTGTTTTTTCTCTAAAAATAGTTGTGTTCTGTACATTAGGGGAGGTATTGTCTAAGGCGACATATTTGCTAAATATTTTCAGTCAGTTTGTCCACAAGTCATTTACTATGGCTTTGTAAACATAATTTGTATTAATTACTGGACTTCGTTTTGTACTGAGATGTAAATTTGTAGACGGTCCCTAAAGCAGCCTAGCCGAATTTCCGGCGATTATAGAACCTAAAACTAACTTTACCGCGCTAACACAAGTTCCTACATTTCTACATGTGTTTCGGCACTACAGACATATTAACATTTTATGCTGTAATGAAATGCAAACTGCGCCAAAAGGAGAAAGACAGATTGAGGTGTGGATTATGTAGATAACACTTGGGATCTTACTGTCCGTGACTAAACTTTACAGGCGCCATTTTGTGCCATTTTTTGAGACTGAAAAACTTAAAACTTGAAACTGAAACTATACTCATATATGTACTGCAAACATCTCTCGTTATAACTAAACAGGTCTGGCGTTTATCTTTGGCGTTAAACAGAACATTAGTATAATTTATTCGCTCGTATAAAAACAACTTACATTTTTTTTTAAAGTTTTTTTTGTCTTACCGACAAAACCAGTTGCTTTCGGGAAGCAGACAAAGCGGTCAGGAGAATGTTTCCGCCTTCACCCAAGCACCGCCCACAAAAAAAACCTCATATCGTTTACTAACAGAACAGGGTCTATAAGCAACTGCAGCTTCAAAAACAAACCCAGTATTATTTGATTATCGATTATCATCAATATTATTTATTAGCAATTATTTACTATCAATAAATGAGCCTGCAACATAGTAAACTGAAACCACTTTTTTATTTGAACAGCAGAAACAAAACAGAACAGAACAAAAATCAGCAAACTGCAACAAGGTAGGAGCGCACCCACTCTTCACTCATCTCCGACCACCTGTGAGCAGAATAGGATTGAAGAAATGCAAAAGGAGAAATAGACAAGAGCATTAAGAGGGGAGCTGTAACATAGCCACATATTTATAGCCTAATAAAATATATATAAAATAAAATATAAAATATAAAAATACTGTTGTTATTATTAGTATAGACCTAGTATTAGTATGTTTTATTTTTATTATAGCCTGTGATAACTAATACATTACAAAAACATTTTCAAAATTAAAAATTTACCTTACAAAAGAAGGTCATCCAGCTCCTCCGTTGCACTGTCTATCATCCCCCCTGTCTCCTCTCCATCTCTCTACATCCCAGAATTGAAGCGGTGCAACATCTCTTGGCTCGGGACAAAGTCCTTGCAAATGCACCATATGCTACTGAGTCTTCTGGCCCATTCTGTTCTGCAGTTTACATTGTTCATTTAGGAAAAAAAAAACCTTTGACATCAGCATTGCAAACAGGGCCAGATCTTTAAAACACTGCTCCCCACTTGCTGTCCTTGTAGTTCAAAACTTTGGTCCAGAACTGTTCCGCTTGACAGTCATTCTTTGTTTTCCACTCCTGGAAGTTGATTGCCTGATACTGTGCATCCAGGGCCCTGAGATCACCAATGACCATCACCATTTTCAGCATGGATACTGTGGCTAACTGTGGTTTGTTTTGTAATAGAATCACTGATGGGCTGAATGATGTCATGAATTTCCAGGTATTGATATTTACTGGGAGCCTATTCTGCATAGGCTTTGTTGTTTCCAGAAGGAAATCCCGGCATCTGTTCTTCATATTTGTTTCGATGGTGCTGTTAAGCTTTGCTTCACCAAGAGCAATAGAAAACTACACACTGAAATTATCCGCACACTTGGGCAGATGATTGGCAATTCAAATTGGCACCAAGGAGTTTGGAATCAGAAGGAGGAATGGAGCTGGGTGTGATTACTCTTGAGATAAGTGTACAAAAAAAATGACATTAAAGAGATTTTGAGGCAGTGTTTTAACGGCTTTGCTGGCACAAAGTTGCAATGAATGACACACTCACTTAAGCAGTCGCAGTTTCTCATTCTTTTTGAGAAGGTGAGTATAAACTGAGTTTTTCCGTCCAACCATGACACTACAGCCAACAGTTCCAATGCCAACACACTTCTTGAAATCAAGACCAATATTGTCAAGAAATCTTTCAGTGTTGTCGCGATTGCTTTTGCTGTCTCTCCCTGCATATCCACTAAGCCCAAAAATGTTGAAACAATTTTGTTCAATGAGACACTGAAATAAAGCACTACTACATACAGCTGCTTTATCGTAGCAATGTGAAGTAAAGTCTCTCTGAGATCTTTTAACAAGTTTTTGAACATGCACAGAGTTTTGACATTGTTGATAAGTGCTGTACATTTTGTACGATGGATGCTCAAGTCCTTTTCAAAGGCCGCATTTACCAATTCACTCAAGTGATCAACTAAACTGAATGCTGTGTGACAATAACATGCTAGCTGAAGCTCAGCCTTTTGATTTACAGTCGAAGATTTTGACACTGTAAAACTGATGTCCATTAGACGTGTTGACGAAAATGGCTTGGAATTTCTCTTGTGGTTGTCTGTGCTTGCATGTTGTAGGAGATCTTCATGGTGAGCGCGAGTCTCCGTTTTATAGTACCTGCACATTGCTTTACATTCATCATCAACCACTTGACCGTCTTTAAGTTGTGTATCCTCTTCCTAGTCTTTGTTGCACTTTTTTCCATACTTGGACCACTTTGTTGGCGGCATGCTTGTGGAAATTGACATGTTTATTACATTATTAAGCGTCACACGCCTTCATGTTGAACTTGATTTTACTCCAATGAGGAGGAATGTTTGACGAATTAGGTTAGAGCATTTATGTTATTGCACTGATTGGCTAATAGCTGAGAACAGACAGTGTCGATCAAAGAACTTGTCAGGGTTGTGGACTTTATTTCTGGCCACAAGAGGCTCTCACTGCCTTTTTGTTGATTTTCAGTCTCTGTAATCATGTCTACATGGGAACATTTTGAGCTGACTTTCTGTATTTGATTTGCATTATCATCTGAGTAAAGATAAGTAAACATTTTTCCAGAACTGTGACCTGGTTATTTGCATTGGGGTTCACCCCCTTTGATTTCTTTGAAGTCTTCACACTAGTCCTGTCCTCACATTCTTGGCAAACACTGAGACAGACATGAACCCAGCAGATTCGTCCCATGCCCAGGACCTCCGTGGGGCAGTTGCTTGTCAGGAGGCTGTCTTAGTCCAGCATTAAGTCTTGACGGCCAAACACGATGGCCTGCTCTGGCATTTGCACAATGCTCCAAGAGATTTTTCAGCAACTGCCGACTGGTCCTGCCACAACTCCAGCACCAGGACCTCAGCCAGTGATTCTAAAACCAACTCCTTTTGCCGAACCCCGACTTCCTCCACCTCTGAGCTTTTCATGAGACCCTAGTGCTTGCGATGGTTTCCTGACACCATGTGCTCTCATTTGAGTTACAACCAAAGTCTTTCTCTTCAGTTAGGGTGAAGATAGCCTATATTATCACCATTCTCTCCAGAAGAGCCCTGTCTTGGGCCATGCCATAGCCAGTGGGGAGGCCCAAAGTCCATTCTGTTTCCCCTACTCTGCCTTTGTGGAAGAATTCAGACAGGTCTTCAGTCATCCCCTCTGAGGTCTGGAAGCCTAGAAAAGGCTATTGTCCATCCAACAAGGTAAACCTCAGCCACTAGTGAATCCCTCATTGTATGTCCCTTTTATCACCCCTAGTTGTTCTGACCCTAGATGGGTGACCTTTTGGGCCATTAAGAAGTCATTCACCAAGCACTTCCACTACGTCTCCATTCAACACCAAGAGGTGATCTCTTTACATCTCCTCCAGTCTGCAGCATTCCCTCAATTTATCTCTGGATCTACCATAACCCTAGCCAGGATAAAGCATTTACTGAAAATGGATTAACCCTCCTGCAGTCTTCATGTCAATTTGACCCGGTGAAAAATGTTTAAAATGTCATAATTTGGGTTTTCTTTCATATATTTGCATGAAAATTACATGGATGGTTCATACTATGCTCTTTAAAAATTAATATTAAATATTAAAATTGATATACAATGTGTGAATAATTTTTGTAACACCTGTTGCCTTCCCGGGTCAATTTGACCTGGCCACATTTAGTAGTGCAATGGGTCTCAATAAAAAGCATAAGAGGTGTAAAAGTTTTATGTACATGAACATATGCCATGTTTTTGAGTGGGGTGTGTGTGGGGGCCCCATGTTGGTAGGTCAGATGCTCAAAGAGGTAGGTCAAAAAGGGTATGACAAGTAAAAAATTTTTTTTAGCATTATAGACTTTAATTTATAAGCAATCATATCAGACCGGGTCAGTTTGACCCGGGAGGACCACAGGTGTGACTATTTGCTGCCATTAAAAAAAAAAACGGTTTTAAGACAATATCCTGACTACACTTTGACAAATACCAGTCTGTGATATTCCATCTACTTATGTTGCTCTGATCATTACCATAGTGAAAATAATTCAGAATTTCTGCTTTTTTTTAATTAAAAAATGCGGTATCATTTTATATAAATGAGGTTTATCATACCAAATATTTTTTTAGAAAAGTGCAAAATATATGTTAATGTGTTGGAAACAAGCTGACTAAAAAGATGAAACAAAAAAAAAAAGATCATACATACCTCATTTTTTTATAAGCGATCAAAACAGACAGGGTCAAGTTCAATCAATCAATGGAAATTTTATAGTGAATGGGAGGAAGATACAAGGGTTAATTTTTGTTAACTTTACACCTTTTTATTTAGCTGTACCTTCTTTTACTTCATAGCATGATTCTATTACAAAAGTATCACCATGTCATACCTATAGCACACAGAGGACAGCCTTCTTCAGCTGCTGACAGTCACTTTGCCCTAGGGATGTGCACATCGATGCTGGAGTATTGATACTCAGAAGCTTCACATTTGGTATCCATATCTTCTTTAAAAAAACAAAAAAAAAACAGTATTGCTATTTTAACTATATTAATTTCTGCATAACAATGTTTGTGTGTGTGTGTGAGAGAGAGAAAGAACCACACTTCCGCATTAGAGAATGGTACGAAGGTGGAAAGGAAACGTAGCCTGATGTGGTGCTACTTCTCAACAGCGGAAGAACATAACCCGAGGCAGTATTGTTTGATTAAAATAGTCACACACAGCAACAATACAAACAACCTTTTTAAACACTTGAAAACACACACTGAAACCTATAAAGAGGCAGAACAATAACAACCTGCCCAGTGTCCCTCTGTCCGACAAAAGATGTTACAGGAGAGTTTTGAGGGAGGCAAACCCTATCTAGGTGCAATGAGCACAATAATTATTTTTATTAACTGTACACACTCACTCTACCATTAGATGAATAAGTGTGTATATACTGTGTGTGTACAGTGTGTGTGTATATATTTGTGTAATTTGTTATTAATGGCCAGTATGTGTTTGTAATTTGCCTTTACATGTAATGATCTTTTTTCTAAAAAATTAACATTATTTAAAAAAAAAATCATTCACCTTTAAAATAAGTGGTATCAGTATCATTAAAATTGTAACAAAAAAGTATCTATCATATCGTGTTAAATTGTCGTATTGCTCATCCCTACTTTGCTCGCATTTATTTCCATATATGAGGGCAGCACAGACCCTGTTTTGGAGACACTTATTTTTTACACTTTTTTTTTTTTTTTTTAAATGTATATATTTTACAAGCTAGCAAAAGTTAGAATAATGATTTATGACTCGAACATTAGCTACATATACACGTATGGATCAAAATTTACTTTTCACAAGATCAAATTGTTAAATCCATAGGTTTTGGATTGTTATTTATATAGACAAATAACATTTTAAAACAAAAAATGTAGGCAACAACAAGATCTGAAACTTACTTTGTGTAGTTGTAAACAAATGTAATTTCACTAGAACCAGGAGTACAGCTTTATTTGACTGATGCACCACTATGCATGTTTGTCTGACACAAATACACTCAATCACAGAGAAAGAAAAAAAACTTGTCAAGGTATTCATTCTGTACCTTTAATCAGATATGAGTATTGCACAATTCAGTTATTTCAATGAACAAAACAGTGTGCTTAGTATTTAGGTAACTTGGCAAATTATCACTGCTAATCATTAAAGAAAACTACTATTTCAAAAGGTGTGCAGTGCACAGGTTCAATCCTGTCAGTGATCTCTACATAAAGGCTTTTCCTCTCACCTCTGAAAAACATACCAGTAAGTGAACTGGCTACTCTAAATCTACCCTAGGTGTTAATGTTTGTGCATTGTGCTGTTAAATTGGATGTTGCCTTGGACTGGATCCACCAGGACTGGAATAAAGGGGCTACTGAAGATGGATGGGTTAATTCAGGGGTGACCAATCTTAACTCCAAGTGTTATGTTCCTGAAAAAGGGATTTGCTGTATTTGTCAATACAGTCCATCCTTAGCAAGGAATTAGAATCACAGACTGTAAAAGCATTAACCCACCTGTAATCAGTGCACAGCTGATATGAATGGTCAGGTTTAGGAACCAGTAAACAAGGGATACAGCTGGGTTTGGCCAACCCATGCTCCAAAAAATAGTTAACTTCTTCCTTCATAGCTGTTCTCTTAATTATAATGATATGATAAGCATATTGTCTAATGGGTGTAGTTATAGTAACTTGTATGTCATGTTGTAAAACTGTTGTCTTAGAGGGAACATTTCTGGAAGATGCTTGGGAACTTACCAATTATGTTTTCAATATCTGCCTTCTGGTGGTCAGGCAAATGACTTAAGAGGGAAGACAGATTGTATAACATTTCAGAATTTGCAAATCTACAAGAGGTTAGTGGCATACGTAATTCTAACCCATCTGTATTAACGGATCTTCACTGCCATTTGACAGCGATATTAAACCATAGACTAATATCGTTGTCAAATGATGATTCATAGACTCAGGTGTGATTTCTGTTTGGTAAGAATGAAAATCTGCATCCCTGACGTAGATAATACTAAAAAAAATCTTCCTGATCACGTATTTAAAGAACTGTTTAAGTGAAATGAACCCTCCCACAGTGTATTAGTAAACTCCTGACTCTGTGAACGATGCCACACCCGCGATATCTTGACTTATACGGATGAGGTGTGCTTCAGGATGTCGCTGAGATACAGATAAGGTAAACAGGACACAGCACAGAAAAAGAAATTATCTACATCTCCAGCACCAACATTCCTGAGTTAACACAGTAAGTTTCAATATTTCTACATGCATTTTGGTAATATTGACATATTTAACTAACTAAAATAACTAACTTTTAGGTTTTTGACATTTTAGGTTCTATTGAAATAAAACTGCGCGATAAGAAAGAAATATTGGTATATGAGTTATGTAGATAATATTCGGGACCTTACTGCGCTTTGAATCAATAACAGAGACGCCATTTTATAACGACTGAAGCTACATATATGTACTGCCCACATTTTGTGTTGGAACTAAACAGTACTAGTATTTGTATTTTGCGGTAACTTGATAAATGGTACAATTCAGAATGCGGACCGTTAGCGGGTCATACACCCTGCTTACCGAATATAAATGAAGTGGATTTCACGATTCTGTCAGAACACAGAATTAGACCAGCACAGCAGAAATGTGTGGTCAGTCTGCACTGCGTCATGTTTTCCTGCTGTTTAAACATACTGCCTTCACGTTGCAGTCCTCCAACTTCTTCTGTAGACGAGATGAATGTTTTTCAGTGGAAAGATGCCTTATTCTCTCCCAGGGTTGAGATCGTCATGATATTATCTCGGTTACCATAAGTTTGTACAGTTATTACTAGAAACAGCATTCTTTGACAGCCACAAAATGACTGCGTTCCAGAAGCACTTCACTTCCTGAAGGGGTGGGGCGAAAGCCCCTTTTTCCCCTGAAGGATACTGTGACTGTGTTGAATTTAAGACAACTGACTTATAGTTAGTCTGCACATTAACCAGAGTTTGAGACTTTACCTTAGGCTATCTACCATCAGTTCTCTTGCTTTGTCACATTTAGTTATAATATGTAGCAGCATTACCTTAACGTAGCTGCAGTTCTGCTGGTGAATGGTAATGTCATATACACACACATGTATGTGTGTGTGTGTATATGTATGTATATGACACTTAAAAGATCAACAAACAAATTTTAATATGTGGAGGAACTTGACTGACTGGCCTCTTGACCTCACCCCGATAGAACACCTTTGGGATGAATTAGAGTGGACACTGCGAGCCAGGCCTGCTGGTCCAACATCAGTGTCTGACCTCATAATTGTGCTTCTAGGGGAATGGTTAAAAATTCCCATAAACACACTCCTAAACCTTGTGGAACACCTTTCCAGAAGATTTGAAGATGTTATAGTTACAAAGGGCGAAATCCAGTGAAATTCCTCCACACCAAACTCACTCACCCATGTCTTTATGGACCTTGCTTTATGCACTGGTGCATAGTCATGTTGGAACAGGAAGGGATCATCCCCAAACTGTTCCCACAAGTTCGGAGCATGAAATTGTCCAAAAAGCATTGAGAGTTCCTTTTACTGGAACTAAGGGGCCAAGCCCAACCCCTGAGAAACAACACCTGAATTCAATTATTTGGAGGGGTGTCCCAAAACTTTTGTCGATTATAGTGTGAATATGGATTATATAGGTAACACTCAGGACCTTACTGTAACTGCACTTCATATCAACGCCAGTGATTATAAAGTCAACATTAAAAAAATAAACTGAATCTTACTCATATATAATCACACTTCCCACACTTTTTACATAATAACCATAGGTTAGTATAGTTACAGTTTTAAATAGAGACAACATAAATTATTCCATAGTTTAGATTCCTTGTCATCCACACAAAACGTCCACATTCCTGGAAGCAGTCTGCTATTATCTCAGTAACCAGACCAATTGCTATATATTTTACATACATTTAGTTTGTCATACAGTTTTAGTATAGCATTTAGGATAATTATAGGTAAAACTAGAAACAGCATAGATTGCCAAGTTTAGATTTCCATGATAATGATAAGAAGAAGAAGAAGGCCGTTTTGTCTGGAAGTGCACAGGTAGTTTCGAAGATGCAGAGAAACGCTGCCTAGCAGACTATTTTGCATTGCTGTTTAGTGAAGGACTTTTAAAAAAAAACCTTCTCAGAAGAAGGTTGGAAAATATGGTGTACTGTAACTAATGACACTCCACATATTTTGAGGCTAGCTAGCTAATTTGCTGTTCCTATTATTATTATTATTATTATTATTATTATTATTATTACCATTATAAGAAGGTTCTTCTGCTGACAGATGGCCTAGTGTTATTCAGAATTTTAGACTAAATAAAACTAAGGGATTCTCTCCTCTTTGCTTTCTTTCTGTTTACTTAGATTCTACCATGTTCTGGAGTGAATTAATATTTTTAATTTATATGCTTCGGATATATTGATAGATTTGGTGGATGGATGGGTAGATATGATAGACAAGCAAAGGAAAAATTATTTAACAAGACTGTAGATATAAGAAGTTGTTTTAATGGAATTTATAAATATCAAGAAGCATACCTGTTCACACTACGCTCATGAAATCAGTCCAATGAGATTCAATTCAGATTTAATGCACTAAAGCACTGTGATGTAAAGCAACATAAAAATTAAAATGTACGTGAAAATTAAAAGGCATATTAGTTTTTTATACACACTATAAAAGTTTACAAAGTAGTTTACAAACACTAGTAGAAAAAAGCACTTGGGTTCAAGTTGTCCAACCCAATTTACAGTCAAATCATCATTCATAATAGTACACTGTAGTTAAGGACTGAGCTGAGGTAACTACCAGGCTAACGCTTATTGCTGTGTTAATGAGTAGTACGTAAATTTGTATTTAGTTGAATGAGAATTTGCTGTTTTCCATATCTAATTTACATGGCACAGATTTTATTAATAACGTTAGCTTGTTAAATGCTTCTAATTTGACATTTTGCCACAAATGAAAGGATAGTCATAACTGATAGCTTTTTGAAGTGATTTGTTCATTTAGGGGCAAGTTATTTTTACATTTTGAAGTCATGAATTAGAATATAATCTAGGTGCGTGCTTCAGGATGTCGCTGAGATACAGTTGGGGTAAACAGGACACAGCACAGGAAACAAATGATCTTTATCTCCAGCAGCAACACTCCTGAATCTCCAAAGCATTGTAATAACAGCCTAAACACAGTAAGTTTCTATATTTCTACATGCATTTTGGTAATTGACATCAACATTTTATGTAATGAATTGAAATACAACTGCACAATAAGGAGAAAGAAATATTGGTATATGAGTTATGTAGGTAATATTCGGGACCTTACTGCGCTTTGTATTTACCACAGAAGCGCCATTTTATGACCGATATATGTATATGTACTTCTCACATTTTCACGTTGGAGCCAAACAGTATTAGTGTTTGTATTTTGCGGTAACTTGATAAATGGTACAATTCACAATGGAGACCAGAAGCAGGTCGCAGAAAGATACCTTAAGTAGGTCACAAAAAGATGAAAGATGCACTTTCTCAGCGGAAAGATGCCTCATTCTCTCTCAGGGTCATGATCGTCATAATATTATCTCAGTTATCGTAGGTTTGTATATTTATTACTAAAAACAACATAGATTCTTTGACAGACACAAAATGGCTGGGTTCTGGAAGCAGTTCTCTTCCTGAAGGGGTGGGGCCAAGGCCCTTTTTTACCCTGTCATGTAGAATACTAAAACACAGCTTTTCATGTGGAATATTCTGTGACTGTAGAATTTAGGATAACTGACTTATAGAAAGTCTGCACCAACCAGAGTGTTTAACTAAATTATCTACCATCAGTTCTCTTGCTTTGTCACATAGTTATATTTAGCATCACCATAATGTATCTGCAGTTTTGCTGGTGAATGATAACTATATGTATGTATGTATACTACTCACAAAAAGGATAGGATATTCGGCTTTCGGGTGAAATTTCAGGATGCACCTTAACTTAATTTGACCTTCTCTACACTTTTGAATGCACATGTCCAACTGTTCAGTGTTTCAGTACTTTTTGCAGAACTTCCTGTTCTCTAACAAGGTGCTTAACGGCAAAATTCACAACTGGCGTTTGATCCATGAATCGACCAATAAATTTTCTGGTTCAATTAGAATTGGTATTTAAACAGTCCTTTTCATTATGCTGTTCACATTTTGACATCATGAAACCAAGACGACACCTAACAATTGATCAACAGTACCTCACCATTGCGAGGCTTCAAACAGGATGTTCTCAGAGGGAAGTGGCCACTGAGCTTAGAGTGTCACAGAGTGTCATCAGCAGGTTGTGACAGAGACTGGAAGATTCACAGAAAGGCATAGAAGTAGTGAACACATTGTGAACAGTGCCCTGCAGAACCAGATGATGAATGGCACTCAACTCCAGGCACATTTAAGGGAGGTGAGAGGCACCCAAATGTCACGTCAGACCATTCGAAACCATTTACATCAGCGTGGTCTGCGTGCTAGACGACCTGCAAGGGTACCTGACCACACCACCAGGCACAGGCATCATCTTGCATGGGCCAGAGAGCATTTACGCTGGACAAGGGACCAGTGGGCCTCAGTGCTGTTCTCTGATGAAAGTCGATTCACGTTGAGCAGAAATGATGGCCGCCAATGATGTTGGAGACGTCAAGGAGAGCGCTATGCATCAGCCACTGTTGTGGTGGTGTTACAGTCTGGGCAGGTGTGTCTACTCAATACAGAACTGCCCTACATCTTGTGAATGCTACAGTGACAAGCCAATACTACTTGAATAACATCATTAATCCAGTCATTGTGCCCCTGCATGAACAACACAGGCCTAATTTTACCTTTATGGACGACAATGCTCCAGCTCATCGAGGTCGCATCGTTAGGGAACGGCTGCTGGAGGCTGGGGTACATCAAATAGAGTGGCCTGCACTTTCTCCAGACCTGAATCCCATAGAAAACCTATGGGATCAGCTGAGTTGCCATGTAGAGGCTCGTAACCCTGCACCCCAGAACCTCAATGACCTGAGGGCCTATAGAAAACCTATGGGATCAGCTGAGTCGCCGTGTAGAGGCTTTGTAACCCTGCACCCTAGAACCTCAATGGCCTGAGGGCCGCCCTTCAAGAAGAGTGGAATGCCATGCCTCAGCAGACAATAAGTCGACTTGTGAACAGCATGAGACGTCGTTGTCAAGCTGTAATTGATAGCCAAGGGCACATGACAAATTATTGAGACTTTGACATTTTTTGTTGTGGTATACCCACCACTATTGTTGGCTTTTGTTTCAATAAATTGTTTGAGATGAGGAAATCACCATTGCATGCTTCTACTTAAATGCCCTACTTTCATGATATATCACTGTAGCATGAACTTTTTACATTTTCCATAAATTTCACCCAAAAGCCAAATATCCTTAACTTTTTGTGAGTAATGATTTGGAGGGGTGTCCCAAAATTTTTGGATATAAATATTAAATTCACATGCATGTAAACGCAGACATCCCAGTTTTGGCCTGGCTCACAGTCTCCCCTCTAATTCATCCCAAAGGTGTTCTATTGAGCTGAGGTAGTAAGAATGACAAATCTTACTCTAACTGCACTTTATATCAACACCAGTGATATAAAGTGCCCATTTGTAACAGTCGACATACACATACAGTATCTCACAAAAATAAGTACACCCCTCACATTTATGTAAATATATCTTTTCATGTGACAGCACTGAAGAAATGACACTCTGCTACAATGTAAAGTAGTGAGTGTACAGCCTGTATAACAGTGTAAATTTGCTGTCCCCTCAAAATAACTCAACACACAGCCATTAATGTCTAAACTGTTGGCAACAAAAGTGAGTACACCCCTAAGTGGAATTGTCCAAATTGGGCCCAAAGTGTCAATATTTTGTGTGGCCACCATTATTTTCCAGCACTGCCTTAACCCTCTTGGGCATGGAGTTCACCAGAGCTTCACAGGTTGCCACTGGAGTCCTCTTCCACTCCTCCATGATGACATCACAGAGCTGGTGGATGTTAGAAACCTTGCGCTCCCCCACCTAAGGGTTTAGGTCTGGAGACATGCTTGGCCAGTCCATTACCTTTACCCTCAGCTTCTTTAGCAAGGCAGTGGTCGTCTTGGAGGTGTGTTTGGGGTCATTATCATGTTGGAATACTGCCCTGCGGCCCAGTCTCTGAAGGGAGGGGATCATGCTCTGCTTCAGTATGTCACAGTACATGTTGGCATTCATGGTTCCCTCAGTGAACTGTAGCTCCCCAGGGCCGGCAGCACTCATGCAGGCCCAGACCATGACACTCACCACCATGCTTGACTGTAGGTAAGACACACTTGTTTTTGTACTCCTCACCTGGTTGCCGCCACACACGCTTGACACCATCTGAACCAAATGAGTTTATCTTGGTCTCATCGGACCACAGGACATGGTTCTGGCCATGTCCTTAGTCTGCTTATCTTCAGCACACTGTATGCGGGCTTTCTTGTGCATCATCTTTAGTAGAGGCTTCCTTCTGGGACGACAGCCATGCAGACCAATTTGATGCAATGTGCGGCGTATGGTCTGAGCACCCACAGGCTGACCCCCCCACCCCTTCAACCTCTGCAGCAATGCTGGCAGCACTCATACGTCTATTTCCCAAAGACGACCTCCAGATATTACGCTGAGCATGTGCACTCAATTTCTTTGGTGGACCATGGCGAGGCCTGTTCTGAGTGGAACCTGTCCTGTAAAACCACTGTATGGTCTTGCCCACCATGCTGCAGGTCAGTTTCAGGGTCTTGGAAATCTTCTTAAAGCCTAGGCCATCTTTATGTAGAGCAACAATTCTTTTTTTCAGATCCTCAGAGAGTTCTTTGCCATGAGGTGCTATGTTGAACTTCAAGTGACCAGTATAAGAGCATGCGAGAGCATTAACACCAAATTTAACACACCTGCTCCCCATTCACACCTGAGACCTTGTAACACTAACAAGTCACATGACACCGGGCAGGGTAAATGGCTAATTGGGCCCAATTTGGACATTTCCACTTAGGGGTGTATTCACTTTTGTTGGCAATGGTTTAGACATTAATGGCTGTGTGTTGAATTATTTTCAGGGGACAGCAAATTTACACTGTTATACAGGCTGTACACTCACTACTTCACATTGTAGCAGAGATAACTGTTACGTAGATAACTTCATAGTTTGCAAAATGCAGCCATAAGCAGGTCACACACCCTGCTTACAGAATATGTACAGAAAAGTCGAGATATCTAAGTAACCAGTTTGACCATAACTACCATAGGTTAGTATAGTTAGTGTTAACTAGACAACATAACATAAATGATTCCATAGTTTAGATTCCTTGTTATCCACAACAAACGTCCACGTTCCCGGAAGCAGTCTGTTATCTCAGTAACCAGACCAATTGCTATATATTTTACATACATTTTTTTTGTCATACACAGTTATAGTTTTAGTATAATTATAGGTAAAACTAGATTATTTTTAATGGATATGCTTCGGATATATTGATAGATTTGATGGATGGGTGAGTAGATATGATAGACAAGCAAAGGAAAAATTATGTAACTAGACTGCAGACACAAGTTTTTTTTTAATGAAATTTATAAATATCAAGAAGCATACCCATTCACACTACACCTCTGACTACAGTCCTACATATAGTACTATAGTACTACATGAAAATTGAAAGGCATATTAGTTTTTATACACACCATAAAAGTTGTAAGTTATGTTAGTAGAAAAAATCATTTCAGTTTAAATTGTACAATCTAACAGTCAAATCATCATTTATAGTAGTGTAGTACACTGTAGTTAATGACTGAGGTGCGGTTACTACCAATCTAACACTTATTGCTCTATTAATGAGTAGTATGTAAATTTGTTTTCCAGATCTAATTTACTTGTCACAGATTTTATCAATGACACAAATGAAGTGATAGTGATTTGTTCATTTAGAAGCAAGTTATTATTTTAATTTTGTTAGTAATTTTTCTAAATAACCATGGGAAATTCAGATGTATAAAAATTCAGAAAACCAGTTACAAGATATAAAAAGCTGTTGTTGTTGTCAATATCCTCCATATCTCTTGGTTACATCAACCAAACAGTAAGCAGTCTTGATACCTCAAAAAGTTACGCGGGAGGGGGAGCTATCGAAACAGTTCCTAAACAAAGTACCAAAAAATGATAATTAGTAAAAATTGTACACTAGTAAAAATTGTCCTGTGTAAATCTATTCTGCCTAGTGGAGTCAATAGGACCTGTTCAATAGGCATTAATCAAAGAAAAAATGCTGTTCTTTTTGGGCCCTTTTATAGAACTGGTGGGAACTAGAAAATCCTTGTGGAGTATCTCATGCTTTCTCCTGCACCAAGTGTTCCTTGCTGCAATCTGGCGATTCTGTTTCCTGATTTTCTTCCCTTGAGGAAAGTAACAATAACATTTATGTTCTATAGTAGAAACCAGGTTTCAGTATGCATTCATGATGAAACAGAGGTAGCTCTTACAGTGGACAGGTTGATGAGACAACTTCTGAAATTTGAGGATCAGTTTCCTCTTCAGGACTCTGTAAGCACAAAAAGAAACAAGAAACAGCATTAAGAGATCTACAAAAAAGATAGCTGACTCATCTGACTAATACATGTAACCAGAACAAAGCTAATAAGACTACAACTTAAGTGGAGAGTAAAGATGGGGTTACATCAGCACAGATCAGTTATAATAAAAAAAGAATTTTAATTTTACTCCACAGTCTCAAATATTTTAGCTTAACATTTAACTTAACTATATTGTGTTAGTGGTCATGTATATTATGATGAATTTAAAATGAAATAAAAGATCATTACAGCATGCTGCAAAACCAGCTAAAGATCACACTTAATCTCTTAGACAAAGTCAGTTTCCTTTAAAATGAATTTCACAGATATTAGCTGCAGCAAAAACAAATGGAACCTGTGACTTCTTTTTGTTTGCATCCAATAAAAAAGCTGTTAAAAACTGTTAAACTAATGAAGAACAAAAGTGTCTAAAACATCCAACAAATCCAGGATCGAGCAGCAGTTTTGATGAAAATAAGAACCACAAATACAATTTGCACTCCAGTATTGCAATGATCAAAACTCTTTCATTTAAACAGCTAATATTTTTGTGCACTTACTTTTAAGGTTATTCTACCTATAAAACAAAACAAGAAGAGTGTGAAATATTAATATAAATCAAACACTTACAATAGTAATGAATATTTTAGTATATTGACATGTTAGGTATTTGACCAGATGACATGATTTCCACTTAACATAATGAACTGATGTATTGTTTAAAATAGAAAAAAACTGAACACAACTCACTGTTTGCTCGTTTTCGCTTTAAATATAAAACTATAAGTGACAGCAAAAGTAGAGCTGTAACTGTAAGTAAAACTGCTATGAGTCCATATCTCATATTCCAGTTTCTTGGTTTGCACTGAACATCTTTAATGGAAGTGCCTTCTTGGTCCTCAATCTCATTTTTGACTGAACAGCTTGAAGAAAAGAAACATTCAAACTTTTACACACACAAAAAAAACACTCTGAAAGGTAAGGAATACAGCATCTAAAGAAAAAATATTACAGCTTCCATAAAAAGAAATGCCTTACTCAGTCCATTTAGAACAGTTCACACCTTCAGGAGAGTAAAATCCTGGGGGACAGGGCTCACAAACTGTATCTGAGGTCTTTGTGCCTTTAAATAAATACTGAAACATCAAAACCACTTCCTCCCTAAACACACTGCAAATTCACTACAGTGAAGCAAAAAACACATATTTTACAGATATACCATTCACCTGTGCTTTTGACACTTCTGGTGCACTGCAAATTGACTTATAAGAGATTGTCATAAATTATTTGTTGAATGATGTCTGATATAAAACTAGTCAGAACACTGCTGGCTTTCAGTGTTTATGAACAAGTGGAACAAGGGGAGAAGAAAAGAAACCTGTCCTGGTGAATCTGAGGCTAACTACCTTTCACTGATTCACAAAAGTTTGTTGGCTTGTAGTGACGACTTTAAGAGATTTAAAATGCAAGGCTTCTTATTCAATGGCATTTTTTCAATTTTTCATTACTTGACCAAATCCTGCTCCATAAACATACCATTTTAATAGTGTCTTGTTCAAAAGCACAGACTCAGAGTAGCACCTTTTTCAAAGGACTGATGCTTTAGTACCCACCTGGAGTTTTTATCTGTTCCCCTGGTTTGCATTTACTATGTTTTATTGCATGTAAACAATCTCTTTTGTCATCTGAATAACTCATGCAATAATATCCATCTATCACCTCACACACTGTATCCTCTAATGTTGTACAGTCTTGTGAAATATAAAGTCCTAGAAAGAAAACATGAGATTAGAAAATCCTCAGATTAAAATGACTGAAACAAGAATGAAATATTTAAGACACATATTTACCATTTTCACAGATTTTACACTGAAAGCAGGTGAGTAGCCCATTTGGTTCATTCATAAATGTTCCTTTAGAGCAAGGTTTGCATGTTGTACTGTAATCACCATGACAGTCTTTCAGAACCACTGACCCTGCAGAACAGAGATAATATGAACTGATGAGAAACTGATGAGGGGACAGATACGTGAAAGAATTCACCATGGAACATCTTCATAAAATCATCTGCTTAAAATGAAAAAGAAGTTAAAGTAGCTGCACAAACATTCAGTAGTAAAGTAAAGGCATTCAAATGGAAAAAATGTCTGGTTTAAAAAAAAAAAAATATATATATATATATATAAAACTGTTAGTTATAACACAGTTACACAGCTTTGCATCTCTGGGATCTCTTGGGTTCCACTGTCCAAAACTAGGGCTGCAGGATTATGACATAATTGTCGATTATTTCCTTGATATTGTAATTGTGATTAATTATGATTCTCAATTTACATTAAATTGTGTTTTGAATAGTTTTATACCATTGTTTAAAGCAACTGCATGTCATATTTTATAACATATAAATATTTTTTTTATCTTGGTGACTTTTCTATCCTAGTTCTTTGAGGGTGGAATCTGGACTTGTTTCTCTAAATTGCCCTTACATATGAATGAGATGCCCTGTGATGGACTGGAATCCCATCCAGGGTGTACCTATGCCATACACCCAGTGTTCACAGGATTGGCTCTGGATCCAATATAACCTTGGCCAGGATAAAACACTTACTGAAGATGAATGAATTTTAAACCTGTTAATAACTTTATAGCTCTAATTTAGCTGTACTTTACTTAAGAGCTTAAGCTTACTTAAAAGTAGCACTGTCATACCTATAGCACACATAGGACAGCATTCTCCAGCTGCTGATATATATTCACTTTGTCTGCATTTACTTCCAAATGTGAGGGCAGCACAGGTACCTGTTTGGAGACAATGTTTTGTTAATGTATGTATATACTTTATAAGTTAGTAAAAGTTATTTTACTATCCATTTTAAGTCCAGACACAAACATTAGCTACATACACAATACTTAGCTACATACACAAAACTGTTGAACACACATATTTGAGAAAACATTGTTAGAGCTTACACAAATGTATATATATATTTTTTTTTAAATGCAAGAAATAAAATCTGAACTTATGTAATGTAATGTGGTTTCACCACTGTATCTTTCAGAAATATCTGAAAGCTAATGTAAAATAAGTTAAGTTGTGACAACAGTGTGAGTCAGGGCAATTTATTTAAACTGACAAGCTCCAACCTCTCATTACCTCTATAGGTTTTTATTATATATATATATATATATATATATATATATATATATATATATATATATATATATATATATATATATATACACACATACATATATACATACACACACGCTAATCATTGGAGAAAATTATTATTATGATTAAACAGATTATTACAAAAGGAGGGCATGGTGTTGCAGTGTTCAGGTTCAATCCTAAGCTCTGGGTATTAGCTGTAAAATCATCACTGTAATCCTATCAAGCAGATCAGATAATGAACTAATGGCACGCTATATACTCCACCCTCGATTGTATCACAAAACCGCGTGTGTGTGTTCTTTGAGGGTGGAATCATCAGCGAGAAGTCAAATCTCCGAGACTTGACTTGTGTGTGTGTGTTCTTTGAGGGTGGAATCATCAGCGAGAAGTCAAATCTCCGAGACTTGACTTGTGTGTGTGTGTTCTTTGAGGGTGGAATCATCAGCGAGAAGTCAAATCTCCGAGACTTGACTTGTGTGTGTGTGTTCTTTGAGGGTGGAATCATCAGCGAGAAGTCAAATCTCCGAGACTTGACGTGTGTGTTCTTTGAGGGTGGAATCATCAGCGAGAAGTCAAATCTCTGAGACTTGTGTGTGTGTGTGTTCTTTGAGGGTGGAATCATCAGCGAGAAGTCAAATCTCCGAGACTTGACGTGTGTGTGAGAATCTTACACATGCTTCATGGCCTGGGCTATCTCCTTGTGTGTGTTTGTTGCCAATAGTTAGACTGACTACAGTAAATTGACCCCAAGTGTGAATTTGTTTGCATGGTGCCGCGGATTTTTCTGGCATCCTGACCATGGCGTATTCTTGCCTTACGCCTAGTGTACTGTCCGTAACTAAGCCTTATTTAAAACAATAGGCACCATTTTGTAACAGGCGATATTGAAAAACAGAGCTATCGTTAAACAGAAACTATACTCATATGTACTGCAATTTTTTTTTCGTTAGAACTAGCAACTCGAACTCCGGCGTTTATCTTTGGCGTTAAACTGAACGTTAGTACAATTTATTCGTTCGTATAATTATAAAGTAGTGAATTTACAATAAGTGTTGTGAACAAAGTACAGATATAAGGCGGACCGTAAGCAGGCCACATCCTGCCTACCTAATATGTATAAACGTGTCAGAAAGGCAGATTTCATTATATTGCCGAACCACAGAGTTGGAGCAGGTCAGTGAACCGTGTGGTCACAGACTGGACTCCGTCGTGTCTTCTAGCTGGACTTCACATACTCCCTTCATGCTGCAGTCCTCCATTTTCTGCTTTAGTCGCGATGTTTCTCAAAAGAGACATGACTTTCTCTGTCAGTGTGTCGATGGTCGGAATATTATACCAGTAATCAGTTTAACCACAGTAACTAAAGATTTATATAGTTAGAATTTAATTATAATTCATGTAGAATTATTTGTTATCGCTAAAAAACGGTTGATTTCGGGAAGCGCTTCTGTTTCTAAAGGGGCGTGGCGAGGACCGGAAATTGCATCAGGCAGAATAAATAAAAGTTAAAAACTAAAAGCAGTTTTAATGGTATATGAAATAATCTGTGACTGTAGAATTTAAGAGAAGTCTTTCAGGTAGTGTGAACATTTAGGACTTACAGGTAGTCTGTTCATCATCCACAGTCTTTTTTTTTTCTTTCTTTTATCTACCATCTGCTTTCCTGCTTTGTCATATGGAGATACATTTGGGTTTTTGCGGTTTCGTTTTGAATGATGTTCATATGTAGATTTAATGAAACTAGAGCAGCGAGATCTAGATAGAACTACAGATAACTACAAGAAATGTTTTCAAGAATATAAAAGAATGCAGGGACAGGTGTATGGCATCACGCAGAGAGTATTGTGAAGATGACGTAAGAAATGCTGTTTGTTTTTGTCCCCTTGCTAGGACACACTCCCCGTCCACTTTATTAGGAACATCTGCACAAGTGGACATTTAAGCTGTTATCTAATCAGCGAAAAGAAAAGAAAAGATGCAGGTCAAGAGCTTCAATTAATTTTCACATCAGAATTTAAAAAAAAAATGTGTGGGATTTCTAGTGATAACTGCAAGGATAACGAGCAAATGTACCAGTGTTCCTAATAAAGCGTATGATAAACATAAAATTACATAATCTAGAACTGCAGTCTCAAATTGCTTGTTAAGTTGTGCAGATGTTAGTATAACTATATCTGTATTTCGTTGCCTTGTACCCACATGTGCAGTGACAAAGTTGAATCTAATCTAATCTAATCATGCAAATTATATAATATACAGAGTATGGCAAAAACATTTATTTATTAAAAATATGTACACAGTATGTACTGTTATACTTATAGATTTATAAAATATTCACTACTAATATATTCACAACATTTACACAGCTTAAGAAACACACAATAAACAGCATTATTAATACATGACAGACATACTGAATATCCATTAGCCAAATTAGTGTATACCAGAAGAAGTGGTACAGTTTGTAGAATGTGCAAAGTAAGCATCATGGTTAAGAGTGATGTTTCTTTTAAAGTTCTTGCTGAGAGTGCTGAAAGTGTCCCAAGTGCAATTGTGCAATATGTAGATAATTGAGTGCTGATGTTACTGCAAGAGTATAGAATTGCAGTGTATAGAGTGTATAGAGGTGGAAATAAAGCTGCACAACTGCAAAACTTTCTTTCAGAGTGTGTACCAGAAATAATTGTGATATTGATCACAGATTGTGAGTTGTCAAGTATATCAGTAATCACCTGCCCTCCTGTATTTAAGAAAGCTATTTATTTTTCATTCCAATCATTTATGTGTAGTGGCCTTTGTATAGCTTAACCCTATTTTTTATTAAATGTAATAAAAATATTGGGAAAAATATTTGTCATGTTTAAGGTCCCAAGTACTCTGTTCACTCTCTGAGTTTACTATTCAATCCTACATTTTAAATCGGTATTCATATAACTGAATCTATTTTAATTATCCATGTGCCTGTTTACTCTTTAGTTACTATATCTGAGCAGAAGATCTAACAAAATAGCCAGATAAAACACCTTTTGAATGCAGTTATTTAAATAATGGTTATGATCAGCTCTCTAGCTTATTTCTATGCCCAACACATGCAGACCTCATTCCCTCAGCCCAAGCCCCACATCACAAATACCACCCTGGCCTGCACACCACTTGACACAGAACTGCTAAGAATTAAAAGTAATATGTGTACTGTATTAATCTAAATAAAACATTTCATGTTTGTTCCCCAACCTATGTATTATGAAATATTTGTGCACACAACCTTTAATTAACCTTGCTGGACTGGAAGCATTGGTGTCTCACTTAAGGTTAAAATATCAATAAGTGCTTCATTATAAAAGGAAACAAGCTAATTACACTGTTAAAAAACTAAACTCTCACTGTTCAAAAATATTCTGTTTGCTTATACAAAATAGTGATATGTCCATAATCTCCATGCTTACTTGGTACACTTTGCATACCGTGTGTTATTTTGTTTCAAGGGACATAATTGTATGACCATGCTGCCATATTTATGTCTGAAAGAATCAGGAGTTACTGACTAGTAATAATATGCATTCAAACTGTTTCTCTGTGGGATGCGACAATGGCTGTTAAAAAGATTTTTTACTAGCAATCAAGTGAGAATTTGGATACCAATTAAACCCTCCATTCTTTGTAAAAAGCATTTTATATGGGTTAAGCAGGCTGGCTAGTTACATATGTAACATTACCATACATAGCAAAGGTGGGGTTAGCTATATATGTTAAGCTTAACAAGGTATCCGAACATTTGTTAAACTTAATAAATTGAGTGAATGCTGCAGTTGACTTACCGGGCCAGAGTTTTATTTTTCAGGTGCCGCAGGTTCATTTTGCCAGTCCATCCAGCTACGAAGTACAAGCAGGCAACAGGACACTTTAAAAACCTCAGACACTCACTGGGGTATGGAGATGGACTGTGGATTAAATGCAGATGTCTACGATTGTTAGATTTGGCAATGGCAATGTCTATACTGACTGCAGCTCTGTATATATAGTTTTTACATGCACTGATTCTCCTCTAATGGTCAAAACTGATGGTCATAAATATGGCAACTACAAGTCAAAAGTCATGTGACTGAAACAGGTTAGAATGGTTGGGCTATATGTCCTTACATGTTTCAAGGAGCCCTGTTCATTTCTGTTCCTTAATGAAGATAGAGGATGTACATCTGCACTAAGGAAAATTTGCCCAGAATGTCTTTTACCATATACACAATTCAACAAAAAATATCCAGTACCATCAGTACATCCTCTTCTTCCCTGAGCTCACACATTCATGTAACACCACTTCTAATGCATAGGAACTCAATCTCCTTTGGGTCACAATGTTTTCCACAGTCTTCTTCAACTGGAGAGGCCATATGACCAGTGTGATTAAAGGCACACATCTCCATTCTAAGACCAGAAAATGATAGGAATCAACAAATTAAAGATACCACTAAAAGAAATAAAAATATTCTATAGTGTTGGCCAAATTTTTTACAAAAGATATAATTATTTATACTTATGATAAAATAAAGATCATTTTGGTCTGAATACACATTCTCCAAACCAACTCATTTTTGCACATTTCAACCTTCAGGAGTACAGGGACTACTATTTCACAGCTCTAACAGGAAACATCTCTTCACATTGCCTCTTACCTGTTCTTTGATGACATATTTCTTTCCTTCTAAAGAGAAGAGAAAACAAAAAAAAAAACAGATTTTTTAAAATAAATTATTATATATATTAAAAAAAAATTATGATCTAAAATGAAATATTTATCTAATGCTAAAGTAATTTTTCTAATGCCAAAATATATTTGTCTCTTATTACAATCTAGTTCATTAAATTAGCATGAACAGAACATTTTTAGAATATTACCTGTTAAGCAATACTTACATGTGGCTTGTGTCCTATTTTCTTGGTAATACCATCTGATTTAAGAGACAGTTTGTGAAATAAAGTTACCAAAGTTTTAAATTTAATAATAAAACATTTAAAAGCCAAATAAAACACTATGCTTAGATTAATACAAAACGTACCTCTAGATTGGTATTTCCTTATGGCAAAAGTAAGTGCTCCAACCAAAATTACAGCCGCTAGGATGACTCCAACTATTAGAGCTACTGGAGTCTTTTTTCCACATTCAGCATCCAAAGAATTTGTTCCTTTTGTTATTTCTGTAAGTCCCAAATCTTCACATCTATCAAAGTAAAGTCAGATGTGTGTTTTACATTAGCACATTTTAGGTGGAAAAGGTGAACAGTTTTGTCACAGAATAAGTTTGTTCAGTTGTGTTTACATCACATATTTATTTTTTAATGTATTTTTTTTTTAACTTTGCACAACAATGTTGAATAAAAAGTAACATTATTTTTTTTTAATTCCTTGAGTTCAGTGTAAGTTTTAATCCTAAGTATATTAAGGCATCTGATCAATAACTGTTCATGGTTTGTTTTTGTTTTTTCCTTTGCTTCTCAGATCAACCAGGATCCTGACCAAGATAAAACAGTGACTGAAGATGAATGAATGTTAATTGGGAATAAAATAAGTTGTATTTGTGATGTATGAGCTTTGTTATCTAATTTTACAAATGTCTTGTACATCACTTTCAGTCTAGACCTGTTGGTTATACAATATTATAATGATTTAGAGTTTCCTTGCTTTATTTTTCAGCTAATAATATACTAATGCATGTAGTTCACTGATTAAAACGATCATTTGCTAGCTAAGGACAAGTGAACACTCACTTTGAATGCTGTTTACAAATGTGAAGGGAGCCGTTGGAGTAGGTACCTTTTGCACACCCTGCACATTCAGTATCTTTTAATGCTGTTCCTGCAAAGACATGCTTGCAGCTGAATCAACCGGAATCAAACCGGAAGTTTGAAGATTGCAAAAGTACTAGTGGAAAAGTGTATGATATAATAAAGGTACATTACACCAACCGTTCTGCTTTATGTATTGTCCAGGGCTGCATTTTGTATGTTCCACAGCATATCTGCAGCCGCCCCTGTATTCCTCAATACAGTGAAATCCCTCCAGTGGCTCACAAACTGTATCTGAAGTGTGTGTACAGGAGGCTTTTACTCTTAATCCTTGTCCTGTAAAAAATAAATACATGAATAAATGTTTTTTTAAAAACACAATAAATAAATGCCCTTAATCAATACTGTAAATACACACTGTTCACATAACATTTAACACAAAACATTTATTTGTTACAAATAAAGATTTACCAGCATCACACACCGTACAGCTAATGCAGCTTGGAAGGCCATTGGGTTCATCCGTGTAAGTTGATCCAACACACTGTATACATGTTGTGCTGATGACTTCAGTGCAGTGTCTAAAAACACGACTTCCTAAAAATATATTAAAGATGAGTTGAACAATCAGTTACTTTCATGTAGGTTCAATTGCATTTACCTGTTTAGTGTATGGTAAATGTGCACTTGCCCCCCATATTCATATATTTCTAGATCACAATTTATATTATATATATTAAATTATAATAAATCTCATTACCAGATGGACACATGGGACAGCATTCTCCATTTATCTCATATTCCGCTCGTGCACAAGTGCAAATACACAGTTCAATGTTCAGGAATAGAACAGTAGTGATAATAAAAGCATGATTTAAACTGGAAACCATTCTGACAGTGCTGAAGAGACGTTTCAGAAAGAAAGAAATGAACGTTTCCCCCCCACACTTCATGGTCTGCCGAACTGATTAGTGTTTAGATCATCTGTTTTCAGTCGAGCCTGGTTCTCATTGGCAGATTTACTGATGCCGCTCATTAATCATTCGACAGCTGTATTAGAATTCCTGGATTTTTGTCAAGCATTGTTTCAGAAGAATCTGAAGAAGAAAAACAGAAATTTCAGGAAATAGAAAAGAATTCTGTCATGTAAAAACAACAGTGTCCAATTTTCAGCCAAGAATCCAGCACATTTATAAACAACGGAAGTGGAAAAAAATGCACCAATTTCACTTTGTTTACACAAAGGCATAAGTACAATGTGACAAAATAGAAAGTGTGGGGTCATCCACAATGCTGTTGGCTTTGCGGATGCAGAGTGTGGTTTAAATGTCCGTGATATAGGGGAAATGGACTACAACGATCAGCTCGGCTCCTCACTATCCTAGTCTAGTTCAGCAGACTTACGTGGGTTAACTCTGCATAGTTCTCCTCAGATAAGCCATGGTTAGACACAGCACCTGGCTGTTGGGAGGAGGATGGTCTTCCTTGTCATGTTGTCTGCACCTCAAACTGAACATAGAAGCCATTTAGCACATCTGGGAGGGAGGCATCACTGTCACAGGCATGTAAAGTTGTTTTGTAATTTGTGATTGCCTGGATGCCCTGCCACATGCGCCAG
Organism: Hemibagrus wyckioides; assembly: GCF_019097595.1. Classification (NCBI taxonomy): domain Eukaryota; kingdom Metazoa; phylum Chordata; class Actinopteri; order Siluriformes; family Bagridae; genus Hemibagrus; species Hemibagrus wyckioides. The sequence continues at coordinate 22,266,032 of NC_080714.1, read as the reverse complement.
GTGTCTCCTCGGTCTTGGAAGTGGCTATAGATTCTCTGGGTGTGTGGGTGCTTTGCCTCTCTGATGGCTCGGGACAGTTTGGCCCTTGCTGTCCTTAAGGCCGTCTTGTCCCCTGCTCTGAAGGCGGAGTCTCTGTACTTCAGCAGCGCACACACCTTTGTGGTCTTCCATGGCTTCTGGTTGAAGCATGTGGTGATAGTATTGGAGACGGTCACGGTGATGCCTTGTACTCCTCCAAGTTGATGAGATCGCCGTTGGTTGCGGCCTCCCTGAACATGTACCAATCAGTGCACTCAAAACAGTCCTGAAGAGCAGAGGTGACTCCTGATGGCCAGGTTTTCATCAGTTTAGAGCGTCTGACGAGCGGTCTATATGCTGGAATTAGCATACAGTATGCGCTGGGGATGTTTGTGTAAACAGACAGATTGCTTTCCCTACTGCCTGTTCTTGATTTTTGACCTTGCCCAAAGATTTGGATTTGTTTGCTTTTGCCACTTGCTATTAATAAAAAAACACAAAACAATTTTTCCTGCTTTGCTGTCTGACAAAGTCCTATAGTTTTGACCTTTCTGATTTCTTAAGTTAAATTTCTTAAAGATATTTGGTGGTATTTTGTGAAATTTATAAGGAAGTTTCTTCTTCTTGTGACTTCAGCTACATGTACTAGATCTATCTCAGTTGCTGACATTTTCACATAGTTCCTAGCTAACTTCTTTTTTTTTAAAAATAGCTTTTTTGCCATTTCAGCAAAACTGTTAAATGTTCTTGCACTTTTATTTTTAAATGCCTGAATCTTATTAAAAAACAGAATTACACACATTTGAGTCACCGAGAAGTCACAGGAAGAACAATAACTCAAATAAGCACTGTTTACATCTTTGGTGACCATAAAAGTATCTCAAAATGCACAAAACATCAAACTCTACAGTGGATGGTCTACAACAGCAGAAGCCCACATTGGGTTCCAATGAGGTCATGACTGTCAGGTGAGTCTTCATGTTTTTAGTTTTTCACCATTTGGAGTACATTATAGAAATTATAGAATTATAGAAATTATAGGAAATCCCAGGAGATCAGCACTTTCTGTTATACTCCATCCAGCCCCTTTGGCACCAACTATCATGTTATGGTCAAAATCACTGAGATCACATCTGCATGACTGCATGCACTGCATTGCTGCTACATAATTGGCTGATTAGATAACTGCTTGAATATGTAGATGTTCCTGTCAAATTACTAGGCGTAAGTGCAATTTACAGGCTAAGTGTAATTTGTCTCCTTTAAAACATACAAATAAATCAATCAACAGAAAAACACAGAGGACATGACCTTGATGACCATAGTGGTATAGTTACAGGTGGGACTGATTCCTTTCATAATTCTATCGGCCAGGGACGTCAAATCGTATCCACAAAGGGCCAGTGTATGTGCAGGTTTTCATACCAATCAAGCAGGGGCCTCAGCTGATTCCACCAGTTTAATCAGTTGATCTTGTCTTTTAATAGACTCAGGTGTGGTTTCTGCTAGGTTGGGTCATCTAGAACATAGAGATATGCACGTACACAAACACGCACGCTATCAGCTAATACCGACAACAGAGTGAGTAAACAGAAACAAAAGTCAAGCAAAACAGCTGTTTATTGTAGTGCTTTAGAATTTCCCTTTTCCATCAACACATTCACAAATCCTGTTTTTTTATTGTATTAATTATTTTTATTAATTAAAATATAAATTATTTTTTATATATAAGTAATAGGGAAAAATAGTGTCGCATGCCTTTTATGCTTTGCTATATTTATCTGTATTTAAGTCATTTTTAATGATGCTTTAAAGAATTTGCCAAAACCTTTTACCTGCGATTTACCTAAGACATGTTATTGTAATGTTTATAAATATAATGTTTTTAGCACCGTCAGTTAGTAGTAAATCGGGTTCTTACTGATGCATCCCGAAAAGCTGGTACAGATGCGGTTTGTTGTTGTTTTTCGAAGATGTCGTTTCATAATGTCCGACAGTTGCGCAGTGAAAATAATCCTTGCTTTCTCTTCGTCATGCCATAGCGCCTGCCCCTCAATTACGTCATGTTTCCGTCAGTGGGCGTGGCCCAAAAGGCAGCTCGTGTTTTAACTCCTAACATACTTTTGGAAAGCTTTTTTTACTTAACAAGTCTTCAAGGACAGGACAACGGCGCAACACCACTCATGGGTTTTGTTTCTCCCTTTTTTTGGCCAGCATAAGAGCAGAGGTCAGTCTGGGGTTTCCAGATCTTGCCTTAACCTTCACCGCTCGCTTCGCTCTTTAACAGCCATGCTATATAATAAACTAGAATGATAACATTTTAACATTACACAGCACTTTAATTTTTGTGTCACCCCGGGGCGTCGCTAGGGCTAATCATTCGGGGCTCTATTTTAATCTAGCCCCGAATGTTTTATTTCGAATTTTGCCACCGGAGTGCAGAGGAATTAAGTAAATGGTGATCGGTTTAGTTGAGCACTGTTGCCTTTTACTGTACGCAATTTGGCCGAAATCCCTCTCCGCGCGCGCGCGCCAAAATACCGCGAGGGTGTGCGCTCGAGCATGCTCTAGAACCGCTCTCGCGATACTTTAATGTCCTACACCTATCGGTCTGTACAGCGCCGTTTAAAGTCGAACACACCTATATACACACACACACACACACACACACCACGTGACTAAAACACCTTGCAGCCCTTGAACGTGACAGCAATAAATAAAAACTTCCAGAAAACACAACAAACTTATTCAGATAATAGTCTAACTTCTAATATTTAATGTTAACACAGTTGATAAAAGTCGGCTAACAAATGTACAGTATGTTGTGTCAAAAAGGAGGCCCACTGTCTCAGATTCTGAAAACCCCTGACATAAAGACCCTTTTGAATATTATTCTATACATAAGACGTACAAAAGCCTTAAACATCATGAATTTCTATTATTCAACTAATGCAGTATTTGAGTTAAAATACATACATGACTTAGGTGAACAATGGGCCAGAACAGACTCCATCATTCGGCCGTTCTGTCAATAGAAAAAGGAATTCTATAAATACTAATATGGTAATTGACCATTTTGCTCAAGTCAAGTCTCGGAGATACTGTCTGATGATTCCACCCTCAAAGAAATAGGATAGAAAAGTCACCAAGAGCATGAAGTAGATACAAGATACAAGCAGCAAGACAGATGAGAGAATGAGAGAACAATATGAGAAGGGAGGCTGTAAAAAAACACACACACAAGCTGTAAAAGAGATAATATTTCATACCTGAGTGAGAGAAAATGTAATCAAATGAATGATGTCACCTGCCCCTGGTGTCACCTACAAAATTAAAAATATTAATAAAATAAATTAATTGCTGATGTAGCTGGTCACCGATCCAAGTGTACTCCTCCAAGTTGATGAAATCGCCATTGGCTGGAGCCTCCCTGAACATGTGCTAATCAGTGCACTCAAAACAGTCGTGAAGAACAGAGGAGTCTCCTGTTGGCCAGGTTTTCACCAGTTTAGAGTGTCTAACAAGCGGTCTGTATGCTGGGATTAGCATAACAGAGATGTGTTCTGAGTAGCTGATGTGGGGATGGGGCTCCACACGGTATGTGCTGGAGATGTCTGTGTAAACAAGATCCAGCATGTTGGAATGACAGCGTGTTAGCTCCTGCTCAGTTGGAATCAACACCTGCACCCACACCGGCCCTTTGCAAATAAGATTAGACACCCTTGGGATACTCACTAGGTCTGTATATTGCCATTGTTCATTCTTCAGTTTCTCCTTTGTAGAAGGTAATCAAAGGTCATCTATAACATAGAGATTTGCACGTACACAAACTCACACCCTAACTATCAGCTGATACTGACAACAAAGTCAGTAAGCAGAAACAAAAGTCAAGGAAAACAGCAGTTTATTGTTCTGCTTTAGAATTTCCCTTTTCCATCAACACAAATCCTAGCTGCACTGACTAGTGAAGTGTTTTATTGTATTAATTATTTTTATTAATTAAAATGTAAATTATTTTTATATATAAGTAATAGGGAAAAATAGTGTTGCATGCCTTTTATGCTTTGCTTGATAGAGGTGATCTGTATTTAAGTCATTTTTAATGACACTGACAACAAAGTGAGTAAGCAGAAACAAAAGTCAAGGAAAACAGCTGTTTATTGTTTAGAATTTCCCTTTTCCATCAACACAGACCCTGTTTTATTGTGTGTGTATATATGTGTATATATATATATATATATATGTATGTATGTGTATATATATATATATAAATAATATATACATACATACATATATATACATATATGCGCTTTGCTTTATAGAGGTGATCTGTATTTAAGTCATTTTTAATGACGCTTTAAAAAATTTGCCAAAAACTTTTACCTGCGATTTACCTGCCTTCATCCTATGGAAGACATGTTATTGTAATGTTTATAAATATAATGTCTTTCCATTTCGATGATGATTCCATGCAGATCATGCTGTATTTGTGCAACACCCCGGAGGAGAACGGCACAACACCGGTTGTTTCACCTTTTTTGGCCAGCATATGAGCAGAGGTCAGTCTGAGATGTTTCTTCACAGTTCCTCTTAGCAGCCATGCATGACGTTTAATGACATTTCACAGCAGCTTCATGGCATACAGCAGCCTTGTGGTGTAAAACAAACACAAGAAAATAATAGATTATAAGATTAACTGAATGTCAAAATTGAAAACAGACTTTATTATTTTATAAAACACATTCACTACAACTTTATTATATCTTCAATGACACTCAACTGTTGATGCTTTTGTATGGCAGTATCACTAATAAAAAAAATAAAAAAAAAAAGTAAAAATAAAACTTCTTGCCCCCATTTTAGTTGCTAAGATCTGGTGCTGGAAAGTCTAAATTACCAACACAAAAGATCTGTAAGCATGCTGAATAATACAAAATGTAGGACAAAAAAAGCCATTTAGTAACAGCCATGAACTGTAAGTGCAATTAGATTTTCAGTATGACAGGTATTATTAGTGTCTAGTGTGCAAGAGTGGCAAGACAAAATGCTGTATAGACTGGGAAATGAACTGAGTTTCAATAGGTGCTCATCCTCCACTCGCCTACACCCTACACAAACACTGACACAGTCACAATGTCTGCAGCCTTGTCTTTAAACAGTTCTCTTTCAGTTTACACCAGTTCCTTTGTTTACACCACAATGAGGCTAGTCTAGAAGTCCTTATGATGCACAATAACAATTTGCTGTCTATTGAACATTAGCATTGTAAAGTATTTCCCAGGCTATATTAACATGGTACCTCAAAGCTAAGTAAGCATAAGGTTTAATACAAGTACACAGAGCAATGTAAGAACCATGTAACAATGTAAGAAGACAACTTAATTTTAGTCCTTATCTCTGTGCAGCTTTATTTAGCTCTATGTTGTTTGATTGTTTGTTTGTTTGATTGCATTGTGTACGTCAGCTTTATATGGTTGAAATGTCAATAACAGCTTCTTGACTTGAAAAGTTCTACAGAAAGACCAAGCTGGTGGTAAGCAACACATTATAATGAACTAGAATTTTAATATTTTAACATTAGTCTGCACTTACTTAAATTTACTGTCTCACCTGCAAAATTAAAAATATTAATAAAATAAATAAATAAAAATATTTGCTATATTTAGGTTTCTTTAATGCTAACTAAAAAATAAACTGAATATAACTCACTTTTTTATTTTCTGATACAAATATAAAACTACAAATGACAGTAAAAGAACTGTACTTGTGAGAAAAGCTGCTATGAGATCATATCTTTTTCTTTTTAGTTTGCATTGAACATCTCAAATCAAAGGGCCTTCTTGGTTCTCAGGTTCATTTTTGAACAAACAGCTTGAAGAAAGAAAAAATTAAAAAGAATTACACAAATAAAAACACTAGCTGAAAGATACAGGATAAAGATGCAACTTCCAAACAAAAATATTATAGCTCATATGACAAACATTTCACTTAGGCTACTCTGTCCATTTAGAGCTTTAGGAGAATAAGATCCAGGGGGACAGGGCTTACAAACTGTATCTGAGGACTTCGTGCCTGTAAATATATACTGAAACATCAAAATCCCCAAATAAACTGTAAATTCATGACAGTAAAGCACACACATATATACATACATACAGGAACTTTCACGGTAAAACTACAGAATTTCTATACTCTTGTTATTAATGCAGATATTCAAGTATTCCTTTCAACTAACTTCCTTTAATAAAGAATATAAAAAGTGTAATAGACACAATTTCCATTTTTTAAGTTACACAAAATATACATGTTCTTTATTTGACTAAAACACCAATATGCCTGTTTATCTGACACAAATACACTTACAAACAACCACAGAAAAGGGAGGGGGAGGCTTTTCTAGGTTACCTCTGTAGGTTATTTGGTACAAATGTGTAATATCATTGTGTTGTACATGGTTAAGATCAGTGTTTTTCAACCTTTTTTGAGCCACGGCACATTTTTTACATTAAAAACATCCCACAGCACACCACCAACCAAAAATTTTACAAAATGACACTGTAGCCGAACACAGTATATATAATGACAATTTAATCTCTCAATTTGCTTATACTCACTCAGTGTGAAAACTGGGCCTGCTTAGATGAACACAAAGCTGATATCCTGGGAGGAACTGAAGAAAGGCACACAAGAAGCTCTTGCTCAACAGCTTTCAGTCTCTCTCTGTTTTTAGTTTTTATAGCAGTCATGCTTGAAAAACTCAGCTCACATAGATATGTTGTGGAAAATGGGAGCAAGATCGAAATAGCTTTGTTTGCCAGAATGGGGAACTCCTTGGCAGCAGTCAACCAAAAACTGTCCAAAGGTAGAACAGCAAAGCTTAGCTTCAAACAACGGTCTTCTCTCAGTTCAGTTAGTTCCTCCTGCTCTTGCAAAGTCATGTCCTTTCTAAAAACTGCTGCTGAGCTATATGGGTCCCTAACCTAGTCAAAGCGATCAGTGGAGGCTGAAGGGAAATAAAATGACAAGTTCAACTTAAGACTTTTCAAATGTGTACCTATTATCTCACACAGTGCAGCAGTGTTGACATCTTGCCAATTCCGGGTGAGTGGAAACATGTCAAGGTTGGCACTTTCAAGATGTTTTTGCCAGAGGAGCACTTTTGAACGGAATCCATTTATTTTATCTGTACTTGTGAGCAGGTTTTCATTTCGGCCTTGCGTTCATGTACTTAGTTCATTCCAATGCTGAAATATTTCGGACACGTATGCCAGCCTTGCACACCACTCATCACTTGCAAGCAGCTTTGCATCATCGCACCTCTCATTAGTCAAAAACACTTTTAGTTCCTCCCGCAGCTCATACATACGGGCCAGCACTTTGCCGCGCAACAACCATCAGACCTCCGTATGGAGCAATAATGCTTCATGCTCCGCACCCATTTCTTCACACAAAGATGCAAATATGTGATTTTTTTTTTAGAGGTCTTGTCTTTACAAAGTTTACCATAAGCACAACACCATCCAATACATGAGCTAAGTCTGCTGGTAAAGTCTTGGCAACGAGTGCCTCACGGTGCAAAAAACAGTGTGTAAAAATAACATCCGGGTTTCTCACTTTCACTCTGTTGACAAAGCCTTTGGTGCGTCCAACCATTGCTGCTGCTCCATCAGTGCAGACAGTCGTGCAGTTTTCCCACTGGAGTCCTCCTTGTTCAAAATATTCTGACGTGACCCGAAAAATTTCCTCTCCTGTTGTTTTTTTCTGGCAATTGCTTGCAAAATAGGAAGTTTTCTCTTATGGCGTCTCTATCCACAAAACACACATTGGCCAAGAGTTGAGAATGTCCGCTAATATCCGTAGACTCATCAAGTTGCAATGCAAATTTCCCACTGATGCATATATTTTCCAAAAGAACACTTTCAATGTCTGCAGACATGTCATCAACACGTCTGGCAATTTTGTTATCTGAGAGAGGGACTTTATCTATTTCTTTAACTGCATCAGGGCCGAGCATCTCGTTGACAATGGCTTTGCAGGCAGGTAGTATTAATGACTCTGCCACATTGTGTGGCATTTTTGATTTGGCTACGAGTTCAGCTACTAGGTAGCTAGCTTTGAGAGCTCTCTCATTCACTTTTGTGGTTTTTTTCATTAAAGTTGCCTGTTTCATAGTGTGTTCATGCAAACATACAAAATAATCTGCGTTTTTGTTTTGAAGTGAAGGGTGTTTCGCTTGGAGATATCATTTAAGCTTGCTGGGGACCATGGCACTGTTGGATAACTTTTCCCTACACACCAAGCATAACAGAGTCGGTGCATTAGGAGCCCCGCTAAAAGTAAATCCAAACAAAAGATAACTTTCATTGTATTGCCTCGAGCTCACCGTTTTTGCCTTCTTTTGGCCACCACTCATGCTTGGGCCTTCATCTGGGTCAGAATTTTGTCCAATCGGTTCAGAGTTTTGCAATTTTTCTTTTTAAATATTTATCCATTGCTGTCACCACTACCTGTCACACGCATAATTAATTCTATTGTCATGAATTAACACAGTCATCATTGCGCTACCTACTGACATGGAGGAGCATGCTCATTACTCTGCCAGTCACTACACAGACACAAGTGCTTTGCAATGGCAAATTATTTTTAGAAACTAAATAATATTTTTTTTTGTACCAATTAAGTGTAACTGGATCATTTTTCACGACACACCTGACGATTTCCCATGGCACACTTGTGTGCCGTGGCACAGTGGTTGAAAATCACTGGGGAATCTGTTATAGTGCAGAAGTTTTTAAAACCTCTAGTCAGATGAGGACTGTACAGTTCAGTTTATCTAAAATAAACAACAGTGTGTTTAGTACTTAATTAACCTCACAGTTTATTGATGGCAATCATTGGAGAAAATGATTATAAAAAAGGAGGGCATAGTGGTGCAGTGCTCAGGTTCAATCCCAAGCTCTGGTGTTTAGTGCTTGTGCATGCACTCTGTTTGTTGTCATTAGGTGGACTAACTTCAATAAATTGACCCTAGGTATGAAGGTATGTACATGGTGCCATGAAATACATGGAAAAATCATTTATTAAAATATCTGAGCATGTATTTTCAGTCTTCTAAAACAATCGTTACATTGTTCAGCAAATTTGAGAAATGCCTGTCTCTGCAAAGACCGTCCCCATGATGCTTACTTTGAGCATATTTGTACATATGTAACTGTGTCTGGTATACGTGTTCAGTGCATACTCAGTATAACTTCAGTGCTCTTTATAACTGTATGTAGTGAATGTAATGAAAATCTATATATTATAATACCATCAGTACATCCTCCTTTTTCCTAAGCTCACATACTCACATTGTCTCATCCACTTTGGGTGTGAACTCATTTTCCTGTGGGTCACAAGGTTGTATTTCACAGTCATTTTCAGCTGGTGAAGCCACATGACCAGGGTGATTAAGGGCACACATAGCCATTCTAGGACAAGAAGAAAAAATATTTGCAAGATTTAAATATCATATGACTAAAGGAAATAAAAACTCCTGTAGAGTCTGTTAAATGTAACAAAAGATTTTATTATTTATAATTTATTCTGTATAGTCAGAAAACACATTCTGCATCCCAGATCTCATTTCTAAACATTTCTGCATTCAGGTCTAAAAGAACCATAGTATACATCTGTTCACATGTCTCGTACCTGTCTTCTCCTCTCGGTGTTGGTAAACCTTTCCTAGTATCTCTTTGCTTGTAAAACAAAAAACAAACATTTTTAAATTTTTTATCATATTATCTGAAATTAAATATTTTCCTTTAATACTAAAAATTTTCTGTTTCTTACCGCAATCTCCCTAATTAAATTTTTATGAATAGAAAATATTTAGAATATTACCTGTAACATTAAACCAATACTTACATGTGTGTCCCCCTTTTTTTCAGCAGAATCAGCTGATTTTAAACATAGTTTGGGATACAAAAGGTTTTCAATGTAAAAATTTAACTTTAATTTATTGAATTAATTAATTAATTGAAATGTAAACATTTAAAAGCAAAATAAAAATTTTATTTAAATTTATATGAAACTTACCTCTATGTGGGCATCTATATCTTATTACAAAAAACAATGCTGCCAGCACTGTCAGCACTCCAGCTATGACTCCAGCTATTAGAGCTACTGGAGGTTTTTTTCCACATTCAGCATCCAAAGAATTTGTCCCTGGTTTTATTTCTATAAGTCCCAAATCTTCACATCTGTCAAAGTAAAGTCAGATATGTGGTGTACATTATGACATTATAGATAGAAAAGGTGAACATAACCGTTTTGGCACAGAATAAATTTGTTCAGTTATATTGATATCAAATTTTCTTTTGTTTGTTTTTAAGCTTTGCCTCCTAAGTTGAGTAAAAAATAACACTGTCATATGTTCATATGTTTTTTTTTTTAATCCCTTGAGTTTAAAGATTTGGTCCTATGTACAGGGTGCAGCAGAGGAAACGCATGTTTTTCTAACAGCCAATATGCTGCAACAAGGAGGGCAGGTGAACTCCACTCCTTGATAACAGGCAGTGTAAACGATGCAACTTAAACATCCAGTAGTCATGGCAATGTGGACCATTGAGTGTTTGTCTTTGAAAATTATTTCTAAAATGGTGCATAAGTACAGTAGTTGCTGTTTTCTGTGACAATTCAAAAATCTTTTCTGTAGACAATTCAATGTGGGCATCACGGAACATTCCTAAATGTAACACGATTCCCAGGTTGGATGAAGCTACTCATCCTCCTGGTTGCTGCATAATGGCTGAAAAACATGTTTCCTCTACCTCACCCTGTATACTATTTAGGGTTTGTTTTTGCTTTACTCTTTGGTTCTCCAATTTACCAGGATCCTGACCAAGATAAAGCAGTTACTAATGAAAGAATCAATCAATCGGTCAATGAAGTGAGACTGAGAAGAGTTACTGTTGTTTAGTCAAAAATCATGATGAATTAATTTACATAGCTTGCAGAGATGTAAAAGGGCTACCATCATTTACAGTCTGTCTCGGATAATCTGTTCAGTGAGGTTTGGGGGAGTATAGTACGGCAGAGGTTAAATAATGACTGATGTGGAAAGTAACTGAAACGCTTCACCTGTATCTGCATGATTTTATGCATTGTGCTGCTGCCACATGAATAGCTGAGTTGATGATTGCATGAGTGTGCAGGTGTACTGAGCATTTACTGTTTTGTATAGCTATTTTGAACTGGTGTAATCAGTTATGAAACAAAGTTTGCATATATTTGCATAAAAAATAAATGCAAGAATTCTGAAGAAGCTTTGATGAAATTAACTTATTGCTAAAACAGTTCACAGTAGGTCACAGTTCCTACTGCTTTATGTTCACCTCTTATTAATAAAGTTTTCTTCCCATGAAAGGCTGTCTTTAGTTCAGTGCTTTAATTATTATACAGAGGATATAGATGGAAAAATTGAGTGGACAGAAATGTTACACAGAATAATTATTGTTATGAACAATTCGGAACAGTTACTTGATGCTTTGCAACAAACCACTTGGAGAAGAAAGACTGTTTATACAATGATTTGGAGTTTCTTTGCTGTAGGCCTACTTGTCTTTCAGGTTCTGATGCAATGTTCATATACTGATCAGAATGATCATTTACTTGGGACAAGTGAAAACTCACTCTGAATGTGGTTTGCACATTTCAAGGGAGCCGTTGGAGAAGGTACCATCTGCACATGCTGCACATTCAGTATCTGTTAATGCTGTTCCTGCAAAGACACTTGCAGATGAGTCAACAGTAAATAATGCAAACCAGTGTTTTAAAGTTACTACTGGGAACTGCAACTGGGAAGGTTTATGGTACAAAAATGCAATTAACAGAAAGGAATTACCTTTCTGCTTTATGTATTGGCCAGGGCTGCATTTTCTATGTTCCACAGCATATCTGCAGCCGCCCCTGTATCCATCAGTACAGTAAAATCCCTCCAACGGCTCACAAACTGTATCTGAAGTCTGTGTACAGGCGGTTTTTACTCTCAATCCTTGTCCTGTAAAAATTAAATAAATAAATATATATTTTTTAAAAATATTTTATCTAATCAACATACAGAACACCCTTAATAAATATTGTAACTACATACTCCACATAACATTCAACAAGAAAGATTTACCAGCTTCACACACAGTACAGCTAATGCAGCTTGAAAGGCCATTGGGTTCCTCTGTGTATGTCGAGCCAAAACACTGTATACATGTTGTGCTGATGACTTCAGTGCAATGTCTAAAAACACGACTGCCTGAAAATATTTTATCGATGAGATAAACAATCAGATACTTATAGACATAGAGACTTATTTACATTTGTCTACTTTAGTGTAGGGTAAATGTGTACATGCCTCCATTTATTAATATATTCCTAGATCATGATTCGATATTAAATCTCATTACCAGATGGACACATGGGGCAGCATTCTCCATTTATCTCATATTCAGCTCGTGCACAAGCACAAATACACAGTTCAATCTTCAGGAATAGAACAGTAGTGATAATAAAAGCATGATCCAAACTGGAAACCATTCTGAAAGGGCTGATGAGACGTCTCTAAAGTGAACGTTTCCCCCCCACACTTCATGGTCTGCCGAACTTAGTGTTTAGTTCATCTGTTTCCAGTCGAGCCTGTTTCTCATTGGGAGATTTGCTGGTGCAGTTCTCATTTTACAGCTGCTTTAGATATTCAAATTTGTTGGAAAGGAATCTAAAAAAAGACAAACAGAAATTTCAGAATTCTGTCCTGTAAAAACAACACAGTGTTCAATTTCCAGCAAAGAATCTAGCACACTTATAAACAACTGGTTTAAAAAAAATGCACGAATTTCACTTTGTGTACACAAAGGCAAAAGCTCACTGTGACAAAGTTAAAAGAAAATATTAGTATAAATGTATTTAATTTTGCTTTAGACTATTAGCTGTTATGATTGTATATCATATGATCATTTTACCACCTGTGAGAGTCAAGAACCATAATTTAAAATCAATGTTACTAACCAAGCACTTTCTCTCTCATCTCTACACCAGAATCTGCACTAAACTCCACTTCCCACAATTCACCACAATTCTACAAACGTGCATCTTGCACTACCCCACACACAGACCAGGTTCATGATCAAACACATTCACCTGATTTCTTTTTTTCGCACCTGGACTCAGTCACCTTCACACACATGCAGTATAAGCACTCTCACTACATCTTCACAAAGCATTCATTCAGCTCTGACTGTTCACTTGACATACTAAGCCTTATATTCATATTTGTTTTTTCTGGATATTTTTGCTTTGATCTTAGATATTTTCTTTGGGATACCATGTTTGGAGATTGCTTGCCCTACAGCCTGTTCCTTATTCTTTGTACAGTGTTTTGGATTTGCTTGCTTTTGCCAGTTGCTTTTAATAAAAAACCATCTCTGCTGTCTGAGCTCTATAGTTTTGACTGATTTTTTGTAAGTTAAGTCAAATTTCTTAGTTATTTGGTTATTTAGTAATTTATGGAATTAATAAGGAAGTTTCTTCTTGAAACTTTCACAGCTGTACTAGATGTGGTTAACTCATCTGCTGACCCTTAGTTTTCAGCTCATTTCTAAAAAAACAATTTTGCCAGTTTAGCAAAACTGCAGAATCTCCCTGTCTGCGGTTTTCTGATACTTTTGTTTTGAAGCATACTGTCTCCAAAACTAACTTCAAATATAAAAACTTGCATATTAAATGATAATCATATACACCTATATACACTGATCAGGCATAGCATTATGAGCACTGCCAGGTGAAGTAAATAACACTGATTATCTCCTCATCTAGTCTTATCAAGGCTCCTCTAGTGGGTCCATGACTTGATGGGTCAGGGCTGTTTTGGCACTAAAAGGGGGACTAACATTGTTCAGCAGGTGGTCATAATGTTATACGTGATCAGTGTATTTCCATAGTTCATTTTGAACGACTTATTTACTGTTTCAACTACAGTATTTACCGTTTACCTTGATCTAGGAAGGTGATCTAGGAGATAGAGCTATGCAGGCACAAAAACAAGTGCAATCAGCTGACAAGGAAAACAACTTGCGTAAGCTGAAATGAACCTCTTGGGGAAACAGCAGTTTATTACTGTAGTGCTTTGGGAATTCCCTTTTCCACAATCATTCCTAGCTACACTGGCTAGTGAGATATTTTATATTTTATTTTATTTATTTATTAATTATTTTTACACACACACACACACACACACACACACACACATACATACATACATACATACATAACACACACACACAAAAACTGAGTACTGTGTTCCAAACGAGAACTGAACTGTGCTGGACACAGACAGACACGCACACACACTCTAATTGTCCTATTTGCACGCACATGTCACTTTACATGTCACTTTACATGTTTATATTGATCCTGTGATCCTGTATACATGTGTCACTTTAATATTTGCACTCACTGTCTTGCACAGAGTCAGTCTATATGTTGTTTGTCTGCACTGTCTTGTCTCGTCATCCTGTGCACTTCTGTTGTATGTCTAGTTTAAAGATTGCACCTTAAGTATAGTTTAGTTTTTATCTCTATGTTTAGCTCTATGTTTGTCTCACTGTACTTTGTCTGTGTTGTGTGTAGCACCTTTGGTCTAGGAGGAACGTTTCATTTCACTGTGTACTGCATCAGCTATATACGGTTGAAGTGACAATAAAGCTTCTTTGACTTAGGTACAAAAAATAATTTTATGAATTAAACAATAAAAGGGAAAAATAATGGTGTATGCCTATTTGTTTTGCAGTATAGAGGTGATCTGTCATTAAGTGGTTTTTTAATGTTTCTTTAAAGAATTTGGCAAAAAGTTTTCCCTTGGATTTACCTGCCGTCATCTTATATATAAGTAATACATGTTGTTGTTATCCTTAAATATAATAATTTTAAATATAATGTTTTAGCAATGTCAGTTACTAGTAAATTAAATTCTTACCGTTCTGTCTTCTCCTGGAGAAATCATAGATGAAAAGCTGAAACCGGTCTTTGTTGATTTTAAAGTTGTTCCGTTGCATAATATCCGTCAGTGGCGCAGTGCGGCTTTCTGTAACCGTAAAAACTCCTGACGTCTCGACAAGTACACCTACTAATGCAGTCCAAAGTCCGGCCCGGGGGGCCAACTGCGACCCGTGTTCAAATTTCCACCGGCCCACAGCCTCTGTCATAAAATAAATAATATGCGGCCCGCCAGCACTGTTGACCACAGTATAAAATACACACGTACAAAAACGCTAATTAATATTTCACCAGAAGATGGCAATAGGCCTGTGGCCACACCTTCGCCGCGTGACCCTTGTGTGATCCTTCCCAGCCCATTTCTATAATGGCGACTGTAACTGAAAAACAGGAAAGTTGACCGCGAGGGCCGCCGCTTCCAGGACAAGTGGAATTGGAGTATTTTTTCCACTGAAAAACGAAACAACTGTGTCTGCCTAATTTTCAAGGGATTCGATATCAAGGGGCAAACATGCAAACTACGACAAGCTATAACCAGTATAAACATTCTCGGTTATGAACATTAACAAGAACCGCGTGAGGACGAGACTAAGTGACTCTCACCTACATCTTGCGCATCAAAGCCGCTGTTTTTGAGCCAGACCTCAGTATCACCCTTCACATTAGTGCAGGCAAGTTATTTGTTTAGTCTTCTGAGGTGAATAAATTCTAAAATCTCAGTGGATTGATTTTTTTAAATTTTTTTTGTGATTATCGAAACCACAGTTTTGAATATGCACTGAGTTTTTTTCAATCCGTGTATCATTTGTTCTTTTGTTTTTCAATCGTCTTCAATTTCAGTTATCTTCTGAATAAGATAATTTCGTGTTATTTTCTTGTATACATGTTTTGAATTTAGAAGTTGACAGTGAGCCTTTAATAGTGAATAATATGTAATGTTTCAAATGAACCTAGATATGTTTAATCTTCCCGAAGGTTTTTTTTTTTCCAGACAGACTTTTTCTTCATTTTATGTGGTCTTCAAATATGAAAGGCAGAGTGATTTTAGTAAAAACTTGTTTAGATTTGTATTCTTTGTGAAGAAATGAAAAGTATGCCATTTGCAATAAACATTTCATAAAATAGTTCATTTGCATTTATTGTTAATGGTTCAAATAATGTCAGGCTGAATGGTCGGCCCCACACATTTTCACCTCACCAAATCTGGCCCTCTTTGCAAAAAGTTTGGACACCCCTGTATTAATGTGTTCCTAAAGGAGCTATGGGCGTGGCCTAAAAGATAGGCTGACTTGCTAGATTGCTCGTTTTAATCCCTAACAAACTTTTGGTGATTTCGTTCAAGTCGTTTTTGCTTAACAAGTCTCCAAGTTTCCTTTCTGATGAGGCGTCCGTGCAGATCATGCTGTTTTGCTGCAACACTGTGCAGGACAATGGCGCAACACTGTGCAGGACAATGGCGCAACACTGTGCAGGACAATGGCGCAACACTGTGCAGGACAATGGCGCAACACTGTGCAGGACAATGGCGCAACACTCTGCAGGACAATGGCGCAACACTCTGCAGGACAATGGCACAAACACTCTGCAGGACAATGGCGCAACACCACTCATGGGTTTTGTTATATATTATATATATTAGTTAAAAAGACACTAAATAAGACAAATATTTGCATCCTGTTTTGGTCTGAGTGGTTGTCAGCTTTTTTCCCTTTTAAATTAACAGTGAACACTTAATATAAACCTATAAAGTCTAGGAAGTCAGTTAATAAGAAGTCAGAACTACATACAGCAGCCTTGTGGTGTAAAACGAACACAAATAATAGATTATGAGATTAACTAAATGTCAAAATTGATAACAGACTTTATTTTATACAACACAAATTCACTACAACTTTGTCTTCACTGACACTCAACTGTTTTTGTATGCCAATATAACAAATAAATAAAAAAAATTGTAAAAACAAAACTACTTGTCCCCAGATTTGGTCTAAAGTCTAAAAAAGGTTAAATTACCAACACAAAAGATCTGTAAGCATGTATAATAATGTAAACTGCAGGACAAACATAGCCATTTAGTAAAGGCCAAAAAGTGCAAGTGCAATTAAATTTTTGGTATAACAGGCATTATTAGTGTCTAGTGTGCAAGATGACACTAGATTTATAAAATAATATTATGTATATAAAACTATACTCTAAATAAGAAACTAAACCATACAGTAGGTGGTAGTAAATGTATTAAATGACTGATACCAAGCGGTCGAAAGCATCTCTCCCTCCCTCCAAAAACAGTTCGGGGGTATGCTTTTAGAACCGACTGGTGAGGCTTTGCCCTGTTTAAATCATTTAGGACAGAATTACTGCATTTTTTAATGTGTGTAATTGTGTTTTTGACACCATCTGAAGCTGCTGATGAACTTGAATCATCTATTTCTCCGACCTCATTGCCGCAAATTGATGAAGTGGTAGCTGTGTTCTGGTGAGAATCAGATAAACTTTTGCTGTGAATGATCCACGCTGTAAACTGGAAATAGTGAAGATGTAGTTTGTTTATTTTTGACAGTACACAATAACATATCCCACACAGGAATGGCCTTAAGAAATATTTCAAAGATTATTTTAAATGGATTTTAATCAAATATTCAATATATTTAATAATAGTATTATGACACAATATCAATGTCTCAATAATTTGTCATGTGTCCTTGACCATCAGCTACAGCTTGACAACAATGTCTCATGCTGTTCACGAGCTGACTTGTCTGCTGAGGCATGGCATTCCACTCTTCTTGAAGGGCGGCCCTCAGGTCATTGAGGTTCTGGGGTGCAGGGTTACAAGCCTCTACACAGTGACTCAGCTGATCCCATAGGTTTTCTATTGGATTCAGGTCTGGAGAAAGTGCAGGCCACTCCATTTGAGGTACCCCAGCCTCCAGCAGCCGTTCCCTAATGATGCGACCTTGATGAGCTGGAGCATTGTCGTCCATGAAGATGAAATTAGGCCTGTGTTGTTCATGCAGGGGCACAATGACTAGATTAATTATGTTATTCAGGTAGTATTGGCTTGTCACTGTACCATCACTGTGTCACTGCAACACCACCACAACAGTGGCTGATGCATAGCGCTCTCCTTGACGTCTCCAACATTGTTGGCGGCCATCATTTCTGCTCAACGTGAATCGACTTTCATCAGAGAACAGCACTGAGGCCCACTGGTCCCTCGTCCAGCGTAAATGCTCCCTGGCTATGCAAGACGATGACGCCTGTGCATAGTGGTGTGGTCAGGTACCCTTGCAAATCATCTAGCACGCAGACCACGCTGATGTAAATGGTTTCGAATGGTCTGATGTGACACTTGGGTGCCTCTCACCTCCCTTAAATGTGCCTGGAGTTGAGTGGCATTCATCATCTGGTTCCGCAGGGCACTGTTCACAATGAAGCAGTCATCAACATGGGATGTGGCCAAAGGACGTCCACTTCTATGCCTTTCTGTGACTCTTCCAGTCTCTCTGTATCTCTGTCGCAACCTGCTGATGACACTCTGTGACACTCTAAGCTCAGTGGCCGCTTCCTTCTGAGAACATCCTGTTTGAAGCCTCGCAATGGCGAGGTACTGTTGATCAGTTGTTAGGTGTCATCTTGGTCTCATGATGTCAAAATGTGAACAGCATGATGAAGGGGACTGTTTAAATACCAATTCTAATTGAACCAGAAAATTTATTGGTCGATTCATGGATCAAACACCAGTTGTGAATTTTGCTGTTAAGCACCTTGTTAGAGAACAGGAAGTTTGACAGATTTGCAAGTTTCTTGCCTGTTCTTGATTCTTGACCTTTGCTTTTAATAAAATACTTTACAACCATCCCTGCTGTCTGACAAAATCCTATAGTTTTGACTTTATAAGGAAGTTTCTTCTTCTTGAATCTTCACAGCTGTGCTAGATGTGGTTCACCCATTGGCTGACATGATCACTTAGTTCTCAGTTCATTTCTTACATATTTTTTTTGTTGCAAATTTGGCAAAACTAGAATTCCCGTGTCTGGGGTAATTCTGTAGGCTTTTCTAATACTTTTGTTTTTAAAGCATATTAAGTTTTAAGCCTATTTAGTCCAAACTAACCTCAAAACTAAAAACTTTGATATTAAACGATAATCACTAGGCTTGATCAGGCATAACATTATGAGCACTGACAGGTGAAGTGAATAACACTGATTATCTCCTCATCATGGCACCTGTTAGTGGGTGGGATATATTAGGCAGCAAGTGAACAATTTGTCCTCAAAGTTGATGTGTTAGAAGCAGGAAAAATGGGCAAGCGCTCTTTTGGCAGCAAAAGGGGGACTAACACAATATTAGGCAGGTGGTCATAATGTCATGCGTGATCTGTGTATTTCCATTGTTCATTTTGAACGACTTAATTACTGGTTTAACTACAGTATTCACCATTTACCTTTGCCACAGCAACTACTTACTAGAAGGTAATCTAAGGTCATCTGGAAGATAAAGGCACACAAACAAGCGTGCAATCTGCTGACAAGGAAAAAATTGCGTAAGCTGAAATGAACGTCCTGGGAAACAGCAGTTTATTGTAGTGCTTTGGGAATTCCCTTTTCCAACATCATTCCTAGCTACACTGGCTAGTGAGGTATTTTTATTATTCAAAGGTACATTAAATTATTTTGTAATAATAGGGGAAAATAATGGTGTATGTCTTTTTGTTTTGCAGTATAGAGGTGATCTGTCATTAAGTGGTTTTTAATGTTTCTTTAAAGAATTTGGCAAAAAGTTTTACCTTGGATTTACCTGCCGTCATCCTATATATAAGTATTATATGTTATTGTTATCCTTAAATATAATATAATTTTAAATATACATTTTTTTGCACTGTCAGTTACTGGTAAAGTTAATTCTTGTTCCGTAAAAACTCCTGGTGTCTGGACAAGTACACCTATTAATGTGTTGCTAAAGGAGCAGTGGGCGTGGCCTAAAAGGTAGGATGGCTTTCTGGACTGATCATGTTTTAACTCCTAACGTACTTTTGGTGATTTCGGCCAAAGCATTATTACTCAACAAGTCTCCAAGGACAGGACAACGGCGCAACACCACTCAGGGTTTTGTTTCTCCTTTTTTGGCCAGCATAAGAGCAGAGGTCAGTCTGAGACTTTTCATGGGTTTCCGGATCTTGCCTTGACCATCAAAGTTCCTTGTCTTACGTGCAATTCCCACAGTGAACTTAACAGTTGTTTTCTCGCCTAAGGCTGAGTAGAAATGTTAGGGTGGATAAAGCACCCCTAAAAATGGCCTAGGGACGCCCATGCGCCTGACTATTTTATGTCTCTCTTTTAGTTAATACGACACTAAATAAAAATAAGACAATTATGGTTTAAGTGGTTGTCAGCTTGTAAGTTAACAATGAACACTTAATATAAACCTGTGATGTGCCACCATGCAACTGTTACAAGTATTAAGACAACACCTGAGTGTTAGAAGAAGTCTAGTTGAGGAGTCAGTTAAGGAGCAGCCTTGTGGTGTAGAACAAAAACAAACACAAGAAAATAATAGATTATAAGATTAACTGAATGTCAAAATTGAAAACAGACTTTATTATTTTATACAACACAAATTCACTACAACTTTATGTCTTCACTGACACTTTGTACGACTTTTGTATGACTATCACAAATGTAAAGAAAAAAAGTAAAAACAAAACTTCTTGCCCCCTGTTTAGTTATTAAGTTCTGGTGCTGGAAATTCTAAAGTCTAAAAAAGGCTAATTTACTAACACACATGATTTGCTAGCATGTATAATAATAGCCATTTAGTAAAGGCCAAGAAGTGCAAGTGCAATTAAATTTTCAGTATAACAGTCATTATTAGTTTCTAGTGTGCAAAGAGTGGCAAGACAAAATGCTGTATAGATTGGGAAAGGAACTGAGTTTCAGTAGGTGGAGATCATCCTCCACTCGCCAACACAAACATCCTCGCCTACATCCTTCACAAACACTGACAATCACAACACAGTCACAACGTCTGCAGCCTTGTCTTCAAACAGATTTCTTTTTGAAGCCTCATAAAGCACTTCTTTTGTTCACACTACAGTGAAGCTAGTTTAGAAGTCATTATGATGTATAGTAACAATTTGCTATGTATTGAACATTAGCATTTTAAAGTATTTCCCAGGCTATATTAACAAATTACTTCAATGCTATGTGAGCATAAGTCACATGATCAATTGCTAACCTGATTAACACTTTGGATGAATAATTCACCTTTGGGATGTATTAAAATGGACACTGCGAACCAGGCCTTCTCTTCCAACATCAGTGCCTGTCCTCACAAATGCACTTCTAGATGAATGGTCAAAAATTCCCATAAACGCACTCCTAAACCTTGTGGAAAGCCTTCCCAGAAGAGTTGAAGCTGTTATAGCTGCAAAGGGTGGGCTAACTCCATATTAAATTCAAAAGTATTTAAAAGCAGATGTCCCAAAACTTTTGGCAATATATGGTAGCTATGCATAATCACCCATCTTCTCAACTGCTCAACCCCAGTGGTGGGCAAAGTACACATCTCCTGTACTTAGGTGAAGGTACAAATACCCTAGTTAAAATGTTATTCTGGTAAAAGTCCTCAATTTGAACATCTATGTGCGTTAAAGTACAAAAGTACTTGTATCCAATGTGCATGTAAAGGCAGATGTCTCAGTTTTGGCCTGGCTCGCAGTCTTTATCGGGTTGAGGTCAGGATTCTGTGCAGGCCAGTCAAGTTCCTCCACTCCAAACTCACACATACATGTCTTTATGGACCTTCCTTTGTGCACTGGTGCACAGTCATGTCGGAAGGGAGGGGCCATCCACAAATTGACCAATGTCTGAGCGATGGAATAGTACAAAATGTCTTGGCATGCTGAAACATTAAGAGTTCCTTTCACTGGAACTAAAGGGGCCAAGTATGTATGTATATATATATATATATATATATATATATATATATATATATATATATACACACTATATTGCCAAAAGTATTCGCTCACCTGCCTTGACTCGCATATGAACTTAAGTGACATCCCATTCCTAATCCATAGGGTTCAACATGACGTCGGTCCACCCTTTGCAGCTATAACAGCTTCAACTCTTCTGGGAAGGCTGTCCACAAGGTTTAGGAGTGTGTTTATGGGAATTTTTGACCATTCTTCCAGAGGCGCATTTGTGAGGTCACACACTGATGTTGGACAAGAAGGCCTGGCTCTCAGTCTCCGCTCTAATTCATCCCAAAGGTGTTCTATCGGGTTGAGGTCAGGACTCTGTGCAGGCCAGTCAAGTTCATCCACACCAGACTCTGTCATCCATGTCTTTATGGACCTTGCTTTGGTCACTGGTGCACAGTCATGTTGGAAGAGGAAGGGGCCAGCTCCAAACTGTTCCCACAAAGTTGGGAGCATGGAATTGTCCAAAATGTCTTGGTATGCTGAAGCATTCAGAGTTCCTTTCACTGGAACTAAGGGACCAAGCCCAGCTCCTGAAAAACAACCTCACACCATAATCCCCCCCTCCACCAAACTCTACACTTGGCACAATGCAGTCAGACAAGTACCGTTCTCCTGGCAACCGCCAAACCCAGACTCGTCCATCAGATTGCCAGATGGAGAAGCGCGATTCGTCACTCCAGAGAACGCGTCTCCACTGCTCTAGAGTCCAGTGGCGGCGTGCTTTACACCACTGCATCCGACGCTTTGCATTGCACTTGGTGATGTATGGCTTGGATGCAGCTGCTCGGCCATGGAAACCCATTCCATGAAGCTCTCTGCGCACTGTTCTTGAGCTAATCTGAAGGCCACATGAAGTTTGGAGGTCTGTAGCGATTGACTCTGCAGAAAGTTGGCGACCTCTTCGCACTATGCGCCTCAGCATCCGCTGACCCTGCTCCATCAGTTTACGTGGCCTACCACTTCGTGGCTGAGTTGCTGTCGTTCCCAAACACTTCCACATTCTTATTATACAGCTGACAGTTGACTGTGGAATATTTAGGAGCCAGGAAATTTCATGACTGGATTTGTTGCACAGGTGGCATCCTGTCACAGTTCCACGCTGGAATTCACTGAGCTCCTGAGAGCGACCCATTCTTTCACAAATGTTTGTAAAAACAGTCTGCATGCCTAGGTGCTTGATTTTATACACCTGTGGCCATGGAAGTGATTGGAACACCTGATTCTGATTATTTGGATGGGTGAGCGAATACTTTTGGCAATATAGTGTATATATTTATATATATATATATATATATATATATTTATATATATATTTATATATATATACTGTCCATCCAAAAAAAAAGCCACCACGTGGATTTAACTAAGCAAATAGGTAAGAGCCTCCCATTGGATAATTACTACATGGATGATTATGCTTCAGCAGGCAACAAGTTATTTAACCCTAACTGATGCAAGGAGTTGCTTCTCATTTCTTAAACAACCATGTCAGAAGATACATCCTGTGGTCATGGAAAAGATGTTAACCTGTTTCAGAAGGGTCAAATTTTGGCATGCATCAAGCAAAGTAAACATCTAAGAAGATTGCTAAAACTACTAAAATTGGGTTAAGAACTGTCCAACACATTATTAATTATAAACTATAAATTATAAATTATAAACATTATAACTGGAAGGATAGTGGAGAACCATCATCTTCGAGGAAGAAATGTGGTCAAAAAAATCTTGAATGATCGTGATCGGCGATCACTTAAACGTTTGGTGAAATCAAATCATAAAAAACAACAGTAGAACTCACGGCTATGTTTAATAGTGAAAGTAAGAGCATTTCCACACGCACAATGCGAAGGGAATTCAAGGGATTGGGACTAAACAGCTATGTAGCCTTAAGAAAACCACTTATCAGTGAGGCTAATCGGAAAAAAAGCTTCAATTTGCTAGGGAGCATAAAGATTGGACTCTGGAACAGTGGAAGAAGGTCATGTGGTCTGATGAGTCTATTTACCCTGTTCCAGTGTGATGGGCGCATCAGGGTAAGAAGAGAGGCAGATGAAGTGATGCACCCATCATGCCTAGTGCCTACTGTACAAGCCTGTGGGGGCTGTGCTATTATCTGGGGTTGCTGCAGTTGGTAAGGTCTAGGTTCAGCCACATTATGCCTATAGAATGAAGTCAGCTGACTACCTGAATATACTGAATGAACAGGTTATTCAATCGATGGATTTTTTCTTCTCTGATGGCACAGGCATATTCCAAGATGACAATGCCAGGATTCATCGGGCTCAAATTGTGAAAGAGTGGTTTAGGAAGCAAGAGACATCATTTTCGCAAATGGATTGGCCACCACAGAGTCCAAACCTTAATCATATTGAGAATCTTTGGGATGTGCTGTAGAAGACTGCGTATTATAACACTACCATCAGTACATCCACCTCTTTCCTGAGCTGACATTCATGTTATGTCATATCCAGTGTGTGTAAACTCATGTTCCTGTGGGTCACAAAGTTGTTCTTCACAGTCATTTTCAGCTGTAGAAGCCACATGACCAGGGTGTTCACGAGCACACACATCCATTCTTTTGGTTCCCACAATTTTTATTAGCAAGGAATGACAATTAGTACAATATAATATAAACCATGTAACTCTTCAATAACACCATGATTAACAAATATAGAAGAAAATACAGACCAGAGTCACATAGTGCTATACCTTTAACACAAGAACTAAATATAAAGACAAAAACAAAACAACAAAAAAAAACAAAGTGGGTATCAGTCAGGGGGTAGACTCTGCAGAGAATTAAAGTATTTAACAAATGGCAGCCATCTATTGGCAATTTTTTTAAGATTACCTTTAATAGAATATCGTATTTTTTCCAATTTTAAAAAGGACATGACATCTTTAAGCCATTGAGATATAGTTGGTGGTCTGGAGGACTTCCAAAGAATCAACAGGCGATGCCTGGCAATCAATGATGTGAAGGCCAAAATATCTAATTGCATCTTATCATACTTGAATAAATCCAGTGGCACTCCAGGGGAGACACCAATATTAATTTTAAGAATTTCTGACATAGTCTTGAAGTAATCACACCAGAACCGCCATAGCATTGGACATAGGAAGAACATGTGACTTAAATTGCAAGGTGACTGGTGACATCTGTCACATCTCTCATTGATACTGGAATAAAATTTGCTAGTCTAGCTTTTGAAAAATGAACTCTATAAAAAGTTTTAAATTGTATAAGACTTAGCCGTGCACATATCAAGCTTGTGTGTATTCTGTTTATTGTAGACTCCTACCATCTTTCTGTGAACACCATTCCCAATTCACTCTCCCATTTTGCTTTAATTCCAACAATGCTGGGTTTATCAAGAATTATAAATTTGACCTACCAAAGACTTCTGTTGGTGCTTTAATAGTAACAGGTCCTCCCAGATCATCTTTGGTGGTAGTGTTGGAAACTCTGATGAGGCACAATGTCTCAGCCGGAAATATCTAAATATGTGAGATGATGGCAAGTCAAGCTTTTTAAATTCCTCCTAATCACGAAAAATGTTATTCTTATACAGATCTTGAAAAGACTTAAAACCTTTATCATACCATTGTGTAAAAATAGGATCCATATAAGATGGGGGAAATAGGTGATTATTAATTACCGGGCCCAATATCGAAAGTGAATGATTAATTGGGATTGATTGAACCACAGGATTGATTGTAAAATCAATTTTTATAATACACAGATATCTAACCAAAAACACCACTTTAAAGTTGTCAAACAAACCATAAACCTACACAACTGGGTGGTAAAGAAAATGTGGCCAAAAAAAGTACAAAACAATTAGATTTTGCGGGTGCCTCCAAGTACACGTCCTACTCCATAGTTAGTCACGCCGGAAGTCCACACACATCCTTTCTAGGACAAGACGAAAACGATAGGAAACAAAGATTTGCAAGATTTAAATATTATATCACTAAGGGAAACAAAAACAAGATTTCATTAATGAAAAGATTTTATTATTTATAAAATAAAATATGATTTCTAGCTGAAAACACATTCTGCATACCATATCTTATCTATAACATGTCAGCCTTCAGATCTACAAAGACCACAATGTACATCTCTTCACACGTAGTGCAAATGTATGCATCTTACCAGTCATCTCTTTTCAGTGTTGGCAAACCTTTCCTTGTATTTTTATTAGCATCTCTTTCCTTCTAAAACAAAAAAACAGAAAGGTTTATATAAAAAATAAAAATGTATATATAAACTAAAATATATTTTCCTTTAATTTGAAAATCTTCTGTTTCTTACTACAATCTAGCTAATTAAATTTTTATAAATAGAAAATATTTAGAATATTACCTGTAACCAATACTTACATGTGTGTGTTTGTATGAAGGTCTCATTTTCTCAGCAGAATCAGCTGATTTTAAACATAGTTTAAGATTCAAAAGGATTTCAATTTAAAAAATTGTTATTTAAAAGCAAAAGAAAAACTATATATAAATTAATATGAAACTAACCTGTAGGTGGACGTCTGCTATGTCTTATTACAAAAAGCAATGCTCCAGCTACTGCGAATACTGTAGTCAGCACTCCAACTATGACTCCAGCTATTAGAGCTACTGGATGTTTTTTCCCACATTCAGCATCCAAAGAATTTTTTCCTGGTTTTATTTTTATAAGTCCCAAATCTTCACATCTGTCAAAGTAAAGTCAGATATTTGGTGTATATTGACAGATTATATATGAAAAAGGTGAATATAACATTATAAATTATTAAAAGTGTTGATAAATTCATTTATACAGTTTGCAGAGATGAAAAAGGGCTGCCATCATTTACAGTCTCTCTCAGATAATCTGGTCAGTGAGCTTTTGGGGGGTATAGTAAGATAGAGGTTTTATGATGTCTGATGTTACCAGTAACTGAAACTCTTCACCTGTATCTGCATGATTTTATGCACTGTGCTGCTGCCACATGATTAGATGAGTTGATAATTGCATGAATGTGCAGGTGTGATGGCCATTTACTGTTTTGTATAGCTATTTTGTTTTTTAACTTATGCAAGTATAATCAGTTATGAAACAAAGTATGTATATATATTTGCATTAAAAAAACTTATGCAAGAATTCTGAATGCTTTGATGAAGTGAACTTATTGCTAAAATGTTTCATCATGGTGGGTCACAGTTCCTACTGCTTTATGTTCACCTCTTATGAATCAAGTTTTCCTCCCATGAAAGGCTGTCTAAGTTTGTTTAACCCTGTATCTTTCATATTTGTTCATTTAGTTCAGTGCTTTAATTATTAACACACACACAAACACACACACACTAATTGTCCTGTTTGCATGCACATGTCACTTTACATTTCACTTTACATTTTATATTGATTCTGTTTACATGTGTCACTTCAATATTTGCACTCACTGTATACACTGTTCTTTTGCATAGTCAGTCTATATGTTGTTTGTCTGCACTGTCTTGTCTCGTCATCCTGTGCACTTCTGTTGTATGTCTAGTTTAAAGACTGCACCTTAAGTATAGTTTAGTTTTTTATCTGTATGTTTAGCTCTATGTCTGTCTGTGTCACTGTACTTTGTCTGTGTTGTGTGTAGCACCTTTGGTCTAAGAGGAACTTTGTTTCATTTCACTGTGAACTGCATCAGCTATATATGGTTGAAGTGACAGTAAAGCTTCTTTGACTTTGACTTATTATACAGTGGAATGGAAAAATGGAAAAATTGGGTGGACAGAAATGTTAAACAGAACAATTATTCCAGTTATGAAGAATACGAAACAGTAAAGATGCTTGCCTTTTAGCTATAGATTAAGACAAATTTACAATTTTTAAGATAGCTTAAAGCAGGGTTCCCCAACCTTTTTTGTACCATGGACTGATTTGATACCGGACAATTTTTCCGGGGGTGAGGGTGATTAATAGAGGGAGAGCATTATAGCTAGATTTATGCTGAGTTCACACTGCACGACTATCTAGGGTAGCATTCAGTCGCTGCTTTGTTCACACTGCACAATGATAGGATCGATGATAGGAGGTTTCGCACAACAACTTGGCACAGGTTTTACGCCGGATGACCTTCCTGATGCAACCCTCCCATTTTATCTGGGCTTGGGACCGGCACTGCATCCAGTGGCTGGGGTTTGGGCATTAGGTTGGAATTGAACCTGGGCCTTCTGCATGGTAGGTGAGAAACCTACCCCTGCTTGCACCAATGCCCATAAACATACACGAGAAATAATAAGGAAATAACGCAAGATCACACGTGGGATCGGAGAGGTGGTACCATGCAAAAAGCGAGCCAAATGGTCTGTGTGGGGAACAAGGATTGTGCGTTCTGTATAATTGAACAAATGAATAATTTTGCAATGTGCTGCTGCTGATGCAGCTGGTCAAGCAATGTTTTTGCTTTGTTTCTGTTTGATGTAAAGCTTATTTATTCTGATATAAGACATTTTTTATCATCGGGTCATTGTACCCAGCTATAGGCGTAGAATAGAGCTGGGCCCGGAGCAGGTGCACAGCGCGGCATGGGGAGTCAGGGGTTAAAGGAGATAGAGCTGTAAGTACGTAAGAGAAAATGCAATTAAATCTGTGGCTAGTGCAAATGTAATAGAAAAACAGCAATAAATTATTCATTACTCATTGCCGCAAATTGTTTTAATAATTTATTATAATAAAATAATCATTTTAATTATTTTAAATGGATTTTAATCAAATATTCAATATATTCAATAATAGTATTATGACAAAATATCAATGTCTCAATAATTTGTCATGTGCCCAGGGTTAGAAGTATAGTGTATTGGAAGCTGCTGATGAACTTGAATCATCTATTTCTCCGACCTCATTGCCGCAAATGGATGAAGTGGTAGCTGTGTTCTGGTGAGAATCAGATAAACTTTTGCAGTGAATGATCCACGCTGTAAACTGGAAATAGTGAAGATGTAGTTTGTTTATTTTTGACAGTACACAATAACATATCCCACACAGGAATGGCCTTAAGAAATATTTCAAAGATTATTTTTAAATGGATTTTAATCAAATGCCAGTGCAATTCTTCTGTGTCCAGATTATAAGCATCAAAAATCAGCAACTTGTTTCCTTCTTTAATTAATCAAAGTTTTTGTACAATGAAAGGTTTATGACACATAAAGAGTCATTTACCGCCACCTACTGGCTTAACTATGAAAGTTGCGCTAAAGTTAACTCTAGACTGTCAGTATGTATGAAACGTGCAAGCACTGACCAAGGTGAAAAATCCCAGATCTATTGGTGAAAAATTGGTGAAATAGCAGCGTTCTTGGAAGGTCTCTTGTTCAAACAGACCAGTTGTATTAATATATATATATATATATATATATATATATATATATATATATATATATATATATATATATATATATATATTCAATAACAGTATTATGACAAATTGAGCCTACAGTTTCCACTGCAATTAACAAAGAACATAAATTTCTGTAGTAATTATACCATAATTGTAAGAATGCTAATCCCATTTTGATCCCACAGTGGGCAGTAGGTCAACCTGCACATCTCTCATCTCCATCACCATCTCTCTTTCTGTTTATTGCAGTCTCCCTGTATTTATTCCCTTCCTAAACCTGAGCTTTGACTGATAAAGTCTTTTCATTGTCGTCTGTGAAAATGAAGAATATAAATATTGGGTTAGCAGATATTCATGTTTAATCATTTTAGACAAGTGGATCCTGGACTTCCTGACTGAGAGACCTCAGTCAGCCGGGTGGGGAACAGCATCACCAGCACCACCACACTGAGCACTGTGTGCTCAGCCCACTGCGGTTCACTCTGCTGACTCACAACTGTGCAGCAATGCACAGCTCGAACCACATCATTAAGTTTGCCGATGACACGACCGTGGTGGGTCTCAAGCACCACAAGTCAGCCTACCGAGAGGAGGTGCAACAGCTAACAGCCGGGTGTAAAGCCAGCAATTACTTGTTGACTTTAGGAGAGCACATAGTGGCCAGTCTTCGCTGTTCGTTGACGGATGCTCTGTAGAGATCGTCAAGAGCACCAAATTCCTTGGTGTTCACTGGGTGGAGAACTGCACCTGGTCACTCAACACCAGCTCCATAACTAAGAAAGCCCAGCAGTGTCTCTACTTCCTGCAGAGGCTAAGGAAAGCCCATCTCCCTCCCTCCCCCCATCCTGACCATGTTCTACAGAGGGACCATCAAGTGCGTCCTGAGCGGCTGCATCACTGCCTGGTTTGGGAATTGCACTGTCTCGGATCGTAAGACCCTGCAGTGGATAGTGAGGACAGCCTCTCTCTCTTAGGTTACAACTTTTGTTATTGGAAAAATACAGAGATCCGGACCTTGGGGACCTCAATGGTACAGCCCTGTTCGTAATTCAGCACGTTCTCAGTTGAATTGAATTGAGAGCTCAATTGAATATTGCACCAATTTTATTATTGGCTGTTATGTGGTGTGGGGCCAGAGTGGGCCAAGCTTCTGATTTGGTGGAGCTCATCCTCCACTAGCCAACACAAAAACACAACCTTTTAACATTGACATTAACATGGTATCTCAATGCTATGTAAGCATAAACCACATGATCAATAGCTAATGTAATTAACACTTGGATGAATAATTCACCTTCGTGATGAATTAAAATGGAGACTGTGAGCCAGGCCTTCTTGTCCAACATCAGTGCCTGACCCCACAAATACACTTTTAGAGGAATGGTCAAAAATTCCCATAAACACACACTGTTATGGCTGCAAAGGGTAGAACAACTCCATATTACATTCACATACATTTAAAGATCGATTGATCTATCGATCTATCTATCCTGTATATCTTGAGTGACAGATGTCTTGCCAATCAGTGGTAAGAATTTCATTCACAAACTATACCTACCTTTTCTGGTTTGTCTGAATTATCATTGTGTTTTTGGATTTGTTATTTTGTTTTACACTTCTGTGGACTGCATATGTGTTTGAAATGTCTGATTATGTGTGATGCACTGCAATAAATCTGGCCTTCCACTTAGTCTCTATCCTACAACCCTGAACAACATAAAGCAGTAACTGAAGATCAATTAATTCCTTTTTCTGCCATTTCATAACTTTTATAGTAACTTCTTAGTTATTTAGCTAGGTAATACATTCTGCTACTTAAAGACTCAATTCAATTAATAAAGTATTACCATATCATACCTATTATACACATAGGACAACAATCTCCAGCTTCTGATATTCACTTTGCCCACATTTAGCTTTATATGTAATGGCAGTACAGATCCCTGTTTGGACAAAGTTTTTTTAAATGTATGCATATACTCTACAAGCAAGTAAAAGTTAGAATAATGCTTTAAGTCCAGACACAATCATTACCTAGATATAGACACATGGAGACCTCTCTGATCAAAATGTATTGATTTTTTACAACACGTGAACTAATGAACATTTTTAAGAACATCTTGTTAAAAACCATACACAATGTTTTTTTTTTTAAATACAGTAAACAAGATCTGAAACTCTTTTGTAGAAAGGTAATGTGATTCAAAAATAGTTGACACAAAACATAAGTTACACGAAATATAGATGTTCTGACAAATGTGTGAACCAGGACCATGGCTTTATTTGACTGAAACACCAATGTGCCTGTTTATCTGACACAAATACACTCACAAACAACCACAGAGAAAGGAGAGGGAGGCTTGTCTAGGTTACTTCTGTTATTTTATTTGGTACAAATTCGTTAATTGTTACAAAAAGAGAGCATAGTGGTGCAGTGCTCAGGTTCAATCCCAAGCTCTGGTTACTGGCTTTAAAGAAATTCGAGAAATGCCACTCTGAAAAGACCATCAAGGACCGATCAGCTGAGATGGCAGCAAACATAGTTCTGTGTATCTTGTACACACTTGACGTGAGATAGTTAATAGATGTAGTAAATAAGACACAAATCACAGGAAATCAAATCATCTATATCTCCAGCACCATCATTTAGCACCATAATAACAGCCTAAACACAGTAAGTTTTGATGTCTGTATGCATTTCAGGGCTAGTGACACATTGTGCAGATAACACTTTGTGATATTTATATCAACAGAGATGCCATTTTGGTATAATTATAAAGTAAGTCATTTATACTCAGTGCTCAGAATAAAGGGCAACTATACTGAGTATAACACAGACCATGAGCAGGTCACACACCCTGGAAGTAGTTTGTTCCATAAGGCTTTCTACACATGAGGAAAGGGATACAGTAAGTGAGGTTTTCTGTGATTACTGCAGACCACAGAATTTATTTGCCATGTTTTTTAAGAATTTAATATACATTATGTTCATATGGTATACATTATGTTCAACGCATATTCAGTATATCTTTAGTGCCCTTTATTATTAACTGTGTGTAATGTGCAGTGAATATAGTAAAAATATATACATTATAATGTATCAGTACATCCTCCTCTTTCCTGAGCTCACATCTCAGAGAGAAGAAATCAGCATCTGATATTTCTGAATGGAAAACTGCACTAAAGACTTTTATCTAAAGTGTCATAATGTTAACACTTTGGCCTTTATTTATTTGATTTGTTTGCTGTGGTTCTGTGTTCACTTATTAATTTAAAGGTTTGAATAAAATGTTAAACAATAGTAATGGTGTATTTTTTTTTTGTAATGAAAAATAATGCATAAAAATAAGGCTTTATGAAAACACTGAATAAAAAATTGCTTACCAACACACAAAACATTAATAATTGCTAAATTAGGCTAAAATAGAAGGCTCCTAGGGACAGTAAATGAAGAGCCATTTTGAAGCCATTTGGGAGCTGTAAGAGCTGGCTGTTCTAAGGGAGCCAAGCAAAAAGACCCGGATCTTTGAAAAGAGCCGGACCTCCCAACACTAACAGGTGTGTCCTTTGTGTTTCGTAAACACTCATGGTGCCTCGCTCAATCTTCTCGTGTTTTTGTTAAGGAGCAGCAGTTGTGGCCTAAAAAGGTACGATGGCTTTCTCCTAACATACTTCTGGTGATTTTGCCCCAAACGTTTTACTTAACAAGTCTACAGAGCTTTTTCAGAAATGCATCTGATTTCGGACAACTGGCTTTCCTTTTTGATGATGCTTCCATGCAGATTATGCCGTATTTGTGTAACAGTCCGGAGGAGAACGCCATTACATTATATCCAGTATGTGTGTGAACTCATTGTCTTGTGGGTCACAAGGTTGTATTTCACAGTCATTTTCAGCTGGAGAAGTCGCATGACCACGGTGATTAAGGGCACACATATCCATTCTAGGACAAGAAGAAAAATGACAGGAAACAAAGATTCGCAAGATTTAAATATTATATCACTTTTTGAAACTTTTATATCATATTATCTAAAATTAAATATTTTACTTTAATTCTAAAATTTTCTGTTTCTTACTGCAATCTACCTAATTCAATTTTCATGAATAGAAATTATTTAGAATATTACATGTAACATTAAACCAATACTTACATGTGTGTTTGTATGAAGGTCCCATTTTCTCAGCAGAATCAGCTGATTTTAAACATAGTTTGGGATACAAAAGGTTTTCAATTTAAAAATTGAACTTTAATTGATTGAATTAATTAATTGACTGAAATTGAAACATTTAAATGAAAAAAAAAACACACCTATATTTAAATTAATATGAAACTTACCTCTGTATGGGCATCTGCTACATCTTATAACAAAAAACAGTGCTCCAGCTACTGCCAATACTGTAGTCAGCACTCCAGCTACGGCTCCAGCTATTAGAGCTACTGGAGGGTTTTTTCCACATTCAACATCCAAAGAATTTGTTCCTTTTTCTATTTCTATAAGTCCACATCTGTCAAAGTGAAGTCAGATATGCCGTGTACATTTTCACATTATAGATGGAAAAGGTGAATATAACGTCATGAATCATTAAAAGTGTTGCATTGGTTTACATAGTTTGCAGAGATGTAAAAGGGCTGCCATCATTTACAGTCTCTCTCAGATAATCTGGTCAGTGAGCTTTTGGGGGGTATAGTAAGATAGAGGTTTTATGATGTCTGATGTTACCAGTAACTGAAACACTTCACCTGTATCTGCATGATTTTATGCACTGTGCTGCTGCCACATGATTAGATGAAGTGCAGATGACTTCTGCATGGTAGGTGAGAAACCTACCACTGCCTGCACCAATGCCCATAAACATATGCAAGAAATAATAAGGAAATAACGCAAGCTCACATGTGAGGTCAGAGTTCTTGTGCGAGAATGGACGTGGTACCACACAAAAAGTGAGACAAATGGTCTGAGCGGGCGTGAGGAACAGCTGGACAGTTCCCTGCCAGGCCCAGAGAGGGCGCTGGCAGGTGAACCTTGGAAGCCTGCTTCTTTGTGTGTCTTTTGTGCTTCGCCCTTCCTATTGTTCTAATCCTGATTGTGTCATCTGTATCCCATAAGCCCTAATGTCTATCCCTAAATAGGGATCCTTGTGTTTGTGTCCTTGTCCATGATTGTTACCTGTACCGTGGTTTCTGTCTGGTTTTTGTTTGTTAAGTTCTATGCCCAAGTTAAGCTCTAGGTTTTGTTCTTGTTTTGTAAACCACACCATGTCTTGTGTAACGGTTGTTTCCCAATGTCGTGTCTTAAATGTAATAAAAGCAGTGCTTTGCTGAATCCTGCGAATGGGTCTCATTCCACCGTGTGCTGGTGTGTGCACACACACCACGGGCACCCGGATTCGAGCCCCGCATAGGGCGGGGGTCCCGGACATTACAACGGGGAACCTGGGGAAGGATTGTGCATTCTGTATAATTGAACAAATGAATAATTTTGCAATGTGCTGCTGCCGATGCGGCTGGTCAAGCAAATGTTTTTGCTTTATTACTGTTTAATGTAATTGTAAAGCTTATTTATGCTGATATAACTATATTTAAGACTTTTTTTTATCTTTTTTTTAACCTATATATTTTTTTATATATAATCCTAACTCTATTAAACTATAATATTGTGCTGCAACCAAAGCCATGCTCTCTGATATTGTGGTCTATAACTCCTCCCCGAACTGACTGCTGCCCTATATCTCACTCTCTCATTGGCTGTAGGTCATTACCGAGGTAGTTTTCAGTCAGAACTCCTTTCACACTGCACAATTTTGAGTCGCCGACAGGTCCAGATATTTAGCATACCAAATATTTCAATATCTCATTGGCGATTATCTCAGATCACATCTTTGTTAATTCACACTGCGCGATTGTCATTCGCGTAGACGAGCCCCGATTTGCCTCCGATTCCAGGCATTTGTCAGCAATTTTGCAAAACTAGTTGGCGACTGAAAATCAGGGCTAAAATTTAGTAGTGGCAATTTTAAAAAATCAAATACATATAATTTTAAGTTGATGCTTAGCAACAAGCCTCTTGGAGAAGAAATACTGTTTATACAATGTTACAATAATTGGAGTTTCTTTGCTGTAGGCCTACTTGTCTTTCAGGTACTGATGCAATGTTCATGTACTCATCAGAATGATCATTTGCTAACTTGGGAAAAATGAACACTTACTTTGAATGTGGTTTACACATTTCAAGGGAGCCGTTGGAGAAGGTGCCATCTGCACATGCTGCACATTCAGTATCTTTTAATGCTGTTCCTGCAAAGACACACTTGCAGCTGGGTCAACCGTAAATAATCCCAGTTCCTCCAAACCAGAAGTTTGAAGATCATAAATGTGCTACTGGAAAAATGTATGAAATAATACAGGTGAATTACACCAACCTTTCTGCTTTATGTATTGGCCAGGGCTGCATTTCCTATGTTCCACAGCATATCTGCAGCTGCCCCTGTATCCATCAGTACAGTAAAATCCCTCCAGGGGCTCACAGACTGTATCTGAAGTCTGTGTACAGGTGGTTTTTACTCTTAATCCTTGTCCTGTAAAAATTAAATAAAGAAATATATATATTTTTAAAAATATTCTATCTAATCACCATACAGAACATATCTAACACCCGTAATAAATATTGTAAATACATACTGCACATAACATTTAACATGAAAGATTTACCAACTTCACACACAGTACAGCTAATGCAGCTTGGAAGTCCATTGGGTTCATCCGTGTAAGTCGAGCCAAAACACTGTATACATGTTGTGCTGATGACTTCAGTGCAATGTCTAAAAACACGACTGCCTAAAAATATATTATCGATGAGATAAACAATCAGATACTTATAGAGACTTAATTGGATTTATCTATTTTAGTGTACGGTAAATGTGTACTCGCCCCCATTTATTAATATATTTCTAGATCATAATTCGATATTAAATCTCATTACCAGATGGACACATGGGGCAGCATTCTCCATTTGTCTCATATTCAGCTTGTGCACAAGCACAAATACACAGTTCAATCTTCAGGAATAGAACTGAAGTGATAATAAAAGCATGATCCAAATTTGAAACCATTCTGATGAGACGTCTCTAAAAGAAAGAAATGAAAAAAAAAATGCACTAATTTTACTTTGTGTACACAAAGGCAAAAGCGCAATGTGACATAGTGTCATATAGTGTCAGTAGCCCTATCTTGTTCAACTTATTGATTAATGACATCTTCTCTCAGATAGACATAGAAATAGGAAGATCGCTATATGCAGATGATAGAGTGCTGTGGAAAAGGGGGCGGAATATAAGGCATGTGGAGAAATGTGTGCAGACTGCTGTCAGCAAGGTAGAAAACTGGGCTAATGAATGGGGTTTCTGTTTTTCAGTGGCAAAAACCCAGGCGATCTGCTTCACAAAAAGCAAAACAAACCCAACAGTGAGCATTAAAATGTACGGGGAAATGTTGGAGCTAGTGCCAGCAGTAAGATTCCTGGGAATGTGGATGGACTCAAAACTGAATTTTAGAGTGCATATTCAGAAACTAGTAGACAAGTGTATGAAAGCAATAAACGTACTGAGATGTTTGGCAGAAGTGGAATGGGGGCAGTTGTCACTCAAAAGAATTTACTGTGCACTGATAAGAACAGCCATAGACTACAGGAGTATGGCGTACAGTTCAGCAGCCAAAACACATCTTGCAAAGGTGGAGGCACTACAATCGCAAGCGCTCAGAATATGCTGCGGAGCAATAAGATCTTCTCCTATAAATGCAATACAGGTTGAAATCTGGGAAATGATTTAGAAAATTTAGAAATTTAAAGCTAAGATTAAGGTACTGGATGAACCATCCAGTTAACAAAGTGGTGAAATACTGCTGGGAATCTGAATATAAAATTAATAAATTAAATAAATAAATATAAATTTAATTTATTATTTATTTATAAATAAATAATAAATTTAAAAAATTATAAATTAATAAGCTTCAGGTGGAATATTAATAAGGAGGCACAGAGTATAGGTTTGGGTAGTATAGATGTTGACTTTGTCAGCAGTACCTCCCTGGCTCTTCACTATGCCTCTCAGACACAGTCATATGGATTAAGGTTTTAATTTTTTTTTTTTTGCTTTTGCATCATTCTGTGTTCCACACTCCAATTCAGTAGATGGCGAAAATGCACCCTTTAAGTCGGTCTGCCAACCACCAATAAACACAAGAAGAAGAAGAAGCAGACGCAGAAGCAGAAGTAGAAGTGATTATGGCTTGATGAGATGGAAGTATTGTTCTCTCATGCTTACCCAGCTGTTCAGAGTACTGATTGGGAAACTTTGGTTTCAGGCCTTGTCAAATGGACTTTTTATGTAACTGATTTCCTTCTGTGGCTGGCTTTATACTTCAATGTGGTCTGGAAGTGTTTGGTCTAAAGACTATGTCTTAAGCTTAAGCTTTTCAATCTACCAAAAAGGAGCAGGTGGAGGTCAGTGGCAGATAGGCCTACACCTCAGCACATGGTGATTGGATCTCAGTTGGATTTTGGTTCTTCATTCTAGGTTTCAACTGGCATTTCTCAATTTCTCTTCATCTCAGCAGCTAGCACAACGGACATCAATCTGCAGGACATTCGGTTCACTATATGGACAATAGGACAGTGGGCAGATAAGGTTTCATTTCTTTCTCTCTTTTCCAAACAGCAGTGTCCAAAATGCATGTATATGACTTGGGTTTTTTTTTTGTGTTGCAGTGGTTTGAGGCTCTGTTTATGCAAGGATTATGTATTAATGTTCTAGCACAAAGATTAATTTATAAATCCGTTCGGTAAGTACCTCTCTCAAATTTGTGTAGTTTGTCCCCTCAGAAGTTGATAGGGTGACCGTTACAACATTTTTCACAGATTTTGTTGTTTTGACTTGATCTGAATACTGCTCACAGGTCCATGACACCTTTAGTTTTAAAGACTTTTCCATTTTAATATAAGCTGCTCATTCACTGAATGCTGTAGTAGAGTATTGTACTTTACTGATGCAGACACGTGACCGTTTAACAGTTCAGTCTAGCTTAGAGATATGCAGGCACACAAACACATGCAATTAGCTGATAGTTAACATGTATATGGTCATGCCAATAAAGCTTGTTGAAATTGGAAGAAGAAAAAGGGCAAAGTAAGCAAGCAGAAATGAACGTCTTGGGAAAGAGCAGTTTATTGTAGAGCTTTTCTAATCATTCCTAGCTACACTGGCCAGTTATGTATATTATTAATTATTATTTATTATTTAAAGGTACATTAAGTTATTTTTGAATGTAATAAAGGGGAAAAAAAAGTTGTATGCCCTTTTTTTTGTTAGTTTTGCAATATAGAGGTGATAAGTGTTTTTAGTGTTTCTTTAACGAATTTGCCAAAAAGTTCTACCTTGGATTTACCCTAATACATGTTATTGTTATCCTTATATATAATATAATTTTAAATATATTTTAGCACTGTTAGTTACTAGTACATTAAATTCTTACCGTTCTGATGCGGTATTTCTTGTGGTTGTATTTAAAGCTGTCGGTGTGGATATATAACACGCGCGAATCACAGAATTGTATGCAAAATGTAAAAAATAACAAAAATAGTAAAAACACGCACTACTAGGAATTCCTGGCTTAATTTACTCGGACGCTTGTTCTTTCTGCTATTTTCGCGCGCAATTTCATTTCTATTCCCGCTTCAGTATTGGTCCAGTACTTCTCAACCGGACAGCCCTTCTCTAGCCAGTCACTGATCCGTCCCTCTTCCGGGTGTTTATGAATCTACCCGACCGCTACATTATCCCACATCTCTCTTTTATTGTATTTTAAAAATAAACAACAGTTGTCCACAGCACAGCACAGCAAACCGAGCTACAGCACCCGCGTTAATTTTTTAACCTGTTGTTATCAATAAAAACAGCGCGTGCAAACGGTTTGGTAGAGCATTAAAACTGCAGTGTCTAGTTGTAAGTCGTAAAACAGAAGAAAGACTCTTTCATATTTCGTATGCTCTGCCTCAGTAACATACGATTTCTTCTCACAAGAATTCACCATCATACGTGTGAAAACGTAGAGGCCCATATCAAAATTTTGTTGCTCAGAAAGATGTTTTTCTAGTCTCATGAGACTGAATTGAGCTCACATTACAAGCTTGACTGTGTCTTTTCTATTTCTCCTAAAGGTGACTTAGGAGAAACAAAGAGACAAAACATAGATGCAACACGAGTCTTACTTAAGAAACATTTGAGAAATCTGAGACCTGAGATCTGATCACGACATAATCAGAACCGCGGTGAAGTTAGTTTGATATTCGGACATTAGACAGACATTCGGAAGCGCTAGTTTAGGGACCGTCGACAAATTTCTGTACGACTGAAATGTGGTACTTGTTACTTAACTGACTACGTTCCCCAGTTATTCTAATTTCTTCTTAAATATACATATGGCATGCGGCAGTGCAAACAGCATTTGTTTATTTATAAATAAAAATGGAATTAATTGATAGTATTAATTATGTATCATGTGAATTAATTTGCTATTATTAATTTATTTTTTAATAAAAAAAAACTTTCTTCAATAGCTTCTAGGTCATGTGACCCTGTGACCCAAATCTAGTACCAAAATGATCTATTTGAACACCTCCACAGGGTACACCTCTTTGTATCCCAAAGAATCTATTCTTTTATTTTTATTTTTAAAAAACACTATTTCTTCAATAGCTTCTAGGTCATGTGACCCTGTGACCCAAAACTAGTACTAAAATGATCTACTTAGACACCTCCACAGGGTACACCTCTTTGTTATTCCAAAAATGTCTTCTGTTATTTTTATTTTTTTTAAAAAAACACTATTTCTTCAATAGCTTCTAGGTCATGTGACCCTGTGACGCAAAACTAGTACTAAAATAATCTACTTGGACACCGCCACAAGGTACACCTCTCCTTATCCCAAAAAATGTCTTCTTTTATTTTTATTCATTTGTTTATTTTATTCATTTGTTTAACTCCTTTCTTATATAAATAAACAAGTCATTTTTTATCACGATAACACACCGTTTTTTATTATTACACAATAGTCTTCTTACCCCATTCACACCTGAGACCTTGTAACACTAACGAGTCACATGACACTGGGGAGGGTAAATGGCTAATTGGGCCCAATTTGGACATTTCCACTTAGGGGTGTACTCACTTTTGTGGCCAACAGTTTAGACATTAATGGCTGTGTGTTGAGTTATTTTGAGGGGACAGCAAATATACACTGTTATACAGGCTGTACACTCACTACTTTACATTGTAGCAGAGTGTCATTTCTTCAGTGTTGTCACATGAAAAGATTTAATAAAATATTTACAAAAATGTGAGGGGTGTACTTACTTTTGTGAGACACAAAAGTATGTGTGTATATATGTATGTGTGTAATATAAGTGTATATATATATATATATATATATATATATATATATATATATATATATATATGTGTGTGTGTGTATGTGTATAACAGGTCCATTGTGGCACTTTGCAGCTTCAAACAGCCAGAAAAAAATATATGGAAATGCTGCTTGTGTGTTTAAGAAGACTATTGTGTAATAACAATAAAAAAAAGTGTGTAATCGTGATAAAATGACTTGTTTATTTATATAAGAAAGGAGTTAAACAAATGAAGAAAATAAACAAATGAATAAAAATCAATGAAGACAATAGGGTTTTTTTTTAAATAAAAAATAAAAGAATAGATTCTTTGGGATACAAAGAGGTGTACCCTGTGGAGGTGTTCAAGTAGATCATTTTGGTACTAGATTTGGGTCACAGGGTCACATGACCTAGAAGCTATTGAAGAAATAGTTGTTGTTGTTTTTTTTATTAAAAAAATAAATTAATAATACATAATTAATACTATCAATTAATTCAATTTTTATTTATAAATAAACAAATGCTGTTTGCAATGCCGCATGCCATATGTATATTTAAGAAGAAATTAGAATAACTGGGGAACGTAGTCAGTTAAGTAACAAGTACCACATTTCAGAAATTTGTCGACGGTCCCTAAACTAGCGCTTCCGAAAGTCTGTCTAATGTCCGAATATCAAACTTCACCGCGGTTCTGATTATGTCGTGATCACGAGA
Source organism: Hemibagrus wyckioides (assembly GCF_019097595.1). Classification (NCBI taxonomy): domain Eukaryota; kingdom Metazoa; phylum Chordata; class Actinopteri; order Siluriformes; family Bagridae; genus Hemibagrus; species Hemibagrus wyckioides. The sequence continues at coordinate 22,224,474 of NC_080714.1, read as the reverse complement.
AAACAACTTTTGTTATCTCGAGATCACGAGAAAACAAAAGCAAAAATAATATCACATGGCCTTTCTGGGCTTCCGTAAGCTAACCCTAATTTTGCTTTAATAAATTTGCTTTGATAAAAAAAAGTCATGGTGTTCAATCATTACCACCTACATACACTACCAATTACAAGTTTGAACACATCTAATTCTATGATCTTTCCTGATGTTTATTTCTTTCTACATTGTAAAACAATGCTGAAGGCGGCCGAAATACACAATAATGTCCTTTGAACAGTTGATATTGAGATATGTCTGCTACTGATGCTCTGTAAAGCCGTCATAACGGCTCTAATCTGAGGTGCTGTTAATTGGTGATTTCTGAGGCTGGTAACTCTAAATGAACTTCTCCTCTGCAGCAGAGGTAAGTTTTGGTCTTGCTTTACTGGGATGGTCTTCATGTGAGCCAGTTTCATCATGGTGCTTGATGGGTTTTGGAAATGCATTTGACAATACTGTTCTTGCAAGAACTATTCCAGAACACCTGACCTTCGTGTCTTAAAATAACAACTGACTCTTGTTTTTTGCTGTCATATTACATAAATCCATGTGTGTTATTTCATAGTTTTGAAATCTCCAGCATTGTTCTAGAATGTAGAAAATAAATCCCTAAACAAAAAACACTGAATTAGAAGGTGTGTCCAAACTGGTACTGTATTTATACATTTTATTTGTATGTAAAATTTAATACATAGTTGATTCATTTAACACATGGTTGACTTCATAAGTACGTTCTTTTTGCAAGCAGAAAGTTCTAATTGCACATTGGGGAAAGAAAAAAATAATATACAAAAAGGTAATGATCTTGGACCAATATTTGAGACCAAGTTGAGAACTTAATTCCCAAATAATGAGCCACATTTGAGACCATTTAAAGTTCTCAGGTATTTCTCAAAGAGAAACATTCTCAGGAGAAACATTTGAGAAGATGGAGAAAATGCCTAAAATCTCATTCAAGTCTTAAATACTGCTCATTTCTGTCTAGGAGACAAAGAAGAGGTTAAGGTGAGATCTCATCTTTCCTTTGCTATGAGGGAGAGCACGTCCTGTGGTCATCATAATGGCTATTTTCTTTAGTATGAATATAATGTTAGCTCGCAGCAGTGAAGGATTTTCTTGTGTATGTGAATAAATCTGTCGTTATCTTAATTATGTTGTGTATGACTAGTTACACTTTAGTTAGTTGAGTAAGCTAAAGTAATCAGCAGGGGCGTTTCTAGGATTTGTAAACATCTGGGGCTGAGCCCGAAACATCAGGGGCTAATTAGGGAGAGGGGGTAAGCAAGAATAACACGTTTTATAAGAGCATTTTTATGTAATATTGTTTAATAATAAACACAAATGAACACAAACAGTATGCAACTTTAGAAAATTTCATTCAGTCTTTTTTCTGATTCCTCCCATCGTTTCAGAATCTTGCTACTAAAAAAGGAGTTCATTAAATTCATTACATTTTCTCCCTCACACTTATGCCATGCAATATTATCTCTTTTACAGCTTGGGTGTGAATCAGTGTAGCGTAGATCCTTTTATTATTATTATCATTTTACAATAATCTATATTATACTTGCACCTCTTATTTCATTCCTCATTTATGCTGGCACTACTGTATGCAAGTTAGAGGCCTTGATTGTGCAAGGAATCAGTTGTAATTTGTCTAAAGTGGTTCTTAAATGTTCCAGTTGTTTAGTGTTACACAAATACAGAATGATCTGTAGAATTGTTAATTAAAAAAAACGCTTTGGCCGAAATCACCAAAAGTATGTTAGGAGTTAAAACGAGCAGTTTAGTAAGCCACCCTACCCTACTAACATTTCTACTCTGCCCCTCTAAAAATTCTGCGATTCTCCATAAACTGTACACAGATTGGTGATCGCCTCAGTCCCCTTTACATTTCATATGAAAACAGCGGCAGACTTTGGCTCTTCCCCGTCTTTCAGTGCGTTCTTCAATCCGCAGACCGCGGCGTTTTAGAGCGAGGATCAGAGGACAAGTGTGTGTGTGTGTGTATGTGTGCATGTGTGTGTGATCAGGAAGATCTTTGGCTTCAAATTCAAATTTTATTCGTCACATACAAAATCATACACAGTACGACATGCAGTGAAGTGCTTGTTACCGGGGCGGACTTAACCAATAAGCGAGGTAAGCAGCCGCTTAGGACCCCGGGGAATTAGGGGGCCCCGACCAGTACCAAGAAGCCTGTATATATCATATAGTACTTATTCATTTTCTTTCATATATTGTATGGTCTGTCCATAACCATTAAGATTTTAACTTTATTATTACATCTTTGGGGCAGCACGGTGGCTTAGTGGTTAGCACTGTTGCCTCATAGCAAGAAGGTCCTGGGCCCGAATCCCGGGGTCGAACTGGGGCCTTTCTGTGTGGAGTTTGCATGTTCTCCCTGTGCCTGCGTGGGTTTACTCCGGGTACTCCGGTTTCCTCCCACAGTCCAAAGACATGTACATTAGGTTGATTGGTAATTCTAAATTGTCCATAGGAGTGAGTGTGTGTGTGGTTGTTTGTCTATGTGTGGCCCTGCGATGGACTAGCGACCTGTCCAGGGTGTACCCCTGCCTTTTGCCCTATGTGCGCTGGGATAGGCTCCAGCAGACCCCTGTGACCCTAGGAGTGCTAGGAATAAGCGGGTATAGACAATGAATGAACGAATGAATATTACATCTTTTCAAATGCGAGGCCCCCCATGGTTCATGAATAGTGGTACGTTCCTATCGTACTGCACATGCGCGAGGTGTGAGCGGTGCAATGTCACTGTCAGATGAGAGTAGAGCAGAGGAAGACTTAGAGCGCGCGAGAGTGAGAATTTTATACATTTGGAACAAATTTAGAAATAATCAATGAAACGCAGCTACCCCAGTGGAGCTGAAAAAAGGAGGAGAAAAGAGGATATAATAAAGAATGTGGCTAAACTCCCGAAAGTCACAAATTTTTTCTCACAAACTCCCACAGTTAGTGCTGCTTTTTTTACTATTATACCCACATTGAGGGCTGAGTCCCCCTTAAATGAAAATCCTAGAATCGTCCCTTGTCAAACCTATAAACCATATATATATATATATATTCACTATATTGCCAAAAGTATTCACTCACCCATCCAAATAATCAGAATCAGGTGTTCCAATCACTTCCATGGCCACAGGTGTATAAAATCAAGCACCTAGGCATGCAGACTGTTTTTACAAACATTTGTGAGAGAATGGGTCGCTCTCAGGAGCTCAGTGAATTCCAGCGTGGAACTGTGACAGGATGCCACCTGTGCAACAAATCCAGTCATGAAATTTCCTCGCTCCTAAATATTCCACAGTCAACTGTCAGCTGTATTATAAGAACGTGGAAGTGTTTGGGAATGACAGCAACTCAGCCACGAAGTGGTAGGCCACGTAAACTGACGGAGCGGGGTCAGCGGATGCTGAGGCGCATAGTGCGAAGAGGTCGCCAACTTTCTGCAGAGTCAATCGCTACAGACCTCCAAACTTCATGTGGCCTTCAGATTAGCTCAAGAACAGTGCGCAGAGAGCTTCATGGAATGGGTTTCCATGGCCGAGCAGCTGCATCCAAGACATACATCACCAAGTGCAATGCAAAGCGTCAGATGCAGTGGTGTAAAGCACGCCGCCACTGGACTCTAGAGCAGTGGAGACGCGTTCTCTGGAGTGACGAATCGCGTTTCTTCATCTGATGGACGAGTCTGGGTTTGGCGGTTGCCAGGAGAACGGTACTTGTCTGACTGCATTGTGCCAAGTGTAAAGTTTGGTGAAGGGGGGATTATGGTGTGGGGTTGTTTTTCAGGAGCTGGGCTTGGCCCCTTAGTTCCAGTGAAAGGAACTCTGAATGCTTCAGCATACCAAGACATTTAGGACAATTCCATGCTCCCAACTTTGTGGGAACCGTTTGGAGCTGGCCCCTTCCTCTTCCAACATGACTGTGCACCAGTGCACAAAGCAAGGTCCATAAAGACATGGATGACAGAGTCTGGTGTGGATGAACTTGACTGGCCTGCACAGAGTCCTGACCTCAACCCGATAGAACACCTTTGGGATGAATTAGAGCGGAGACTGAGAGCCAGGCCTTCTCGTCCAACATCAGTGTGTGACCTCACAAATGCGCTTCTGGAAGAATGGTCAAAAATTCCCATAAACACACTCCTAAACCTTGTGGACAGCCTTCCCAGAAGAGTTGAAGCTGTTATAGCTGCAAAGGGTGGACCGACGTCATATTGAACCCTATGGATTAGGAATGGGATGTCACTTAAGTTCATATGCGAGTCAAGGCAGGTGAGCGAATACTTTTGGCAATATATATATATATATATATATATATATATATATATAATATATATATATATATTTTTGTGAGTGTGTACTATGTGGTTTTGTTTTTTCTTTCCGGTATTGTAATTGGTCTAGACAGGGGTCAGTCGTGACCCGAGTATACATCGGATAAGCGGTACAGAAAATGAAATGAAAAGGTGTCAGTCGGTTTTAGCCAATAAGGACATTTAAGTTGACCTACCAGGGTGAGACAGAAGGCGGGGGAGAAAAAAAGAGAGAAAGAAGAAACACGAGGACAGCGGGCTGGGAGTTTTGCGGGTTTCTTTGGGCTCGGAGAAAAGAAAAATCAAGCGGTTCGGTTCAGCCGCGGTTCGGTTCAGCTTTGTGAAACCCGTGGGCCAACGAACTTTTCTGCTCTGAAAAATGCACCGAAAGATTTGAGACCTATCACTGTGCTAGGAGTTTGCCGATTGATGCACGTGGATTGGAATTTAGTTTTTTCTCTTGTTGCTGTTTTATTTTTCCAACTAGCGATATTGACGCTAATGAAGGTTTGTATCTAATTGGACTGTGAGTAAGGATAAAATAGTTTATATGGGATTGGGGTGAGCTCCAACACGCGCGCAACGTTATGGTACCATAGACAGGAAAGAAAAAAACCCAGGTATTATTGTTTTTTGTTGTTGTTGTTGTTTGTTTGTGTGTGCACATGGTTGGCTTGATTCAAAACCATGACCGAGACTCTAAGTTTAAAGAATTTTAGTAATAAATGATTTGACGTGTTACTCCATGTACTAGGGCTGCAATTAATCGATTTTCTAATCGAGATTACGATTACAGATACCACGATTAGGTAATAGTTCAAAGCTGCAATTACAAAAAAATCTACTTACATTATTCTGCGTGTTTAAGGGGTGTTTATTGCATGTTACATTGTGAGGGGTGAATAAAAACTTTTAATTTGCCTAATAGTCTGTAGGCGTGTCTTTATCAACGCCCCGATTATCCATTTGCACATGTCTATCTCGTCGTGTTAATTTCGCGAGCATGTGCGCTGATAAAGAAATATAACATAGTTTGCAATGAGTTGCTGAGAAGAATCAAGAATTAGAACCGAAAATACATGACTTTTGACTGACATCTCTGTACACACACACACACACACACACAAATAACACGAGAGTGTGCGCTCGAATATACTCTAGAACCACTCTCGCGATACTTTAATGTCATGCACCTATCTGTTTGGGTCGCTTTCACACCACATGACTGAGCGGGACAGCAATAAATAAAAAAAAAAAAGCAATGTTATTATTCCGATAACAGCCTAACTTTTAATTTTTAATGTTAACACAGATGATAAAAGTCGGCTAACAAATGTATGTTGTGTTAAAAAGGAGGCCCACTGTCTTTGGTTCTGAAAAAAACCACTGACACATAGGACCCTTTGAATATTATTCCAAACCCAAGACGTACAAAAGCCTAAATTTAAATAAGTGTAAAGATAAATCTAAATAAAATATTAACTGTTAAAACACTAAGACATTACAGTCTGAACATCATGACTTTCTATTATTCAACTAATGTAGTATTTAAGTTAAAATACAGACATGACTTAGGTGAACAGTGGACCAGAACTGTTCTGTCTATTGAAAAATTCTCAGCACTATAAATACTAGTATGGTAATTGACCGTTTTACTCAAGTCAAGTCTCGGAGATACTCTCTGATGATTCCACCCTCAAAGAAATAGGATAGAAAAGTCACCAAGATAAAAAAAAAAATGGCATGCAGTTGCTTCAAACAATGGTATAAAGCTATTCAAAAGACCATTTAATGTAAATTGCGATAATCTTAATTAATAATCACAATTACAATTTCAAAGGAATTATGATTCTCGACAATTATGATTTTTGTCATAATCGTGCAGCCCTACCATATACTCTATGTTTGTGTGCTATATTATACCGCTGAGGACCTAATTATCACCATAACATAATGCACAGTAATTTATGCTCACATTAGCAGGCTAGCTGTCGATATAACGTGAACCAAGCATAGACAAACTAGCTAATTATAGTGTTCCTTAAGTTATAATAATCTCGTAGATTTTTTTCTCTAAACACAGAATTAGACCAGTGCAGTGGAACTTTGGTTCTCATGTCATGGACAGTTGTCTACTCGTTGTCCTTGACACTGTAGTCTTACTTCAAGCAAAGTTGATTACTCTGACGTTTCGGTTTCTTGTTTTCCATAAAAACATCTTTCTGTTCAGGAAGGGGAAATTGCATAACACTGTGCAAAACACTTTGTGACTGTGTGGTATTTAAGATAAGCGACTTAACACTGTGCAAACACAATGTTATTCAGAATTTCACTTACATTTACCACAATAATCTCTCTTACTTTGTAATATTTAGTTTAATTTAGCATAACATTAATGTAGCTCCGGCTCTGCTGGTGAATAATATTCTTCTCAGTAGTTCTTAGTAAAACCATGGACTGGCTCAAATAAAGCATTAGAAATATACATATTTGCATAAAAATGATAAATTATATAATTATTCATGATATCATTAAAAAAATATATATAGTAAAAATATATATAGTATGTACTGTTGTGTATATATATTTATATTATACTGCACCTTACAAACAGTTACACAACATATAACAATAATAATACATGAAAGATGTATTCAAGTATTGAACATGATAATGTATACAACAAACAGTGGTAAAGGTAGTAATATGTGCAAAGTAAACAACATGGATAAGAAGGTGATGTTTCTTTTAAAACTGGTGCCAAGATTGTAAGGCACTATTGTGATATACAACCAAATATTAAGTGCTATTTACTTTATCTGTTCCTATACTTCTGCTCACCTAAACATTGGGTGGTCTGATACAAAAGGGTATAGCTTTTATGCTGTTCAACACATTTAGATTGTAATACAAAAGCTGAAACTTAACCGCTCGTCTTATATCCATCTTTTTGATCTCAGACCATGTCTGTCTTTCGTACATAGCACAAACAAATAAATTGTTATTCAGTATTCACTATCAATCTCTCAAAGATTTCCTGTTTGTTCCACTTCCTTTATTATGCCCACTAATTTTGATAAACCTCAAATGATTGGAATCATAAGATTGTCTCACTTAAGGTTAAAATTGTGAAAGTGCTGCATATTGAAAAAACTTCAGAAAACCACACTTATGCTCATTTCATTGGATTTGTATGATAATGCTTCCTAAGTAGATATAGTTACATACTCTAAGCCTATCAGAGCATTTGTCATTGACAAATGTTTACAGGTTTTATGTTTTATTGTTGTTTGATCTTATTAATAATAAATATCTGATTCTACATATCTCCCACACACACATAAATATTTACACATCTTTCAAGTGTCAGGGGATTGTTTGAACTTCCAGCAGGCTACTGCATGCTTTACAGCCCTCAGACTCTCTCCCGTGTATGGTGATAGACTGTAAATTAAATAAGCATAGGCTTGGTTCAAATCGAAATCAAAACCAAAAATCAACAGTATTTGCAAGAATAACCTTTATGTGACTGAGACAGGTCAAAACCCTTGCTCTCTGTCTCCACCTGATGAAAACCTGAATATTTTTCAAATAGGATTCAAATCACATTATTCAGGATCACTACTACAAACATCCTCGTCTTCCCTTTTTTTTAATCTTATTGTTTGTCCCGCACAATGGCAGGGTCTGCTGTTTTGTAGCAGATCATTTGATCTGCATGATTTGGCACTGAGAGTTAACTTTTTAGTGGCTGGGTTGGCACCCTGCCTGGGAATTGAACCTGGGCCATGGCAATGAGAGTGCAGGATCCTGCCACTGGACCACCAGGGGGACATACAGCCTTGTCTTCCCTGAGCTCACATATTCACATTACACCATATATATGATCTTATGATCTCATGCTCCTGTGGGACACAACAGTGTTTTTCAGTCACTTTCAACTAGAGAAGCCACAGGACTAGTGTGATTAAAGCCATACATACCTATTAAGAAGAAAACCTAAAATGGTTAAATAATAATAACTAAATAAATTAATAAATAGTATTAATGATAATAATCATCATCATCAAGTATTAGGTATTTTAAACATACTACAGACATATTATACTATCAGTAGCTCTAGGAAAAGAGTAAACCTAACATACTGACCCAAGAAGAGAAGATGATGAAACATCTACCCTACACTCAAGATTACATTCATGTTTTGGGAGGAAAATATCACAAATTATTAAAATATACTAGAAATTACAGATGTTCTTTAAACTGCTGATAGTCATTGTCTTTAAAAAAAAAATAAAAAAAGATTAATACAAACACTGTCATAGTTCCTTCTTCTTTGTGTTTGCCCATTATTAATCAAGTTTTCTCCCCACTTAAGGATGTACTGTATGTATGTATGTATGTATGTATGTATGTATGTATAATTAGACTAAAAAACTAAATAAAAAGACTCCTCCATCTTAGCCATAGATTTAGACAAAGTTATATCTTTTATCTTACTGGATAGCAACAGTTGCTTATATTTTATTTAGAAAACATGACATTTTTTACTTTGATACTTAACAACAAACCATTTGGAGGAATCTTTTAGAAGGAAGACTACATTCAACCCACATTTATTACAATGTTTTGGAGTTTCTTTGCTTTTTTGCATTGTTCCCAGTTACTGACACAATGTAAATCATCCAAGCTCCTGCAACCCAGTGATTTACAGATTGCTAAAGAGCTACTGGAAAAGTTTATGGTATAATAGAAATGCATAACACCAGCCTTTCTGTTTTATGTATTGTCTAGGGCTGCATGTTCTGTGTTCCACAGCATATCTGCAGCTGCGCCTATATCCATCAGTACGGTAAAATCCCTCCAGTGGCTCACAAACAGTATCTGAAATCTATGTACAGGAGGTTTTTACTCTTAATAACTGTTCTGTAAAACAACAACAATAATAATTGAGTAATAACACCATACAGAACATCTAATACCCTTAATCAATATTGTATTACATGAATATAGATTTGCTGCAAAGGAAAGACTTACTAGTATTGCACACTGTACAGCTAATGCAGCTTGGAAGGCCCCTGGGGTCATCCATGTAAGATGAGCAAACACACTGTATACATGTGCTGGTGACTTCAGTGCAATGTCTAAAAACATGGCTTCCTAAAGATATATTAAAGATGAGGTGAACAATCGGTTACTCTCAAGGAGGCTCACATTTAGTGTACAGTAAATGTGTACTCTAAATCTCATTACCAGATGGACACATGGGACACCATTCTCCATTTATCTCATATTCAGCTTGTGCACAAGTGCAAATACACAGTTCAATGTTCAGGAATAGAAAAGAATTCATAATAAAAGCATGATTCCAAATGGAAACCATTCTGAAAATGCTAATGAGACAGAAACAAAAGAGATGAGAAGAAAGGAATATTTTATCCAAAAAAATGCATGGCCTGCCACACTTCAGTGTTCAGTTCAAGTGATTCACACTTGGTGGTCTGACTCTTACAGATTTGCTGATGCAGCTCATGAATTATTTTACAGCTGCATTAGACTTTCTGAATGTTTGTCAAGCACTTGTTGGAGAAAATTCTGTAAAAAGAAAAGCAGAAATTTTAAGATACAAACATAAACCTTTTGGATTTCAGTTTGCACACACCTGGATCACCTTCAGAGAAATAGAGTGCCTTCATGACATCTTCACTTTACAAATTATTTATTTGGTTCTGACTGTTCACCTGACATACAAAACCATATATTCATGTTTGTTGTTTCGGATTTTTGCCCGAATCTTATACTACAGATACTATGTTTTGTATAATGTGCTCTTCTTGACCTTTGCTGAGTGATTTGGGTTTGTTTCTTTTGCCAGCTGGTTTAAATAAAAACACTGTGTGCATTTTCCATCCTTTGCCGTCTGACCAAGCTCTATACTTTTTACTTTGCTGATTTCTTAAAGATATTTTAGTGAACTCTATAGGAAAGTTTCTTCTTTTTGAGATTTCACAGCTGTGCTAGATGTGGTTAACTCAGTTGCTGACATGTTCACTTAGTTCTCAACTCATTTATTTAAAATAACTAGCTTTTTTGCAAAAACTGCAAAATTCAGCAAAAGCTGTTCCTCTTGCATTTTTATTTTTATATTCCTATATAAAAGTCCTATATTTTTATATTCCTATCTAAAAGTCATGGAAAACAGCTGTTTATAGTACTGCTTTAGAATTTACCTTATCCATCAACACATTCACAAATCCTAGCTGCACTGGCTAGTGAAGTGTTTTACTGTATTCATTATTTGTATTAATTAAAATGAAAATTAAGTTATTTTTATATTTAAGTAAAAGGGAAAAATAGTATCACATGCCTTTTATGCTTTGCTTGATATAGGTCTTCTGTATTTAAGTCATTTTAATGGTGCTTTAAAGAACTTGCCAAAAACATTTTACCTGCGATTTACCTGCCATCATCCTATGAAAGACATGTTATTGTAATGTTTATAAATATAATGTTTTAGCACCTTCAGTTACTAGTAAATGAGGTTCTTATTGAGAATTCACAGATGAAAAGGTCAAAGTCAAAGTCAAAGAAGCTTTATTGTCACTTCAACCATATATAGCTGATGCAGTACACAGTAATGGAATGAAACAACATTCCTCCTAGACCAAAGGTGCTACACATAACAAAGACAAAGTACAGGTGATGCAGACAGACATAGAGCTAAACATAGAGATAAAGCTAAACTATACTTAAGGTGCGATCTTTAGTAAAACTAGACATACAACAGAAGTGCACAGGATGACAAGACAAGACAGTGCAGACAAACACCATATAGACCAACTCTGTGCAAATAGAGAATAATGTTGACAGTGAGTGCAAACATTAAAGTTAACATGTAAACAGTATCAATATAAAATGTAAAGTGTAATGTAAAGTGACATGCATGCAAACAGGACAATTTGTGTGTGTGTGTGTCTGTGTCCAGCAAAGTTCAGTTTCTGTTGGGAACACAGTTCTCAGTTTTTGTGTGTGTGTGTCCGTGTCCAGCTCAGTTCAGTTCTCTGTTGAGATACCTGATTGCCTGAGGGAAGAAGCTGTTCAACAGTCTGGTTGTGCGGGTCCGAATGCATCGGTACCTCTTTCCGGATGGCAGAAGGGGTGTGGGATCAGCCACAATGCTGTTAGCTTTGCGGATGCAGCGTGTGGAGTAAATGTCTATAATAGAGGGAAGAGAGACTACAATGATCTTCTCAGCAGTCCTCACTATCCGCTGCAGGGTCTCGCAATCCGAGATGGTGCAATTCCCAAACCAGACAGTGATGCAGCTGCTCAGGATGCTCTCGATGGTCCCTCTGTAGAAGGTGGTCAGGATGGGAGGTGGAAGATGAGCCTTCCTCAGCCTTCGCAGGAAGTAGAGACGCTGCTGGGCTTTCTTGGTGATGGAGCTAATGTTTAGTGACCAGGTGAGGTCCTCCGCCAGGTGAAATCCAGGATCCAGTTGCAGAGGGAGGTGTTGATGCCCAGCAGACTCAGCTTCTCGATCAGGTGCTGAGGAATGATCATATGATCGAATGCTGAACTGAAGTCAATGAACAGCATTCGTAGGTAAGTGTCTTCATTGTCCAGGTGTGTGAGGGCCAGATGGAGGGTTGTGGTGATGGCATTGTCTGTGGAGCGATTTGGAAGATATGCCAACTGCATGGGGTCAAGTGAAGGTGGCAGCAGGTTCTTAATGTGCCTCATGATGAGCCTCTCGAAGCACTTCATGATGATGGGTGTGAGTGCAACGGGACGGTAGTCATTGAGACAGGTCACTGGAGAATTCTTCGGCACGGGGATGTTGGTGGTTGACTTTAGGCACGTTGGGACAATGGCACTGCTCAGGGAGATGTTGAACATGTCTGTGAAGACATCCACTAGCTGTTCTGTACATTCCCTGAGCACTCTGCCAGGAATGTTGTCTGGTCCAGCAGCTTTCCGTGGGTTAACTCTACGTAGAGTTTTCCTCACGTCAGCCATGGTGAGACAGAGCATCTGGTCCTCTGGAGAAGGGATGGTCTTCCTCGCTGTCATGTCATTTCGTGCCTCAAACCGAGCATAGAAGTTGTTCAGCACATCTGGAAGGGAGGCATCGCTGTCACAGGCAGGTGAAGCTGGCCTGTAGTTGGTGATGGACTGGATGCCTTGTCATATGCACCGAGTGTCACCGCTGCTCTGGAAGTGGCCATGGATTCTCTGGGAGTGTGCACGCTTTGCCTCTCTGATGGCTCGAGACAGTTTGGCCCGTGCTGTTCTTAGGGTGTCCTTGTCTGCCGACGCAATGTTTGTTGCTGTTGTTGTTCAAAGTTATTGTTTTTTCATAAGGTAATGTCCGTCAGTTGCTCATGAAAAACACAAGCTAAAATCATGGTGCCTGTCCCTCAATTGTATCATGTTTCCTATAGGTACAATGGATGTGGCCTAAAGGTTGGATGGCTTTCTGGACTGCTCATCTTATCTCATAACACTCTTTTGGTGCTTGCACTCCATACTTATCGTGGCATTAATTTCAAGCCATTCTTTTTTTATGAAAACGAAACTTATGGCGTGAGATTGATGCCTCATGTGTCTTGTTTAGCCTTTTATGGCCAGCGTATGAACAGGTCTGTCTGAGACTTTTCTGTTTTAGGATCTTACCGTGACCATCACAGTTCCCCATGTACAGCAACGTCTGACATGCAGTGACATTTGAACAGTGGGAACTGTGAACCAGCGTCATATAGCTACATTTTCAGATCCTCAGTCAGCTTCAGATGAAGCATTGTTGAGTGTAAGCACATGACAATTGCCTGATGTGTCCTCATGAGTCTATTTGGGCCTAACATGTTTAAATAAGTTCTAATATTTTATAGGAAGGGTGTTCAAATGTTTTCCACAATTACCTATAATTTACATCAAACTGAACATTATAAAATAAATGAACCGTTGTTTTCTTGTGTGCCTAAATTATCTGTTTCACTTTTAGTTAATCAAACACAAAATGCAGCTTGGAGTGAAATCACAAAGTCTGTTCTGAAGACTATCCTGTTCCACCCAAAGTTCCGTTTGTTGATGAATTGTGAAAGCAAAACACCCATCATGGGAAATAATTCATCTTTTTATAATCATCTTTTTCTTTTTTTGTGTGGTATTTCTATAATATGCTATTGTAGAAATATTTTCAGTAAAGCCTTTCTTGAATGCTTAAGAAAAAAAGCTCATTGCCCCAATTTCTGGCAAATTTCCAGTTTTAGACACTTTTTTGTCATGACTGTAATCATGCTAAATTCTATTTTTGACTACCTATTTTTTTTTAATATATAAATCCGATTTGTGCAGGTCAAAATCAGCAGAATCTTGTGTTGAAACTTCACTGGCTTTTCCTAGTGGAAATGAATGATGAAGGGATTTTACATTTAGGAGATGTGCAACCTCAGTTAAATAGAGTGATTTCCTTGGAAATGAGTCGAAATTAAAGTTTATGTTTGCCTTCATGTATTCAAAACATTCATGCGGAAAGTCAATCTTCTTCTTTGGGCTTTTCCCTTCAGGGCTCACCACAGCGAATCATCTCTCTCCACCTATCCCTATCTACTGCATCCTCATTTATTCATATCCTCATTTATTCCATCCATATACCTCCTCTTTGGCCTTCCTCTTTTCCTCCTGCCTGGCAGCTCCATGTCCAACATTCTCCTACCAATATACTCACTCTCCCTCCTCTGGACATGTCCAAACCATCTTAATCTGGCCTCCCTAACTTTGTCCCCCAAACATACATCATGAGCTGTCCCTCTGATGTACTTGTTCCTAATCCTGTCCAACCATGTCACTCCCAAAGTGAACCTCAACATCTTCAGCTCTGCTACCTCCAGCTCTGACTCCTGCCTCTTCCTCAGTGACACTGTCTTTAAACCATTCAGCATGGCCGTTCTCACCACTGTCTTGTACCATTAGGAAAGTCAATAATTTTGGCTATACACACTATTATTTTAATATTTTAAATATAATTTTATTATCAGATTATTTAATTTGACTGTGTTTTGTTTTGATGTAAATTGTTAGTGTTAATTGATGTATAAAGTGATTAATTTATTCATACATTAATGATTATTTAGTAATTAATGCTTTAATGCACCTCAGGAGGGCTCGACTGACCACGAACCAAATCTGTCAAAGTTCATCCTTCAGTAGGTTGGCTCTGCCACCGCACCTCCCGCTGTATCCAGATCCAGTGAATGTAGCCATTCACCAAATGCATCCCAGTCCATAAAGGAAGATCTTTGGCTCTGAATTTGTTTTCCTTTAGTATAACTGTGTTGTCTAGATCCCCAGTGAGGAGAGTGAATTCACCCTGGTGCAGAGGTTAATGTGTCCTGATCTTCTGTTCTGGGTGATAAAATTGGATACAAGGAAACTCTATTTATGGGCTAGGAGATAGTTCGAAAGGATTGTGTATTTTAATAATAATTGTACAATATAGTACTGCTAGTTGACTAAAACAATGAAAAGTATATTTTAGTTCTTGCTATGCATCTCTCTTTTAAAACACATTACAAAACACAGAATTGTTAAAAGAATCAAACATATAAAATATTTATTTTTATTTAATTTTACATTCAAATATGCAGGGACTATTTTTAAATTTCTAATAAAAAAAGACATATTTCTAGCATGACCCTTACCTCATTTATGGCAGAAATTCTGTCCTTAATGTAGGTGTTTCCTTGAAGGTGAAAGACAAAATCAGTTTTATATAAACATATGAGAAAATTTACCTATATTAATATACTAACATATATTCATATACATATTTAATATTTATGGGAATCTTTTGTTAAACATTTATTCTAGAATTTATTTTATTGCTTAATGCTAACTTTAACATTTGAATATTTACACTTACCACTTCATCAATTTCTGTACCTTGTTCTTTCTCAGCATTCCTATCTGAATAAAAAGGACAGTTTTAAGAAAAAAATGTTTTTTAATCAGTATTTTATTGTAATGTAATCTATTTTGTAAGATTAGTATGAAACCCTTACCTGAACATCGGCCAATCCTATGTCTAAATTTGAAAAAAAGTACTACTGCTACAGCCACAACTGCAATGAAAACTATGATTCCAACTATTAGGGCCACTTGAAGTGAATTGGTTTTATTTCCACACTCAGCATCAGATGTTGATGATCCTGGTTTGATTTCTCCAAGTCCTAAATCTTTACACCTGTCCAAAAGAATCCAGATATCAGTGATTCATCAGTGCCTTAACACATTTCTAGAGTATATTCTGTGGTGTTCTTGTACACTGCTTATCCACAGATAGATAAATAGTTTTTCAAATTATTTTTTTTACTTATATATTATGCTGAAGCAATAAACCGCAATGATACAAAACTCATCACTAATCACAATTTTCATTCACTGTTTATTCAGTAATTTAGTGAAGTAAACACTCACTTTGTATGTTGTTTGCAATTTTCAAGTGAGCCATCAGAGTAGGTACCATTTTTACATCCAGCACATTCAGTATCTTTATCTGCTGTTCCTGCAAAGAGGTAACTTCTGCTGAGACACAGTACATAATCACAGCATTTGGAGCCTAGTAATTAGTTCCAATGTGCAACTGGGAATGATTACAGTACATAACAGATATATTACACCAACCTTTCTGGTTTATATATTGTCCAGCACTGCATTTTTTGTGTTCCACAGCTTGTGTACAACTACCCTTCTCATAATTAGTACAGTAAAATCCCTCCAGTGGCTCACAAACTGTATCTGAAATTCGTGTGCAGGCTGTCTTTACTCTCAAGCCTTGCCCTGTACAGGTACAGATAACACAGAGATCAATGAATTAAACAATTTGACCCTTAGCCAATATTTTATATTAAACGTACATAGTAATAAATTGTGTTTTAATGTGTTTAAAATGGTATAAAATATGTAAGAATGCAGATTTCTTCCAAAAAAACAAACTTACCAGGATCACACACTGCACAGCTAAGGCATTTTAGAAGACCATTTGGTTCAGAAGTGAAAGAGTCAACACATGGCACACAAGTCGTGCTAACAAATTCTGTACAATGTCTATAAACATGGCTTCCTGAAACATATAAAAAAATTTAAATAAGTCAGACTAATGCTTTAATAAATCTGTATCCTAGACCAACTACAAATTATTAAGGAATCCTGACTAAATGAATAAATAGGGAAACTCATCTGTGACACCTAATGACCCCTTAACCATTTTCTACCCAGGTAATTATAGGATGATGCACATTTGTCAGATGACTTCAGAATCATTTGGTTTCATTCTCCCTCTACAAACAATAGCTGACATGGTTCAATATCCTCTTACACTAAATAGTGCAACACCAGCAGAAATCATTGGGCTCAAGGATACAGTTCAACCCACAGTGCACATATTACCCCTCAACATGAAATTACTGTGGACGTGCTGACAGTACGTTTAGATTTGTATTATTATAGTCACACATTGTTCATAAAGTTGGCTATTAGTGGACCACACTCACAAACCAATAGAAACCATTTGAATCCATAAAATTATTAGAAGAGGATATTTTACCTGTACTATGAGCCTACTAATTAACAATCAAGGAAAACTATTAGTAATTATATTGTTGATTTTAACAATGTATTAAGTGTGACACAGTGCACGATCCTGCTTAAAGTGGCCATTGCCATCAGGGAATACCACTTGCTGACCCAGTTGATAGTCACCCCACAATCCTTGATGTTGTGATGTTGTTCTGACCCAGTTGTCTGCCCATGACATATTGACCCTTGCCGAAGTCAGTTAGGATTTCATGCCTGCTCATTTCCCAACATCCAACACAACGACTAGAAGACAAGAATCACCTTATTGCTTATCGTCTAATGTATCCCATGAGTCTATATATAATATCCTACTGAGTGAGCATTAATCTTTCTTCTTGTGAGAAGCTTGTGGAAGGCTACCCCAAGCATTTGTTCAAGGTCAAGCAATTATAGGGCAATGTCTCTAAATACTAATAAAGACTATGTAAATGTCCAACCCAATGAAATATTAATTAATGAATGAATGAATTAAGCTGAATTAAATGTGCATTACTAGTATTTTGAAATGACCTTTTTGAAATACCCTAATTGTCACAGGACATGTATTGTAATATGAAATGTATGGAGGAATGTGAAGTTATGAAATGTTGAGTTAGAATGTCTTTCATTTGCAAACATTTGGCCTGAACTGTACCATACCTGTATATCATTATATTATAGAGATTTGGCTTACCAGGTGCACACATGGGGCAACATTCTTTATTGATCTCATACTCAGCTCGAGCACAAGCACAAAAACACAGTCTAATGTTCAGGAGAAAAATAGCAGCAAAAATAAATGTATGCTCCAAAGTGAATGTCATCATTAAAGTGCATTCAGTCTTAAAAAAAAGAGAAAGAAATGTTTCCTCTCCACTCTTCATATGTGTTTCTCCCTGCGTTTGTCAGTTCATCTGTTTGCACATACGCCAATGTTACATCCAAATGAAGCCAGTCCTCTTCTGGAAATTCTGCTCCAAAACATCATAACTTGTCATGTCCAGTATTAAACTGAATTGCTGAATTAAATATCCTGGATCCATGTTATGCTCTTCCATTTTTGGGCAGAAGCTGAAAAGAAGGCATAAGGTTTTAAAATGGTTGAACAAGATCAACTTTGTGATAAAATTCAAAAGAATCCAGAACATCCTGGAATACACCAGGATATTGATTACTAGCTCATCTTCGGGAAAACAGATGACTGGACAGCTAAATGGAACATTAGGATATCACATTTCAATTACAGGAACTTTTTTCAAATCCACCATGTTGAATAAACATACAATAACCTTATAGCAACAGCACAAATACAAGCAAATAAATAGACTTGTGAATGAGAGATTTATAAACATTAACATTCATCCATTGGCTGATATACAGTAAATGATGCAGCTCTATGGACGAGCCATCACGATAACTAAGTTGTTGGCCCAGTACACTCACTGTCCACTTTATTAGGAACAAATGTACAACCCCTTATTTATTTAACTAGCCAATCATGTAGCTGCAGTGCAATGTAAACAAACATGCAAATACATGCCAAGACCTTTGTTAATGTTGACATCAAACATCATAATGATAAAAAGTGATCTTTGTGACTTTGATCATGGCACGGTTGTCAGTACCAGATAGGCTGAGGAGTATTTAATAAACTGCTTGTATCCTTGAGATACAAGAATGGTGTGAAAAACAGTAAACAATAAATATTGAGGAAACACCCTTTTTGATGCCTGATATTTTCCATTATTCTGCTACCACAAGATTGACTGATTATATTATTGTGTGTTCTACATTCATACAGATATTTTTAATAGCATGTATGGTGAGAGTATGTCTGAATTCACTGTACTATCCTCCAATACATTACATATTAGGTTATTCTTCTTGAGTTTAAGGAAGTAATCTTTAGGCTACTTTGGGGAAGCCGAAAGTAAAAGAACATAAACAGAAAGTAAAATGGCTAAGGTCAAGCTCCACAAGAATGACAGCAAACAGTACAAAATTTCTTCTTAATTATTTTTTTACTGTGTTTGCAACACTTTTAATTGTAAAGGTTATTATGTAAGGAATAAAACCTGACGGTGGGTGAGTTTAGAAAGAAATGAAACATCGTCATGCTATTATTTTCAGCTAATAGCTGATACCGCCCACACTCGCACACACTGCACAGTGACTATTCCAAAAATACAGTATGGCCTCAAATCTGCGCCATAAGTATCGTACTTGTAAAAAAAAATATCATACTCGTAAAAAAAATTATCGTGCTCTTAAAAAAAAACACACAAATCACAAGGTGCTATTTTGTTCTTTCCAAAAACCACGCATAGAGTTTTATGCAGATTAGGGGGCGGGATAAAAGTCCCCATTCATCCACTGCTTCTGAAATAGCCTGTATTTATCATATATACATTACAGCACAGTGAAATTCTTTCTTCGCATATCCCATCCATGATACAGTGCCCCTGGAGCAGAGAGGGTTAAGGGCCTTGCTCAAGGACCCAACAGTGGCAACTTGGCAGTGCTGGGGCTTGAACCCCTGATCTTTGGTCAATGACCCAGAGCCTTAACCTACTCAACCTCAACCTACTGCCCTTCTCTAGCCAATCAGTAAAGTGATGTCACTGATGCGGGACTCTGCCCGTTAGTGTTTGAACTTGTCTTGAGCAAGTGAGAAGGTGTGCGATTACACACTGCTACATGTAATCGATATCAATTTATACGTTAGTTAGATGCTGTTACATTCCACGTATGAGTTCCTTTCCTTTTGTGCTATTCTTTACTCTGCCTCTAGGTCGGGATTATTGTCTGACTCGGCTGTCAATCATAATTGTGACGTCATTACGCTCTGCCAATCTGTTGATGCGCCGACTGTATATAAGGACTCATCTTGGTGGCGTGTGGATGTGCGCCATTCCAGCGTACCTTGTGTTTCAACACTCAGTTGCCTCCCAACACTTGTTGTACCTTGACTTCTTGAGTCATGTGTTGATTTGAGCCACTGCCAGTTCGTTAGTTGGCTATTGACTGATATCAAATTTTGTGCTTGAGATTACGTTGCTGCCCAAGTTAATGTTTGGCCTTATTGTGTATTAAGTTACAGAAAAGAATGCATCTACTTAATCAACCAAGTCTGTGTGTTAACTCGAGAGTCTAGACAAGTGTGGATACAATACTGTTTGTCTTGATTTTTGATCAGAGTTAGTATTTCTTTGTTAGATTAGCTTTGTTAGTGTTACGCCACCCCTGTACTTTTGCTTTTTAGTTTAGAGGAGCAAGTTAGGACGTCGCATATGCCGAAGATCACAGGGTTTTTTTAATGCTTTTTCTTTGTGTTAGTGAGTTAGAGGCTAGTTATAAGGATTGTTTTTGTTCTGTTTATTTCTTTGATTTGGGTAACACTCCTTTATTTTCTGTGTGCTGAATCTCAAATTCTTTCTTTTATTAAATGATTATTTGTACACTTTCACTTGATGCATCAGTAAAATCTTTTGAAACACACCACTCTTCCATGTCCTCTTTCATCTGTTCCAGACCCAGTAACAATTGTCTCACTTAAATGTAACAGTATCATCCCTCTTTAACATCAAGCATGTAACAGATGCCTTAATTGTCCAAGGAATCAGTTGTAATATGTCTAAAATGGTTCTTGAATGTTCCAGTTGTTTTGTGTAGGTGTGGATGACATTGCTTTCTTCCTAGAGGAGCAGAGTGCTGGGGTTGTGCTTACAGAGAGTGGATGCTGTGGATACAGGCACAGTTTAGGACAGACATTGAACCAGACTCCCCATCCTGAGACTTTGGATGAGATCTGTATTTAGAGATCTGTAGTTTTAAACTATATGCAGCAAATTGTGGAATAAATGTGTTTACATTTATTTATTTACATTTATAGCATCACTTTGCAATGCATTTAACCCTAAATCCCTCTGCAGCTTTTATGGTGGCATGCAACTCCATAATGATGTTGATCTGTCTAGCACACAGACAGAGATAAAGAGTCTAGACATAAATTCTAATCTCTCTCTCTCTCTTTAATATGAAACAGTAACAGTCACTGCTTTCATAAAACTTCAATTTATTTATTTCTTTTTTTCAACAAAGGGCAGAACTATAGCGTTAACAGCCCTCGCCACAGAATTATAAAAGCTGCAGCAATAAAACTACTGCAATGGGCAGAAACAGAAGTGCAGAGTCAAATACTTTAAAAACATTATGCAAAAAAAACAACTGTATTTTATATATCAAACAAGTACATCTTGTATAAGCAAGAACACTACTGTAATGGCAGCCCTGAACATTCAGACTCAAGCTTTTGTTGTTATCTTTCCTGGTCTCTGGAGCAGTGTTTATTCTTGTTTTTCCACAGGTGGTCTGCCTCCTGAAACTATTGGGGAAAGAGCCAAAAATGTGATAAAGAGTAATGCAGCAGACTTTCATATACTCATATAAAACTGCAAATCTAGTTTTTATTAACGGTCATCTTGAAAACATTGCACGGGGAAACTATGCGTCATTACAGCACCAGCATGCACTTGGCCATGTCCTGATCAGTGCTTGCATGCGTCCGTCTCTGATCCTGCTGCCCCTGACCCTGTATCTGACTGACCTGAGCCTGTATCTGACCCTGTACCTGACCTTGTATCTGACTGACCCGAGTCTGTATTTGACCCTGTATCTGACTGACCTGAGCCTGTATCTGACCCTGTACCTGACCTTGTATCTGACTGACCTGGGTCTATATTTGACCCTGTATCTGACTGACCTGAGTCTGTATCTGACTGACCTGAGTCTGTGGACGCGGGGATACAGGACTCTGATTAAGAGTCTGGGTTAATACAGTGATAAGAGTAAACAAAGTGAATTACATTACTGTAAAGGTATACATTTCATGAAACTGAACATATGAGCTTAGCGCACTACTCTACTGTTTCAGCAACAATAACGCTATTCTATGATGCTAATGATTGTACAATGATACACTTGTCCAGTTCATTAAAATAAATAGACAAACCTATAAGAAGCTTTAAGCGTATTAATTAAATCTTCTGACTTGCTCAAGACAGGTTAAAACACTAACTGGCAGAGTTGCGCGTCAGTGATGTCACTTTACTGATTAGCTAGAGAAGGACAGTAGGTTGAGAAGCAGTGGACCATTGGAGACTTTTATCCCGCCCCCTAATCCCCATAAAAGTCTACTTGTGTTTTTCGGAATAACAAACACTAGGGCAGAAGGGATATCAAGGTCTGTTTATATATCTATGTCAGCAGATGTTCCAAACAATGTTGTCAGGGAATTAGATAAGATACTTTACGATTTTATTTGGAGGAAGAAAATTCATTATTTACGGAAGGATGTTATTAATAATAATAAAGACTTTGGTGGCCTTGAAGTTTTAAGTTTTACAGACCTTAATAATGTGTTCAAGATAAAATGGATAATTTAATTTATTAAAAATAAAGATAATATATGGAATATCTTCCCCAATTACATATTTAACTCTTTGGGTGGCATTAATTTCCTGTTAAAATGTAGTTTTTCCGTTGGAAAAATCCCAGTTAAATTGGCAAATTTTCATAAGCAGGCACTGCTGGCTTGGCAATTAATCTATAAACATAACTTCTCACCGCATCGATGTTTTATTTGGAATAATAAAGATATCTTGTACAAAAAAAAGTCAATCTTTAATCAGGCATGGTACGACAATGGAATTCTTACTGTCAGTCAGTTGCTTAATGAACAGGGCCTACTTTTAACATATTCTGAATTTCTCAATTAATTTATGATTCCTGTGAGACCAAAAGAATATGGTATTATTTTTGATGCAATTCCTGGCAAAATTATATCTTTGTTACGTAATCCTGGATTTTCTCCTGTGGACACTGTTCCTCAGATCAGTTTTTGTAGTGATAATATATTTATTGGGGATATTAATATAGTAATAGATAGATGTAGTAACAAATATATTAGAAATATTTTAAAAACAAACTATTTGCCTTGCTCAATAATGTTCTGGTCTGCTAGATATGAAAATGTCAACTGGAAAAAAGTATGGTCTATAACAAATAAGTTTTTTATTAATAGTAAAATTAAAGAAGTATCCTATAAAATATTACACAGAATCTACCGTCAAGGAGTTGTTAGAACGTTTCAATTTGAATCTTAATAACTTAATAACTTTTGTAACAATGCCAAAGAATCTGTCACTCATTTTTTTGACTGTGTATACTCACAAATGTTTTGGTTGGATGTTTCTAATTTCATTTCTAGCTTGTTTGGAACATGTATAAAAATTGATTTGTATGATGTTGTTTTTTTCTTTGTACAGGATGATGTTAATTCCAAAAGTACAATTTGTTTTATTATACAACTTTTTATTTTACTTGGGAAGTATCACATTCATGTGAAAAAATGGACTAAAGCTAAGCCAAACTTGAATCATTTTATAAAAGAGATTAAACAATATGGTACCACATTAGACAAGATTAAGAACAAAAAAGCAAAAAAGACCTATGAAGCATTCCGTCACGTTAAATTGTTGTAATTTTAACCCCTGGCTTGAAAGGATCCCAGTGGGCAATTTGATGTCAAAACGACATAAAATTGACGCCAAAAAATTATGTCAAAAAACAAGTCAAAAATGCAAATCAAATTGAAAAACTTGACATCAATTTGACATCCACATATTGAGGTTTTACACTATATTGCCAAAAGTATTCGCTCACCTGCCTTGACTCGCATATGAACTTAAGTGACATCCCATTCCTAATCCATAGGGTTCAATATGACGTCGGTCCACCCTTTGCAGCTATAACAGCTTCAACTCTTCTGGGAAGGCTGTCCACAAGGTTTAGGAGTGTGTTTATGGGAATTTTTGACCATTCTTCCAGAAGCGCATTTGTGAAGTCACACACTGATGTTGGACGAGAAGGCCTGGCTCTCAGTCTCCGCTCTAATTCATCCCAAAGGTGTTCTATCGGGTTGAGGTCAGGACTCTGTGCAGGCCAGTCAAGTTCATCCACACCAGACTCTGTCATCCATGTCTTTATGGACCTTGCTTTGTGCACTGGTGCACAGTCATGTTGGAAGAGGAAGGGGCCAGCTCCAAACTGTTCCCACAAAGTTGGGAGCATGGAATTGTCCAAAATGTCTTGGTATGCTGAAGCATTCAGAGTTCCTTTCACTGGAACTAAGGGGCCAAGCCCAGCTCCTGAAAAACAACCCCACACCATAATCCCCCCTCCACCAAACTTTACACTTGTCACAATGCAGTCAGACAAGTACCGTTCTCCTGGCAACCGCCAAACCCAGACTCGTCCATCAGATTGCCAGATGGAGAAGCGCGATTCGTCACTCCAGAGAACGCGTCTCCACTGCTCTAGAGTCCAGTGGCGCCATGCTTTACAACACTGCATCCGATGCTTTGCATTGCCCTTGGTGATGTATGGCTTGGATGCAGCTGCTCGGCCATGGAAACCCATTCCATGAAGCTCTCTGCGCACTGTTCTTGAGCTAATCTGAAGGCCACATGAAGTTTGGAGGTCTGTAGCGATTGACTCTGCAGAAAGTTGGCGACCTCTTCGCACTATGCGCCTCAGCATCCGCTGACCCCCTCCGTCAGTTTACGTGGCCTACCACTTCGTGGCTGAGTTGCTGTCGTTCCCAAACACTTCCACGTTCTTATAATACAGCTGACAGTTGACTGTGGAATATTTAGGAGCGAGGAAATTTCACGACTGGATTTGTTGCACAGGTGGCATCCTATCACAGTTCCACGCTGGAATTCACTGAGCTCCTGAGAGCGACCCATTCTTTCACAAATGTTTGTAAAAACAGTCTGCATGCCTAGGTGCTTGATTTTATACACCTGTGGCCATGGAAGTGATTGGAACACCTGATTCTGATTATTTGGATGGGTGAGCGAATACTTTTGGCAATATAGTGTATTTTGAACATCAATATAATGACACAAAAGTAATTAAAGTAAGAAATATTTTATTTATCAGGTGTTTGGCCCTTTTGGAAACTTTCTTAGTCCAAACAGATCCATTGTCTATACCAGCTTTATTCCTAATTAGGGTCACAGGGAGCCTATCCCACCCTGCCAGTCCATCATAGGGTCACACATATAGACAGACAACTACATACTTACTTCTGTGTGAGTATTCCAATTTAGAATTACCAACCAACCTATACATGTCGAACCCGGGAGTCGAACAGGACCTTCTTGCTGTGAGGCAACAGTGCTAACCACTAAGCCACCGTGCTGCCCGTTAGACTGAACCTTAAAAACCGAAATTAAAATGACCCCAAAATTAACATTACTCTTTTGACATTACAAAACCAGCTTAACAACGAGAATTCCTCTGTTCACATAAGCCACAGCAAGCTAAACTAATATAGGATATAAAAAGTGGGGAAAATAGCATAGACAAAAAGTACCGAACGTCCTTGCACAGAGTCATATTAAATTAAAATTTTTTCTTCTGTGTTAAAAGTTAAAAAAATAATTTATATTCTACATTTTTATGAGTTGTCAACACATTTACCTACATGATAAAAAGACACAGCGCGAGTCAGTGAGCCTGACAAAAGTTCATGTTAATGTGAAAGGGAAGGGTTTGTTAGGATTGATTCTGGAGTCTTTGGAGCTCGTCACCCCTCCCTCATTGCAAAGTGCCGTCTACAAGTGTGGCAGTGAACAGCAGAGAAAGCATTTGTCAATGCGAAAAGGAATAATTTCAGGGAATATTAAAAATATATAAATATTAGATTAATTTCAAATTTGGAGGGATGCCTGTTATTGTTATTCAGATAAATGTCAAGGTATTTTCATTTTCAAAAATTAGGCCTACTGTAAATTAATTAACTGGCAAAACATTATTACAAAAAATATAGTAATTTCAGTATTGTAATAATGAATTAGCATTATGGTATCATTAAAAATATAAAAATAATAACCAGTCCGAAATATTTTTAATCATCATTTTGCCAAATGATACGAAAGAACGATATTTTTTTACGAGTACGATACTTATGGTGCGGATTTGACGCCATAGGACATTGAGAACACGAACACGAACGAACACGAAAACGAACGAACACGAACACACACACACACACACGATATAAATATATTCTTACTTGGTCGTGTCATCTGTGTAAAATCACTGTTTCTGCCGCAGGATAATCAGCATTCAGTGGACTGAAAAGTAAACGTGTGACTCTGACTGAAGTTTAGATATTCCTGTCTAGTTTCTGTTTCTGCATATATAATACAAAAACAAGTCCTCCCAGACGCCTCCTCCTGGTTTTCCCCTTTCCTTTAGAGTTGTGGTTGCTATTATAGGCCGTAAGGTGAAGCAGCTTTTCGTTTCATTCCGTTCCCATATATGGGGCACTAAACTCTTTTCATTCCACTAAAAAGATCTATTGGTTAAGAATGAAAAAATAAAAGTTCTCCGTCTGTAATCCTGCAGTTTTTTTTTTATAAGTGTTTAAAATCGGCAATAGTTCCATCCTTGCGTAATCTTTTTTTTTTTTGCTCGGGAGTGATGCGGCTTCATCACGTGCCTCCCGCTAGACCAATGAGGTTGCGTATCATTGGAACGACATGTAAACATGAGTTCAAGATGGCAGCGCCCTTGTTGTCACTATCGAGTAGCGAAGAGGATGAAATTACTGCCAGACCTCCACCAAAAGTCAGTAAAAAGGTTTATAAACAATGCTATATGCATCTCACGTCCGTAAAGAAGGAAGAAAAGAAGGAGTTTACACGCACGTGATGGGATACATTTAGAAACAGCATCAAACAGTGGCTTGGTTTACAGGGTGAGAGTCCGAGAATAGCAGAAACATACAAACATTGTCTAGAAATCGAGTTTGACAATATTCCCGAAGACGCTGGGTTTCACTCCACTTGCTACATTTCATTGGCGTTTCATTGACAAAAAGCGCTTGGATGCAGCCGAGAAACGGGTCACACGGCGTCCTGAAGCTGGAGATGCTCACAAAGGCCAGTCTGTGTCACGGGTAGTAGTATCTCAACAACTTATTGTCCGACAAAGAAACTTAGGTCCAGTACGGGCCTGCCAGTAGCTTGTTCGGGTCCTGTGCTTTCTGCCTTCTGCATTATTTGCAAGAAAACGGAGAAGTACATTACTGTGGCAGGCAAACGACAAAAGGACCATCTTTCACAAGCAGAAACGTTGTCAGCAGGTAAGTAAAAGCAAAGTACACACACAAGCACAGGTTTGAACTTTGAAGTTATATGTCATATGCTGAGAACCATTTCAACTAACTTTCAAATACTAATATTTATTGTACAGTCAGACTCAGATTGTTTTGCATACAAATACTGCATGAACTGTCAGAATTGTTTAAAAGTCTTTACTTAATTTATTATTTAGTATTTATTAATATTGAACATCATTTATATCTATCTGTGTGTTTTATTTGCAAGCCAGTTGCTGAAAGCAGCTGAGATGAAGGAAGACACTAGCATTCTTGTGCCCTTATACTGATGTGGCAGTGATTGCATTAAGTCTGCAGCCAGATTTACCATTTACCAGTAGATTGTATTTTTTCACTGGGGTTGGCAACAAAACAAGGATCATTGACTTATCTAAGGTGTCATCAGCTCTTGGCACCAGTGTATGTTTGGCACTTATTGGTATCCATACCTTCTCTGGCTGTGACTCTACAAGTGCCTTTTATGGCAAAGAAAAAAAAATTATTTTCTGTTGCTTGTGAGAAAGAGGAATACTTGACTGCATTTAGAAATCTGGGTAGCAGTTTTAACTTGGACCAGTCTACCTTTGAAGTACTTTGCAAATATGTGTGTCACCTATATGGCCAGCCATGTGCCGAAAGTGTGAACGATGCAAGATACAAAGCATTCTGCATGGCATCGTCAGCTTTGCCAGAACGATCCATGCCTCCAACAAGTGATGCCCTGTACCAACACTGCAAAAGGGCAAACTACCAAGCAGCCATAATGAGACATTCTCTTAAAGGTATAATGTGTGCCCCTTCACCTGTTGGCAATGGATGGCACCTCGAGGATGGGGAGTTAACAGTGACCTGGATGACTAGAAATCTGGTTCCCGAAGGTGTGTTGCAGGTTGTCCACTGCAGTTGCAAACAAAGCAAATGTGAGACTGGAAGATGTTCCTGTATGTCTGCAAAATTGTCTTGTACAGATTTATGTCAGTGCCACAATTGTGCAAATGTTTCCCAGGAATTTTAAAAATATAAATATTAAAATATATTAATATTAAAATATAGTATTATTATAAAATATAATATTTTAATATAATATTAAAAACCTGGAGACATGGTGCCAGTTCAACAATCTCCTCCTGAACGTCAGCAAGACTATGGGGCTGATAGTGAACTTTAGCATAAAGCAGGAGAGGAATTACCAGCCCTTCACTATCGACGGGACGCCGGTGGAGAGAGTGGACAGTTTCTGGTACCTAGGTGTTTACATCACGCAGGACCTGACATGGTCCTGTCACGTTAACACACTGGTGAAGAAGGCCCAACAGCGTCTTTATCATCTCAGACGCCTGAAGGACTTTAAACTGCCCTCAAAGGTGCTAAAGACATTCTACACCTGCACCATTGAGAGCATCCTGATGGGAAGAATCACAGCCTGGTTTGGGAACAGCACCAAACAGGACAGGCAAGCTCTCTAGAGGGTGGTGTGATCAGCCGAGCGTACCATCTGCACCAAGCTTCCTGACCTGGACACCATATACAGCAAGTGGTGCTGGACCAAAGCCAGGAAGATTATGAAGGACCTCAGCCATCCCAACAATGGACTCTTCTCTGTGTTGCGGTCAGGGAAACGTTTCCGTTCCTTGAAGGCGAACACAGAGAGAATGAGGAGAAGCTTCTTCCCGCAGGCCATTCGGGCCCTCCACCAGAACACCTAGAATCTGGACTTTCTGGACATACTCCCACACAACATGACATTCTACCTCAGCTGATTGCTGCACATGCAATAATTGCACTACTTTGTACTCTGCACTACTCTGTACACACAATAACACTCTCACTGTACATCTTTCCTGTACATCTTATGTGCACACTGCACCGTCACTTTACTCCCTGTTCAATTGGACATTTATACTTGCCTATAGACATCTACATATATATTTATATATTTATCTTACATACACTATATTGCCAAAAGTATTCGCTCACCCATCCAAATAATCAGAATCAGGTGTTCCAATCACTTCCATGGCCACAGGTGTATAAAATCAAGCACCTAGGCATGCAGACTGTTTTTACAAACATTTGTGAAAGAATGGGTCGCTCTCAGGAGCTCAGTGAATTCCAGCGTGGAACTGTGATAGGATGCCACCGGTGCAACAAATCCAGTCGTGAAATTTCCTCGCTCCTAAATATTCCACAGTCAACTGTCAGCTGTATTATAAGAACGTGGAAGTGTTAGGGAACGACAGCAACTCAGCCACGAAGTGGTAGGCCACGTAAACTGACGGAGCGGGGTCAGCGGATGCTGAGGCGCATAGTGCGAAGAGGTCGCCAACTTTCTGCAGAGTCAATCGCTACAGACCTCCAAACTTCATGTGGCCTTCAGATTAGCTCAAGAACAGTGCGCAGAGAGCTTCATGGAATGGGTTTCCATGGCCGAGCAGCTGCATCCAAGCCATACATCACCAAGTGCAATGCAAAGCGTCGGATGCAGTGGTGTAAAGCACGCCGCCACTGGACTCTAGAACAGTGGAGACGCATTCTCTGGAGTGACGAATCGCGCTTCTCCATCTGGCAATCTGATGGACGAGTCTGGGTTTGGCGGTTGCCAGGAGAACGGTACTTGTCTGACTGCATTGTGCCAAGTGTAAAGTTTGGTGGAGGGGGGATTATGGTGTGGGGTTGTTTTTCAGGAGCTGGGCTTGGCCCCTTAGTTCCAGTGAAAGGAACTCTGAATGCTTCAGCATACCAAGACATTTTGGACAATTCCATGCTCCCAACTTTGTGGGAACAGTTTGGAGCTGGCCCCTTCCTCTTCCAACATGACTGTGCACCAGTGCACAAAGCAAGGTCCATAAAGACATGGATGACAGAGTCTGGTGTGGATGAACTTGACTGGCCTGCACAGAGTCCTGACCTCAACCCGATAGAACACCTTTGGGATGAATTAGAGCAGAGACTGAGAGCCAGGCCTTCTCGTCCAACATCAGTGTGTGACCTCACAAATGCGCTTCTGGAAGAATGGTCAAAAATTCCCATAAACACACTCCTAAACCTTGTGGACAGCCTTCCCAGAAGAGTTGAAGCTGTTATAGCTGCAAAGGGTGGACCGACGTCATGTTGAACCCTATGGATTAGGAATGGGATGTCACTTAAGTTCATATGCGAGTCAAGGCAGGTGAGCGAATACTTTTGGCAATATAGTGTATATATATATATATATATATATAGACATAGACATATATTTATATAGACATATATTTGCATATGCATATCTGATCTGACACTTGACTTTCCACACTGTCCACACTTTAAATTTAAAAATTTTCTGTTTTTTACTCTCTTTTTGTGTAAGACAGTCGTAAAAAGCATTTCACTACATGTCGTACTGTGTATAATTTCGTATGTGACCAATAAAATTTGAATTTGAATTTGAAACAGAGGAAAGAACTATGTGGGATGATGGCTCTGATGACAGTGATAGGGATGTTAGTGATGAGGAATGTTGAGCTGGGTCATATTTCAGGTTCATTGGAGCAGTAATGAATCTGCTGTAAAATTGTAAAATTTTGGCATTATTGAAAAATCAGGGCAGAATTTTGATTCATTTCACTCAACTTGGCCCAAAGAGTGTTTTTATTCTTTACTTTTTTCTGATTACTCAGCGCCTACTGAAAATTTTGATGTATAAAACATCACTTTTTTTTTTTAAATAAAAAATTTCTATGTTCAATTTTATTTGATGCCAATCTGTGAAGTTGAATTCCGTTTTGTACAAATTTGCCCCATTTCATGGTCTTTATTCACACTTCCGTAGACTAATGTACCAATACTTGTCTCAAATGTGTAGGCACGTGTAAAAATGTGAGTTTGCATGTATTTTGTGTTGCTGTGAGGCATAATAATAAAGTTACAGGCTAAATTAGCAGCATAAGATTTTCGTTTTTTATGAATTCACAATTTTATACATTTATGCATCCTGACAAAAAATCTATCCAGTCTATCCAGAAATTCATTTAAAAAGTACTGCCCAGGAGTGGGAACAAAAATCGCTTTCTAGCCACTTTTTCTTAGTTCCTTATGGCTTATATCTGGAGTGAAGTCATAGGCGGGGTTTTTTGCCGACTGACCGCTACCAAGTTTGAAGAACCCACAATTTAAAAGTCACGTGCAGTCACATGACAGCAGTCATGTGAAACATCATTTGATTCTGCCTTGTGACAAATCAAGTGGTTCAAACAATATGGATTTTACTTTGAGACCTGGATATTTAAAAACAGGCATTTTTCTGGTGATTTTGTTAGAGCAGGATATTATAAGGGCTTCTTGTGGCGTTTAGCTACCTGATGACATGAAAGAGCCAAAGCAGTCCTGTCCGCCTACCTTCGTCTTCCAAGTGTAAAATATTCAGCAGCACATTCAGGCATAGCGACAAGCTCTGGAGAATTATCTGACAAGCAGGTTCTATTTAAAACATTCTACAGGCGTCTGGATTACTGCTATATGCTGAGAACTGAAAATGAAAGCTTTGACCTTACTTTAGAAATTACCTACTAATCTAGAAAATCCAGGAGATTTTGTAAGCAAAATAATCCTTATCATACTAGGACAAATGGTTAGTGTTAGTATTTAGTAATGTAGAATATAGGCCTACATAAGGACATAACACTATTTGACTAGCAGAGACAGGCAGACAGAAAGGGGAAATGTACCCATTTTATTGCTTTATTTAGTGATTGTGCAATATGTCAGGATAGTGAAAAGTAAAAGAGAAACTCAAATATTTTAGGTGTTTTTCAGCAATACTCTACTGCATAGCTATTGAAAGAATTTTCTTGATGAGCTGCATTTTAGCTGTTTCTCTGAAATGTAATAGGAAATCAATGTCAATGACTTTACATGAAACTGTGTTGCTTAATTAGTTTCATTATTATGAAAGCCTCACTCACTGCACTTTGTTAATTAGGAAGTCTACAAATGCAGGAAGAGTAAAAACTTTCCTTATTGTTATCTAGTGATTAGATTTGCAGGAAGAGGTTATCTATCATTCCTGGCCAGATTATTTCCGGGCAATATTCAGGAGATAGAAGAGTCACTCATTTCCTGTTTGTCTGCGAAATAAATAAATATATATGATGGCATAAATAAAAATGTACATTGGCTGTTTGACAAACTGATTTGTTCCTGATATTATTTTTCTGTTATATCTCTGGTTTATATATTTTTCTCTTCCCATACAAAATAACATGTAGAACTGAGATACATTGGACACAATTTTTACAAACAAATTACAAACTTTTTAATTTAAACACCACTATACACAACATTGTGAGCTACTAACAAGCCCATTAATGTGAGCCAGCCCTGGATCTTACTGACATTAAGATATTAGTCTACATTAAGATAAAAGTCTACTATTTGAAAGATTTATAACATTAGACACTTACATTTGGTAGACGCCCTTATTCAGAGCAACTGACATTTTTATCTCTTTTTTTTATACAACTGAGCAATTAAAGGTTAATTGCCTTGCTCAAGGGCCCAGCAGTGGCAGTTAAGTGGACCTGAGATTCAAACTCACCACCTTCCAATTAGTAGTCCCTTATCCACTAAGCTACCACTTAACCTCTCAACTTAAGATTTTAGGTTTATGGGGTAGGAAAAAGAATAAATACTTTTCAGACAGTTAATAGTCACATACTTTTGTGTGTATGTACTGGTATTGTATTATTCTGGGTCAAGCTGTGTAACAAAATCAAAGATGAAGACTGCAGTCCAACCAGAAACAAAAACTAAAAGCAAAGTCCAAAAATCCCCTTAGATTTGAGAGCCAACACTGAAACACAAACACACACTGTACTCTCAACTGACACTCAGAGAGGTAAGAGACACTTTCTTTCTCTTATATGTTTGCATTTGTGCAGCAGAGATCAATTTATATTACATTGGTTCCCAGCAACTGTAGCGTCCTGTAAATGATTACCATTGACAACATTAAACACGGTTCAGTTCATAAGGCTGAAGGTTACTTGCATTTGTTTGCATCGTTAAAGTGTGTTAAATATGTAAAATATATATATATACACATATACAGTATCTCACAAAAGTGTACACCCCTCACATTTTTGTAAATATTTTATCATATCTTTTCATGTGACAACACTGAAGAAATGACACTCTGCTACAATGTAAAGTAGTGAGTGTACAGCCTGTATAACATTGTAAATTTGCTGTCCCCTCAAAATAATTCAACACACAGCCATTAATGTCTAAACTGTTGGCAACAAAAGTAAATACACCCCTAAGTGGAAATGTCCAAATTGGGCCCAATTAGCCATTTACCCTCCCCAGTGTCATGTGACTTGTTGGTGTTACAAGGTCTCAGGTGTGTTAAATTTGGTGTTATCGCTCTCAAACTCTCTCATACTGGTCACTTGAAGTTCAACATGGCACCTCATGGCAAACAACTCTCTGAGGATCTGAAAAAAAGAATTGTTGCTCTACATAAAGATGGCCTAGGCTATAAGAAGATTGCCAAGACCCTGAAACTGAGCTGCAGCACGGTGGGCAAG
Organism: Hemibagrus wyckioides; assembly: GCF_019097595.1. NCBI lineage: Eukaryota > Metazoa > Chordata > Actinopteri > Siluriformes > Bagridae > Hemibagrus > Hemibagrus wyckioides. The sequence goes on along the minus strand of NC_080714.1, from coordinate 22,190,690 downwards.
ACCATACAGTGGTTTTACAGGACAGGTTCCACTCAGAACAGGCCTCGCCATGGTCCACCAAAGAAGTCGAGTGCACATGCTCAGCGTCATATCCGGAGGTTGTCTTTGGGAAATAGACGTATGAGTGCTGCCAGCATTGCTGCAGAGGTTGAAGGGGTGGGGGGTCAGCCTGTCAGTGCTCAGGCCATACGCCGCACACTGCATCAAATTGGTCTGCATGGCTGTCGTCCCAGAAGGAAGCCTCTACTAAAGATGATGTACAAGAAAGCCCGCATGCAGTTTGCTGAAGATAAGCAGACTAAGGACATGGCCAGAACCATGTCCTGTGGTCTGATAAGACCAAGATAAACTTATTTGGTTCAGATGGTGTCAAGCGTGTGTGGCAGCAACCAGGTGAGGAGTGCAAAGACAAGTGTGCCTTGTCATGGTCTGGGCCTGGGGAGCTACAGTTCATTGAGGAACCATGAATGCCAACATGTACTGTGACATACTGAAGCAGAGCATGATCCCCTCCCTTTGGAGACTGGGCCGCAGGGCAGTATTCCAACATGATAACGACCCCAAACACACCTCCAGGACGAACACTGCCTTGCTAAAGAAGCTAAGGGTAAAGGTGATGGACTGGCCAAGCATGTCTTCAGACCTAAACCCTAAGGTGGGGGAGCGCAAGGTCTCTAACATCCACCAGCTCTGGGATGTCATCATGGAGGAGTGGAAGAGGACTCCAGTGGCAACCTGTGAAGCTCTGGTGAACTCCATGCCCAAGAGGGTTAAGGCAGTGCTGGAAAATAATGGTGGCCACACAAAATATTGACACTTTGGGCCCAATTTGGACATTTCCACTTAGGGGTGTACTCACTTTTGTTGCCAATGGTTTAGACATTAATGGCTGTGTGTTGAGTTATTTTGAGGGGACAGCAAATATACACTGTTATACAGGCTGTACACTCACTACTTTTACATTGTAGCAGAGTGTCATTTCTTCAGTGTTGTCACATGAAAAGATACGATAAAATATTTACAAAAATGTGAGGGGTGTACTCACTTTTGTGAGATACTGTATATAATATACATACACTGTATGTAATATGGTTCTTCACAGTTAAATTATTATTACAGTGTGTTAAATGTTTTCTTTTTCTTCCAAAGTAAAATACTTAATATGACCACCACCAGTAGAGATGGCACCAAAATCCCAATAATGAGGCCCAGATTAGACGGTTGATGGCTGCACACTGCATCACTCTGCTGTGTTCCCTGTGTGATTGTTATCTGCCCCAAAGACTCACATCTGTAAAGGAGAGAACTATTATTATTTAATAATAATAATAATAATAATAATAATAATATTATTATTATTATTATTATTATCATCATTAGCAGTAGTAGTTTTATATTTTCACTGCTTTTAAAATAGAGTTCACATTACAGAAATGTGACTGTCAATCTGTACTCACTTTGTATGTGGTTTGCAGTGCATAAATGAACCATCTGAATATGTCTCCTCTGGGCAGTCCTGACATACTGTATCCATTAAAGCTGTTCCTGTAAAGAATTACATATTTGCTGAATAAATTTCATAAAACCGTTCGACTGAATACAGATGAATGTGAATTAACATTACCAGGTATATCACACATAATGTTAAAATGCTAACCGTTCTGGTAGATGTATTGGCCAGGTAGGCAGGTGGAGTGCTCTTGGGCTTTTCTGCAGCTCTCACCCTGAGTTTCTGTACAATAATATCCTGTCAAAGGTTCACAGAGTGCATCTGAAGTGTACGAACACTTATGCTTTACATGTACTCCATTACCTGAAAGAAAATTATACACATTAAATAAAATATTGTATATTATTCATTACCTATTTTAGAAGAGGTTTGTAGTGTTAAGTTACAGGAATGAAAGGAATGAACATCTTCACCTTCATCACACACAGCACAGGGGAGACATGCCGTTAATCCGTTCGGGACATCGGTGTAGGTTGATCCAGTGCACACTTTACACTGTGTGCCTAATTGACTGTCGCAGTGTTTAAACACATGGTGACCTGGACAATAACATTTTATTTTCAAGCTTGTATAACATGATGCCCCATTTAAATTGTGGTTAAAGTTAAGTCACACAATCAACTCAGCTTTGTTCTCGGCATTGGCATGCATTGGCAGAATGCACTAGTCTGCATTCTGGAGACACACACTGATAACAGCACAAGGCTGTGACTGATTAAATACTGTCTTTGTTTCTTTGTTCCAGAGACAAAAGGACCTTGTTACACGCCCTACATAACAACAGTGCATTTATTGTATTTGCAGTGAGATAGCATACCAGGAGAACACATTGGACAGCACTCCCCATCAATTTCATACTCAGCAGTGTTGCACGCTTTGCAGCACATTACAATAATGAGATTCAGTAATGTTAAACATATGAAGTCACATAATCGCATGGTGGGCATCATATGTTCAACATACTTAAACTCATTAGTGTAAACATTGTGTGGTAACGTAAACCTGAAAAAGACAGAAATAAATTGCAATATGTGTATAAGATTTATATACATAATGACATATTAGCCCTAATTTTGAGCTGATTATCACACAGGCAACAAAAAACACTGAGAACTTAACTTTCTACTCTAATATTTGTTTATGTTCCTTAGTATGCAGTTTGGGCTGTAGCCCAAACTACATTAAATAGACATAAAAAAAAAATAGGTTAATATAAACTCTCTGTAAAATAAAGCCCATGTAGCTAGCTGCCATGAAAAATAAATGTGTAATGTGTCTCCCCTTCGGCCACTGCTCACACCATTAGGGTAACCATGGACAATCACCTGTCCTTTTTCTCCCATCTTGCTAATGTCACATGCTTATGTCGGGTTCTTCTGCACAACATCGGAAGGATTCGGCCATTTTTATCCATACAGGCTGCCCAGGTGTTTGTTCAGTCTCTGGTCATTTTGAGACTGGACTACTGCAACTCTCTACTGGCAGGTCTACCTCTGAATGCAATTTGTCCTCTGAAAATGATCCAAAATACAATTGTGTGACTTGTTTTCAACCTGCCTAAGTTCTCCCACACCACCCCACTGCTGCACTCTCTGCACTGGCTTCCAGTAGCTGCACTCATCAGATTCAAAGCACTGATGCTTGTCTACAAACCCAAAAATGGACCAGCACCCCCTTACCTCAAAGCTCTGATTACTCCTCGCACTGCAACTTGCTCCCTCAGATCTACTAGCACTGCTTGACTGATCCCACCATCTCTCAGGGTAAGAGAGGTGTACATCTAGACTCTTCTCTTTTCTGGCACCAAGGTGGTGGAATGAACTTCCCCTAGATGTCTGAACAGCTGAGTCCCTGGCCGTCTTCAAAGACCTACCTCTTTTTAAAACACTTAAACTAGCTCTTATTTTCTCTTTTAAGCAAAGAATGAGTGATAGCAAGGTAAAGGGAAGACACTTGTTTAATATGAAGGGGTTAGAAGGGGTGACAGCAAAACAGAAGTGAGAAAAGTTTACTGGACTGCAGATCACAAAATATAGAGAAATGTGACAAAAGTCAGCCACGTGACAGCGATATTATTGCAGTGTAATCACCATCAGGCAGAGAGAAAGCAAACTGAAAGCATATTTGTTTAAAAATCAATGCCACAAAATTTACCTCTACAGAATTTTTTAAATATCCTTACACAGGGCAACTTAGATTTTTATTCTCATGAATAAAACTGAGCTGTAGACAGGTAAGGACCTTGCTTGAGGGCTAAATAAAAAGAAATTATTTAAATATTATTTTTTATTTTCATTTTTCATAGTTCCATTAAAAAATATAAATTAATGAAGACATCATAGGACAAAGTACCTTTTAAAACTAACTTTTAAAAATAGTGCCAAAATGCAAACAACTATTTCTAGAACTAAACTTGTTTACTTGTTTTTTTCTGTTGTATTAAGTTACATTCGGTATAAACCTTTAGGTGCTTTCCTAAGGAGGTAAAACAGGTTAGTTCTCTTTCCTGGATGTGATAATTTTGGCTTTGCATATTTTGCATATATCCCTACTAAATATTTGCATTACGATCTTATGATTGGGGATTTAAAAAACTTATCAATAAATAAGGCTATTAAACATTAAACATTTTCCGATACATTTAGCTTCATTGCTTCAGAAAGCTGCATCTTGCCAGCACAATTACCTTGACTTGCAGTAATGATTTAACTTCAACGTAATTTGTAGACGGTCCCTTAGCTATCCTCGCTAGCCCGGGTCTCCTCGGAAATCATCGTCTTCTCGGTCTATTATTGAGGGAAAAGCTGTAGACAGTTGTCTTGCTTGTATACATGTAAACATGTTTCCCCAAACGCAAAGATCATCCTTTCATGCTTGATTTGCCACAGGTTTTGCCCTTCCTGGTACAACCCTCCTGTTTAATTCATACTTGAGATGAGGCACTGTGAGTTAACCCCTCCATGCCTGGGTTGATTCTATGTCCGTGAATCGAACCCGGGATCCTGCCGCTGAACCGAAATTCAGAATATTCGATATATTCAAGTAAAGTTAATTAATTTGTTGATTGAGTAACAAAGATAGCAGTTACTCTTTCAAACGGGACCAGTGGACACTGGATGACACTTCCTTCATTCACTGAAATGATCATTTAAAAACTTTTGCATGTCATATAGAGTATGCAGTTGGGATGTTAGTTAATTAGTTAGGTAGTTAGTAAGTGAGCGGGGGCGGACTTAACCAATAAGCGAGGTAAGCAGCCTCTTAGGGCCCCGGGGAATTAGGGGGCCTCGACCAATACCAAGAAACCTGTATAAATCATATAGTACTTATTTATGATCTATCATATATTGTATGGTCTGTCTATAACCATTAAGATTTTAACGTTATTATTACATCTTTTCAAATGCGAGGCCCCCCATGGTTCATGAATAGTGGTACGTTCCTATCGTACTGCACATGCGCGAGGTGTGAGCGGTGCAATGTCACAGTCAGATGAGAGTAGAGCAGAGGGAGACTTAGAGCGCGCGAGAGTGAGAATTTTATACATTTGGAACAAATTTAGAAATAATCAATGATGAAAGCTACCCCAGTGGAGCTGAAAAAACGAGGAGAAAAGAGGATATAATAAAGAATGTGGCTAAACTCCCGAAAGTCACAAATTTTTTCTCACAAACTCCCACAGTTAGTGCTGCAGCCGCCCCCCCGGCCCCCAGACACAGAGCATTCATATTACAATATCATCATAAATATGGGTAATTATTTGTAAATAGTTAGTTTGTGAATTTATTGCATTTAATTTTACATTAGGAAAATAAAAGTTCCACTTTAAACATATTTTTAACATGCAGTTTATTTACAAAAAAAGAAAAGAAAAGAAAAAAACAATAAAAATATATATATATATAGAAAGAGAGTGTGTTGAGTTCAAAGGCCCCAAACCACTAAGTCCGCCCCTGTAAGTGAGTCATGACCACCATGTACATTTCCTACCACACCAGAGGGCACTTTCACTCATTTTCTTAATCTCTTCTTTCTGTGTCTGCTCCATTTCCACCTCCTGTTCTGTTTACTTGTATTGATTTTGTCTATTAGTCACTCTTTTGGTCATTCCACACTAAAATATACTGCAGTTGCATCCGCCGTCGCCCCATTTTATGACGGATCAGTCTAGTGTTTTATGTAGTTTCTTGCAAATAGATTTAGTGATGGTGATTTAGATTTAGATATGAAGCTTTCCACTGAAATGTGAGATGGTTCGTTACCTGAAGCGTTTTCAACAAGGTGTACAATACTGACATCTTGTGGTCAGAAGGCAAAATGGCTGTCTTTGCGTCTCGGCGGACCCAATTTTTAATTGTTTCATATAATAAATCAACCATTTTGTATTTTGAAAACCATAAAAAAAAAAAATTCATGCGTCAGTGTTAATGTACTACTTAAAATGTATAAATAAATCTGTGAATGAACTTATAAATCAATATAAATGGAAGGAATTACCTTGTACTGCAGCAATTTTATGACTGTTTTGTCCTAGTACTAAACCTATGGCTTAAAAATTAAACTGTTTTTATCTCCACTGCAGCATCCTATAGGACTAGCTGTATGTCATGGGTTTCAGCACCAGCTGCTTCTAGCATGCACATCGAGTAATTAATTTCCAATACATTTGAGAGGAAAGCTTTATTTTGCCAGGAGGATGGTACAGTCCTGATGTCCAGACTATATATAATTTTTTAAGAAGCAACTAAACAGTGTTTTTTTTTTTTTTTTGTTCCCGATGAATTATGTCTGGCCCTTTAAGGGTTTGTTATATTGCTCTGTAAGTTGTTTCTTTAGGATGCAGTTTTGGGTTGATGTTTCTTGGTTCACAATTTCACAACTTTCTTGGTTATTAGTTTTGTATTAGTTTTAGAAAACAGATAAAGCCCTGAGAACAGCTTGATGCAGCGAGTTACACTTGGAGCCGAGGCATGTTTAAAAATTTTATTTAAATTAAATGTAGAACAGAGAGAGAGAGAGAGAGAGAGAACATAAACACAATCACATACACAGAAATGCACACATGCATTTCGTATCCTGTTCTTTTTATTTTCAGAACTATTCTGAAAATAAAAATTCTATTAATCTGCTTAATATAAAAATAAAATACATTAGCATCAGCTATGTAATGTTTAAAAATACTGAAACTGTAAAATACAAGGGGAAAAACTTTTCTTAGGGCTTTGGTTAAATCTGTTTCCCTCTGTGTTCTTAGTGGTAACAAATGTTCTGTTGATACAGCAGATACATTAGAGTATTACTATAGTACTTTAAATGTACACTAGGTGGAATTTACAGCAAAACCACTTTTTATGTGGTGTGAGTGAAAGCTGTTCTGGACCCCAGCGGATAGGTCAGCAGCGCGTTGCTTAATGATATCTGACAACTGCGTGAGCCAGTCGGCAGTCAAGGGAGGCAGCCTAAGATATTCGACAGAAAAAAAAAAGATCAGGCAAAACAGAGAGAGAGAGAGAGAGAGAGAGAGAGAGAGAGAACAAAACACAGGCATTCCCACAAGGACATTTATGCACGTAACTAATATATAAAATGTATATTAAGTTGTGTTCTTTGTTCACACCAGGTCATTTTTACTTAATAGTTTTTTGGTGAAGGTCTGATCAAGGATCAAGGAAAGTTTTATTGTCATTCAAGAACATGTGGCACATGAAAGGAAATGAAATATACAACAAAAACTATATATAATTTTTACAGTTTTATAGTTTTATATTATACATTTTCATAATATAAAACTATAAAACTGTAAAAGACTGATAACATTATAAAATGTGTGTATATCGGATTAGGGCAAACACTATCATATTGTACATGTCTTTACATTGATTCTTATGTCTTAGCTTGACAATGGCTTAAAGTTTCATTATATGGAACAAATTTGTATCATTGGAAAAATATTAAATAAATTCATTTAATGCCATAAGCTTCTGTTTTCCCTACTACAGTTTATAATAGAGAGTGGGGTTGAAGTTGTAACAGAAACTGTAATAATCATGTCTGGATGTATGAATGAATTTCTTAGCAGTACAAGCTAATTTAGAAACAGATTGGGGAAAAAATGCCAATGTTTATAATGTAAAAGTTAATGTAAAAACTAAGTATCAAAAGACTAAATTATAAATCTATAATAGATCTGTTATAGATTAATATGAAACACTTACCTCCATAGACGTGTTATGTCTTATTTCATAAAATGCAGCAAATCCAAACAAAGTCAAAACTGTAGGCACCACTGCAGCTATGATGACAGCTATTAGAGCTGCTGGAGTGAATCTCCTACATACAACATCAAAAGTATGTGTTCCATGTCTCATTAGTGCATTGTTGGTCCATGTGATACTCAAGATTCTCATTAGAACAAGATCTCAAATAAACGGGTTGCACGTTTTTTTCTCCCCCATTTTATGGAGTTTTAATTGTAAGCAGTACTAAAGAACTAACAAGACTTTGGAATTGATCCAAACAGGATCAAGATCACAAGTTTAAAGATCTGAATAGTTTTCCTTTAATAGCTTCCTATTCCTATTTTTAGGGAATCACTTTCTGACTCAGAATAAGTGAACACTTACTTTGTATGTTGTTTACAAATTTGAAAGGAGCCTTTGGAGTATGTACCATTTTCACACAATGCACATTCAGTATCTTTAACTGCTGTTCCTGCAAACATATGAGTCCTGCTCAGTCACAGTAAATATCATCATAGATCCAGCAACCCACTAACAAAAATAAAAAGTGCTACTGGGAAACTTTATAGTACTATAAAAGTGCATTACACCAACCTTTCTGCTTTATGTATTGTCCAGGGGTGCATTTTTTGTGTTCCACAGCATATCTGCAGCTGCCCCTGTGTTCATCAGTACAGTAAAATCCCTCCAGAGGCTCACAAACGGTATCTGAATTCCTTGTGCACTTTGTCTTTACTCTTAATCTATTTACTATAAGAAACACAAAAATGCTGTACAGAAATTCTCATACACTTAATCAATATTGTAAATAATTAATGCACACAAATTTATATATAAAATATATGTTTACCAGTACTGCACATTGTACAATTAGAGCAAACAGGAAGGCCATTAGGCTTAGCAGAGTATGTTGATCCTTGACATGGCGCACAGGTTGTTTCGGTGAGTTCAGTGCAATGACTTTCAATGTGGTATCCTAAAAACATAGCAAGGATAAGCTGATAATTGTATTTACACCATAATTAAGCTCTATAAATGGAAAAGAAATTAATCAAATGTAAAATAATGAACAGGTTTTTCACACATTTTTTTTAAATTTGGGATTGGTCCAGAGAATTGATCATTGTTCCTGGGACTGTCTTTAAACCTGGTGCTCATCTGCATCATGCATAGAAACTATCATCTCAGCACTTCACATTGTATAACATAATTGCTGTCTTTTTTATTATGGTAGAGAAAAGGGTTATTAGATCTGAGGAGAATGGACACCATACTATAAAACCAGATTTCTGCTGTTATATGCATGTTATATTATATTCTGCAATACCATAAATCACATTACCAGGTGAACACATGGGGCAGCATTCTCCATTTATCTCATATTCATCTTGTTCACAAGTGCAAATACACAGTTCAATATTCTGGAAGAAAATGGCAGCAACACAGAAAATATGCACCAAACTGGACACCATTGCAAAAGTGCTGATAAGATGGCTCAAAAAATAAAAATAAAAATAAAAATAATGTTTTCTCCCCTCTTCATGGTCTGCCACATTGCTTTCTGTTCAGTTCATCTGCTTCCAGGTCATCAGTTTCAAGTTTCCCATTGTAGGTAGTCCTACTCCGATTCTGGTTAAATTGGAAATTTCAATTCTGGAGATATTTGCTGATGCAGATTATGAATTGTTTTAAAGCTGTATTAGACTTTCTCGATTTTTGTCAAGGATTCAAATTTGTTGGAGAAGAATCTGAAAAAGAAAAGCAAATGTTTTAGGATATATGAATCTGTCTATAAGGATTTCTGTTATAAAAATAACAACAAAGTTCTCTCTCTCTACATATTTCTTCCTATCAATCTACCAATATAACCCTCTCACACATACATTTGTTCTTAATAACATGGATGGTGAGAGTATATCTGAATTTACTATTAGGTTATTCTTCTTGAGTTTAAGTAAAGGCTTTGAGTAAAGGTTTAGGCTTTGGGAAACAGAAAATAAAAAAAAGTAGGCATACAGAACAAATACTATCTGACTATAAAAAGTAAATGGCTAAATTGGTCAAGCTCCACAAGTATTACAGCAAACAGTAAAATATTTCTTCTTAATGATTTTACTTAAAAAAATGTGTTTACAATATTTGGTAATTGTAAAGGCTATTAAGGAATAAAACCTGACCGAGGATGACATTAAAAAGAAATGAACTTGATTATTTTCCTCTAACAGCTGATACCACCCCAGTACACAGTGAATATGTCAAAAAATACAGACATGGCATTGAGAACACACACACACACAGTATAGATTCTTACTTGGCCGTGTCATCTGTTTACACCCTCTGCTTCCGGTGCAAAAATGAGCATTCAGTTGATTAAGAAGTAAACATGTCCCTCGGACTGAATTTTAGATATGCTTGTCTAGTTTCTGTTTCTGCATGTATAATACAACAGCGAGTCCTCCCTGGACACACCTCCTGTTTTTCCCCTTTCCTTTAGTGCAGTACATTGCTATCTGTAGTGAAGTCAAAGGCGGGGTTTTTGCTGACTCCCTGCTACCAAGTTTAAAGAACCTACAGTATAAAATCCACGTCGACAGCAAAAATATCATTTCATTTTGCCTTGTGACAAATCAAGCGGTCCAAAAAATATGGAATTCACAATTGTGACCTGGATATTTAAAAACACCCATTTTTGTGGTGATTTTGATAGTGCACGATATAGGGAGGATTAAATGTGGCATTTAGCTACTAGATGACATGATGTAACGTCTCGTCAGACATAGGAGCATTAGAATCCATTCGCAGATAATGTAAAGGGCCGAAGGCTAAGATCTTGGTCGAGGTCACGGAAAAACAGGGTCAAAACCAGAAAGCTACGTAGAAAAAGTCAAAACCAAAACACTAGTCCAGAAAACGAAGTCAGAAGAAAACAAGCAGGGTCATACACGAGGAAACTAGATAATAGCTAAATCAAGGCTTGGCAGGTAACACTAAGGAAACAATGCTTCGCGATGTGACTGAGATAGCGTGCTGCTCTTATACGTCACTGAACCGGAAGTGAGCAGAAACAGTTAATATTCGGGCGATGGCTCCCTCTGGTGTTCAGGCCTCGTGACAGAACCCCCCCGTCTAAGAACACCTCCAGGTGTTCGGCGTCAAGGGCGTCCCCTCGGGCGAGGAGCGGGTCTGTGGGGAAAGTTCAGGTGAAATTCTTCTATGAGAGCGGGGTCCAGGATGTCATGTGCATTGACCCAGCAGCGCTCCTCCGGGCCATATCCCTCCCAGTCCACCAAGTATTGGAGGCGGCGGCCCTGACGACGTGAGTTAAGGATGGTGTGAACCCGATAGGCGAGGGAACCGTCAATGTCAAGGGGAGGGGGTGGCTCATGGGCAGTGGGGCCCGCGGTTTGTGGCTCGTGATAGGGCTTGAGCAGAGAAACATGAAAAGTGGGTGCGAGGCGGTAAGAGGCAGGCAGCTCTAGGCGAAATGAAACGGGATTAACCTGGCGAATAATTTTGAAGGGACCGATGAATCTGGGGCTGAGCTTACGACAGGGCAGTTTGAGTTTCAGGTTGCGAGTGGATAACCAAACCTTTTGACCCACTTGGTAGGTAGGATGGGGTTGGCGTCGGTGATTGGCTTGAATCACCTGTTTACGTGAAGAGAAGGCCACCAAAAGGTTTGACGCAGCAATTGGGCCGTACGATGGATGCCTGGGTGGCCGGAGCTGGGGCTTTCGTGTGTCCACCTGATCAGTCTTAGACGGAACGTGGTGGGGACATAACGCTTGGAGGGTGGACAATTTGGGGGTGGAGCCTCGGATGTGTAAGCCTGTTCAATTTCTCCTATGATATCCCCACGAATGGGGGCTACTAAAACAGATGGTGGGAGGATATTATTAGGGTGTGAGGGTGACTCACTGACCTCATGAATTCTGGAGAGAGCATCTGCTTTTCCATTCTTCGAGCCGGGACAATAGGTGACCGTGAACTTGAACCGTGAGAAAAATAATGCCTACCTGGCTTGGCGTGAATTAAGGCATTTTGCTTCTCGGAAATACGCAAGGTTACGGTGATCAGTGAGAATGAGGAACGGGTGAGCTGCCCCCTCCAACCAATGTCTCCACTCTTCCAGAGCAACCTTCATAGCTACAAGTTCCTTGTTGCCCACGTCGTAATTCAATTCTGCCGGTGTTAGTTTTCGAGAGTAGAAGGCACATGGATGTAGTTTGCCTGACTCTGGCTGGCGTTGAGAGAGTACTGACCCCACCCCGCTGTTCGAGGCGTCCACCTCCACTGTAAAAGGTAAATCCGGTCATGTGTGACGGAGTATAGGGGCGGAGGAGAAGCTGTGCTTAAGCTTATTGAAGGCTGTTCGGGCTTGATCAGTCCACTTTAGTTTCTGTGGTTTACCCTTTAACAACGAGGTTAGAGGACTGGCTATGGTGCTATAGTTCCGAATGAAACGGCGATAAAAGTTAGCAAACCCCAGGAATCACTGGAGGCCTTTCACATTGGTGGGCTCAGGCCAGGACATGATCGCAGACACTTTGGACTGGTCCATCTCCACTCCCTTTTGAGAGATCACGTAACCAAGAAATGTGATGGAGGAGCGGTGGAACTCACACTTTTCCAACTTCACGAAGAGGTTATGGGTAGCCAGGCGGTGGAGGACTGCTCGAACGTGGGAAACATGTTGTTTCAAGTCTGATGAGTAAATCAAAATGTCGTCAATGTAGGCTATTACGTGGCTGTGGAGCATGTCCCTGAATATTTCGTTTATCATGGATTGAAACACCGCCGGGGCATTAGTGAGTCCGTAAGGCATGACTAGGTACTCGTAGTGTCCATTAGTGGTGTGGAAAGCAGTCTTCCATTCGTCTCCTTCTCTTATCCTGATCAGGTTGTAGGCACTGCGTAGATCGAGTTTAGTGAATACTTTGGCCCCTTGTAGCTGTTCAGGGGCGGCTGGAACTAAGGGGAGAGGATATGGGTAAGGCACTGTGATAAGCGTTCAAACCGCGATAGTCAATGCATGGTCGGAGCCCTCCATCCTTCTTTTCCACAAAGAAGAAGCCTGCCACCGCCGGAGATGTAGAGGGCCGTATATAACCTGCTGCAAGGGCCTCTTCAATGTAGTCCTCCATAGCCTTTTTTTCCGGGATGGAGAGAGGGTAAACTTGGTTCTTGGGTGGTACGGCGTTGGGGAGGAGTTCTATGGTGCAATCCCATGGCCTGTGTGGTGGGAGCCTGGTTGCCTTTTCCTTAGTGAAAACCTCACGTAGGTCGTAGTATTCAGGAGGGAGTGAAGTGGGGCTGGACGAAGCTGGGCTTTTGATAGAAGTAGCGAGGCATGGACGATGTATGTATGTATGGTATGCATGGGACTGTGGGGATGTGAAGATCGCGCACCAGAGTCTCGTCCATGAGGTTGACCGCCGAGCCTGAGTCAATTAATGCTGTGACAAAAAACTGAGAATGAGCAAAGAGGAGATATGCCGGAAGAGAAACTTTGGATAAGCGTACTATGGTTTCTACCTGTGGCGTAGATGGTTTTTCAGGACATTGGAGCACTCTATGTTTCCCACAGTAGAAGCAGAGGTTGTGTTTAGTACGCCATTTACGCTCCTCCGCTGTGACTCGAGCCCTTCCCAGTTGCATGGGTTCAGAATGATCCTCTGTGTACAGTTGCACTTCCATTTTATAACGCGGCAGGGGGCGTGAGGTGGTGGCTGTAGGTCGGTGTTGGCGGCGCAGGTTATCCAGACGGATGGCTGTGGAAATGTATTGAGACAACGTGACTTTTGTGTCGCGGCATGCCATTTCTGCTTGTAAATCCGGGTTGAGCCCCTCGCGGAAACCACCATGAGAGCAGTAGCATTCCATCCCGACTGCGCTGCCAACGTGCGGAATTTTATAGCATAATCCGCAGCTGTGTCCACCCCCTGGCGTAATTCCAGCAGCTGAACGGAAACATCCTTGCCTCCCGCCGGGTATTCAAACACTTCCTTAATTAAATTAGCGAAATAATCCACGGATGATTTAACTTGGGGGTTAACTGTCCTACAAATATTGTAGGTGTTTTTCAGCAATACTCTCTATCTACTGCATAGCTATTGAAAGAATTTTCTTGATGAGCTGCATTTCAGCTGTTTCTCTGACATGTAACAGGTAATCAGTGTCAATGACTTTACAAGAAACTGTGTTGCTTAATTGTTTAATACTTATAAAAGTCTCACTCACTGCCCTTTGAAGATTGTTAATCAGGAAGTCTAGACATGCAGGAAGAGTAAAAATGTCCATAATGTAATCTAGTGATTAGATTTGAAAGTAGAAGTTATCTGCATCATATCCATCACTGGGGGGAAGGAGCCTGAGCTGGTGGGGGAGGCTGAGCGGTACTGGCTAGAGATAGTCTGGCTCGCCTCCACGCACAGCCTGGGCGATGGAACCCAACTCCTTGAGAGAGGTTGGACCCTCTACTACTCTGGACTACCTCATGGTGAGAGGCGGCGGGCTGGGGTGGGCTTGCTTATAGCCCCCGAGCTCAGCCACCATGTGTTGGAGTTTTCCCCAGTAAACGAGAGGGTGGTTTCCCTGCGCCTTCGGGTGGGGGATAGGGGCCTCACTGTTGTTTCGGCTTACGGGCCGAACAGCAGTGTGGAGTACCCAACCTTCTTGGAGACCCTACGAGGGGTGCTGGAAGGTGCCCCGTCTGGGGACTCCATAGTTATACTGGGGGACTTCAACGCCCATGTGGGTAATGACAGTGTTACCTGGAGGGGCGTGATTGGGAGGAACGGCCCCCCTGATCTGAACTCAAGTGGTGTTTTGTTATTGGACTTCTGTGCTAGTCACAGTCTGTCCATAACGAACACCATGTTCAAGCATAAGGGTGCCCATCAGTACACGTGGTACCAGGACACCTTAGGCTGGAGGTCGATGATCGACTTTGTGGTTATGTCATCTGACCTATTGAGCCTGGTTGGCTCATGGTACTCCGGAGGCAGCTGATGAGTACCGGCAGGCCAAGCAAGCTGCAGCCTGGGTGGTTGTGCAAGCAAAAACTCGGGTCTGGGAGGAGTTCGGGGAGGCCATGGAGAAGGACTATCGGTTGGCCTCGGGGAAATTCTGGCAGACTGTCCGGCGCCTCAGGGGGGGTAAGCAGCTCTCTGCCAGCACTGTGTATGGTGCTGGTGGAGAGTCGCTGACCTTGACTGGGGATATTGTTGGAAGGTGGAAGGAATACTTCGAGGATCTCCTCAATCCTACTGACACACCTTCCATAGAGGAAGCAGAGGCTGAGGACTCAGAGGTAGATTCATCCATTACCCAAGCTGAAGTCACTGAGGTAGTCCAGCAGCTCCTTGGTGGCAAGGCGCCGGGAGTGGATGAGATTCGCCCTGAGTACCTTAAGTCTCTGGATGTTGTGGGGCTGTCTTGGCTGACATGTCTCTGCAAAATAGCGTGGCAGTCAGGGACAGTGCCTCTGGACTGGCCGACCGGGGTGGTGGTCCCTCTTTTTAAGAAGAGGGATTGGAGGGTGTGTTCCAACTATAGGGGGATCACACTCCTCAGCCTCCCAGGGAAAGTCTATTCCAGGGTACTGGAGAGGAGAGTCCATCCTTTAGTCGAACCACGGATTCAGGAGGAACAATGCGGGTTTCGTCCTAGTCGTGGGAGACTGGACCAGCTCTATACCCTTCACAGGGTGCTTGAGGGTTCATGGGAGTTTGCCCAACCAGTCCACATGTGTTTTGTGGACTTGGAGAAGGCATTCGACCGAGTCCCTCGTGGCATCCTGTGGGAGGTGCTCTGGGAGGGAGTCCGGTTTGGGGACCATAGGATTTCGTCTCTGCTTTTTGCAGATGACGTTGTCCTGTTGGCTCCTTCGAGCCAGGACTTACAGCGTGCGCTGGGGCAGTTCGCAGCCGAGTGCGAAGTGGCTGGGATGAGGATCAGCACCTCCAAATCCGTGGCCATGGTTCTCGACCGGAAAAAGGTGGCTTGTCCCCTCCAGGTTGGAGGGGTGTTCCTTCCTCAAGTGGAGGAGTTTAAGTATCTCGGGGTTTTGTTTACAAGTGAGGGAAGGATGGAGCGTGAGATTGACAGACGGATTGGTGCAGCGGCAGCAGCAATGCGGTCCATGTACTGGTCTGTTGTGGTGAAGAAGGAGCTGAGCCGAAAGGCGAAGCTCTCGATTTACCAGTCAATCTACGTTCCTACTCTTACTTATGGTCATGAGCTTTGGGTCATGACCAAAAGGACAAGATCTCGGATACAGGCGGCTGAAATGAGTTTTCTTCGCAAGGTGGCGGGGCATTCCCTTAGAGATAGGGTAAGGAGCTCTGTCACCTGGGAGGAGCTCGGAGTAGAGCCGCTGCTCCTCTACATCGAAAGGGGCCAGTTGAGGTGGTTTGGGCATCTGTTTCAGATGCCTCCTGGACGTCTCCCAGGGGAGGTGTTCCGGGCATGCCCAACCGGGAAGAGACCCCAGGGAAGACCCAGGACATGCTGGAGGGACTATGTCTCTCGGCTAACCTGGGAATGCCTTGGAATTCCCCCGGAAGAGGGGTGGCTAGGGAGAAGGAAGTCTGGGCATCCCTGCTTAGACTGCTGCCCCCGCGACCCGGCTACGGATAAGCGGGAGACAATGAATGAGTTATCTGCATCATACCTGGGCAGATTATTTCATGGGGTCACAGTCTAGTGACATTTATCCCAAGCCTGGATAAATAGAGAGGGTTGCATCAGGAAGGGCATCAGGTGCAAAACATTGCCAAATTTAACCATGCGAATCAGTACTCATTTCATACCGGATCGGTTGAGGCCTGGGTTAACAATGACCGCCATCGGCGCCATTGACCTACAGGGTGCTGGTGGAAATTGGGCTACTGTTGGTCGAAGATGTAGAGGAGGAAGGAGGGTACATAGACAGAGAGAGAAGAGGAAAGATAAGAGTGTAGGACTGAGAATAGGAACTCTGACTGTTGGTACTATGACAGGGAAAGGTAGAGAGCTGGCTGATGGAGAGAAGGAAGGATGATGGAGAGAAGAAAGGTGGATATACTGTGTGTACAGGAGACCAGGTGGAAGGGTAGCAAGGCTCGTAGTATAGGAGCAGGATTCAAGCTGTTTTATCATGGTGTGGATAGTAAGAGAAATGGGGTAGGTGTGGTCCTGAAGGAGGAGTTTGTGAGGAATGTTCTGGAGGTGATGAGTGTGTCAGACAGGGTGATGAGTCTGAAGTTAGAGGTTGAAGGGGTGATGTTGAATGTTAGTGGTTATGCCCCACAGGTAGGTTGTGAGTTAGAGGAGAAAGAGAGATTCTGGAGTGAATTAGATGAGGTGGTAGAGACTATTCCCACGGGTGAGAGAGTGGTGATAGGAGCAGATTTTAATGGACATGTTGGTGAGGGGAACACAGGTGATGAGGAGGTGATGGGCAAGTTTGGAGTTAAGGAAAGGAACCTTGAAGGACAGATGATAGTGGACTTTGCTAAGAGGATGGACATGGCTGTGGTTAACACTTATTTTCAGAAGAGGGAGGAGCATAGAGTGACTTACAAGAGTGGAGGTAGGAGCACACAGGTAGACTACATCCTATGTAGAAGAGGCAATCTGAAAGAGATTAGTGACTGAATATGATGGGGAAAGGTGGAGAGAGATGATTTGCTGTGGTGACCCCTGAAGGGAAAAGCCGAAAGGAGAAGAAGAAGACTCGGGAGATGAAAGAGATTTCCTGTTTGTCTGCCAAATGACATAAATGAAAATGTACATTTGCTCTTTTACCTTCTGCTTTTTTCCTTATATAATTTTTCTGTTATAACTCTAGGTGATATCTTTTTCTCTTCCCTTACAAAATAACATGTAGAACTGAGATACATTAGGTACAATCTGCATCCCCCACGCTGCATCACTCTACAGTGTTCCCTGTGTGATTTTTATCTGCCCCAAAGACTTACATCTGTAAATAAATATATTTACAGCGCATACATTAACCATGTGAATATGTCTTCTCCGGGCATTTCTTACATACTGTATCCATTGAAGCTTTTCCTGTAAAGAATTACATATTTCATAAAACTGTTTGAATGAATACAGAGGAATTTTAATTAAATTTACCAGGTATATCACAGATAATGTTAAAATGCTAACCATTCTGGTGGATGTTTTGAGCAGGAAGGCAGATGGATTGCTCTCTGGCTTTTCTGCAGCTCTCACCCTGAGTTTTTGTACAATAATATCCTGTCAAAGGCTCACAGAGTGCATCTGAAGTGTATGAACACTTATACTTTACATGTAATCCATTACCTGAAATGCATTTTAGAAGAGGTTATCTAGTGTTACGTTACAGGAATGAAAGGAATGAACATGTCTTCACGTTCATCACACACAGCACAGGGGAGAAATGCCGTCAGTCCGTTCTGTAGGTTGATCCAGAGCACACTTTACAGTGTGTGCATAATTGACTGTTGCAGTGTTTTAACCAGTGGCAGGCCGTGAATTTCACACGTAGGCCTTCACTGGTGTCCTTCCTGAATTATTCCACCTCTATACCATCATTGTGGCGCCACCATGGGCATCGCTAGGCCATTTTAGGGGGCTTTAGACCCCCTACCATTTCTACTCAGCCCTCCTAAAATTCTGCGATTCTCCATAAACTGTACACAAATTGGTGATCGCCTCAGTCCCCTTTAAATTTCATATGAAAACGGCAGCAAACTTCGGCTCTTCCCTGTCTTTCAGCGCGTTCTTCTACCCGCAGTCACAGAGCAAGGACCAGAGGACAAGTGTGTGTGTGTGTGTGTGATCAGGAAGACTCGTATTTGGCTTGTTCAGTAGTCAAATGTTATGCACATCTATGCAATACAGTGGAATGCTGCAATACGTTACCCTGTTAGTCAAACCTTTATTTTATTTATTTTATTTTTTTTTACTATTATACCCTCATTGGGGGCTGAGCCCCCCCTTAAATGAAAATCACCCCTGGATGCCACAGCAATAGATACTAATCAACCATTAAATAACAAAGTAAAAAAGAAATTAAGCTACAGTATTTCACACCTCACAAGCAATAGTCAATTTTATTACAGTTACCTTTCTCAAAAAGACATTCTTGATGTATGTAGCAAACTGCAATCTCTCGCTGCCTCTGACTACCAACTATCCAATCAAAGGACGGGAAATTGCTGACGTAATCGTATGCCTGCTAGACGGCCCCAGTGACGCCAACTCGAAATCTGATTGGTTAAGGTAACAATTTCATTGGCACTTATTTTAAGCTATGGGTACCTGCACTATTGATTCTGAAGGCCTTAAGGCAGATTTCCATTCTGGCAACACAGGATGTCAGCCACTGGCTGAAATATGATTGGATAAATACTCTTATCATAAATATACACTACTGGAAGCAGCGCAACCAAGAGGAAATCTATGAAATATTGGGAATATTGGGAATAATTTAATATACATTCATAAATATATTAAATATATTAAAATGCAAGTCACTGATTCAGATCACTGCTGTTTAGGCCAGCAGAGAAGGCCTTAAAACCGCTGGTTTTAACACATGTTGACCTGGACAATAACATTTTATTTTCAAGCTTGTCTCATGCACATTATCCCACTGAATGTAGTCACTATATACATGTAAATGATTTTCTACAAATGCTGAAGGACAGTGAATTAATTTGTTGATTGAGTAACAAAGATAGCAGTTACTCTTTAAAACGGGACCAGTGGATGACACTTCCTTCGTTCACTGAAATGATCATTTAAAAACTTTTGCATGTCATATATAGTATGCAGTTGGGACGTTAGTTAGTTAGTTAATTAGTTAGGTAGTTAGTAAGTAAGTCATGACCACCATGTACATTTCCTACCACACCAGAGGGCACTTTCACTCATTTTCTTAATCTCTTCTTTCTGTGTCTGCTCCATTTCCACCTCCTGTTCTGTTTACTTGTATTGATTTTGTCTATTAGTCACTCTTTTGGTCATTCCACACTAAAATATTCTGCAGTTGCATCCGCCGTCGCCCCATTTTATGACGGATCAGTCTAGTGTTTTATGTAGTTTCTTGTAAATAGATTTAGTGATGGTGATTTAGATTTAGATATGAAGCTTTCCACTGCAATGTGAGATGGTTAGTTACCTGGAGCGTTTTCAACAAGGTGTACAATACTGACATCTTGTGGTCAGAAGGCAAAATGGCTGTCTTTGCGTCTCGGTGGACCCAATTTTTAATTGTTTCATATAATAAATCAACCATTTTGTATTTTAAAAACCATAAAGAAAGAATATTCATGCGTCAGTCTTAATGTACTACTTAAAAGGTATAAATAAATCTATAAATAAAATAAAATACGGGTTTGTCCTAGTACTAAACCTATGGCTTAAAAATTAAACTGTTTTTATCTCCACTGCAGCATCCTATAGGACTAGTTGTATGTCATGGGTTTCAGCACCAGCTGCTTCTAGCATGCACTTCGAGTAATTAAACTTTTCAAATACATTTGAGAGGAAAGCTTTATTTTGCCAGGAGGATGGTACAATCCTGATGTCCAGACTATATATAATTTTTGAAATTATATAGTAAATAAGTAATAAGTAAATAATAGCACAATAGTGTACACTGTGGGCTCTTTAAAAACACCAGATGGTACAGAGGTATAAAATATTTTAATAGGTCATTGGTAAAATGTGAGAATCTTTCAGTTTAAATGAAAATTCAGGCCAAAACAAAAACACACACCGGTGGAAAACACATCTGCACAAGATCATACACACACTTTTTATAGTTTACCCCCAACACAAAGTGCAAATGTAACAGCTCAATTTACTCACTCACTTTTTTGTCAAACAGAAAACTTCCTGTCATGATGTTACTGATGTTTACTGCTAATCCATGCATTCAGCAAATAGCAGGAGTCCAACAATATCAAGCTGGTCATGAGGAACGTAGATCTAATATGCACACGCCCAGAACTCTGAACATTCTATGGTGTGAGCTGCACACAGGAAGCACAACAGGAAGTCTTTTTTTAGAGTAGAGCCAAAAAACCTAAACAGTAGTTTAACATGTTATCGTTGTAAAATCCTGGTATGTCAAAGCACTGAGCATTGAAAAGCATAAAAAAAAGAGAGAAAACCTTTTTTCTTTTTCATGCTACATTTTGCTGTCCTTTGACAAGTACAATAACTTTGTCTTACCAGATTAAAAGGAAGACTAATTCACTTTTTACACCTGAATCTTGTACTGTCATATTTTATTATTGGAATTGTTTTCGTGATAAAAAAAAGACTTCAAAGGAAAACTTGAAGATTCAGATTGTTGTGTCTGAAAATCTTAATAACACCTATAAAAGTGTATAAAAGTGTTATTTAGCGCCCCCTTGTGGACAGATGTATGTTTGTAGCGCATGCGAACGGATCATGAAGCACTCTCATTTTTGTGGCTAGATTATTTGACCAGGGACCATGTGCAAAATAATAAGAAACTATGATGTCCTCTTGTAGATATCTGCATTTAATCTGAGTAGGCAATAGTAACATGGAGAATTGTTTATTATTATTAATAATAATATTAGGTAGGGCTCAAGAGCATGCATTTGAGTTTTTTTTTTGTTTTTTGTTTTTTTACAGAAAAAGAAACAAGATCACACACACACACTCATGCAAATACAAAGATGGGCAACATCAACTATGAAACTATGATGTCCTGCTATAGATATCTGCATAATTTATTATTATTATGCTCTTGAGCCTTACCTAATAGATAGCAAAGGAAATGTTTGTGTTGCTCTGCTGTGTGACATTTCTTTGTGCAGTTGAGAAAATTATAAATTAGTCATCCAAATCTTATTTTGCTTGATGATTCACCAAATATAAACTGGATAATAGTATAAGGCACTGATGCATGTCTAGGAATAATGATGCAAACATGTAACGATACTCCTGATTTTTAATTACATTGTCTATTCCCAATATACCAGTATCACAATCCATAAACAAGTCCATTATATCAGTTATAGTGACAAACTTGTGAAACAACTCAAAAAGAAACAGAAACTTGGGACCAAAATAGTTTGGTATGATTACAACTGAAATAGTTTCTGACTCTTTTTTACAAAACAGCATAAGGGGGAGAACTACTGATGTGTCTTTCATGAACGAATCCTTAATATGACTTGAGAACAACGAGTCATCTCAGAGAGCAATTTGTTCATGTTGTATTAACCGCGCATGCGCAACATCCTATCGGTTCTGTGTGAGAAACTTGATTAGTTAATCTTCCAAATCTACTTCATCACATGACAGCCTCATAGGCTTAGGCTATGCAGTCTGTGCCATAAAAAGAAATTAATTAGTTTATCTCCTGAGTCTTCGAGTCCGAGTCTTTTGTTCATTCATCACGTGACCACTTCCTGTCAATAATATTATAGTCAATAATATTAATGCAGTGGCGGACCGTCAGGCCTTCTCTGCTGGCCTAAACAGCAGTGATCTGAATAACTGACTTGCATTTTAATATATTTAATATATTTTTCCATGAATGTGTATTAAATAATTCCCAATAATCTATTATCTACATTTCATAGCTTTTCTCCCGGTTGCGCTGCTTCCAGTAGTGTATATTTATGATAAGAGTATTTATGCAATCATATTTCAATTCATCAAGTGTTCACAAAATGAAAATCTGCCTTAAGGCCTTCAGAATCAATAGTGCAGGTGCCCATAGCTTAAAATAAGATGGCAATGAAATTGTTACATTAATCAATCAGATTTCGAGTTGGCGTCATTTTTTTTTTTTTTTTTTTTTATTGAAATAACTTGAAACAATAGAACATAGAATACAAAGCACATTAAATACAGTTTAACAATAATGTTTTTTTTGTTAATTACAACAAGTCAAACACAAAGGACAAAGAATTATAAATAATATGGCAGTCCAAGTAACGTTAAAAGACACGAGAGGAAAGTTATGATATATAAACAGTGGGAAAGGTGTAGCAAGAGATATATGTACTTCAATTAAAAACAGTGTCATAGAAATGTAGAAGTCTATTATTCTTCTTATTAAATCGAATTAGTTTAAGAGACTTAAAAAGTGAAGTCATTTCCCTTATGAAAAGGGGGAAATTCAATTGTTCCTTTAGAATTCTTTGTTTATGTATAAAGAATTTTGCATTTAAGTCAAAATAATTAACTACAAATTCAAGAGGTTTATTTTCCGAATTCTCATAATAGAAAATTACGTCTTTAATGCCAGAGGAGTGAGATACATTGAGGTGGTCCAAGAGGTGGCATTTTAGGAGAGTTAAGAATCTTTTTGTTTTCTCACACTCAACGAACAAATGTATCAAAGTTTCATCTAATGTATCACAGAAAGAACATTTATCATCTACCTCCAAATATCTAGATAAAACAGAGTTTACAGGGTAAATCTTGTGGAGAATCTTAAAGTGAACATCTTTTATTTTGTTAGAAATGCAGTATTTATTAGGCATAAGCCAGGCTTTATGCCAATTAATATCTTGAATATAAGATCTCCAATAAAATTTCCCTCTCTGAGTAATTCTTCTTTGAGTTTGAAAAATCCGGCGAATGTGTTTATTATTGCATTTCCTATCTGTTATATCAATACTGTAACAACTCATCAGGCATTGGAGTGTTAGAATCCATATGCAGATTTATTCGAGGACAGCAGGCAAAAATCGTAGTCAAGGTAACATAGGCGAGGTGTCAAAAAACAGAAAAACAAACACTATGAATCAAAGCCAAAAACACAAAATCCGAAACTCGTAGTCAAAAAGGTAAATGGGCAAGGTCATACACGAGGCAACTAGAACTAACTGAATAAAGGCTTGGCAAGAACCGCAATGAGAAACAATGCTTCGCAACAAGGCAGAGATGGCGCGCTGCTTAAATATGCCTCTGTACCGGAAGTGGGCAGAGATGGTTAATATTCGGGCGATGGCTCCCTCTGGTGTTCAGGCCCAGATTGCCTTGTGACAGAACCCCCCCGTCTAGGAACACCTCCAGGTGTTCGTTGTCGAGGGCGCCCCCTCGGGCGAGGAGCCGGTCTGTGGGGAAAGTTCAGGTAAAACTCTTCTATGAGTGCGGGGTCCAGGATGTCCTGCACATTGACCCAGCAGCGCTCCTCCGGGCCGTACCCCTCCCAGTCCACCAAGTATTGGAGGCGGCTGCCCTGGCGATGCGAGTTGAGAATGGCGCGAAAACGATAGGCGAGGGAGCCGTTGATGTCCAGGGGAGGGGGTGGCTCATGGGCATTGGGACTCGCAGTCTGGGGTTTGTGATAGGGCTTGAGCAGAGACACATGAAACGTGGGCGAGATGCGATAAGAGGCAGGCAGCTCCAGGCGATACGAGACAGGATTAACCTGGCGAACAATCTTGAAGGGGCCGATGAATTTGGGGCTGAGTTTGCGGCAGGGTAGTTTGAGTTTCAGGTTGCGTGTGGATAGCCAAACCCTTTGACCCACCTGGTAGGCTGGGTGAGGCTGACTTCAGCGATTGGCCTGAATTACCTGTCTTTGTATCGCCCTTTGAAGGCGGACATGGGCTCGTTCCCAGGTCTCTTGGCTACGCTTGGACCAGTCGTCTACCGCGGGGACATCAGAGGGCTCTTCGGACCACGGGAACAACGGTGGCTGATAGCCTAATACACATTGGAATGGCGTCAGCCCCGTTGAGGAATGAGTTAAGGAGTTCTGGGCATATTTGGCCCACGGGAGGAACTCACTCCGTCTGTGTTGTTCCTTGCTGCAGTATACTCTCAGGAACCTCCCCAGCTCTTGATTCAGACGTTCGGCTTGTCCGTTGGATTGGGGATGATACCCTGAGCTCAGACTGACTTTGATCCCCAACTGTTTACAAAACTCCTGCCAGACTCTGGAGGTAAACTGTGTGCCTCGGTCCGATACTATGTCCTCAGGGATGCCAAAATTTCGGAACACGTTATGAAAGATGGCCAAGGCAGTTTCCATAGACGTGGGTAGGCCTTTCATAGGGAGGAGTTTACAAGCCTTGGAGAACCGGTCTATGTCGACCATGATCGTCATGAAGCCCTGCGACTCGGGGAGGTCTGTGAGAAAGTCTATGGAGATGTGAGACCAGGGACGGCATGGGACAGGTAGCAGTTCTAACAGGCCTTCAGGCAAATGGCGGTCAGTCCGAGACTGGGCGCACACGGAGCATGAGTGTACAAACCTCTCAACATCCTGATTTAGAGAAGGCCACCAAAAGGTTCGGCGCAGTAGCTGGGTTGTGCGGTGTATGCCCGGGTGGCCTGTGCTGGGGCTTTCATGGGTCCACCTAATCAGTCTGTGATGGAGCGCCGTGGGCACAAACCGCTTGGAGGGTGGACAGTTTGGGGGTGGTGCCTCGGAGGTGTAGGCCTGTTCGATTTCTCTCATGAAATCCCAACATATGGGACCTACCAGAACAGAAGGTGGAAGGATGGTGTCCGGGTGTGAGGAGGACTCGCTGACCTCATGAATTCTAGAGAGTGCATCAGCTTTCCCGTTTTTGGACCCAGGACGATAGGTGACAGTGAACTTGAATCGTGAGAAAAACAATGCCCACCTGGCTTGGCGTGAGTTCAGGCATTTAGCTTCACGTAGATAAGCTAGGTTACGGTGATCTGTGAGAATGAGGAACGGGTGAACTGCCCCCTCCAACCAATGTCTCCACTCCTCCAGAGCAGCCTTCATGGCTAGCAGTTCCTTGTTGCCCACGTCATAATTCATCTCCGCCGGTGTTAGTTTACGGGAGAAGAAGGCGCATGGGTGTAGTTTGCCAGACTCTGGCTGGCGTTGAGAGAGCACCGCCCCATGCCGCTGTTCGATGCATCCACCTCTACTGTGAACGGTAAATCCGGTCGGGGGTGCCGGAGTATGGGGGCAGATGAGAAGCTTTGCTTGAGCTTATTGAAGGCAGTGCTGGCTTGGTCAGTCCATCTTAGCTTCTGTGGCTTTCCTTTTAGTAACGAGGTCAAGGGACTGTCTATGGTGCTATAATTCCGAATGAATCGGCGATAAAAGTTTGCAAACCCCAGAAATCGCTGTAGGCCTTTAATGTTGGTGGGCTCCGGCCAGGATGTGATCGCTGATACTTTGGACTGGTCCATTTCTACTCCCTTTTGAGAAATCACATAACCCAGAAACGTTATGGAGGGACGGTGGAACTCACACTTTTCCAATTTTACGAAGAGGTTGTGGGCTGCAAGACGGTGAAGGACGTCTCGAACGTGGGAAATATGTTGCTCATAGTTGGATGAATAAATCAGTATGTCGTCGATGTAAGCTATAACATGACGGTGGAGCATGTCTCTGAACACTTCATTTATCATGGATTGAAAAACTGCTGGGGCATTGGTTAGTCCATACAGCATGACTAAGTACTCGTAGTGTCCATTCGTGGTATGAAAAGCAGTCTTCCATTCATCTCCCTCCCTTATCCGAATCAAGTTATAGGCACTGCGCAGATCGAGCTTAGTGAATATTTTTGCTCCTTGTAGCTGTTCGAGGGCGGCTGGGACTAAAGGGAGTGGATAGGGGTATGGCACTGTGATCGCATTCAAACCGCGATAGTCAATGCATGGCCGGAGCCCTCCATCCTTTTTTTCTACAAAGAAGAAACCCGCAGCTGTCGGTGATATAGAGGGTCGGCTATATCCCGCAGCGACGGCCTCTTCGATGTAGTCCTCCATGGCCTTTTTTTCCGGGATGGAGAGAGGGTAAACTCGACTCTTGAGTGGTATGGTGTTGGGAAGGAGTTCTATGGTGCAATCCCATGGTCTGTGTGGTGGGACCCTGGTCGCCTTCTCCTTACTGAAAACCTCCTGCAGGTCGTAGTATTCTTGAGGGAGCGATATTAGATTGGCTGAACCTGGGCTTTCTATGGATGTAGCGAGGCATGGTCGATGAGTGTGCTTCTGAAAGCAGTTTTTTATACAGAAAGGGGCCCACCTACGGATGTCACCGTTCTTCCAGGAGATATCGGGGTCATGAAGCTGCAGCCAGGGGAGGCCCAATACTATGGGGTTAGACGGGGAAGAGATGACAAAGAACGATAATCGCTCACGATGGAATAATCCGAGTTGGAAATCAATGGGTTGTGTTTGGTGAGAAATGAGGCCCCCTCCGATGGGTTGATCGTCAGTGGCGGTCACTCGGAGTAGAGGCACGCATGGGACCGTGGGGATGTGGAGGTCGTGCACCAGATTCGAGTCTATGAGGTTGACCGCCGAGCCTGAGTCAATCAGCGCTGTGACACAGAATTGGGAATTAGCAAGGAGCAAGAACGCAGGAAGAGAAACTTTGGATAATTGTTCAATTGTCTCTACCTGTGATGTGGCTGGCTTATCAGTACATCGGAGCACTTGGTGGCCTGGTTTCCCGCAGTAAAAGCAGAGATTGAGCTTAGTGCGCCGCTCACGCTCTTCCTCGGTAACCCGAGCCCTCCCCAGTTGCATGGGTTCTGATAAATCCTCTGTGTGTTGTTGAACCTCCATCATACGACGTGGCATGGCACGTGAAATGGCGGCTGTAGGTCGGTGTTGGCGGCGCAGGTTGTCTAGACAAATGGCTGTGGAGATGTATTGTGACAGCGTCACGTTGGTGTCACGGCATGCCATTTCCGCTTGTAATTCTGGGTTGAGTCCCTCTCGGAACACCGCCATGAGAGCTGTCGCATTCCAACGTGCGGAATTTAATGGCGTAATCGTAAAATCTAAAAAATCGTAGTCAAGGTAACATAGGCGAAGTGTCAAAAAACAGAAAAACAAACACTATGAATCAAAGCCAAAAACACAAAATCCGAAACTCGTAGTCAAAAAGGTAAATGGGCAAGGTCATACACGAGGCAACTAGAACTAACTGAATAAAGGCTTGGCAAGAACCGCAATGGGAAACAATGCTTCGCAACAAGGCAGAGATGGCGCGCTGCTTAAATACGCCTCTGTACTGGAAGTGGGCAGAGATGGTTAATATTCGGGCGATGGCTCCCTCTGGTGTTCAGGCCCAGACTGCCTTGTGACAAATACCATCTAAAAGTAATTTAGATTGTCTGATCAAGTTGGCGTCAATGGGGCCATCTAGCAGACATACGATTACGTCAGCAATTTCCCATCCTTTGATTGGATAATTGGAGTAGTCAGAGGCAGCAACCCGCCCATATACATTGTTTCTATATTCGCTGGGTCTCCGGAGATTGCAGTTTGCTGCATACGTCATCAAGAATGTCTTTTTTGAGAAAAGTAACCGTAATAAAATGGACTATTCCTTGTGAGGTGTGAAATACTGTAGAATAATTTCTTTTTTACTTTGTTATTTACGGTTGATTAGTATCTATTGCTGTGGCTTCCAGGGGCGATTCTAGAATTTTCATTTAAGGGGGGCTCAGCCCCAATGAGGGTATAATTGTAAAAAATAAATAAA
Organism: Hemibagrus wyckioides; assembly: GCF_019097595.1. Classification (NCBI taxonomy): domain Eukaryota; kingdom Metazoa; phylum Chordata; class Actinopteri; order Siluriformes; family Bagridae; genus Hemibagrus; species Hemibagrus wyckioides. The sequence continues at coordinate 22,162,480 of NC_080714.1, read as the reverse complement.
TGAAATAAAATAAAGGTTTGACTAACAGGGTAGGATGGTAAACTTATTGCAGCATTCTACTGTATTGCACAGATGTTTATAACATTTGAGTACTGAACAAGCAAAATACAAGTCTTCCTGAACAGACACACACACACACACACACACACGGTCTGTGGATTGAAGAACGCGCTGAAAGACAGGGAAGAGCCGAAGTCCCCAGTGAGGGTATAATAGTAAAAATAAATAAATAAAAAAATTAAAATAAAGGTTTGACTAACAGGGTAGGATGGTAAACTTATTGTAGCATTCCACTGTATTACATAGATGTGTAACATTTGAGTACTGAACAAGCCAAATACGAGTCTTCCTCACACAACCCCAACAACCCCTATATTCTTGTATCCCATTATTAAGCAATGCAGATTCCAAACATGTTTAAGCCATCAATCAGTTATTCACAAGATTTGCTAACTTACTGCTCCTATTTCCTGCAATACCATATTAGCACAGCAATAAACACAAGGATGCACAGCAGGGGCCACAGCAGATGACACAGCAGCACTAAAAAAAAAAGAAAATTGTTATAAGTGCCCAGTTAATATGCTCTTCAGATAACTTAAGTTAAATGCAAGGTCTAAAAAGAATCTTCCTTTAAAATCTGGACATTTTGTTGTGGGCACCTGCAAATACTTTTGTCAAGTCACATCAATACTTGTTCTGTTTTACCCCTTCTAACCACCAGGGACAGCATTTAACACCTAGATAAACCCCTGATACAAGATAATGAGTGAGACTGAGATGTCCCAAGATGATAGCCAAACTCACAGAATTAATTAAATGTCCATGAGGATGAAACACTCCCCATGGTAATGACAGGCCATTGTGATATTCTCACCTATTAGGCCAGTACTGACTTCCCAGGCACCATGCCAGATAATAATTGATTAATAATCAATAATTAAACAAATAGCTGCAAGCAGTTCAAATACTTTCTGAAGATGGTGAGACATTTTGTGAAATTGTCATTAGGATCCAATGGCATGGTGAAGTCACTGGCCATTTGCCATTGTTTTTTGACCTTGAAGTGTCTCACTATTACCCCCCTACACTTTGTTAGGATTCATTCAGCAGAGGCTGCATAAATATACAGCTGAGCGTCATGGGCCATAGTGTGTGGCTATAATCAGTGAAAGAGTTCACCCACACACTTGGTTTCTTGGTTTTATACTTTGAGTGAGTAGTGCAAAGTATTTATAGCAAACAGTACTCAACTGTCACTTTTTGTGAGTTTATTACATATTTGTTCCCCTTCATTCATTCATACATTCATTCATTCATTCATTTATTCATTCATTAATAAAGTCTAACTGATTTGACATTTAACTATAACAATTAAGACCCATGTAAAGGAACCACTTATATTTTCCATTGTATGAGCCTGCCTCCACATCCTTAGTCACAGGTCTTGGACTTTCAACAGCTAGAAAAAAACGACATATACAACCACATAAATATACAATTTATGTTTACATTGTATGTATATTATATTTGGATCATTTTAATAAGCTGTGCAGATCAGACTGTCTCCAGGTTCATTACTAACAAAACACTTACCTTCGTAGGAAACCACCAAATTGTTCTGAAAAAGGAGCACATCAGTGTAGTTAATAGGCTTACTGAACAGTTAGTGTCTGAGTTACTCCATTTATTCAAGTTAACCTCACTTTTACTGTTATTGACCAATACAGATCATTTGTCTCAAAGATATCCAGTTCTATGCAAAAGGTTTGGCACCCTTGGTCATTTTTTGCTTAATTTGTTTGTTTGACTCCAAATATTTGTAATGCTTTGTAATTTTAATAACTTAATAACTTTATTAACATTTACTACAAAAAACACTTTACTTTTTCTGCAGGCATAGTGTAGTACAATTTACTTCCTTTTGATTCTGTTACCAAATTTCCCTCAGCTACAAGTGCCTTAGCACAAGATGACTAGTATTATGGACTATCTACTCTATACATGAGCCATCGGGTCATATTTCCATGCTTAGAGACCAATCTCCCAGATTGCTGTTGTTCAGTCCTCAATTCTGACTGATTCGGGTTTTTCCTGACTGTACAATGCCAGATCATGTACAATTTCTAAAAAAAAAAAAAAAAAAATGCTTACTTTTCCTGAGCAGTGACAGTCCATTTTCCAGTATGCTCCGTCCAAACAGGTGTGTGTGGTCAGGTTCCTAAGGGTTACCTTTACTATAGGCTCTGATAAATTGCCACGGGTCTCTTTTGAGTCAACCAGAAAGGTGTTGTTCTACAAGACACCATGTTACAGGTTACATGTTTAGAGAAACACATCAAAACAAACAAAAACAAAAACACAGCATGCTGTAAGAAAGGCTCACCTTACTGTACCAGCCATGCTCACATTCTTCCAGGCATTTAGCTGGAAAATGCTCAGGAACACTTAAACTGAAACCACTGACTGTACTGATGTTCTCACAGGCATAGGAGATGTTCTTACTGATCTGAGAGCAGCCTGAAACAAATGATTGAAATGCAGTGCGCAAGCATGTAGGTGTTATTTTCATTATTAGTAAACATTTTCGGGAAAACCACAATTTAATTCGGAGGGGGGGGTTGTTATATTTTGTACCCTTGTATCCTTATTTTGTATCTGGAAAGAGGTACCGGAGCATTCAGGCCCTCACAACCAGACTGTGTAACAGTTTCTTTCCTCAAGCCTCAATCAGGCTCCTCAACACCCAGGACTGAACTGTTCTACACTCTCTCTCTCTCACAAACACACACACACACTCAGGACTGAACTGTATATCAACTCTCTGTCTCTCTCACACACAGATACACACACACTCTCTCTTGACTGTGTGGACACGCACACACACACGCACACACATAATTTATATTGTTCATTACTTATTGCACTACCTCAACCTGTCATCCGCTGCTATAGTTATATTTATGTTTATTTCTGTTTGCAGTACCTCAACCGCTGCTGTGTATTTTTGCACAATATTTTTGCACAATACTTTTTTTACATCATTTCACTTTATCTTATTTTATTTCACTTACATTCCATTACACATGTTCTTTTCTTTCTTTTTCGGCACAAAGTGTCCTGTGTTCTTTTGTGCTGTCTTTCTTGTATTTATTGTCTTTTGCACTGTCTTGTCTATGCTCTGGTTGCACCTAGCTGCACACTGTGCACTTTACATGGCCAGGACAAACTTCTGTCCTAGCTCTGTGGTGTTGTTTTTGTGTTGAACTTGTTGTTGTATGTTTATGTAGCACCAGGTCCTGGAGAAACGTTGTTTCATTTCACTATGTACTGCGTCAGCTATATGTGGTTGAAATGACAATAAAGCTTCTTGAATCTTGAATCCTTAAATTCTAGTATTTAGTATTTTTTGTTATATTCCTATTTTATTTTTTATTTATTACCTTTTTTACCTATGCTTGTGGATACTGCTGGAAGTTGTAAATTTCCCATTGGGATGAATGAATGTGAGTGAGTATCTGTCTATCTGTCTGTGTATCTATCTATCTGTCTGTCTATCTATCTATCTGTCCAATCTATCAATGTCTCTCTCTCTCTCTCTCTCTCTCTCTTTCTCTCTCTCACACACACACACACACACACACACACAATCTCGGGCTCTCTCTTGCGCTCTCTCTCTCTTTGGAAGTTTCCTCTTCTGTAGATTATGAAGCGAGCACGAGCGCGTGAGCACGTGAGCATCAGCGCAAAAAAAGAATAATAAATATACAGTTAAATCCCTTCTGAAAACAGCTGTCATGTCTAAAAGTTCACTGGTTTTTGCTGAGAGAATCATATCCTTCATTGGTAAGATCATCAAGCACAACCAAGAGCACGTTCCATCACTCTGGTGGAACATGAAGTTCATCATTCATTCATTTTAGGAAGAAGCTTTAAACGGAGTAGGAAGCATTGTACATAATCGGAACAAGTTCACAATTCGCTTACAATCTGACAATTTTACTCACATTTCAAAGACAGGTCAGCCGCACAGATCAACGCCAATACAAAAAGACAAGACAAGAAACACACAACCTCCATGATTACAACAACCCGACAATAAAGACTGAAGTCTGATTGGACAGGACTCTACTGAAACTTATTGGCTAAACTGAACCATTGTCAGGAACTGCTGGACTGTTCCCTGCCAGGCGAACCCGAGAAGCCTGCTTGTTCGTGTGTCTTTCGTGTAATACCTGTCTGTGCCATGGTTCCAGTCCGTCTATGCGCCTGAGTTGCTCTTGCTACCTGTTCCGTCTTTATTTTCCCTTTTTAACCACGCCATGTCTCGTATCCTGTTCGTCTTCACATGTGTCTTCATGTGAATAAAAGCAGCGCTTCGCTGAATCCTGTGTCTGGGTCTGCATTTAGTCGCGTGTTGGTGTGTGCAGGGCGAGGATCCCAGCCGTGACAACCATATTATTAAAAAGTCAACATGGAATGGCAAACAAAGACACGAAAGCGAGTATCCAGCAAAGAAAAACACTGTACAGTGAAATAAAATCTCTGTCTGACTGAGTGACTGTCTGTCTGTCTATCTATCTGCTTTCTAGAAAATTACTGTTTGTTACACCTGTTCATTTATGACTTGTCATTTACAGCACCATTGACATCAGTGACAAGAATGCAAGAAATGAAAGAATCAATAAATTAAATGGAATGTGGAACAAAGATGTTCCATTGCATGTCACTAGTATATACACCTTAAAATCTGTCTGTTTCCAGTTTTTGTTTAACATCCATCCAGCAATTCCGTTAGCAGAAGACTGGTCCATGTGCACATTGAGCTGTCACAATTCAAGAATATTTTTCCCACTCAAACTCAGCCTTGAACTAACTTCATTCTATCAGCAGCTCATGTGTCATGTTTCCAAACTGTTTTCAAAGCTAGAAAATAAATCTTAAAATAACACTAGTATTGTTATAATAAAGCAGTGGAAATTGATAAATCATGAATTCAGAAAATTGTGAGCAATTAAAAAATCCTTACATTTACATTACATTTAATCTTTCAGCAGATGTTTTTATCCAAAGCGACTTGCAAATGTGGAAGTACAAGCAAAAGCGATATTTCAAGCAGAGGACAGTACAAGTAGTGCTATTATACAAGATTTTTAATTGAGTTCAAGAGGAGACAAAGGAAAAGTGTAGAAGTGTAAATACTGGTGTAACTGTAGATTTTTATTTTATTTTTTTATAGACTCATACACTGACAGTTTATGGAGAATCACAGAATTTTAGGAGGGCTGAGTAGAAAATGGCCTAGCGACGCCCATGGTGGCGTCATAATGATGGTATAGAGGTGGATTTATTCAGGAAGGACGTTGTATTAATTAATGTTGCTTAATATTTAGGAATCATCATAAACTTATCAAAAGACATGGCCAAGGAACATTTTGTGAAAAATAAAAAAGTTCTCTTCTTGTTCCTGTCAGTCTTGTTTTATTGTTCAATATTAAATAATGGGAAAATATTACATACTGGGAAATATAAATTAATTAATTTGCCATTTATCTACAAAGTCTACAAACACAAAGTACCTATTGTTTGTTTATTATGACCCCAGTTGTGATATTGCTGTTGTAATTTATTTTCCTATGCAGACTGGACATATTGGTCTAACATTTGTATAAAAAGATTTGTCATAAAGGACACAGTGGCATAACATAAAAGCAAACAACAGTATGGATTTATATAATTAATCTAATCACTAGATTAGAATCCGCTGTGAACAAGTATCTTTGCTTTAGACAAGTATCTTTTGCAGTTAGAAGAAAGCATAGCTGAATGGGATGATACAAAAAGGTATTAATGATGTATACAAATGGTGCCAACAGAGGTGGTGGCAGATATCTCTACCAGCCTGAAAGTCTCTGTATAAATCAGAATCAGGATCAGAATGTGCTTTATTGCCAAGTGTGCTCACATATACAAGGAATTTTGTTTGGTGCTGGAGAATACACAGACATAAATTATAATACAAAAAATATAGAAGTACAGATATAAGCAGGGTGGAAATGTAAATAGGGTACTCATGCACAGGTGGCATATACATGCGACAAATGTGCAGCTCAGGAGCAAGGTATGAAGTGTGGTCAATGACTGAGGTGTCGTCTGCAGTCGTTCATGTACAGCGAGAAGAGTAGTGGGGATAACACACTTCCCTGAGGAGAGCCGGTGCTAATGGTGAGGGAACCAGATGTAAGCTTCCCCAACCTCACTTGCTGTTGCCTGTCTGTCAGGAAGTTGCTAATCCAATGACAGATAAGGGTAGGCACAGAAATCTGCATCAGTTTGGTCTGGAGAAGATCAGGGATGTTTCTTCAATGTTTTCAATGTTCTTCAATGTTTCTTCTCAGTCAAAATTATTTTATAGCATTAAATTAATTAAAAATTTCTTTTTAAAAAATAATAAAGTAATTAGAATGACACTCATCAATATCAGTGGCAACAAAATCCCAATAATGAGGCCCAGATGAACTGAAAAGAAGAGAAATCCAGCAGAACATTGACCAGAGCATCAATGTCTTCACAGGTTTCTTCTTCCCACAGTGATACTGCTGGGTCACCACTGCTGACCCAGCTGATAGTCACCCCACAATACTTGATGTTGTGGAGATGTTGTTCTGACCCAGTTGTCTGCCCATGACATATTGCCCCTTGCCAAAGTCCTTGACCTCTTTGAAATACCCTAACTGTCACAGGACATGTATTGTAATATGAAATGTATGAAGGAATGTGAAGTTATGAAATGTTGCGTTAGAATGTCTCTCATTTGTAAACTTGAACTGTACCCTACCTGTATATCATTATATTATAGAGATTTGGCTTACCAGGTGCACACATGGGGCAACCTCGTTTAATACAACAGTTTAATACAACAGTGAGTCCTTCATTCCGGCTTTCCCCTTTCCTAGTCATTGCTATCTGTAGTGTAGGTGGGCCTTTTTTGCCTTATCATACTAGGACAAATGGTTACACAACACTATTTGACTAGCAGAGATAGACAGAAGGTACACATTTTATTGCTTTATTCAGTGTGACATGTCAGGATAGTGCCAAGTAAAAGAGAAACTCAAATATTGTAGGTGTTTTTCAGCAATACTCTACCGCATAGCTATTAAAAGAATTTTCTTGATGAGCTGATATGTAATAGGAAATCACTGTCAATGACTTTAAATGAAACTCTTTTGGCAGATTATTACCTGGCAATATTCAGGAGATGATGTCACTGATTTCCTGTTTGTCAAATGACATAAATGAAAATGTACATTTGCTGTTTACTGACAATCTGCTTTGTTCCTGATATTATTTTTCTGTTTTAACTGAAAACTTTATAACTTATGTTTCTTCACAGCTAAAATGATTACTACAGAATGTTAAATTTTTCCTTTTCCTTCCAAAGTAAAACACTTAATAAAACCACCAACAATAGAGATGGCACCAAAAACCACAGCATCACTCTGTGTGATTGTTATCTGCCCCAAAGACACATATCTGTAAATGAGAACATTTGAAATATTTCTTTCACTGCTTTTAAAAATACAGTTCATAATACAGAAATATGATGTCTTATGCTAACTCTGTATGTGGTTTGCAGCGCATAAATGAACCATCCGAATATGTCTCGTCTGGGCAGTCCTTACATACTGTATCCACTGAAGCTGTTCCTGTAAAGAATTACATATTTGCTGAATAAATTTCATAAAACTGTTTGACTGAATAAAGAGGAATTTGAATTAAACATTACCAGGTATATCACAGATAAAATTAAAATGCTAACTGTTCTGGTAGTTTTATTGGCCAACAAGGCAGGTGGAGTGCTCTTGCGCTTTTCTGCAGCTCTCACCCTGAGTTTCTGTACAATATTGTCCTGTCAAAGGTTCACAGAGTGCATCTGAAGTTTATGAACTTATGCTTTATTGAACACCTGAAGTTTATGAACACTTATGCTTTACATGTAATCCATTACCTGAAAGAAAATTATATCCATTACATAAAATATTCAATATCATTCTTTAGGTATTTTTAGAATAGATTTTCTAGTGTGAAGTTACAGGAAGGACAGGATTGAACATGTCTTCACTTTATCACACACAGTACAGGGGAAACATGCCATCAGTCCATTCGGGACATCAGTGTAGGTTGATCCAGTGCATGTTTTACACTGTGTGCCAAAATTACTGTTGCAGTGTTTTAACACATGATGACCTGGACAATAACATTTCATTCTTAAGCTTGTCTTCATGCACATTATGCCACTGAATGTAGTCACTATATACATGTAAATGATTTTCTACAAATGCTGAAGGACAGTGAACATGGTGTCTTCAAGAAGGAATAGCATTTTCCTCTAACAATATTTCTTTGAACCAATCATTGGTATGTTATCAGAATGTGATGAAATTCACATTTTATTTAGATTAGTCTAAATAATCCTCAAGTGTGTGGTGTCAATACGATTATTTTACTGCTTTGACAAAAAAACCCACAATAGCCCATGAGAGTGAGCAGCCCAGGGTGCATTACCAACCGCATGTTGCATACTTTTTCAGCTCACAAACATGTCATCATGGCAACACAGTACATCAATCCATCCATTTTCTATACCCGCTTTATTCCTAATTAGGGTCAAGGGGATCTGCTGGAGCCTATCCCAGCACACACAGGGTGCATCACAGTACAACCCGAGTAAAATGGAGTACCTATACAATCTTCTCAGCCAGGATTTCACCCACATTCATTTCTTCATTTTTGTTGTTTGCTGCAAAAAATATTAGTTCTTCTTTTGAAGTAACATTTGATCACGTGAGTTTCTGTGAACTTTCGTGTCTGTGGAATCGCCAACATTCAAAAACACTACTACAAACAGCGGTATGTGGTCTCCCGGCCTGGTCGATTAATCTAGTTTGTGCGTTCAGAGGATTAAAATGTTGGGTTAAAAAAATTGGTTGAAATATCTGTGGTCTCCCACATTTTTAAAATTGGTTGTAAAATCGTCTAGTGTGTAGCCAGCCTAACAGATTACAACAGAATTAAATTAATTAGTTATTATATTAAAAAAACCCTTAATAACTAAAAGTAGTGTTTGTAAGAAATGACCTCTTTTAAAGTGACAATGTTATTGTGAAAAAATGTATAATGAAAAAATGTAACTTCACTGTGATATGCCACTGTGTGTATCAAACCCTTCATCTGTGTGTTGAACAACCTTTTGGAATTTCTTCCTTTTAAAGGTCACTTCCATTCCTTAATGATGATAGCAGATACCCCCACAAAGAAATGCTTGATTAGTACAATGAGTAAATACCTGGAACCTATTTATTTTATACACTTTCCACCATAAAACTGTGTTTTATGCTCTTGAAGTTCATAACATTGTTTTCCAGTCAATTTCTCCTGAAGAAACCACCCTGTCCAGCAGAGGGAGCAAAGAACACAAGACAAACCTATTCCTGACTTCCAGTTAGCCTTCATTACCCCATTATTAGTTCAGTGAGATCACCTGTGCATGGATTGTTAGAATCCATGCACAGTCCAATCCTTCATGTGCTTGTCTTTTATCAGCTGTTCATTATTACTTCTTAACTTACAGTCAAATTTTTGTCTTACCTGTATGAACTTATTTAGTTGTTTAGATGAAGATTTTTGGGCATTGCTTTGTGAAGCTATTTATTGTTTGTTCAACATAAACATGATTTCTATTCTGTGTCAGAATTCTACAAGATAAAGTCAGGCCATCTGCACATCAACATTGAATTTTGTTCATGCATCAAGAAAATGATGAATGCATACAAACAAGTCTTCTTCACAAGATTTGAAAAATAAGAAAATTAAAGTTCTGGAATGATCTAGTCAAAGTTCACACCTAAACCCCACTGAGATGTTATGGCAGGACCTGAAACATGCAAATCATCTACAAAAGAAATATGTCACTAAGCTAAAGTTAAATTGGAGTGGGCTAAAATTCCTGAGAAACTATTCAATGACTACAGGAAGTGTTTAGTTACAGTTATTGCTGCTAAAGGCGGCATAACATGTTAATGAGTCTAAGAGGGTAATCACTTTTTCAGAGAGGGGCACTGGGTGTTGCACATATTTCTTTGGTAAATACGTGAAATGTATATCCAGTTCAGATCAAGGAAGGTTCATTGTCATTCCAGAACATGTGGTACATCAAAGAGAATGAAACTAAGTACCGAGGGCCCACTGAGAGCAGCCTATATAAATATAACATTATATAAAACTATAAAAAACTGATACCATACTTTATAAAATATGTGAATATTAAATTAGGGCAAACACTTTATCATTTTGTATATGTCTTTATATTGATTCTTATCGGTCTTAACAATCGGTTACAATCGGTTACAATCGGTCTTAACAATGATTCTTATCGGTCTTAACAATCGGTCTTGACAATGTCGTGAATGTTGATTTTAAAGAACAAATTTATATCAAATTTATATTTTCGTCAATTCATTTAACACCATAAGCTTCTGTCTTCCCTAATTCAAGTTATAATAGAGAGTGGAGTTGAAGCTGTTACACAGAAACTGTACCAGCTGTATGTCTGGCTGTATGAAGGAATTTCTTAGCAGTACATGGCTATTTTTGCGAGAAATATTTTCTATATTTGGGAAACAAATTTCAATGTTTAAAATGTAAAAGTTAATGTAGAAAATTAAGTATCAAAAGACCAAATATTAAAGCTTACATCCATACATATTGTGCCTAAATTTTTAAGAACACAGCTCATCCAGGACATCCAAACAAACAAACTACAGCAGCTACAGTGACAGCTACTAGAGCTGCTGGACTCCTACATTTAACATCAAAAGTATTTGTTCCTGGTGATATTTCTTTAAGTCCCAAATCTTCACATCTGTCCACAGCATATCTTCAGCTGCCCCTGTGTTCAGTACAGTAAAATCCCTCCAGCAGCTCACAAATGGTATCTGAAGTCTTTGTTCAATTTGTCTTTACTCTTAATCCATTTACTTTTAGAAACACAAAAATGCTGTTCAGAACATCTCATACACTTAATCAATATTGTAAATAGTTAATGCGCACAAAATAATATATAAAATATATGTTTACCAGTACTGCACATTGTACAATTAGAGCAAACAGGAAGGTCATTAGGTTTAGCAGAGTATGCTGAGTCATGACACAGCACACAGGTTGTTTCGGTGAGTTCATTGCAATGACTTTAAACGTGGTATCCTAAAAACATAGCAAGGACAAGCTGACAATTGTAATTACACCTTAATTAAGCTCTATAAATTGGTAATAAATAAATAAATAATAATTGAAGGTGAAGCGTTTGTTTGCCTGCATATCTCTAGCTCCGAGATGACCTTAGATTACCTTCTACAATGGTGTTGCTCTACAAAGGTAGAGGTAAATGGTAAATACAAAATAAATTTAACAAGTAGTTAATGAACAAATGAACAAAATGAACAATGGCAATATACAGGCCTGGTGATTATACTTTAATATATAAGATTTTAGTTTTGACTGTGGTGAGCAAAAAAACATCTCAGAACACACAAAACATCAGCTGAAGACCAGACTGGGTTCCACTCCTGTCAGCCAATTACAGGAATCTAAGGCTATAACTGCTAGACCAGGGCCTGATGTCTTGCAAAAACTGTACATTTGAGATCTCCCCAAAGTGGCTCAATGATATTAAGGTCAGGAGACTGTGATGGCCACTCCAGAACCTTCACCGTTTTTTGCTGTAGCCATTGGAGATACAACTTGGCCTCGTGCTTTGGATCATTGTCATGTTGAAACATCCAAGAGCATTCCATGCTCAGCTTTTATGCTGTAGAATGCAAATTGTCTGCCAGTATTTTCTGATAGCATGCTGCATTCATCTTGCCATCAATTTTGACTAACTTCCCTGTGTCACTGAGCTTATACAGCCCCAAAAAATTAGAGATCCACCACCATGCAGTGGGGATGGTGTACTTTTCACCGTAGGCTCTTTTGACTCCTCTTCAAATATAACATTTATGGTTGTGATTATAAAGTTCATTTTTGGTCTCATCACTCCAAATGACTCTGTGACTCTGAGACTCTCCAAATGAAGCTGTGAGGCTTGTCTAGGTGCTGTCTGGCGTATTGGAAATGGGCCTTTTTGTGGCATGGGCGCAGTAACGGCTTTCTCCTGGCAATTCGACCATGCAGGTCATTTGTGTTCAAGTACATCCTTATTGTATTTTTTTTCAGAGCAGTTGGTATTTCTTTTGAAGTTGTTTATGGGTTTTTCTTTGCACCCAGAGCAATTTATCTGGCAGAAGTGGGTGAAACCTTTCTTGGTCTACCTCACTATGGCTTATTATCAACAGAACCTCATATTTTTCAAATCCTTATCAGATTTTGAACAGTACTGACTGGCATTTTCAAGTGCTGAGATACCTTTTTATATCCTTTTCCTGCTTTATAAAGTTCAACTACCTTATTAAGCAGGTCCATTGGCAGTTATTTTGTCTTCCCCATGGTGTAGTATTTAGCCAAGTCAGTGCATCGCCTCATAAGCTGAAAAACTGACTGACTAGTCTTGCACAGACACTCATTACAATTATAATCACTGGTGTGGAAACTTCACTTTAATAGCCATTTAAACCACTGTGTGTGAACCTGTTTCTTTATAATATGGCCAAACATTCAAGGATGTGATGTAAACTTTTGATAAGGGTTGTTTGGGTGATTTCAGTTATCATGTGCCATACTAGCAAACATATATTTTATATACAATTTTGTGTGTATTAATTATTTACAATATTGATTAAGTGTATGAGATGTTCTGCACAGCATTTTTGTGTTTCTAATAGAAAATAGATTAAGAGTAAAGACAAATTGCACAAAGATTTCACATACAGTTTGTGAGCCACTGACAGGATTTTACTGCAAATATGCAGTAAAGGGGCAGAGGGGCAGCTGCAGATATGCTGTGGAACACAAAAAAATGCAGCCCTGGAGAATACATGAAGCAGAAATGTTGGTGCAATTCACCTTTGCTATACCAAAAACTTTCTTAGTAGCACTGTGCATTTTTATTATTGGGTTGCTGGATCTATGATATTTCCTGTGCCTGAGCAGGACTCATAAGTTTGCAGGAACAGCAGTTAAAGATACTGAATTTGCAGTGGGATCAAAAAAAAGTAAGTGTTCACTTATTCTGAGTCACAAAATGATTCCCTAAAACTCAATAGGAATAGGAAGCTATTAAAGGAAAACTATTACATATTTAATCTTGTGATCTTGATCCTGTTTGGATCAATTCCAGAATTTAATTAGTTCTTTAGTTCTGCTTACAATGAAAACTCAATAAAAATGGGGAAGAAAAAAAACATTCAACCACTAATTCATGAGATTGTTTTAATGAGAATCTTTAGTATCACATCAACAACCCACCTAGTAATAGAGGGGAAAAAACAGTAATACTCATTGATAACAGATGACCAAATCTTACACTAAACAGAACATATGACAGTTTAACATGTAGTTCAATATAGGCCCAGAGGTTAATTAGAAATATGAAAAAACTGTTAATTAACCATTAATTAAATATACAAAATAAATGTTTATTGCTACAAAACACTAGGATGGTCAACTTTCTAGCTAATATTTTCATTTTCATAACATGTTCGACTTTTATTTTGACAGATGTGAAGATTTGTAACTGTTTACAAATTAGAAACTGTTTCTAAATTGGCTTGTACTGCTAAGAAATTTATTCATACAGCCAGACACGATTAGTACAGTTTCTCTTACAGTTTCAACTCCATTCTCTATTATAACCTGTAGTAGGGAAGACAGATACTTATGGCATTAAATGAATTTATACTAATATTATCGTATGATATAAATTTATTCTATAAAATAAAACTTCAATGCCATTGTCAAGCTAAGACAGATAAGAATCAATGTAAAGACATATACAAAATGTGTTTTGTGTTTGCCCCTGTCCGATATACACATATTTCATAAAGAATGTTATCAGACCTTTACCTAAAAACTATTAATGCATGAAAATGACCGGGTGTGAACAAAGAACACAACTTGATATACAATTCAAATATTTAAGAAATATAATAAAATAAGTAAAATTTAGTATTAAAAAGTATTGAACACATCAACATTTTTCTCAGCAAATATATTTCTAAAGGAGCTATTTACATGAAATTTTCACCAGATGTTGGTAACAACCCATGCAATCCACACATGCAAAGAAATTAAACCATAGATGTCCATAAATTAAGTTATGTGTAATAATGAGAAATGACACAGGAAAAAGTATTAAACACATGAAAAAAAGGAAGTGCAAAAGGCATGGAAAGCCAAGACACCAGCTGAAATCAACCAGTAATTAGAAAGTAATCCTGCCCCTTGTCAGTGCAATTTAATATCAGCTAGTTTAGTCTCAAGTTCCCAACTGACGGCCCATAAAAAGGTCTCATTACCAAGGTGTCACACAAAAAACATCTTGACTGCAATGTTCCAGTGAGCACTGTTGGGGCCATAGTCCAGAAGTGGAAAGAACATAATTTCATTATAAACCAGCCACAACCAGGTGCTGAATTTTATTTAATACTTTGTAAAAAAAAAAAAAAAAAAAAAAAAAAAGCCTTCATTGGTAGTGACAGCTTCAAGGATGTGATGAATTCACGGGAGCAGATGGCATAGAATCCATATGCAGTTTAATAACAAGCAATAACAAGCAACAGTCCAAAACGGCAGGCAAAATTACAATGACAAAAACAGGGAGTAAGTCCAAATACCAGAAATAACAATCAGCATAGGCAAAGACACAAAATCACAAAACAGGAAGGCGGTAATCCAGAAACAGGCAAGGCCATTCACAGTGAGAGCAAAAACAAGACAGCTAAAGAGCAATGGCTTGGTATGTAGTGGAGCTAACAATACATTGCACTGAAGTTAGCCTGGCTTAAAATGTCTAAAAACCATGAAGTCACCCTTGACCTGGATGTGATCAGAACTCTGTCAAGGCTTACCACTGGTGGTCAGGAGGGGAAGTGACTGGTGGAGTTATGACAATGGATGGTGTGATTTTGGCTCATTCTTCCACACAAATCTTGACGGTCCCTTGGGCCTCTTCTATGAACTCTAATCTTTAGTTCTTTTTATAGACTTCAATGGGATTCAAGTCAGGTGATTGGCTAGGCCATTCGAGCAGCTTTATTTTCTTTCTCTGAAACCAGTTAAGAGTTTCCTGTGTGTTTGGGATCATCATCTTTCTGAAATGTCCAGCCTTGTTTCATCTTCATCATTCTGGTAGATGGCAGCAGATTTTTTTTTTATCAAGAATGTCTTGGTACATTTTTCCATTCACCCTTCCTTCACTTATAAGTCTGCCAGTACCATATGCTGAAGAAAAGCCCCACACCATGATTTTTCCACCACCAATCTTCACTGCTGATATGGTGTTTTTGGGGTGACGTGCAGTGCCATTTGTCCTCCAAACATGGTGTGTATTATGGCGTACAAAGAGTTCAATTTTGGTCATCTGACCAGACTATATTTTCTCAGTATTTCAGAGACTTGTCCAAATGTTGGGTTTTAAACGAGCACCAACAGGCTTTTTCTTCAGCACTGGAGTCTTGTATGGTGAGCGTGCATAAAGGCCATTGCAGTTGAGTGCATTACTTATAGTTTTCTTTGAAACAATTGTACCTACTAATTCCCAGTGTTTCTGGAGCTCACCACAAGTGGTCCTTGGCTGTTGGACAACTCTGATAATTCTTTTAACTCATCTGTCAGAAATCTTGCGTGGAGCACCTGGTTGTGGCTGGTTTATAATGAAATTATGTTCTTTCCACTTCTGGACTATGGCCCCAACAGTGCTCACTGGAACATTCCAGTGAAGATCTTGGTACCTTGGTAATGAGACCTTTTTATGAGCCATCAGTTGGGAACTTGGGACTGAACTAGCTGATATTAAATTGCACTGACAAGGGGCAGGATTGCTTCCTTGTTCAAGATTTATTTTACCTGCTCTACACATATATACAGTACACATATACAGAGTATAAAATGTTTCTTCACACTTAAAATGATTATTACAATATGTTAATTTTTTTTCTTTTTCTTCCAAAGTAAAGCACTTAATATGACCACTACCAGTAGAGATGGCACCAAAATCCCAATGATGAGGCCCCGATTAGACGGTTGATGGCTGCACACTGCATCACTCTGCTGTGTTCCCTGTGTGATTGTTATCTGCCCCAAAGACTCACATCTGTAAAGGAGAGAATTATTATTATTATTATTATTATTATCATTATTATTATTATTATTATTATTGACATTATTTTTATATTTTTACTGCTTTTAGAAATACAATACAGTATACAATCACAATACAGAAATGTGACAATCATCTTATACTCACTTTGTATGTGGTTTGCAGTGCATAAATGAACCATCTGAATATGTCTCCTCTGGGCAGTCCTTACATACTGTATCCATTAAAGCTGTTCCTGTAAAGAATTAAATATTTTTCTGAATAAATTTCATAAAACTGTTAAAAATTAAAATTACCAGGTTACTCTACCAATCAAAAGTTTGTGGTTTACTTGGAAATTTCCTTGTTTTCCATGAAAACACACATGAAATTACTGTACATATAAAGTTAAAATGCTAACCATTCTGGTAGATGTATTGTCCAGGAAGGCAGGTAGAGCACTCTCTGGCTTTTCTGCAGCTCTCACCCTGAGTTTCTGTACAATAATATCCTGTCAAAGGCTCACAGAGTGCATCTGAAGTGGATGAACAATTATGCTTTACACGTACTCCATTACCTGAAAGAAAATTATACACATTACATAAAATATTGTATATCATTGTATATCAAGTATATTTCTAGCATGAAATTACAGGAATGAAAGGACGTCTTCACCTTCATCACACACAGCACAGGGGAGACATGCGGTCAGTCCGTTCGGGACATCGGTGTAGGTTGACCCAGTGCACACTTTACATTGTGTGCCAAATTGACTGTTGCAGTGTTTTAACACATGTTGACCTGGACAATAACATTTTATTTTCAAGCCTGTCTCATGCACATTATCCCACTGAATGTAGTCACTATATCCATGTAAATGATTTTCTACAAATGCTGTACAGATTTTCTACAAAAGGACAGTGAACATGATGTTTTCAAGAAGGAATAGCATTTTCCTTAAACAACAGTACTTCCTACTCCTCCTAATCTTCCAAAGGTAAATTGATATGTCATTATTTATTTAATTGTTTGTTTGTTTGTTTAATATTTAATACAATTTATTAGTATAATTTAATAATATAATTTAATAGTAGAAAGGGTTTTGCTTAAAATGTTTTGAATTGTCTATTGAATACATACTTTTTACTTCATATTTTATTAAAATTCTGGAACTATAACAAAAACAAATATTGAATCTGAATGTTTATTTTCCCCTTGCTGTAAGGCTTCAATATTTCAACGCTGCCTCGACCAAAGTACAAGTCTCAGTCAAATATGAAAAATAGGATTTAATAATTAGATAATAAAAATAAGGTTACCTACCAGGAGCACACATTGGACAGCATTCTCCATGAATTTCATACTCTGCAGTGTTGCATGCTGTGCAGCACATTGCACTGAGATTTAGTATTACTGAATATATGGCATATAAATGCATGCCAGATGTGGGACTTTTTTTGTACTGCAAGGTAGAAAACATCATCTGTGTGCTCAAGGACATCTGAAAAAAATATTATATCGATAACAATGAATATAAACTCAATTAACATCAAGCAAGGGTGGAGAAAATTTTCTTATAGATCAAAAAATATATTAGAGCAACTTGGTGGGAACGATAAGGCAAAATAACACTACACTACAAATAATAAGTCTAACATTTGAATAGTTTCAATGAATGAAGCCACAAACTAAACTCATTTAAAACGGACTAGCGTAATACTAGCATACTTTCATTTACACTTGGCTTTGTCCGACCAGACTTGAAAGACTTGTTCAGATTGTTGTGTCTGAAATTTAAGTGTTATTTAGCGCCACCTTGAAAAGCTCTCATCACACTTATAATATATTGATATATATTATAAGATAAAGGGAATCTACAACCTTTGATTTCACAAAACAAAAGAGAAAGAGAAGCTGAATGCACAAAGCAACATGCCTGATATATTTGGGCTGATATTTTCTGCAACATATCTTTTAAGATATATATTGTCCATTGCATTATGTTGTATGTTATGTTCAAATAAAATGCTGTGTATGAATAACTCTATAAATACAACCCTACAAACACTGTAAGTGGACTAGGTAAATAAGCAAGTAAATAATACTCTTTAAAAACACCAGATGGTACAGAGGTATAAAATATTTTAATAGTACATTTGTAAAATGTGAGAATCTTTCAGTTTAAGTGAGAATTCAAGCCAAAACAAAAACCCACACCGATGGAAAACACATCTACACAAGAACATACACAAACCTTTTACAGTTTACCCCCCAGTACAAAGTACAAATGTAACAGCTCAATTTACTCACTCACTCACCTCTTTGTCAAACACAGTACTTCCTGTCATGATGTTACTGATGTTTACTGCTAATCCATGCATTCAGCAAACCGCATGAGTCCAACAATATCAAGCTAGTCGTGAGAAACGTAGATCCAATATGGACACTGCCCAAAACTCTGAACATTCTGTGGTTTCAGTTGCACAGGAAACAAAAGTCTGTTTTTTTAGAGTAATGCCAAAAAAAACATAAACAGTAGTTTAACATGTTATCGTTGTAAAATCCTGGTCTGTCAAAGCATTGAGGCTCAGAATAAAAAAGAAAGAAAACCTTTTATAAGTGTATTTCTTTTTTCATGCTACATTTTGCTGTCATTTGTGTGCACGTTCCTCCACATAAAGTTGCATCTGTTGAAAGTAAGAATGTGGATAATTAAATGAGAAGCAGTATATGTTTTCCCACACTTCTGTCAAGATTTCTGCCTCATATTGCCTCTTTGAAATGTGACTATGTTGTGTATGGTTATGAAAATGATCTGTACTATGTCTGAAGTCATCGTTTTTATAGGAATGAGTCTGGGCTCCTGCATGAGGACTTCGTGTTCATCTGCAACAATCCAGGGAAATCCTGCATATACACACAGACCTGTTTAACTTCACATATAATACAGGGACACAGGCGATCACTCGAATTCTAATCTCAAGACACTGTGGCATTTTTGTGGCTAGATTATTTGACCAGGGAGCATGTGTAAAATAATAAGAAACTATGATGTCCTGTTGTAGATATCTGCATTCAATCTGAGTAGACAATAGTAATATGGAGCATAATTTATTATTATTATGAATAATATTAGATAGGGCTCAGTTTTTTTTTTTTTTTTTACAGAAATAGAAACAAGATCACAGAACACACACACACACTCATGCACATACAAAGCTGGGCAACATCAACTACGAAACAAGATGTCCTCCTGTAGATATCTGCATTTAATGTGAGTAGGCAATAGTAATATGGAGCATAGTTTATTATTATTATGCTCTTGAGCCTTACCTAATAGACAGCAAAGGAAATGTTTGTGTTGCTCTGCTGTATGACATTTCTTATTTTTATAAATTATAAATTAGTCATCCAAATCTTATTTTGCTTGATGATTCACCAAATATAAACTGGATAATAGTATAAGGCACTGATGCATGTCTAGGAATAATAATGCATTTCAGTGTTTATATGTATACACACACAAAACAATCTTTCCCAGGCTTTAAGAATGCTTTGTGTATAAAAAGGGAACCCATCCTCTTCTGGCATTATAAATGTTACATCTTTCACTGTATACTGTAAAGGTAACAGTACTTAGAGTGTTAAAAGGATGTTCACTATTGTGAATTTGAGCTCTGAGATGAGCACAGGACAGTCTTTGTGATTACAGCAGCAATTTGTAGAAGATACAACTTCAGTTATATCAACTGCAGCTTGACATTGATGTCTCATGCTGTTCATGAGTCGACTTATTGTCTGCTGAGGCACGGCATTCCACTCTTCTTGAAGAGCAGCCCTCAGGTCATTGAGGTTCTGGGGTGCAGGGTTACGAGCCTCTACACAGCGACTCAGCTGATCCCGTAGGTTTTCTATGGGATTCAGGTCTGGAGAAAGTGCAGGCCACTCCATTTGAGGTACCCCAGCCTCCAGCAGCCGTTCCCTAATGATGCGACCTCGATGAGCTGGAGCATTGTCGTCCATGAAGATGAAATTAGGCCTGTGTTGTTCATGCAGAGGCACAATGACTGGATTAATGATGTTATTCGGGTAGTATTGGCTTGTCACTGTACCATTCACAAGATGTAGGGTAGTTCTGTATTGAGTAGACACACCTGCCCAGACTGTAACACCACCACAACAGTGGCTGATGCATAGCACTCTCCTTGACGTCGGCCATCATTTCTGCTCAACGTGAATTGACTTTCATCAGAGAACAGCACTGAGGCCCACTGGTCCCTCATTCAGCGTAAATGCTCCCTGGCCCTACGCCTGTGCCTGGTGGTGTGGTCAGGTACCCTTGCAGGTCATCTATCACGCAGACCACGCTGATGTAAACAGTTTCGAATGGTCTGACGTGACACTTGGGTGCCTCTCACCTCCCTTAAATGTGCCTGGAGTTGAGTGGCATTCATCATCCGGTTCCGCAGGGCACTGTTCACAATGAAGCAGTCATCAACATGGGATGTGGCCAAAGGACGTCCAATTCTATGCCTTTCTGTGACTCTTCCAGTCTCTCTGTATCTCTGTCACAACCTGCTGATCAGGGATGTTTCTTCAATGTTTTCAATGTTCTTCAATGTTTCTTCCCAGTCAAAATGATTTTATAGCATTAAATTAATAAAATATTTCTTTTTAAAACATAATAAAGTAATTAGAACGACACTCAGCAGTATCAGTGGCAACAAAATCCCAATAATGAGGCCCAGATGAGATGCTTTATGGCTGCAAACTGTATCACTTGACTGTGTTCCCTGTTCAGTTATTATCTGCCCGAGAGATTCACAACTGTAAAGAAGAGAAATCATTTTCACTGCATTTAGAAATAGAGGTTATAATACAAAAAAAGTGGCAATCATTTTATCCTCACTTTGTATGTGGTTTGCAGTGCATAAATGAACCATCTGAATATGTCTCCTCTGGGCAGTCCTTACATACTGTATCTGTTAAAGCTGTTCCTGTAAAGAATTACATATTTGCTGAATAAATTTCGTAAAACTGTTTGACTGAATACAGAGGAATTTGAATTCAACAGGTTACTCTATATATACTCTGTATATTACAGATAATGTTAAAATGCTCACCGTTCTGGTAGATGTATTGTCCAGGAAGGCAGGTGGAGTGCTCTCTGGCTTTTCTGCAGCTCTCACCCTGAGTTTCTGTACAATAATATCCTGACAAAGGCTCACAGAGTGCATCTGAAGTGTATGAACACTTATGCTTTACATGTAATCCATTACCTGAAAGAAAATTATACACATTACATAAAATATTCAATATTATTCATTAGCTATTTTAAAAGAGGTTTTCATGTGTTAAGTTACAGGAATGGCAGGAATGAACATGTCTTCACCTTCATCACACACAGCACAGGGGAGACATGCGGTCAGTCCGTTCGGGACATCGGTGTAGGTTGATCCAGAGCACACTTTACACTGCGTGCCTGATTGACTGTCGCAGTGTTTAAACACATGGTGACCTGGACAATAACATTTTATTTTCAAGCCTGTCTCATGCACATTATGCCACTGAATGTAGTCACTATATCCATGTAAATGATTTTCTACAAATGCTGAAGGACAGTGAACATGGTGTTTTCAAGAAGGAATAACATTTTCCTCAAACAACAGTGCTTCCTACTCCTCCTAATCTTCCAAAGGTAAATTGATGATATGTCATTATTTATTTAATTGTTTGTTCGTTTAATATTTAATACCATTTATTAGTATAATTTAATAATATAATTTATTTGTAGAAAGTGCTTCAAATGTTTTGAATTGTCTATTGAATACATACTTTTTACTTCATATTTTTTATCAATTCTGGAAGCATAACAAAAACATGTTGAATCTGAATGTTTATTTTCCCTCGCTGTAAAGCTTCAATATTTCAACATTGCCTCAAACAAAGTACAAGTCTCAGTCAAATAAGAAAAATAGGATTTAATAATTACCGTAGATAATACAAATAAGGTTACCTACCAGGAGCACACATTGGACAGCATTCTCCATGAATTTCATACTCTGCAGTGTTGCATGTTGTGCAGCACATTCCACTGAGATTTAGTATTACTGAATATATGGCATATATTCTTTTTACTTGCCAGATGTGGAGCATGCCAGATGTAGGACTTTTTTTGTACTGCAAGGTAGAAAACATCATATCTGTGATCAAATACACCTGAATAAAATATTATATAAATAACAATGAATATAAACTCAATTAACATCAAGTACATAAAGGGAGGGTGGAGATAGATACACTATATTGCCAAAAGTATTCGCTCACCCATCCAAATAATCAGAATCAGGTGTTCCAATCACTTCCATGGCCACAGGTGTATAAAATCAAGCACCTAGGCATGCAGACTGTTTTTACAAACATTTGTGAAAGAATGGGTCGCTCTCAGGAGCTCAGTGAATTCCAGCGTGGAACTGTGATAGGATGCCACCTGTGCAACAAATCCAGTCGTGAAATTTCCTCGCTCCTAAATATTCCACAGTCAACTGTCAGCTGTATTATAAGAACGTGGAAGTGTTTGGGAACGACAGCAACTCAGCCACGAAGTGGTAGGCCATGTAAACTGACGGAGTGGGGTCAGCGGATGCTGAGGCGCATAGTGCGAAGAGGTCGCCAACTTTCTGCAGAGTCAATCGCTACAGAACTCCAAACTTCATGTGGCCTTCAGATTAGCTCAAGAACAGTGCGCAGAGAGCTTCATGGAATGGGTTTCCATGGCCGAGCAGCTGCATCCAAGCCATACATCACCAAGTGCAATGCAAAGCGTCGGATGCAGTGGTGTAAAGCACGCCGCCACTGGACTCTAGAGCAGTGGAGACGCGTTCTCTGGAGTGACGAATCGCGCTTCTCCATCTGGCAATCTGATGGACGAGTCTGGGTTTGGCGGTTGCCAGGAGAACGGTACTTGTCTGACTGCATTGTGCCAAGTGTAAAGTTTGGTGGAGGGGGGATTATGGTGTGGGGTTGTTTTTCAGGAGCTGGGCTTGGCCCCTTAGTTCCAGTGAAAGGAACTCTGAATGCTTCAGCATACCAAGACATTTTGGACAATTCCATGCTCCCAACTTTGTGGGAACAGTTTGGAGCTGGCCCCTTCCTCTTCCAACATGACTGTGCACCAGTGCACAAAACAAGGTCCATAAAGACATGGATGACAGAGTCTGGTGTGGATGAACTTGACTGGCCTGCACAGAGTCCTGACCTCAACCCGATAGAACACCTTTGGGATGAATTAGAGCGGAGACTGAGAGCCAGGCCTTCTCGTCCAAATGCGCTTCTGGAAGAATGGTCAAAAATTCCCATAAACACACTCCTAAACCTTGTGGACAGCCTTCCCAGAAGAGTTGAAGCTGTTATAGCTACAAAGGGTGGACCGACGTCATATTGAACCCTATGGATTAGGAATGGGATGTCACTTAAGTTCATATCCAAGTCAAGGCAGGTGAGCGAATACTTTTGGCAATATAGTGTATATCTTATAGATCACAGAAACAATAAAATATTAGAGCAACTTGCTGGGAACAATAAGGCAAAATAACACTACACTACAAATAATAAGTCTAACATTTGAATAGTTTCAGTGAATGAATGAATGAATGAAGCCACAAACTAAACTCATTTAAAACGGACTAGCGTAATACTAGCATACCGTTACTTACACGTGCCTTTGTCCCGCCAGACTTGAACTAATGTCTTGTTCAGATTGTGTCTGAAAATCTAAATGTTATTTAGCGCCACCTTGTGGACTCGAGCTCTCATCACACTTATGATCATTTCAGCATAGATAACACTGTAATTAATCATTTCGGTGCTTACAGTGTGTTACGAAAGTTACGAAATATTTCTTGAAATACTAAATACCTGCTTCAAGTGAGGTTTAATGGCTTTGTCCATGGAAAAGTAATTTCTACAAACAAAGCTTAACACACAAGTAGAGAATGATCAAAATTATAGCTATAACTATGTCCTAAATTGCATTTCTGGTATTATTTGTGGTCTCACTTTCTCTAACACTTCTTTATTTCACTTTCAATGTTCACAAAGATCATTACATCTGTATTTCCTTATCTGTATTAAAAGATATAGCATATGCATGCAATGGAGGAGGAGAAGGTTCACAAGTTTCAGTTAAGCTACAGCATGGTGATGGAAGAACTCTGTAGGCTTGAAAGCATCAACTAGACACTGTTGGAAGAGTTGGCAGAGAGTAACACAAACTACAACCTCAACCCTAACCACAAATAAAAACAGCAGGCTTCAAAAAGTTTCAAAAAAGAAATAAACAGAACATTTAACAATATTTTACACTGTCTTAGTATCTATAGAGATTTTTTAAAGCAGCCTAACACATAGCTCAGAGCCATTTCCTGGAATATTTCACACTTCTTCTGAATAGAAAGCGAGACAAAAAATGTCAATATTTTTACTTCTGCTTATCATTGTTCATATAAACATCAAATAATATATATTCTCTTATATAGATTAAAGCTGAATATACATATTTTGGAAGTAAATTAGCAGTCATTACCATCTGCTGAACAAATGTATGCGTAAAATTTGAAAAAATAAAAAACAGCCTGGGTTTTATGGTTTCGTTTATTGTAAGCATTTCCAACACACACCTGCAGATGTGTAGCTTTGCAAAGGTGTGAAGAAAGTTTGCAACATGAACATGGGTGTATGAAACCCATGGGTGTAAATTCTTGTAAAAGGTTTTAGTATACTGCAAGTACATTTTCAAAAGGGAAATTATTGTTCCGATGTTGATGTGGATGTGATACACAGAAGAAATTCCACTTCTGTTTAATGTGAAATTGTGGAAGTCCCAAATTACCACCCAAGCAACCCACTACATCCCCATTTATTTAAAGAAGTGTCTGACATTAAATAATAAACAGGCAGTGTACTGTGCACCAGAGAGACCAGCTTTGAGTGATTCTGCATTTACACTATATTGCCAAATGTTTTGGGACACACCTCCAAATCAAGGGGCCAAGCCCAACCCCACCAAGTGTTGTTTTTCAGGGGTTGGGCTTGGCCCCTTAGTTCCAGTATAAGGAACTCTTAATGCTTCAGCATGTATATATATACACATATACATACATACAATGTAATTTACAAGGTAGTTTAAAGGGCCCTTTCTTTGCTTACCATTCTCTCTCCATATAGAAAGTAAAGAAGGTACATATAGAGCACACAGGGCACATACTTTGACATGCACTGCCTCCCTGAACATTGATGCAGTCCAAGTACACCACTTCATGGCAAAGGTAATCCCTAAACCTCTTTCAGCAGAAAACTGCAACAATATTTCATGAGGAACATGACAAAGTTGTTGTTGACCTGGCCTCTAAATTCTCCAGATCTCAATCTGATCAATCCTCTGTGGGATGTGCTGGACAAATAAATCCAATCCAAGGAGACCCCATCTAACAACTAACAGGGCTTGGCAATTAGGCAAGTGGTTTTAATGTTATGTCTAATCAGAGTGTATATAATTACTGCTAACCATATTAGACTCAACAACAAACCGTAGGTTAATTTGTTTTGATGTTTTATCTTTTAATGAATATTTAGTATGAACACTAGTGAGATATATATTGTCCATTTAATCTAGATTTGTAATTTTATTTGGTATTTTGTAAGAATAATTACCTAGCATGAATTGCATTATGTTGCAAGCCTTCATTTTATGTTCAAATATAATGCTATGTATGAACAACTCTGTATAGATACAACCATTCAAACATTTTAAGTGGACTAAGTAAACAAGTAAGTAAGTAAGTAAATAATTGCACAATAGTGTACATGTGGGCACTTTAAAAACACCAGATGGTACAGAGGTATAAAATATTTTAATAGGACATTGGTAAAATGTGAGAATCTTTCAGTTTAAGTGAGAATTCAAGCCAAAAAACAAAAACCCACACTGGGGGGGGGGACATATTTGCATAAGAACATACACACACTTTTTACAGTTTACCCCCCAATACAAAGTGCAAATGTAACAGCTCAAATTACTCACTCACTCACTTTTTGGTCAAACAGAGTACTTCCTGTCATGATGTTACTGATGTTTACCGCTAATCCAATAACAATATCAAGCCAGTCATGAGAAACGTAGATTCAATATGTACACCAACCACAACTCCACAACAATTTTGTAAATGAGCTGCACAGGAACCAAAACAGGAAGTTTGGTCATTTTAGAGTAGTGCCAAAAAAAACATAAAACATAAACAGTAGTTTAACATTTTATCATTGTAAAATCCTGGTATTTCAAACCATTGAGGCTCAGAACAACAAAGAAAGAAAACCTTTTAAAAGTGTATTTTTTTTTCATGCTACATTTTGCTGTCCTTTGTGTGCACTTTCCTCCTCATAAAGTTGTTTTTCCACACTTTTGTCAAGATTACTGCCTCACTGCCTCTTTGAAATGTGACTATGTTGCATATGGTTATGAAAATTACCTTTACTATGTCTGAGGTCATCGTTTTCAGAGGAATGAGTCTGAGCTCCTGCATGAGGACTTCCTGCTCATCTGCAACAATCCAGGGAAAGTCCTGCATACACACAGAGACATGTTTTACTTCATGCTAGGTTTTATTTTACACATGCTATTTGATTGCTGCCAAGTATCAATTAAAAAAAAGTAAAATATGGTAGTTTAGAAATATAAGAATGTACGATCCCTGAACAAAGCATTAATAATAACTGCAAACACTGAAAACACAGCTGTATGGTGCATAGTGGAGGTTTGTGTTTGACTTGTTAAACACTATGACACTCGATTTGGCCAGCACAATCACTAAACCTAAGTCTAATACATTATTATTAAATCTCAAAACACTCAAATTCTAATCTCAAGGCACTGGTGGCATTTCTGTGACTAAATTATTTAACCAGAGAGCATGTGTTAGTGTAAAATAATAAGAAACTAAGATGTCTTGTTATTATATCTGCATTTAATCTGAGTAGGCAACAGTAATATGGAGCAGAGTTTAATAATAATAATAAAAATAATAATAAAACTTTATCCTGACCTTGATCACCTGAACTTTCTCCATGTTTCTAGTGGCAGATTCTCTGGTATAAACCAGAACAGTAAATGTACATGCTGTGATGAAGAGGAAGACAGAAAATTCAGAACTGTCCATTACCTAAAAGTCACATAAGTACACTTTATTTCACATTAGCACTTTAATAATTAATTACATAAAGACACAGGAAGGAGATATAACTGTTGTACACTATTTTCAAAAACTTCATTAAATCCAATTTCCCAAACTCTCAGCAACATTTGTTGGTCAAATGTATGGAATGCATTCACAATTCAATATCAAGCACTACATTAAGCTGTATCACAATCTATAATTCATGCTCTACAAGGCCTTGTGTATAATTATATATACTAAAATTCTGAAAAATAATGAAAAATGAATCTCAATGATTGCATGCTGTGGAAATTACATGTGTACATTTGTCAGTCATAGTACAAGATGATGCTTGTTGAACATTTCCTATAAACTAGAGCAGGATTTTTATGCTGTTGATGCTAATCTCACTGTGGTTAGCACGTTTGCCTCACACCTCCAGCGTCCTGGGTTTGAGTCCCGCTCTCTGTGTGTGTGTGGAATTTGCATGTTCTCCCCGTGCTTGGTGGGTTTCCTCCCACAGTCCAAAGACATATTTTAGGCTGATAGGAGTCTCTAAATTGCCCGTAGTGTGTGAATGAGTGTGTGTGTGTGTGTGCCCTGCGATGTGTTGGCACTTCGTCCAGGGTGCATCCTGCCTTGATACCTAATGACACCTGAGATAGGCACAGGCTGCCTGTGACCCGAGGATAGATCGGATAAGTGGTACAGACAATGAAATAAAAAAAAAAATTGGTATTTTGGTTTTTTAAAACAATAATATTACTTTTATTACTTATATAGTCTAAATTAGGGTTTTCATTGCATTCTTTTTTAAGAAGACATAATACCTTATCATCCATTACAATTGCATATTCTCTGGGTCTAACTGGGATTTTAAATTTGTCAAGAAACTCTGTGTATGATAAAAAGCCTCCATCATTATTCATGACTCGCAGAGCCGGATCATTGACTGATTCAGCTGAGACTCTTACGTTTAGTCTCAGCACCTGAGAGTGCACAAGTGTGTGAGCTGACATTCTTAAATGCCAATTTATTGGCAAAGCACTTTATGTATATAGTTGTACTTTTTGCCCATTTTGAATTTTTGTTCAGTTTCGTTGTTTTATTCCTTATTTAAAATATTTATTTTTAGTCCATTTGGATACTTTTACATTTAACATATTTAATTTTTGGATAACAACTGATTTGCACATTTTTTATTTTAATTTTTCTGTTAATGTGTGTGTGTGTGTGTTTGTGTGTGTGTTTGTATGGCACTTTAAAATAAATTTTTCCTGCACTGGTATCGTAAGTCTTGATTCTTTTTAATTTACACAGGGACATGTTTATCGTCCCTGTCAGTGGCGGAACAAGCGCACATTGCATCCTGGGGCAAACGTGAACGTTCGGTTGGTTACCCATCATGCAATAGTCAAAGATTTTCTAAAAATTTGCAATTACTATTACATTCACGCCATAACATAACAGTACATAACTATACTCAATAAATTATTATAGCATATAATCACCTGCATTAATTCCACCATTCAATTACTATAGGGTGAAAAAAAAAATCACCACCACTATTTCCCAGCATGATTAGAGTTTGCACAGGAAACGAGAGCTATTAAAGAATCACTAGGTGCGTTTACATGGACACTTGTAATACGATCATAACAGGACTAGAAGCACAATCAGATTAAAAAAGTGTCATGTAAACACGTCAATCGGATGGAATTTGCCACATCCGATTAAAATTTCAATCGGATGGTAAGGGGTGGTTTAAACCATTTTTAGTCCGATCGAGAGGACATGTAAACACTTAATCGGATGGAATATGTTCCTGGAAAGTTCTGCGTATGTGTAATGACGTATGACGTACGGATGTTGATAC
This sequence comes from Hemibagrus wyckioides, assembly GCF_019097595.1. Lineage (NCBI taxonomy): Eukaryota > Metazoa > Chordata > Actinopteri > Siluriformes > Bagridae > Hemibagrus > Hemibagrus wyckioides. The sequence goes on along the minus strand of NC_080714.1, from coordinate 22,133,100 downwards.
GAATGACGTATGATGTACGGATGTTCCACGTCAAAAGATCTAATCCGACTCTAATCATGTGTCATGTAAACGCGCATAACAATCTGATTACTTTATACCGCGTTCATGTAAACGCTGCGATCTGATTGCATTCTGATTTCTGATTGAATTCAGTCCGATCTGATTAAAAAGTGTCCATGTAAACGCACCTACTGACTCATTGACTCAAAAGGAATCACTGACTCGATTCATTTCAATAGGTGTTTACATGGACACTTTTTAATCAGATCGGACTGAATTCAATCAGATTGATGAATCTGATCGCGGCGTTTACATGAACGTGGTATAAAGTAATCAGATTGTTATGCACGTTTACATGACACATGATTAGAATCGGATTAGATCTTTTGACATGCGCACAGTCCACGAAAACAGGATTCCCGCCGTAACATCCGTACGTCATACGTCATTGCACATACGCAGAACTTTCCAGGAACATATTCCATCCGATTAAGTGTTTACATGTCCTCTCGATCGGACTAAAAATGGTTTAAACCACCCCTTACCATCCGATTGAAATTTTAATCGGATGTGGCAAATTCCATCCGATTGAGGTGTTTACATGACACTTTTTTAATCTGATTGTGCTTCTAGTCCTGTTATGATCGTATTACAAGTGTCCATGTAAACGCACCTAATGAGTGACTCGACAAAACCCGAGTCTTTAAAAAGAATCGTTTTTACTACCACTAGTTGGGATTGAACTAGTTGATATTAAATTGCACTGACAAGGGGCAGGATTGCTTTCTAATTACTGGTTGATTTCAGCTGGTGTCTTGGCTTTCCATGCCTTTTTGCACTTCCCTTTTTTCATGTGTTCAGTACTTTTTCCCTGTGTCATTTCACATTATTACACATGGCGGTTTAATGGTTTAACATAATGGTTTGATTTCTTTGCATGTCTGAATTGCATGGGTTGTTACCAACATCTGGTGAAAATTTCATGTCAGTAGCACCTTTAGAAATATATTTAAGAAAAATGTTGACATGTTCAAGACTTTTTTTTATAATTGTATACACATATACAGAGTACAAAATGTTTCTTCACAGTTAAAATGATTATTACAATATGTTAATTTTTTTTTCTTCCAAAGTAAAATACTTAATATGACCACCACTAGTAGAGATGGCACCAAAACCCCAAAAATGAGGCCCAGATTACACGGTTTATGGCTGTTCAAGATTTATTTTACCTGCTCTACACATATATACACATATACAGAGTATAACATGTTTCTTCACAGTTAAAATGATTATTACAATATGTTAATTTTACAATATGTTGTTTTTTTCTTTTTCTTCCAAAGTCCTTACAGTCCTTGGCAGTCCTTACATACTGTATCCACATGCTGTTTCTGTAAAGAATTATATATTTTCTGGATAAAACTGTTTGACTGAATACAGAGGAATAATGAAATAAAAATTACCATGTACTCTACAAATCAAAAGTTTGTGTTTACTTGGAAATGTCCTTGTTTTCCATGAAAAAACATGTGAAATTACTGTGTATTACATATAAAGTTAAAATGCTAACCGTTCTGGTAGATGTATTGTCAAGGAAGACAGGTGGAGTGCTCTCTGGCTTTTCTGCAGCTCTCACCCTGAGTTTCTATACAATACAACAGTGCTTCCTACTCCTCCTAATCTTCCAAATGTAAACTGATGATATGTCATTATTTATTTAATTGTTTGTTTGTTTAATATTTAATACCATTTATTCTTATCATTTAATGCCATAATTTAATAGTAGAAAGTGTATTGCTTCAAATGTTTTAAATTGTCTATTGAATACATACTTTGTACTTCATATTTTTTCTCAATTCTGGAACTATAACAAAAACAAATATTATACTATTTTTCTATCACACAGAACTCCCGATACCTTTCTCCACCCATTCCTGCGTGCACCCGCTTCTTAGCAAACAGGAAGGGGCTCAGAGCCAATCCCTGATGCAGTCCCACCTCCACTTTGAACTCCTCTCCCTGAACTATAGCACACCTCACCACTGTCCTGCTCCTCTCATACATGTCCTGCACCACTCTGACATACTTCTCTGCTACTCCTGACTTCCTCATACAATCTCTTGGTACCATGTCATACAAGTCTATAAACACACAGTGCAACTCTCTCTGACCATCCCAATTCTCAACATTCTCAGAGCAAAAATTGTATCTGTTGTGCTCTTTCTGGGCATGAAGCCATACTGCTGCTCACAAATTTCCACTACCTTCCTTAACCTAGCTTCCACTACTCTTTTCCATAGCTTCATTGTATGGCTCATCAATTTTATCCCCCTATAGTTGCTGCAACTCTGCATGTCCCCCTTATTCTTAAAGTTCGGCACTAATACACTTCTTCTCCATTCCTCAGGCATCTTCTCACTCTCTAAAACCCTGTTAAACAAACTAGTTAAAATTTCCACTGCTGTCTCTCCTAGACATTTCCAGACCTCCACCGGGATGTCGTCAGGACCAACCTTTCCACTTTTCATCCTCTTCTAAGCCTTCCTGACTTCATCCTTTCTAATCTTATCTATTTTCTGTTCCACAGAGTTCACCCCTTCTACTCTTTTTTCCCTCTCATTTTCCTCATTCATCAGCTCAAAAAGTGAACTTATCTAACAAATAGTGTGCTGTTAAAAGGTTTTTGCCCCTTCCTGTTCTTTTTTTTTGTTTGCATATTTGTCACACTTAAAAGATTCAGATAATCAAACAAATTTTAATATTACACAAAGATAATGCAAGTAAATACAAAATGCAGTTTTTAAATGATTATTTCATTTATTAAGGGGAAATAGTTATATAGTTATATCTCAATGGAGCCAGTCTTCTTCTGGGAATTCTGCTACAAAACGTCATAAATTGTCATGTCCAGGATTAACCTGATCTGCTGAATTTAAAAATCCTGGATCCATGATATGCTCTTCCATTTGTGGGCAAAAGCTGAAAAGAAGGCATAAGATTTTAAAATGACTGGACAATGTGTGATTATAACATGAAAAACACTGAAAAAAAGTACAGATATTTCAGGCTGGATTAACTCCCTACTAGCACTTTACTTACTGAACACTTTAGCTTTCAGTGTCATGTACTAAGAAATCAACTTATCAACACCAGGATATTCATTATTTGGGAAACAGATGACTGTACAGCTAAATGAAACATTAGGATATCACATAGCAATTACATGATTATTTTCAAATCCATCATGTTTTAATATTGTATAAACAGGCACTAACCGTGTAGCACAAATGCAAGCAAATGAATGAATAAATGGAATGTTGTCAGCCAAAATATATTTGAATGGAGTGAATAAGAGATTTATAAACATTAACATTCATTCAGTGGCTGATATACAGTAAATGATGCAGCTCTGTGGAGCCATCATAATAACTATGTTTCATTGGCCCAATACACTCATTGTCCACTTTATTAGGAACACAAGCACAACCCCTGATTTATTTAACCAGCCAATCATGTGGCAGCAGTGTAATGCAAACAAGCAAGCAAATGCATGTCAAGACCATTGTTAATGTTGACATCAAACACCATAATGTAAAAAAGTGATCTTTGATCATGTCACGGTTGCAGGTACCAGATAGACTGATGTGAGTAGTTCATAAACTACTAATCTTCTGGGGTTTTCATACTTGACAGTGTCTTTAGTTTCCATTTATCATTATAAAGGAATCACCCTTGCACAATATTTTCCAGTATGCTGCTACCACAAGATTGTCTGATTATGTAATTGTGTGTTCTACATGCATACAGGTACTCTTAATAACATGGATGGTGAGAGTATATCTGAATTCACTATACTATCCTGTAGGATGGCTCTTCCAATGCATTATATCTTATAACAATGTGCTAAAACTTGCCGTACTCTTTCAAATTAACTATGCCATTCCGTCTAGTTATTCATGTAAATATACACATTTTTCCTTTGCAAATATTTTGTTTCATGAATATCAGACTAAGAAAAACGTCACCACGCTGAACTTATTTTCCTCTAAGAGCTCATTCCAACCCAGTATTCTCATGTATAATTCACACACTGCATAGCTATACTGTTCAAAAATAGAAACGTGACATTTAATTAATAACACGCACACGCAATATAGATTCTTACTCGGTCATGTCATCTGTGTAATACCACTGCTTTCCACGCAGCATAATCAGCATTCAGTTGACTAAAAAGTAAACGTGTCCCTCAGACTGAAGTTCAGATATTCCTGTCTAGTTTCTGATTCTGCATGTTTAATACAACAACAAGTCCTCCCAGACGCCTCCACCTTTAGTGTGGTAAATTACTATCTCTAGTGAAGTCAAAGGGGTTTTTTTTGCTGACTGACAGCTACCAGGTTTAAAGGACAATTTAAAAGCCACGTCGACAGCAGTCATGTGAAACATCATTTGATTTTGCCTTGTGACAAATCAAGCAGTTCAAACAATATGGATTTTACTTTGTGGTGATTTTGGTAGTGCAGGATATTATAAGGAGGATTGCTTGTGGCATTTAGCTACTAGATGACATGGAAGAGCCAAAGCAATCCTGTCCACCTGCCTTCTAAGTCAAAGTGTAAAATATTCAGCAACACATTCAGGCACAGTGACAAGCTCTGCAAACATCTGACGAGCAGGTTCTATTTAAAACATTCCAAAGTCTTACATTAGAAATTATCTACTAATCTAGAAAATCCAGGTGATTTAGTAAGCAAAATGAACCTTATGATAATAGGAAAAATGGTTAGTATTAGTAATTAATTCAATTCAATTCAATTATATTTGTATAGCACTTTTAACAATGAACATTGTCTCAAACCAGCTTTACAGAACATAAGAAACAAAAAACATTTAGTAATGATGCAGAATATACATAAGGAGATTTGAGACACAACACTATTTGACTAGCAGAGACAGGCAGAAAGAAGGGGAAATGTACCTATTTTATTGCTTTATTTAGTGATAGTGCAACATGTCAGGATAGTGCCAAGTAAAAGAGAAACTCAAATATTGTAGGTGTTTTTCAGCAATACTCTACTGCATAGGTACTGAAAGAATTTTCTTGATGAGCTGCATTTCAGCTGTTTCTCTGACATGTAACAGGTAATCAGTGTCAATGAAACTGTGTTGCTTAATCAGTTTCATTATTATAAAAGCTTCACTCACTGCACTTTAAAGATTGTTAATCAGGAAGTCTACAAATGCAGGAAGAGTAAAAAATTCCATTCAATCAGTAGTCCCTTAACCACTAAGCTACCACTTTACCTCTCAACTTAAGATTTTAGGTTTAGGGTGTTTAAAAAGAATAAATAGTTTTTAGTCACATGCTGTAATGTGTATCTACTGGTACTGTATTGTTCTGGCTCAAGCTGTGTAACGAAATCAAAGATGAAGACTGTAGTCCAACCAGAAACAAAAACTAAAAGCAAAAGTCCAAAAATCTCCTTAAATTTGAGAGCCAACGCTGAAACACAAACACACACTGTACTCTCAACTCAACTGAGAGAGGTAAGAGATACTTTTTCCCTCTCATATTTTTGCATTTGTGCAACAGAGATCAATTTACATAACTTTGGATCCCAGCAACTCAGCGTCCTGTAAATGATTACCATTGACAACATTAAACACGGTTCAGTTCATAAGGCTGAAGGTTACTAGCATTGTTATGTGATGTAAAAGTATGGACATACATTGTATATAAAATGTTTCTTCACAGTTAAAATGATTACTACAGAACATTAAATTTTTCCTTTTTTTTTTCCAAAATAAAACACTTAATATGACCATCACCAATAGAGATGGCACTAAAATGGCACTAATGAGGCCCAATTAGATGGTATATGGCTGCAAACTGCATCACTCTGCTGTGTTCCCTGTGTGATTGTTATCTGCCCCAAAGACACATACACTATATTGCCAAAAGTATTCACTCACCCATCCAAATAATCAGAATCAGGTGTTCCAATCACTTCCACGGCCACAGGTGTATAAAATCAAGCACCTAGGCATGCAGACTGTTTTTACAAACATTTGTGAAAGAATGGGTCGCTCTCAGGAGCTCAGTGAATTCCAGCGTGGAACTGTGATAGGATGCCACCTGTGCAACAAATCCAGTCGTGAAATTTCCTCGCTCCTAAATATTCCACAGTCAACTGTCAGCTGTATTATAAGAACGTGGAAGTGTTTGGGAACGACAGCAACTCAGCCACGAAGTGGTAGGCCACGTAAACTGACAGACCGGGGTCAGCGGATGCTGAGGCGCATAGTGCGAAGAGGTCACCAACTTTCTGCAGAGTCAATCGCTACAGACCTCCAAACTTCATGTGGCCTTCAGATTAGCTCAAGAACAGTGTGCAGAGAGCTTCATGGAATGGGTTTCCATGGCCGAGCAGCTGCATCCAAGCCATACATCACCAAGTGCAATGCAAAGCGTCGGATGCAGTGGTGTAAAGCACGCCGCCACTGGACTCTAGAGCAGTGGAGACGCGTTCTCTGGAGTGACGAATCGCGCTTCTCCATCTGGCAATCTGATGGATGAGTCTGGGTTTGGCGGTTGCCAGGAGAACGGTACTTGTCTGACTGCATTGTGCCAAGTGTAAAGTTTGGTGGAGGGGGGATTTATGGTGTGGGGTTGTTTTTCAGGAGCTGGGCTTGGCCCCTTAGTTCCAGTGAAAGGAACTCTGAATGCTTCAGCATACCAAGACATTTTGGACAATTCCATGCTCCCAACTTTGTGGGAACAGTTTGGAGCTGGCCCCTTCCACTTCCAACAAGACTGTGCACTAGTGCACAAAGCAAGGTCCATAAAGACATGGATGACAGAGTCTGGTGTGGATGAACTTGACTGGCCTGCACAGAGTCCTGACCTCAACCCGATAGAACACCTTTGGGATGAATTAGAGCGGAGACTGAGAGCCAGGCCTTCTCGTCCAACATCAGTGTGTGACCTCACAAACGCACTTCTGGAGGAATGGTCAAAAATTCCCATAAACCCACTCCTAAACCTTGTGGACAGCCTTCCCAGAAGAGTTGAAGCTGTTAAAGCTGCAAAGGGTGGACCGACGTCATATTGAACCCTATGGATTAGGAATGGGATGTCACTTAAGTTCATATGCGAGTCAAGGCAGGTGAGCGAATACTTTTGGCAATATAGTGTATGACGTCTTATGCTAACTTTGTATGTGATTTGCAGCGCATAAATGAACCATCTGAATATGTCTCCTCTGGGCAGTCCTTACATACAGTATCCATTAAAGCTGTTCCTGTAAAGAATTATATATTTGCTGGATACATTTCATAAAACTGTTTGACTGAATACAGAGGAATTTGAATTTAAAATTTCCATGTACTCTACCAGTCAAGAGCTCTCACCCTGAGTTTCTGTACAATAATATCCTGACAAAGGCTCACAGAGTGCATCTGAAGTGGATGAACACTTATGCTTTACATGTACTCCATTACCTGAAAGAAAATTATACACATTACAGAAAATATTCAATATCATTGATTAGCTATTTTAGAAGAGGTTTTCATGTGTTAAGTTACAGGAATGGCAGGAATGAATATGTCTTCACCTTCATCACACACAGCACAGGGGAGACATGCGGTCAGTCCGTTCGGGACATCGGTGTAGGTTGATCCAGTGCACACTTTACACTGCGTGCCTGATTGACTGTTGCAGTGTTTTAACACATGTTGACCTTGACAATAACATTTTATTTTCAAGCCTGTCTCATGCACATTATCCCACTGAATGTAGTCACTATATCCATGTAAATGATTTTCTACAAATGCTGAAGGACAGTGAACATGGTGTTTTCAAGAAGGAATAACATTTTCCTCAAACAACAGTGCTTCCTACTCCTCCTAATCTTCCAAAGGTAAACTGATGATATGTCATTATTTATTTAATTGTTTGTTTGTTTAATATTTGATATCATTTATTAGTATAATTTAATAATATAATTTATTTGTAGAAAGTGCTTCAAATGTTTTAAATTGTCTACTGAATACATACTTTTTACTTCATATTTTTGTATCAATTCTGGAAGCATAACAAAAACATGTTGAATCTGAATGTTTATTTCCCCCTCACTATAAAGCTTCAATATTTCAATGTTGCCTCGAACAAAGTACAAGTCTCAGTCAAATATGAAAAATATGATTTAATAATTAGATAACACAAATAAGGTTACCTACCAGGAGCACACATTGGACAGCATTCTCCATTAATTTCATACTCTGCAGTGTTGCATGCTGTGCAGCACATTCCACTGAGATTTAGTATTACTGAATATATGGCATATATTCTTTTTACTTGCCAGATGTGGAGCATGCCAGATGTAGGGCTTTTTTGTACTGCAAGGTAGAAAACATCATCTGTGTGCTCAAGTACACCTGAATAAAATATTATATCAATAACAATGAATATAAACTCAATTACCATCAAGTACATAAAGGGAGGGTGGAAAAAAATTTCTTATAGATCACAGAAACAAAAAAATAGAGCAACTTGGTGGGAACTTGGAGGCAAAATAACGCTACACTACAAATAATAAGTCTAACATTTGAATAGTATGAATGAATGAATGAATGAATGAATGAATGAATGAATGAATGAATGAAGTCACAAACTAAACTCAATTAAAACTGATTAGCGTAATACTAGCATACTGTCATTTACACGTGGCCTTGTCCCGCCAGACTTGAGCTAAAGTCTTGTTCAGAATGTTGTGTCTGAAAATCTAGTTTTTATTTAGCGCCACCTTGTGGACTGGAAGAGCTCTCATCACACTTATGATCATTTCAGCATAGATGACACTGTAATTAATCAGTTTGGTGCTTACTGTGTGATGCAGACAAAATATTCCTTTAAATACTAAATACCTGCTTTAAGTGAGTGTATATAATTACTGCTAACAATATTAGACGTAAGTTAATTGGTTTTGATGTTTTATCTTTTAATGAATATTTAGTATGAACACTAGTGAGATATATATTGTCCATTAAATCTAGATTTGTGATTTTATTTTGTATTTTGTAAGAATAATTTCCTAGCATGAATTGCATTATGTTGCAAGCCTTCATTTTATGTTATAAATAGTTATGTTATAGTTTGTTAAATATAATGCTATGTATGAATAACTCTGTATAAATACAACCATTCGAACATTTTAAGTGGACTAAGTAAACAAGTAAGTAAGTAAATAATTGCACAGTAGTGTACATTGTGGGCTCAAAAATCCAGAAAAACACATTTCAAAAAGTTATACATTGATTTGCATTTTATTGAGTGAAATAAGTATTTGACCCCTTTGCAAAACATGACTTAGTACTTGGTGGCAAACCCTTGTTGGCAATCACAGACGTCAGACATTTCTTGTAGTTGGCCACCAGGTTTGCACACATCTCACATCTCAAGGAATTTGGGCCCACTCCTCTTTGCAGATCCTCTCCAAGTCATTAAGGTTTTGTGGCTGACCCTTCAGCTCCCTCCACAGATTTTCTATGGGATTAAGGTCTGGAGACTGGCTAGGCCACTACAGGACCTTAATGTGCTTCTTTTTGAACCACTCCTTTGTTGCCTTGGCTGTGTGTTTTGGGTCATTTTCATGCTGGAATATCCATCCACGACCCATTTTCAATGCCCTGGCTAAGGGAAGGAGGTTCTCACTCAAGATTTGATGGTACATGGCTCCATCCATCGTCCCTTTGATGCAGTGCGGTTGTCCTGTCCCCTTAGCAGAAAAACACCCCCAAAGCATAATGTTTCCACCTCCATGTTTGACGATGAGGATGGTCTTCTTGGAGTCATAGGCAGCATTCCTCCTCCTCCAAACACGGCGAGTTGAGTTGATGCCAAAGAGCTGGATTTTGGTCTCATTTGACCACAACACTTTCACCCAGTTCTCCTCTGAATCATTCAGATGTTCACTGGCAAACTTCAGATGAGCCTGTACATGTGCTTTCTTTAGCAGGGGGATCTTGCGGGCGCTACTGGATTTCAGTCTTTCACGGCGTAGTGTGTTACCAATTGTTTTCTTGGTGACTATGGTCCCAGCTGCCTTGAGATCATTGACAAAATCCTCCAGTGTAATTCTGGGCTGATTCCTCGCCGTTCTCATGATCATTGAAACTCCATGAGGTGAGATCTTGCATGGAGCCCCAGACCGAGGAAGATTGACAGTCCTTTTGTGTTTCTTCCATTTGGGAATAATCGCACCAACTGTTGTCACCTTCTCACCAAGCTGCTTGGCGATGGTCTTGTAGCTCATTCCAGCCTTGTGTAGGTCTACAATCTTGTCCCTGACATCCATGGACAGCTCTTTGGTCTTGGCCATGATGGAGAGTTTGGAATCTGATTGATTGCTTCCTTCTGTGGACAGGTGTCTTTCATACAGTTAACGAGCTGAGATTAAGAGCAGTCCCCGAGAGTGCTCCTACTGTAATCTCAGCTCCTTACCTGTATAAAAGACACCTGGGAGCCAGAAATCTTTCTGATTGATAGGGGATCAAATACTTATTTCACTCATTAAAATACAAATCAATGTAGAACTTTTCTGAAATGCGTTTTTCTGGATTTTTTTGTTGTTATTCTGCCTCTCACTGTTCAAATACACCTACCATTAAAATTACACACACTAGCTTTTTTACAACCTCTTATTGGTTAGGCCTCGACATGGCTTCTAAAATCTCCAGATCTCAATCTGAAACAACCTCTGTGGGATGTGCTGGACAAATAAATCCAATCTAAGGAGATCCCATCTAACAACTTACAGGGCTTGCAGACGCTACAGCACACCTCCAGAGACCTTGTGGTTTCCATGCCTCACCAGGTTAAAGTACAAGGGGGACCTATGCAACATTAGGCAAGTGGTTTTAATGTTATGTCTAATCAGAGTGTATATAATTCCAGCCAACAATATTAGACTCAACAGCAAACCGTAAGTTAATTTGTTTTAATGTTTTATCATTTAATGAATATTTAGTATGAACACTAGTGAGATATATATTGTCCATTAAATCTAGATTTGTAATTTTATTTTGTAAGAATAATTACCTAGCATGAATTGCATTATGTTTCAAGCCTTCATTTTATGTTATAAATAGTTATGTTATAGTTTGTTAAATATAATGCTATGTATGAATAACTGTATAATACAACCATTCAAACATTTTAAGTGGACTAAGTAAACAAGTAAGTAAGTAAGTAAATAACTGCACAATAGTGTACATTGTGGGCACTTTAAAAACACCAGATGGTACAGAGTTATAAAATATTTTAATAGGACATTGGTAAAATGTGAGAATCTTTCAGTTTAAGTGAGAATTCAAGCCAAGACAAAAACACACACCGGTGGGGAAAAACAAAGACACATCTGCACAAATACATACACACACTTTTTACAATTTACCCCCCAAAAAGTGCGAATGTAACAGCTCAGATTACTCACTCACTCACTTTTTGGTCAGAGTACTTCCTGTCATGATGTTACTGATGTTTACTGCTAATCCTTGCATTCAGCAAACTGCATTCTTGAAGTCCAAGAATTCAAGCTGGTTGTGAGAAACCTAGATTCAATATGTAAACCACCACAACTCTGAACATGTGGTGTCAGTTGCACAGGAAGCAAAACAGGAAGCCTGTTTTATAGAGTAGTGCCAAAAAAAACATAAACAGTAGTTTAACATCTTATTGTTGTAAAATCCTGGTATTTCAAATCATTGAAGCTCAGAATAAAAAAGAAAGAAAACCTTTTATAAGTGTTTTTTTTTCATGCTACATTTTGCTGTCCTTTGTGTGCACGTTCCTCCACATAAAGTTGCATCTGTTAAAAGTAAGAATGTAGATAATTAAATGAGCAGCAGTATATGTTTTTCCGCACTTCTGTCAAGATTACTGCCTCATTGCCTCTTTGAAATGTGACTATGTTGTATATGGTTATGAAAATTACCTTTACTGTGTCTGAGGTCATCGTTTTCAGAGGAATGAGTCTGGGCTCCTGCATGAGGACTTCCTGTTCATCTGCAACAATCCAGGGAAAGTCCTGCATACACACACAGACCTGTTTTACTTCATGTATAACACAGGGACACATGCTAGGTGATCACTGCCAAGTACCAATTCAAAAAAAGTAAAATAAGGTATTTGTGTTTGACTTGTTAAACACTATGACACTCGAACTGGCCAGCACAATCACCAAACCTAAGTCTAATACCTTATTTTTAAGTCTCAAAACACTCAAATTCTAATCTGAAGGCACTGGTGGCATTTTTGTGACTAAATTATTTGACCAGAGAGCATGTGTTAGTGTAAAATAATAAGAAACTAAGATATCCTGTTGTAGATATCTGCATTCAATCTGAGTAGGCAACAGTAACATGGAGCAGAGTTCAATAATAATAATAATAATAATAATAATAATAATAATAATAAATGATAAAAAATTTATCCTGACCTTGATCACCTGAACTTTCTCCATGTTTCTAGTGGCAGATTCTCTGGTATAAACCAGAACAGTAAATGTACATCCTGTGATAAAGAGGAAGACAGAAAATTCAGAATTGTCCATTACCTAAAAGTCACATTAGTACACTTTATTTCACATTAGCACTTTAATAATTAATTACATAAAGACACAGGAAGGAGATATAACTGTTGTACACTATTTTCAAAAATTTCATTAAATCCAATTGTCTTTAAAAAAAAAAACTCTCAGCAACATTTGTTGGTCAAATGTATGGAATGCATGGAAAGAGACTTCTTACCTGGAGGGTTGTTTTCTAAAACAGCATCACACACACTGATTTTCAGGATCACAGCTCTTAGCAGTTGCTCCACATGAGACAGCAGTGTGTCTGAGCTGCAACGGAAAAAAACGCAACCACACACACACATAAAAAACTCAGCTTTGTTGCTCAGCTTTGTATGTGCAGGAGTGTGTGTGTTTTGTGATCTTTCTTTTTCTGTAGAAAAACTGTCTGAAGTGCATGCTCTTGAGCCTTACCTAATAGACAGCAAAGGAGGCTGGGAGATCTCAAACACGAACCTTTCCACTGGGTGATGCTCTTTATCCATAATTACCACCACCACTTTCTCTGCCTCATTCTGCATTCACAATTCAATATCAAGCACTACATTAAGCTGTATCACAATCTATAATCCATGCTGTACAAGGCCTTGTGTATAATTATATATACTAAAATTCTGAAAAATAATGAAAAATGAATCTCAGTGGTTGCATGCTGTGGAAATTACATGTGTAATTTGTCAGTCATAGTACAAGATGATGCTTGTTGAACATTTCCTATAAACTAGAGCAGGATTTTTATGCTGTTGATGCTAATCTCACCTTCTCAATAAGTGGTTTAACACACTGTGGTTAGCACGTTTGCCTCACACCTCCAGCGTCCTGGGTTTGAGTCCCGCTCTCTGTGTGTGTGGAATTTGCATGTTCTCCCCGTGCTTGGTGGGTTTCCTCCCACAGTCCAAAGACATATTTTAGGCTGATAGGAGTCTCTAAATTGCCCGTAGTGTGTGAATGAGTGTGTGTGTGTGTGTGCCCTGCGATGTGTTGGCACTTCATCCAGGGTGCATCCTGCCTTGATACCTGATGACCCAAGGATAGATCGAATAAGTGGTACAGACAATAAAATAAAAAAAAAATTGGTATGTTGTTTTTTAAAACAATAATATTACTTTTATTACTTATATAGTCTAAATTAGGGTTTTCATTGCATTCTTTTTTAAGAAGACATAATACCTTATCATCCATTACAATTGCATATTCTCTGGGTCTAACTGGGATTTTAAATTTGTCAAGAAACTCTGTGTATGATAAAAAGCCTCCATCATTATTCATGACTCGCAGAGCCGGATCATTGACTGATTCAGCTGAGACTCTTACGTTTAGTCTCAGCACCTGAGAGTGCACAAGTGTATGAGCTGACATTCTTAAATGCCAATTTATTGGCAAAGCACTTTATGTATATAGTTGTACTTTTTGCCCATTTTGAATTTTTGTTCAGTTTGGTTGTTTTATTCCTTATTTAAGATATTTATTTTTAATCCATTTGGATACTTTTACATTTAACATATTTAATTTTTGGATAACAACTGATTTGCACATTTTTTATTTTAATTTTTCTGTTAATGTGTGTGTGTGTGTGTGTGTTTGTGTGGCACTTTAAAATAAATTTTTCCTGCACTGGTATCGTAAGTCTTGATTCTTTTTAATTTACACAGGGACATGTTTATCGTCCCTGTCAGTGGCGGAACAAGCGCACATTGCATCCTGGGGCAAACGTGAACGTTCATCATGCAATAGTCAAAGATATAAATAGATTTTCTAAAAGCTTGCAATTACTATTACATACACGCCATAACATAACAGTACATAACTATACTCAATAAATTATTATAGCATATAATCACCTGCATTAATTCCACCATTCAATTACTATAGGGTGAAAAAAAAATCACCACCACTATTTCCCAGCATGATTAGAGTTTGCACAGGAAACGAGAGCTATTAAAGAATCACTGACTCATTGACTCAAAAGGAATCACTGACTCGATTCATTTCAGTGAGTGACTCGACGAAACCCGAGTCTTTAAAAAGAATCGTTTTTACCACCACTAGTTGGGATTGAACTAGTTGATATTAAATTGCACTGACAAGGGGCAGGATTGCTTTCTAATTACTGGTTGATTTCAGCTGGTGTCTTGGCTTTCCATGCCTTTTTGCACTTCCCTTTTTTCATGTGTTTAATACTTTTTCCCTGTGTCATTTCACATTATTACACGTAACTTAATTTATGGACATCTATGGTTTGACTTCTTTGCATGTCTGAATTGCATGGGTTGTTACCAACATCTGGTGAAAATGTCATGTCAGTAGCACCTTTAGAAATATATTTGCTAAGAAAAATGTTGACATGTTAAAGTTTTTTTATATTTGTATATACATATATACACACATACAGAGTACAAAATGTTTTTTTTCACCGTTAAAATAATTATTACAATATGTTAATTTTTTTTCTTTTTCTTCCAAAGTAAAACACTTAATATGACCACCACCAGTAGAGATGGCACCAAAATCCCAATGATGAGGCCCCAATTAGACGGTTGATGGCTGCACACTGCATCACTCTGCTGTGTTCCCTGTGTGATTGTTATCTGCCCCAAAGACTCACATCTGTAAAGGAGAGAATTATTATTATTGATATTTTTATATTTTGCTTTTAAAAATACATTTCACAATACAGAAAGGTGACAATCGTCTTATACTCACTTTGTATGTGGTTTGCAGCGCATAAATGAACCATCTGAATATGTCTCCTCTGGGCAGTCCTTACATACAGTATCCATTAAAGCTGTTCCTGTATAGAATTATATATTTGCTGGATAAATTTCATAAAACTGTTTGACTGAATACAGAGGAATTTGAATTAAAAATTACCAGGTTACTCTACCAATCAAAAGTTTGTGTTTACCTGGAAATGTCCTTGTTTTCCATGAAAACACACATGAAATTACTGTGTATTACATAATCACTGTGAATTAAAGTTAAAATGCTCACCGTTCTGGTAGATGTATTGTCCAGGTAGGCAGGTGGAGTGCTCTCTGGCTTTTCTGCAGCTCTCATCCTGAGTTTCTATACAATAATATCCTGACAAAGGCTCACAGAGTGCATCTGAAGTGGATGAACACTTATGCTTTACATGTACTCCATTACCTGAAAGAAAATTATACACATTACAGAAAATATTCAATATCATTGATTAGCTATTTTAGAAGAGGTTTTCATGTGTTAAGTTACAGGAATGGCAGGAATGAATATGTCTTCACCTTCATCACACACAGCACAGGGGAGACATGCGGTCAGTCCGTTCGGGACATCGGTGTAGGTTGATCCAGTGCACACTTTACACTGCGTGCCTGATTGACTGTCGCAGTGTTTAAACACATGGTCACCTGGACAATAACATTTTATTTTCAAGCTTGTCTCATGCACATTATCCCACTGAATGTAGTCACTATATCCATGTAAATGATTTTCTACAAATGCTGAAGGACAGTGAACATGGTGTTTTCAAGAAGGAATAACATTTTCCTCAAACAACAGTGCTTCCTACTCCTCCTAATCTTCCAAAGGTAAATTGATATGTCATTATTTATTTCATTGTTTGTTTGTTTGTTTAATATTTAATATCATTTTTAGTATAATTTAATAACAATTTATTTGTAGAAAGTGTATTGCTTCAAATTGCTTTTGAATTGTCTATTGAATACATACTTTTTACTTCATATTTTTGTATCAATTCTGGAAGCATAACAAAAACATGTTGAATCTGAATGTTTATTTTCCCTCGCTGTAAGGCTTAAATATTTTTAATGTTGCCTCGAACAAAGTACAAGTCTCAGTCAAATAAGAAAAATAGGATTTAATAATTAGATAACACAAATAAGGTTACCTACCAGGAGCACACATTGGACAGCATTCTCCATGAATTTCATACTCTGCAGTGTTGCATGTTGTGCAGCACATTCCACTGAGATTTAGTATTACTGAATATATGGCATATATTCTTTTTACTTGCCAGATGTGGAGCATGCCAGATGTAGGACTTTTTTTGTACTGCAAGGTAGAAAACATCATCTGTGCTCAAGTACACCTGAATAAAATATTATATCAATAACAATGAATATAAACTCAATTAACATGAAGTACAAAAAAAGGAGGGTGGAGAAAATGTTATAGATCACAGAAACAAAAAAATATTAGAGCAACTTGGTGGGAACAATAAGGCTATAACGCTACACTACAAATAATAAGTCTAACATTTGAATAGTTTCAATGAATGAATGAATGAATGAATGAATGAATGAAGCCACAAACTAAACTCATTTAAAACTGATTAGCGTAATACTACTGTAGCATACTTTCACTCAGGTGCCTTTGTCCCGCCAGACTTGAACTAAAGTCTTGTTCAGATTGTGTCTGAAAATCTAGTTTTTATTTAGCGCCACCTTGTGGACTGGAAGAGCTCTCATCACACTTATGATCATTTCAGCATAGATGACACTGTAATTAATCAGTTCGGTGCTTACTGTGTGATGCAGACAAAATATTCCTTGAAATACTAAATACCTGCTTTAAGTGAGGTTTAATGGCTTTGTCCATGGAAAAAGTCATTTCTACAAACAAAGCTTAACACACAAGTAGAGAATGATCAAAATTATAGCTATAACTATGTCCTGAATTGCTTTTCTTGTTTTATTTGTGGTGTCACTTTCTCTAACACTTCTTTATTTCATTTTCAACGTTCACAAAGATCATTACATCTGTATTTCCTTATCTGTATTAAAAGATATAGCATATGCATGCAATGGAGGAGGAGAAGGTTCACAAGTTTCAGTTAAGCTACAGCATGGCGATGGAAGAACTCTGTAGGCTTGAAAGCATCAACTAGACACTGTTGGAAGAGTTGGCAGAGAGTAACACAAACTACAACCTCAACCCTAACCACAAATAAAAACAGCAGGCTTCAAAAAGTTTCAAAAAAGGAATAAACAGAACATTTAACAATATTTTACACTGTCTTAGTATGTCAGAGTTTTTTTTTAAAGCAGCCTAACACATAGCTCAGAGCCATTTCCCGGAATGTTTCACATTTCTTCTGAAAAGAAAGCAAAAAAAAAATGTCAATATTTTTACTTCTGCTTATCATTGTTCATATAAACTCTTTAACATCAAATAATATATATTCTCTTATATAGATTAAAGCTGAAGGTTTTG
This sequence comes from Hemibagrus wyckioides, assembly GCF_019097595.1. Taxonomy (NCBI): domain Eukaryota; kingdom Metazoa; phylum Chordata; class Actinopteri; order Siluriformes; family Bagridae; genus Hemibagrus; species Hemibagrus wyckioides. The sequence continues at coordinate 22,115,254 of NC_080714.1, read as the reverse complement.
GAGGTAAATTAGCAGTCCTTACCATCTGCTGAACATACACTATATTGCCAAAAGTATTCGCTCACCCATCCAACTAATCAGAATCAGGTGTTCCAATCACTTCCATGGCCACAGGTGTATAAAATCAAGCACCTAGGCATGCAGACTGTTTTTACAAACATTTGTGAAAGAATGGGTCGCTCTCAGGAGCTCAGTGATTTCCAGCGTGGAACTGTGATAGGATGCCACCTGTGCAACAAATCCAGTCGTGAAATTTCCTCGCTCCTAAATATTCCACAGTCAACTGTCAGCTGTATTATAAGAACGTGGAAGTGTTTGGGAACGACAGCAACTCAGCCACGAAGTGGTAGGCCACGTAAACTGACGGAGCGGGGTCAGCGGATGCTGAGGCGCATAGTGCGAAGAGGTCGCCAACTTTCTGCAGAGTCAATCGCTACAGACCTCCAAACTTCATGTGGCCTTCAGATTAGCTCAAGAACAGTGTGCAGAGAGCTTCATGGAATGGGTTTCCATGGCCGAGCAGCTGCATCCAAGCCATACATCACCAAGTGCAATGCAAAGCATCGGATGCAGTGGTGTAAAGCACGCCGCCACTGGACTCTAGAGCAGTGGAGACGCGTTCTCTGGAGTGACGAATCGCGCTTCTCCATCTGGCAATCTGATGGACGAGTCTGGGTTTGGCGGTTGCCAGGAGAACGGTACTTGTCTGACTGCATTGTGCCAAGTGTAAAGTTTGGTGGAGGGGGGATTTATGGTGTGGGGTTGTTTTTCAGGAGCTGGGCTTGGCCCCTTAGTTCCAGTGAAAGGAACTCTGAATGCTTCAGCATACCAAGACATTTTGGACAATTCCATGCTCCCAACTTTGTGGGAACAGTTTGGAGCTGGCCCCTTCCTCTTCCAACATGACTGTGCACCAGTGACCAAAGCAAGGTCCATAAAGACATGGATGACAGAGTCTGGTGTGGATGAACTTGACTGGCCTGCACAGAGTCCTGACCTCAACCCGATAGAACACCTTTGGGATGAATTAGAGCGGAGACTGAGAGCCAGGCCTTCTTGTCCAACATCAGTGTGTGACCTCACAAATGCGCTTCTGGAAGAATGGTCAAAAATTCCCATAAACACACTCCTAAACCTTGTGGACAGCCTTCCCAGAAGAGTTGAAGCTGTTATAGCTGCAAAGGGTGGACCGACGTCATATTGAACCCTATGGATTAGGAATGGGATGTCATATCTTAAGTTCATATGCGAGTCAAGGCAGGTGAGCAAATACTTTTGGCAATATAGTGTATGTATGTGTAAAATTTGGCCCGACAACAGCCTGGGTTTGCTTATTGTAAACATGTCATACATACACCTACACACCTGAGCTTTCCAAAGGTGTAAGGAAAAGTTGCAACATGAACATGGGTGTAGTTAAAGGTCAAGGATGATGCGAAGACACAATGGTGCTTTGGTGACTGTGTAAAGGGCTTAGAATCATTTAAATTTTCTAAACGATGTGGAGTTCTATCAGCTAGTTTTGTCTAATCGAACAAGATTTTACCTTTCACTACAGAGTCTTGTAAACTGTCTTGTAAAAAGGTTTTAGTATACTGTAAGTCCATATTTACACAGGCATTTTCAAAAGGGAAATGATTGTTCCAATGTTGATGTGGATTTGATACACAGAAGAAATCCCACTTCTGTTAAATCTGAAATTAAAGAGAAGTCCCAAATTAACACCCAAGCAACTACATACCCATTTAAGGAAGACACCAGAGAGACCAGCTCTGAGTGATTCTGCAGATACACTATATTGCCAAAAGTTTTGGGACACCCCTCCAAATCATTGAAATCAGGTGTTATTTTTCAGGGGTTGGGCTTGGCCCCTTAGTTCCAGTGAAATGAACTTTGCTTTAGCATGTATACATATATATACACACACACATACATATATACATGTGTATGTGTATATATATATATTATATATACATTGAGGGAAAAATTATTTGATCCCCTGCTGATTTTGTATGTTTGCCCACTGACAGAAATGATCAGTCTGTAATTTTAATGGTAGGTTTATCTGAACAGTGAGAGACAGAATAACAACAAAAAAAATTCATTTCAAAAAAAGTTATACATTGATTTTCATTTTATTGAGTGAAATAAGTATTTGACCCCTTTGCAAAACATGACTTAGTACTTGGTGGCAAACCCTTGTTGGCAATCACAGACGTCAGACATTTCTTGTAGTTGGCCACCAGGTTTGCACACATCTCACATCTCAAGGAATTTGGGCCCACTCCTCTTTGCAGATCCTCTCCAAGTCATTAAGGTTTTGTGGCTGACCCTTCAGCTCCCTCCACAGATTTTCTATGGGATTAAGGTCTGGAGACTGGCTAGGCCACTACAGGACCTTAATGTGCTTCTTTTTGAACCACTCCTTTGTTGCCTTGGCCGTGTGTTTTGGGTCATTGTCAGGCTGGAGTATCCATCCACGACCCATTTTCAATGCCCTGGCTAAGGGAAGGAGGTTCTCACTCAAGATTTGATGGTACATGGCTCCGTCCATCGTCCCTTTGATGCGGTGCAGTTGTCCTGTCCCCTTAGCAGAAAAACACCCCCAAAGCATAATGTTTCCACCTCCATGTTTGACGATGAGGATGGTCTTCTTAGAGTCATAGGCAGCATTCCTCCTCCTCCAAACACGGCGAGTTGAGTTGATGCCAAAGAGCTGGATTTTGGTCTCATTTGACCACAACACTTTCACCCAGTTCTCCTCTGAATCATTCAGATGTTCACTGGCAAACTTCAGATGAGCCTGTACATGTGCTTTCTTTAGCAGGGGGACCTTGCGGGCGCTACTGGATTTCAGTCTTTCACGGCGTAGTGTTACTAATTGTTTTCTTGGTGACTATGGTCCCAGCTGCCTTGAGATCATTGACAAAATCCTCCAGTGTAATTCTGGGCTGATTCCTCGCCGTTCTCATGATCATTGAAACTCCATGAGGTGAGATCTTGCATGGAGCCCCAGACCGAGGAAGATTGACAGTCCTTTTGTGTTTCTTCCATTTGGGAATAATCACACCAACTGTTGTCACCTTCTCACCAAGCTGCTTGGCGATGGTCTTGTAGCTCATTCCAGCCTTGTGTAGGTCTACAATCTTGTCCCTGACATCCATGGACAGCTCTTTGGTCTTGGCCATGATGGAGAGTTTGGAATCTGATTGATTGCTTCCTTCTGTGGACAGGTGTCTTTCATACAGTTAAGGAGCTGAGATTAAGAGCACTCCCCGAGAGTGCTCCTACTGTAATCTCAGCTCTTTACCTGTATAAAAGACACCTGGGAGCCAGAAATCTTTCTGACTGAAAGGGGATCAAATACTTATTTCACTCATTAAAATGCAAATCAATGTAGAACTTTTCTGAAATGCGTTTTTCTGGATTTTTTTGTTGTTATTCTGCCTCTCACTGTTCAAATACACCTACCATTAAAATTACACACACTAGCTTTTTTACAACCTCTTATTTCACAAAACAAAAGTGAAACATCAGAAGCAGATGCAGAAACAAACATGTCTGATATTTTTGGTTTGACATTTTCTGTATCTTTTTAGGTTAGGTTTTTTGCATGTTATTTTGAACACCTGCTTTGTGAAATAGTATGTGCCACCAATTAACCACCTATTAACCCATCAGATTTAGGAGGCAGAATAGGTCTCATGTAATTTACAAGGTAATGGTTTAAAGGACACTTTCTTTGCTTACCATTCTCTCTCCATATAGAAAGTAAAGAAGGTACATATAGAGCACACAGGGCACATACTTTGACATGCACTGCCTCCCTGAACATTGATGCAGTCCAAGTACACCACTTCATGGCAAAGGTAATCCCTAAACCTCTGTCAGCAGAAAACTGCAACAATATTTTAGGCCTTGACCTGGCTTCTAAGACCAGATCTCAATCTGAAACAACCTCTGTGGGATGTGCTGGACAAATAAATCCAATCTAAGGAGATCCCATCTAACAACTTACAGGGCTTGCAGACGCTACAGCACACCTCCAGAGACCTTGTGGTTTCCATGCCTCACCAGGTTAAAGTACAAGGGGGACCTATGCAACATTAGGCAAGTGGTTTTAATGTTATGTCTAATCAGAGTGTATATAATTCCAGCCAACAATATTAGACTCAACAGCAACAGTAAGTTAATTTGTTTTAATGTTTCATCTTTTAATAAATATTTAGTATGAACACTAGTGAGATATATATTGTCCATTAATTCTAGATTTGTAATTTTATTTTGTAAGAATAATTACCTAGCATGAATTGCATTATGTTGCAAGCCTTCATTTTATGTTATAAATAGTTATGTTATAGTTTATGTTAAATATAATGCTATGTATGAACAACTCTGTATAAATACAACCATTCAAACATTTTAAGTGTACTAAGTAAACAAGTAAGTAAGTAAGTAAATAATTGCACAATAGTGTACATTGTGGGCACTTTAAAAACACCAGATGGTACAGAGTTATAAAATATTTTAATAGGACATTGGTAAAATGTGAGAATCTTTCAGTTTAAGTGAGAATTCAAGCCAAAACAAAAACGCACACCGGTGGGGAAAAACAAAGACACATCTGCACAAATACATACACACACTTTTTACAATTTACCCCCCACAAAGTGCGAATGTAACAGCTCAAATTACTCACTCACTCACTTTTTGGTCAAACAGAGTACTTCCTGTCATGATGTTACTGATGTTTCCCGCTAATCCTTGCATTCAGCAAACTGCACAAGTCCAACAATATCAAGCTGGTCGTGAGAAACGTAGATTCAATATGTAAACCAACCACAACTCTGAACATGTGGTGTCAGTTGCACAGGAAGCAAAACAGGAAGCCTGTTTTTTAGAGTAATGCCAAAAAAAACATAAACAGTAGTTTAACATGTTATCGTTGTAAAATACTGGTATTTCAAACCACTGATGCTCAGAATAAAAAAGAAAGAAAACCTTTTATAAGTGTCTTTTTTTTCATGCTACATTTTGCTGTCCTTTGTGTGCACGTTCCTCCACATAAAGTTGCATCTGTTGAAAGTAAGAAAGTGGATAATTATGTTGTGCTTTTCCACACTTCGATCAAGATTACTGCCTCTTTGAAATGTGACTATGTTGCGTATGGTTATGAAAATTACCTTTACTATGTCTGAGGTCATCGTTTTCAGAGGAATGAGTCTGGGCTCCTGCATGAGGACTTCCTGCTCATCTGCAACAATCCAGGGAAAGTCCTGCATACACACACAGACCTGTTTTACTTCATGTATAACACAGGGACACATGCTAGGTGACCAATTAAAAAAAAAAGTAAAATAAGGTAGTTTAGAAATAAAAGAATGTACGCTCACTGAACAAAGCATTAATAATAACTTCATACACTGAAAAGCTGTATGGTGCATAGTGGAGATTTGTGTATGACACTCGAACTGGCCAGCACAATCACCAAACCTAAGTCTAATACATTATTTTTAAGTCTCAAGACACTCAAATTCTAATCTCAAGGCACAGGTGGCATTTTTGTGACTCAATTATTTGACCAGAGAGCATGTGTTAGTGTAAAATAATAAGAAACTAAGATGTCCTGTTGTAGATATCTGCATTCAATCTGAGTAGGCAACAGTAACATGGAGCAGAGTTTAATAATAATAATAAAAATAATAATAAAACTTTATCCTGACCTTGATCACCTGAACTTTCTCCATGTTTCTTGTGGCAGATTCTCTGGTATAAACCAGAACAGTAAATGTACATCCTGTGATAAAGAGGAAGACAGAAAATTCAGAACTGTCCATTACCTAAAAGTCACATAAGTACACTTTATTTCACATTAGCACTTTAATAATTAATTACATAAAGACACAGGAAGGAGATATAACTGTTGTACACTATTTTCAAAAACTTCATTAAATCCAATTTCCCAAACTCCCAGCAACATTTGTTGGTCAAATGTATGGAATGCATGGAAAGAGACTTCTTACCTGGAGGGTTGTTTTCTAAAACAGCATCACACACACTGATTTTCAGGATCACAGCTCTTAGCAGTTGCTCCACATGAGACAGCAGTGTGTCTGAGCTGCAACGGAAAAAAACGCAACCACACACACACATAAAAAACTCAGCTTTGTTGCTCAGCTTTGTATGTGCATGAGTGTGTGTGTTTTGTGATCTTTCTTTTTCTGTAGAAAAACTGTCTGAAGTGCATGCTCTTGAGCCTTACCTAATAGACAGCAAAGGAGGCTGGGAGATCTCAAACACGAACCTTTCCACTGGGTGATGCTCTTTATCCATAATTACCACCACCACTTTCTCTGCCTCATTCTGCATTCACAATTCAATATCAAGCACTACATTAAGATGTATCACAATCTATAATTCATGCTCTACAAGGCCTTGTGTATAATTATATATAATAAAATAATGAAAAATAATGAAAAATGAATCTCAGTGATTGCATGCTGTGGAAATTACATGTGTACATTTGTCAGTCATAGTACAAGATGATGCTTGTTGAACATTTCCTTTGAACTAGAGCAGGATTTTTATGTTGTTGATGTTAATCTCACCTTCTCAATAAGTGGTTTGACACACTGCAGTGTGTCCTGGATATACTGATTCAGCTCGGGGTGACATGACATCTGAAGGTCAAACACAAAGGCTCATTATAGTAGGCGTTTATAGTGAGGGTGTTTTTAAGGTATTTAGAGCCCAATCTTGTTCCATGAAAGAAGAAAGCAGCTATATGCTTAGAATAAACAGACTAAATTAATAAACTAAATAAATTAATAAGTCATCCATAGCTTCTTTTGCTTGACACGACAGATTCGCCAAATATAAACTGAATGAATAGTATAAGGCACTGATGCATGTCTAGGCATTATGATACATATATACCCATCAGGCATAACATTATGACCAGTGACAGGCAAGGTGAATAACACTGATTATCTCCTCATCATGGTACCTTTTAGCGGGTGGGATATATTAGGCAGCAAGTGAAAATTTGTCCTTAAAGTCGATGTGTTAGAATTCAGGAAAAATGGGCAAGTGTAAAGATTTAAGCGAGTTTGACAAGGGCCAAATTGTGATGGCTAGACAACTGGATAAGATCGTCTCCAAAACTGCAGCTCTTGTGGGGTGTTCCCGGTCTGCAGTGGTCAGTATCTATCAAAAGTGGTCCAAGGAATGAACAGTGGTGTACCAGCGTCATTGGTGGCCAAGGCTCACTGATGCATATGGGGAGCGAAGGCTGGCCCATGTGATCCGATCCAACAGATGAGCTACTGCTGCTCAAATTGCTGAAGCATAATGTTATGCCTGGACAAAGGATGTTCAATATTCTGAATATGAGCTCTGAGATGAGCACAGGACAGTTTTTGTGATTACAGCAGGAGTTTGTAGAGGACCCTGAGAGGATCCTGAGGAATCCAGAGATGGACCAGCTGACTGTACATGACTGCAGAAAGGACATTGTACATAATCACACTCTTCGCTGTTTATAATCATTTATAAATCACACTGTCCGGGGTCACCCAAATGCGGATAGGTTCCCTTTTGAGTGTGGTTCCTCTCAAGGTTTCTACCTCATACCGAGTTTTTCCTTGCCACATTCACCTCAGGCTTGCTCACTAGGGATGATTTTGTCTAACACCTAACACTTCTGCACTGTTTTTTGTTCCTTATGTTCTGTAAAGCTGCTTTGAGACAATGTCCAGTGTTAAAAGCGCTATACAAATAAAACTGACTTGAAGTGAATTGAATTGAAGCATCAGCTCTGCATCAAAGGAAAAGAGGTCATCGTCAGTATCTCTTCTTAAGCTTTCCCAGCTTAAGTTTGCTTAAATACATCCACTAAACATGCTGATGTGTTTCAGCATCACTAGGTGTATCGCTTACCTGTACAGGTACATTGTACTTCTTCCTCTTTTGGAATATTCCGGATGGATAAACTTCTCTCACATACAGGATGAGGTGAATGGCCACTTCCAGAAACTCACACAGGATGTCAGCCACCACTGAAAACAGATCTATCATCAGACAACGCAGGAAGGTGTTATTAAGAATAAACAAACCCAGTGCATCTCTGTATTATCACCTTGTCCAAAGTTCAAGTCCTGTCTTGTAAGAGTTGCCATGGTTACGTATTAGGAAAATGAGGGAGGGGGATGTTGGGGGGGGGAGGGGGGCAAAGACTTTCAGATCCCAGGTGCTGAGTTAAAGAAGATGATCACTGTCAGCTAAAATCCATAGTAGCGTTTTAGTTAGTGTGCTTCCTGTTAAATGTATATGTATATAAGGGAAACCTTAGCTGGCTTACGGCATATAAAAAAAGGGCATAAAATCAAATTATGCCCTGTGCGATTCTACTAAAGCGACACTATCCTGCAGATTACCGAAAGTAACACTTCATTTCACAAAAATGCCTTAAACCAATTACACTAAACATGTATAAACCATCCAGCAAAGTGAGAAGAAAATCCTTCGGATCTGCGCAGTTGATAATCTAGCTAGCAGAAATTCATGTTTACTATCCGACGCGCCGGATTTCTTCGTGGCATCAGCGGCATCAGCAGCACCGAAAAGCGCCCCTAGTGTCCTGGAGTTCATACAAGTCACAGACAGTATGCTGCTTACGATATCCTTCATTAATAATGAACAATCCTTGAAGTGTTTTCGTGAAAAAAGCAGTTACCCATTCATTTACTATTGTTATATTTTGCCGTTGTAGCTCAATTTACCACAAGGTGACAACATGTGCTTTCTGAGATGCTTTTCAGCTCAGCATGGTTACAGTAGGCAAGTTACAATAGGTTTCCTGGCAGCTCAAAACAGTCTGGTCTTTCTCCTCTGACCTCTGTCATTAACAAGGTATTTCCAATCGCAGACCTGCTGCCCCTGGAAAGGTTATTGTGTTTTTTTCCTCAACACTTTAAACTGTTCTGTGTGAACATCTCAGAAGATCAGCAGTTTCTGAAACCATCCCTGACACCACACTGCGGTCAGAGACACTGAGTTCACACTTTCTAATGTTCGATGTACATATTAACATAAGCTCTTAACCTGTATCTGGAGGATTTTCTGCATTATGGTGCTGCTGCAGGTGTGTCTTTCTAATAGATAGATAGATAGATAGATAGATAGATAGATAGATAGATAGATAGATAGATAGATAGATAGATAGATAGATAGATAGATAGATAGATAGACAGACAGACAGACAGACAGACAGACAGACGGATAGACAGATAGATAGATTACTTTATTGATCCCATTATATATTGTATGTTAATTACTTTGTTGTTCCCTTGAGGGAAATTCTTGTGTTACAGCAGCTTATACAGTTACAAGATACAACACAAACAAAACTATAAAATGTAAAATTATATATGTTTATAATATAAAACTAAGTAGAATGAAGAGAAACCTTGAATATAGAATACACTAAGTTAAATTAAAAGTAGCAGTGCAGATATGAAACACATTCGTGGATTTAACCATGTTTAGATCCATGTTTACATTACAGTGCACATGTGCAAACAGGGAGTAGATAATAAATATGAAGAACCTTGTGAGTCTAGAAAAAAGTGTTAATAGTTGTAGTAGGGCAGTGTGATCACCTGTATGAGCTTATGTACGTTATTGCAAATGTTATGAATGATCTCCTGTAACATTTTGTAATTGTGGTCTAAGATATATTGTAATATATAAGATATATGTATATACAACGTAAGTGTTCCTATTATCTGGCAACACAATACAGGCAATAATTACTAAGCTACGATAAATACTAAGCTACAGACGGAGAACTGGATTATATCTCTGGTGCAAACACTGCACTTAGATTTGAACAGCTCCTCATTATATTATCAAGATGCCCCAAGACACAGTAGCTTAGCCAACTGCCACTTTTAAAAGCTCTGCCTCAGCAAATACTTTACATTGCACAGCATGAATCTTGGCCTGATTATCAGTGAGCAGCAGAAATCACAGAGGCTCTGTGCGCTTTACGACAGGCAGTGAGTAAAGGTTTAACTTAATGAACTCCCAGACCTGCTGCTTTTTAGAGAAGGTATAAAGACAGAAAGTGAGGAGCAAATCTTCCACGCTGTGTGCGCTGAACTCCCGTAAGTACAACTCATACTTAGATAAGACACTAGTTGGTTCTGACATATTTACTACTCAAACTGCTGAATCAATGCATCAATGAGGTTTGTGAAACAGTTATTTGTGTTTGCTTGAGTTGAAGGTCACCTATAGTTAACAATTAATAAGTGCTGGTGTATTTTTGGAGACCTAAAGGAAGAAAATCTTACAAAAGCAAGCTGCAATATATATATATATATATATATATATATATATATATATATATATATATATATATATATATATATATAATTCTAGATGCAACAAATAAGGTAAGTCATGATCTAACATGCTGAATAGTTACTTGAATCCTGGACTTCAGCCAGTGACAGAGGGACTGTCTTGACTTGCTCAATAAGTGTGTTTAACTTCATTCACAATGCGCAATTGTTGAAGGCAACACCACACCAGGAAGCATGTTATGTTAAAGTAATATGAACAGACATTATATGGTGTGTTTGTTTTGCAGTTGTCTCTACACACTCACAAAAGGTGGGTAGGAGATGGAGTCCGGTGAAGCTACTGTACAGTACAACCGATGGAATGAGGACAACATTAACATGAACGTAGCTGCTTCTCAGACGAGTCTGAACGGGTGAGTATTTATTTATTCATCATCTATTGCTTAACCTTATATATGAAAATCTACAGCACATATTCAGTAACACTTTATGGATGATATAAGCAGGTCATTACAAGCTAGATCAAGCTAGCCTTTTAAAGAAGCCATGGTTTAATGGCTTAATGTTGCCAGGTTGTTGTGTTATGTTTTACTGATCCTGAAATTTTTTTTTAATGAATTTACAATGAAGTTACAATTCAAGTTGGATTCATTTTAGGTAAATATTAAACTATGAGCTATGAATTTGGATGTACAGAAATATATCTTTAAGGGTTTGTGAAGAATTGTACTTTGAACCCTTTCTGAAAATGAAACACTTCTGTATGAAACGTCTTTGTGTAAAATGTCTAAGGATTACCGCAGACGGACAACCGAAGAAATCTGGATAGCACAATGTTTCAGAGCTCAAACATATTATCTATTTACAATTAAGTCACTTATTTCATCTTGTCAAGCTGTTCATTTAGCAGCTTTTACTTTAATCTCCCCTTCCCATGAATTCAGTTCAGTTGTACAGCACTTTTAGCTTTTCAGACATATTTAAATTCAGGATATAAATTTTCAGTTTATAAATTTGTCAGTTTATCCCGAATGAGCAAGTCAGAGGCGATGGAGGAAAGGAAAAACTCCCTGGCAGGATGTTAGGAAGAAACTTTGAGAGGAACCAGAATTTAAAGGGAACCCATCCTCATTTGGGTGATACCAAATAGTGTGATTATAAATCCTTTCCTTTCTGTAACTGTGTGCTATGTGGTCGAAAAAGTGCAATTATGTAAACAGGAAATTCATTCCATGATAAATGTGGCACAAGCTGTTAGTTGCTTGTCCCTTTGAGGTAAACATTATAAAGTCTTGTGGAGATGCCTGTGACAGCGGCATTCTATCTATTAGCCCAAAATATCTCGGGCTGAAATTTCTCCAGATTGGTTTGGTCCAACATTTGATATGAAATGACCTTAAAATGAGCACTTTTTGGCTCCTCAACTATATTTTCCACAATCAAGTTTCATTTTGCATTGAATTTCAAAGACAGCTGACTTCAAGGAGGAAAAATGCCAGCGAAAAAGCCCCTGAGCTCTGAAAGATGAATAAGAGCCCAAACAGCCTGGATCTGTTGCTTCATAGTTGGGTGTAGGAGTCAGCAAGATAAAAAAAAACAAACAACGTACAGTCAGCTATTAAATTATTTGCTTTCTTGGCAAAGATGAGTAAGGATTATAAAAATGTCTTTGTGGTAATTAGATCAAATCCACACAGAAAATGTGAGCCATTTAATTCAAAAGGAAAAACTTAAAAAATCTATATTTTCCCAAACCCATATGTCACTCTTAATGGCAAGACTTGCAGCCTGTCTTGGCCAATCTTGCAGCCTGTCTTTTCCAATAATGCTTGATGAGATTGAAAAATACAGAGCAAGCAGTCTGACACTCATCAATACAGAATCTCTCCAGATCTTTCAGGGTCCTAGATTCTCCTTTGAGGACTCTCCACTTCAGATTAAAAACTTAATTCTGTGGTGATTGAATCATTTTTGTTATGCTGGAAGATATAGCCATGACCCAGTTTTAACATATTGGCAGGATGCATGGCATTATGAATTAATCATCCTGCTAATTCCACTTATCCGAACAGAGTTCCTGGGATATTTAGATGAAAAAGAGCCTCACAACATCACAAATCCTCCACCATACATAACAGCAGGATTAAGTCTTTTGTGCTTTTTCTTTTTAGGCCAAACCCACGTTAAGCTTTTTTTTTTTCAATGAACCATGGAATACATAACCAGTTTCAAAGTTCCAGTAGCATCTTGTGAACTCCAGGTGCTTATGCCTCTGCTTTGTTGCAAAGAAAGCCTTTCATCTGGCACACCTTTCAAAGAATTCTAGTAACCCTCCTCACTATGGGACAGAGCAGAGTGCACTTATGTCTTCTTCCATGCACCTGTAATATAGTTCCTGTTGTTTTAAACTTGTTAATTATTAGCCTGCTGCTTTACGAAGCTAAAAATGCCAAATCTGAGTTTATTTATGTATTCTCTAATCCTCCCACTGTTGATGAGTGACTAAGGAAATGGCTTTTGTGTCACCCCAGTGATGTAGGAGGTCATGGATGACTGCTTGAGAATTCGTAAACCCTCAGGAGAATTTAGAAAAATATAAATGGACACATGCTTCAGTTTCGTTTCATTCATAAGAATTTCTAGAAGTGCTGATAATAAACCATTATCTGAACACACACATATGTATACAATTTACCTCAGTGAAAGTTGTAGGGAGATTAATCTAATTAACCACAAAGGCATCAGTCTATACATTTTTACCACATATTTAAAGTGTCAATAATTTTGGAGCTGGCTATACATCAACAGAACAGTTATTTAAGAAGAATTTTAATATATTTTAATGCATTGTATATTATTTATGATATACACTATATTGCCAAACGTTTTTGGACACCCCTCCAAATCACTGAATTCAGGTCCATAAAGATCCATAAAGACATGGATGAACCAGTTTGGTGTGGAGGAACTTGACTGGCCTGCACAGAATCTTGACCTCAACCCGATAGAATACCTTTGGGATGAATTAGAGCGTAGACCGTGAGCCAGGCCTTCTCGTCCAACATCAGTGTGTGACCTCACAAATGCGCTTCTCAAAAATGCTCAAAAATTCCCATAAACACACTCCTAAACCTTGTGGAAAGCCTTCCCGGAAGTGTTGGAGCTGTTATAGCTGCAAAGGGTGGAACAACTCCATATTACATTCATGTGCATGTAAAGGCAAACATCTCCAGTCTCCACTCTAATTCATCCCAAAGGTGTTCTATCGGGTTGAGGTCAGGACTCTGTGCAGGCCAGTCAAGTTCCTCCACACCAAACTCTTTATGGTCTTTTTGGACCTTGCTTTGGGCACTGGTGCACAGTCATGTTGGAACAGGAAGGGGTCATCCCCAAACTGTTCCGACAAATCATTAAGAGTTACTTTTACTGGAACTAAGGGGCCAAGCCCAACCCCTGAAAAACAACACCTGAATTCAATGATTTGGAGCGGTGTCCCAAAACGTTTGGCAATATAGTGTATCTTATTTATTTTAGATATATTATTTATTGTCTATTTTTAAAATACATATATATTATATATTTATTTAACATGCAGAAACCAACTGGTAGATAGATTACAGAGACTAATCAGACAGTTATGATGTATAATCTAATTGTTACTATAAAACATGATCAAGTCATAAATATTATATGTGTAATGTCTAGTGTCATGCATGTGTTTGACCCGTTCTTGTTGATTGTGTGTCATATGGTTTAGGATCTATAATAAACTGTGCACTGGACAGCTGGGTGTGGTTGTGAGAGTGGCAGGCTCGCTGGCTGTAATGGCTTCCATGTACATTCTCGGCTACGTCACTGGATACTACGTCCATAAATGCTGACACTGTCCAAGACATTTCGCTGTTGTGGCCTGCAGCGTACGATGAATAAATTAACTGATTCACTGTCAAGTCATTTATGCGTTCATTCGTTCACAGTGTATGAAACAAATTTTACTTGAAGTTCCACTTTTTACCAGTGTTATGAACATGTTAAAGAGAATGCTTTTATCACGTGTGGTTTTATTTTGCTCCACTGGAATTTGTACAATGTACGCTTTATGTCCATTTTAAATGCTATTAAAACATTTCACACAGATTGACCAGTTTCTTACATAAATTTTCCTTAGACTTAAGAAGAATAGAGAATAATCCACCTTAATAAAAGCTCATATATGTTAAATGAGTGAGAAAGTAAGAAAGTAAACAGGAATCAGCATGCAGTTATACTGAGATAATCAGTGACTCAGTGACGTAAAACAGAGCAAGCATTATGTCACTGGAGTTAATTATTCTCCTATAAAAGCACATTCTGGGGTATTTTATCTTGTTTATACCTTGCAAATGGATTCAATTTTATTACTAAACATCATAGATTTGTTATAGTTTATATATGAGATTAGACTTGTTACATAATAGACCTGTTTATAGTTATATTTTAATGTTGTGCAAGAAATAAGTTTGTCTGCTATTATTGCAGTGATTTCCTTACCTGCCTCTTTTTTCCTTCATCTATTTTAAAGTAACTGAGAAAGAAGAGTAGTTTGTCACATTACTGAGAAGGAATTTCTACATGGCATAACAGCTTTAGAGCTTTATTTGACCTTTAAACAGCTCTGACATTGACTCCTCCTTCCATCATTATTAAATAAACATTTTCTCGTTTAAAAAGCCTTTTTTTAACTTCATTTATTATTAAAATAAAATGCTTTAAATAACATTTCGTTCATGAAAATACTGCTCACTACATGAATGTACATGTATGAGTGCAGTATTATAAATGACAACATGCTCATCAAGCACTTTATTAGGAATATCTGTAGACATGCTCATTTAATGATGTGGCAAAAGCTCAATGAAAACCATATAGATTTAAGACTCAGCTAATGTCCACATCAAACTTCAAACTGAAGATAAATGTGATCTTGGTGACTAACCGTGGCATGGCTGCTGGTGCCTAGTATTTTAGAAACTGCTGATCGCCTGAGATTTTCATGCACAGCAGTCTCTAGAGTTTACACAGAATGGTGTGAAAAACAAAAACAAAGAGGCATCCACTGAGCGGTGGCTCTGCAGAAGGAAAACAGCCATGTCGATAAGACAGAGGTAAGAGCAAAATGACCAGACTATTTCAGTGTAATGAGAAGTCTACAGTAACTCAAATATCCACTCTTTACACCTGTGATTAGCAGAAAAGCATCAAGGCATCTCAGATTGCGTAACAGAAAACAATGAGGTGGATGGACTACAAGACCACAATAGGCTTCAATCCAGTCAACCAAGAATAATAATCTGAGACTCCAGTGCACAGGTTCACCAAAATTTAGACGGTTGAAGAAAAAGCCTAGTGGCGTTGTCTGTCCTGCACTGAAAGGTCCTTCAGTGAAGACTGAGATCTGATACCTTTTGTTACTGCGAAGCTAATACCAAAGCTGCCTTTAGTCTTGACCATAGATAATTTTAATAGTGTCCACATCTTCCTCCTTGAGATGTGTTTTATCCAACTCATCCTTGAATGGGGAGAAGAGACTTGCATTTACTCTGCTTATCCATTCCGCAATCATCTTAGTGGTATAATACACCTCCTCTTCATCCTCCATCCCTTGGTTCCTCTCCTCTTCTCTCTTCATGTGCGAGCTATGAGATTCCGTCTCAATGGCCGAGTCCGAGAGATGCTGTGAGTGTCGTTTGGTGTCGCACGCGCTCACTGAGTCCTTAATCCTTTTTGTTATCACTCCACTGTCATTAGAGCTCAGGTTCTTCTTATCCAAACCTAGATGCCCCCTGGAAGGGGTAGGTGTCATAGCTGAAGGTTTCATCCATGCCCTCTTCTTCTCCTCTCGCCGTAGAAGAGGACTCTGTGAATCCTGAGTGCACTCAGTCACCCTGAACGGAGCCAGACTTCTGCAGATCATGTCCACTGTGCTGGTTAACTGAGCTCGCTCCTTTTGCCTACATATTAATGTCCTGACGCTTCTCGCACCGTTAGATGATACGCCCGCTTTCTTTCCCGTTTCTAAAGCATGCTGACTCGATATGCAACTTTTTGCTCCACGTACCGTACCTACTCTCAAACCACATATCGGAGGAAGCGAGTTGCTTGTGACGAGCGCGTTCACATCGTCTTCTTTAGTTTCATCTTCCTGTGTGTTTTGCAACACGACCTGTCGAGGTTTCAGGATGAAATCTTGAGCTTTGCTGCTTTGTTTCTCCTGTATTTGAGAAGAACCATTCAATGTTACAGGTGCAAACCGGTATGCAGAGTGGCTGCCTTCCTTCGCAGAGTCAAGCTGTTTAAAACGACCCGCCTGGACTTCTAGATCTTCATCAGGTCCGTTCCAAGTCCATCTTGTCTTTCTGTCCCAGGCTTGCTTCCTTATTAGATGATTAGCTGCTTGAATGGTCCTCATAGCTTGTTTATAAATATAATGTATATCTTTAGATAGTCAGGTTGTTTCATGTGTTGCGTGGCATGATGCGAGCCAAAGTCTTGTCTGGAGCTCCCTTCTCACGTTTTATAATCTCTTGCCCTATCAGCTTCATGTATCTAGTCCGCTGCCAGTCATTTGATCTGTAACCTTATCCGGTGCTTTCACAGTGAGCCATGAATCACCAACCAAACCTGAGCCGTGATCCTCAGTGATCCTCCTCTCATTTAAACAAAGATTTTGATGTGTAATTTTATAAAGAAGGAAAATAATTAGAAGGTTGTTAACTAGCCTTTCAGTCTCTGTGTGGCTTAGTGAGGTTTTTGTAACAGGAATTATGTAAAGACAATCTCTATACTCACCTGAAAAGTGACCTGTGATTCTGTTTAATATGCTTGCATTCAGAAAAAGTTAAAACCATAAAAGAAAAACCAGGAAACAAACAGCAATAGATTTGAAGTTTATTTATTTAGTGATAAGTGCTTAGTTGAATATTTTTTCCTCATACTAGTAGCTGTTGCTTTATTCTATTTGTAATGGCCAGATTGAATGGCAATGAATAAACTGTTTAAAAAAAGAAAATGAAATTAAGTACAAATGAGTAAAAAACTGAAAGATATTGTACAGTTTTTAACAGAAAACTTTACTAATAATTACAGTCAAGTGCAAAAGTTACCAAAATTATGAATTTTAAAAAAAGGTAAAGATTTAAGGGAGCTATTTAGTCTGTTGGGTTTCATAGATTCTTAGAAATAATTAGGACCTGTTACAGATATTATCTATTAACTCGATTAGCTTTTAGATCCTCTAGTAACATTTTTTTAGATTCTCTATTAACATTTGACCCCCTACACATTCTTTTAGACATCTGTTTTAACCATGTCACGTGTCATTTAGATCATATCTAGAGACAGGGAGGCTCAGGGCAAAACTCACACACTTTCAGTTAGCTCTTTTTGTTGCTCTGGGATTGTAGTGGGTCCCAGTAACACTGGTGAGGGACATCAGTCCATCACAGAGCACACGTTCTGTTTCTTTTAGCCAATCCACAGACATGTATGTTTTTGAGAGGTGGGTGAAAACTAGAGAAGAGAACATGCTCAGACACTCTACCCACAGCCAGTAACCTGAGCACCGGATCAAATACGGGAAGCTGAAGCTGTGAGCCAGCAATACCGTGCCAATGAACTGTTCTCATGGTGAAAATATTCATTTTTCTTTTTGTTTTTGTACTATTGTTTTTTTTGCAGAATATGCGCCATTGGAATTATGTTACTGATCAACAAATTATAAAACTGAGCATCCACCCAGAAACCATGTGAATACAAACTTTTGCACCGGACAATAACTACTGTTTAAAAACTGAGTATGAAAGTTTACAGTATACCTATGGATGCTGGTCTTTTACACACAGCTACTAGTTTAACACAGCTTTCACGGGTTGTCTGTTGAAGCTGGTTACCGGATGATGGTCAGATGCCTGACGTCAGAGGTCAGGTCAGTTTTGGATGGGTACAAGACCTTCAGATTACCCTCCTCATCCACCACCTTCACCTGCACCACGCTCAGCTCAGCTGAGGCCAAGCCGTCTGTCGCTGGGTTAGAGGCGGAGTCCGCCTCGTCATCTGAACAGGGATCCTCTCTATTGTCAGAGGTAAACTTATTCAGCTCCGCCATTTTCTTAAAGACAAAGAGAAAGCAGAGTTAGAAAAAGGAGATGTCTTGAACCGGTTTGATGGAAACCAGAAATTACTGAGTGCCACAAAAGTCACAGAATCTTTATTAACTCAATTATAAATTACTGATCCATTCGGGAATTAATTATTCAGGCAACATAATGGATATGTAGGCAAAGACAAAAGAAATAAACAGATCTTTTCCCCTTATTTTCATATAAGCCATGTACATTTTTGCATTAGATATATTGCACAAAAAAGGGTCTACATTTCCAAAGGCTTATTTCTGTTACATAGAAGAACACAATGAAATAAATCCTGTGGACTTCACTGTATTTTTGTTTTGTAAGCGCTTGTATGGATGTATATTTGTAACATCTATCTATCTATCTATCTATCTATCTATCTATCTATCTATCTATCTATCTATCTATCTATCTATCTGCTAGACTATACAGTGAAACGTTCATTATTCAGAAAGTCGAGATCACATTTTGCCGGATGTTAAATATTCAGTAGGAATGAGCTAATGCATCAATGTCAGACGAACGGTTCTGTTTCTATCAGAGTAGAAATCTCACAGCCACTACTCAGGCCAAATACTGAGTTCCTCCCTTTCAGACAAACACTTTTCACTTAAAAGAAAGTATTAAAAGAAAGAACAAGATGACCAGGACATCAGGTTTCGAAGTCAAGAAACAGTATGAGAATATACCCTTATACAAATCATCAGATTATGCTTCAGAAAGGTTTTGTCTAATTTTGCAAAAGAGAAAAAAAAATAAGACTGAACAAATAAATACTGAACCACATCTGGCAAGTGTGCACCTGTACATGTGACCACACCCTTTGAACCATATAGTATGATCCCCAGACATGGTTACCTTGTTTGTGTGTTTATAGATGTGTGTATGACTGACTTCCTGTGTATGTGCCTGAACGTGTTGCTGCTATGAGCTCACTGCTTCCACTAGAATATAAGAACTTAAGGCTTGGCTGTGAAAAGAGCCATAAACTGATCCATTATGACTAATTACCTGAAAGATGTCACTGTAATGACACATGCCAGCCAATGTTATTATCCATAGAAATGGGAAATAAACCAGCTTTTTTAATGTCAGGACATTATAATCCAGGCTCTTATCTTGAAACACACAAATGTTCTTAACAATTATCATGAAAAACATGCAGGATTACACACTATTAGGTCAGCCCCAATGTGCCCCAAACACTATAAAAATAAATTAAAAAGAATTTTATGAACTGTATAAAAATGACATAAAAACAATTTCATGTTTCTAAGTCCAAATATGGTCAGAACTACAAATATGCAGCAGCTTGGTCATGTGTATTCGCAATAAAGATCATCACTGGGATTTTTCTTGGGGGTAAAATACTTACATGTATGTAAAATAGCTCTGCTGAAAATTAGTCTATGTGTAGGCTATAAGCAATGTCACCTTGGTGGCAAAACATTTTTGAAAATAGTTTTTCTTATGTTTTGAATTGCCGCAGAATTTCTGCCAATCCCCAAATTATGAATATGATTGGCAAATCAGTTTTGTTTTTCCCCCACTGAGACGCCATGGGGATGCAAACTTTTACACTTTTCAAAATTATTGTTTAAAAGACCCAGTATAAAATATAAAAACAATTTCATATGCAATCCTGCAAATATATGCAGCTGCTTGGCCATGTATCCATCCCATGAAGATCATTAATAGAATTTTCCTGATGAAATAAAGGTAAAATACATAAATTTAGGTGAAAAGGCTAGGCTAGTTGGATCCGAATAAAACATGTGACCTTAGAAAATATTAAGCAATCACTACCTACTGCACGTCAGTACTGTTTGAACAAAATATATACAGGATACAAAACAAAAAATCTAAAGTTCACCATGTTGCATAAACTACAGTCCTAAGTGGTGCATCCTGTAGCATCATTATACATCAATGCTCACAAATGCAAACTTTATGTGATTCTATGTGATTCTTACTATAATGAGCACGTCCATGACGTCCTTACAGGTTTGTAAACTTGTAGAGCTTGTGACCTCTAGGAAAAGCTCACGTGTGGTCTTTTTTATCTAGACAGAAAGAAAATAAGAGGAGAAGAGGTAAATTATTGGGAAAGAAAAGCCTGTTCTTGTGACTGAGGCTGTATAATGTACAGTGCATGACATTTTAGCTAGATCACTGCTTTCTTATATGAACTCATACAAGGTAAATGAATTACACAGTAATGGTGTGACTGTGCAAAAATATTCATTAAGATTAAACAAGACTGCAGTTAGTGTTGGAATCTATACTGAAGCATAAATCATTTGTTGTGTGAAAGGAACATAAAGACATCGATTTAGGAAGTCATTAAAAAGATAAGTAATCTATACCGGTAACACTTGTAATTAAGACTTTTTTACAACACACTTCAACACAATAGCATTATATAACTGCGGTTTGCTCATATGCCCTGCAATATCCTAGCTGTAATTACAGAATTACAGCAGCTTACCTTTGTCCTCTCACTGTTTGTGATTGGAGGGAATGAGATCACATGACCATCAGTATCAACCAGGCAAGGGTAATGATCTTTCCCGTCCAACAGTTGAAGGTACCTGAGAGAGCGAATGAGAATCAACTCTTTGACTCCAAATGTATGAATTAAGTACAAATCACGTCACCTTCAATCAAAAGCTAGAGCGGCCTTGGAAATCTACACAATCTGCTGAAAAATGAGAAATATTTTGGTTATCCAAAAGTCCAAAACAGCTAAATAATACTTAACATTGTTAGATGTTACCTTCATTCTTCTGTCTGGACCTTAAAACATAAAAATAATTTTGCCCTACTAACTTTAGCCCTCTTTGCCCATGTTTCTGTGCAATTTCAACGCTTGTTACATACGTGATATATATATCATTCGATTACGTTTCAATTTATAAACAAACAACACAAAGTCAAGTGCCAAAATATTTAGAAATTCAACATTTAATTAAAAATTGTTTTCTTTGAATTTCTACAAATGGAAACTAAATCATAAAATTACGACATAAAACTTAGCCTATGACGTCAAAGGACTAAAACCTGTTACGTGGTGAACAGGAGATGAGTTTTAAAATTCACCGCAACTTGGATTCATTTTGGCAAAGAAAAAGATTCAATATTGTATCTGCTGAATCAGTCATATACAAAAGACACATTAGCTGTGTTTGTATATCCTACTACCCGAATATATTGTAGGCGAAAAGCAGCATGACAGGTGTAGTGTGTCTGAATTTTCAGCATTCATAAACCAGTAGGTAAGAAATACCCGGATGCTCTGTTGCTTCTGCCAAGATTCTGCAGGATTAAACCAATGGACACTGTTCCATGCTGTAAGGCAAAGGGACTGGCATGGAAATGCTGTCAGAATCAGAAATGGTTGAAGGCAGCATGTCAGCTGTTTTTAAGTGTAGAAAATATTGTGGTTTTTATGTGGTTATTATGATGTCACTAAAAAGTTGCCACCATGGCAAACGTACAGTATAAACAGGAGAGCAGTATGTACTGGATTGAATGCATCCACATAACACAAATTTGGATGCACACTTGGGTATTTAGTAACTCACTTGTGAAGGCCTGACACATTCTGCCTCTTTTTCTGTTTCCTTTGTTCATCTGCTTCTTGCTGGAGCATCTTTAGCAGGTCACCGGCCTTCATCTCCTTACGACCCAGAGGAACTATCTACATTCCCAATATACATATACAGAGAGAGAGAGAGAGAGAGAGAGAGAGAGAGAGAGAGAGAGAGAGAACAAAATTTTAGAGAACAATGACAAGCAAAAAGGTGTTGTGTGGAAAATCATTATACAGTAGTAGGATTGTGCTTTGCAGGAGCGTGTGTTGTAGAAGTAGCAGTTGTGGCACATGCCCAGGTCTTTTAGATCACTCCAACTTAAATGTAAGGCTATGCATTTAAAATGCTGAGTATCACTCAACACAGAGGGTAAAAGAGTGCTATTCTATTGTGGTATTAAAATGCTCTACACTGTGCAGTATAAAGAAGTACAACAGAGCCTTTACTATTGATGCGCGTCACAAAAAGGGTTGATGAAAAGATGTTCCACTCAAACAAAAGTGACCATTTCGAAAGCACAGTTCATGTATTATTAAAGCCCCAAACCACAACACTAATGAACTTGTGGATAAGAAACTAGACCCCACACCATTCATAAAAAAAAGCTTTACATAGCAGATTGCATAAAATATACATGCATCTTCCCAGCTGGCTCTCATGTATGCAGTGTGTGGTGATTGTGATTGGATTGTAACTCAGGGGCAAAGGTCTGTTTCATAGATTCAGGTACAAAATGTAAAGGTAGGTAGGGGAAATGACCCTTCATAGCACTAGTGTCTTAAGTAAGGTGTTGGGTTGGGACAAACCATAAGACAAGCTACAGTATGCTGTGGGATCAATTCTATACATTTCTGGAACCGGACTGGTGGGATAACTACTACTACTACATTTAAAATTCCCTAAATTCATATTCTGATGTTTAAGGTGGTGGAGATGTTTAACATGTCACTCCGAAATCAAAATCTTTCTCCATTCATACCCTCAGAACATCAGGAGGTCTGGCATCATACTGTAGAGGGCCTTTCAGTGAGCTCAGGTCATGAGTTGCAATAGTAGCTGTTGTCCTTTTGCCACAAATGTCATCATGAAGTTTGGTCTAAAGAGAACAAAAGAGGTTTTTGTTTTAAAGATAAAAACAAAGCTGAGACATCAGTGCAAAACAAATAATGTCAGCAAACACTTCTTTCATTTAACCATATTGAGGCTGAGCCATGTTGGTTATCTTTGCAATATTTCATTACCTGAGCTGCCAAGAATCTCTTGAGTGCATTTCCTGGTTTCAGATTCATGCCTTTAACGATGCAGCACACGATATACGGCCGCACGTCCTTCACCTGAGTGGAGACTTTCACCGTCATGGCAGAGGGGGAATCAGATATATGAAGGATTTTAACAACCATTTTTTTCAACTCATCCATTGCATCCTCTTCCCCCTTTTTATCCCTCTGTTTAGCAGCATTCTTCTTTTTAGAGACATTACGATTCCTGTCACTCTGCTCAGCACCATCTGCATCGAGCTGCTTGCCCTTTCCTTTCCCTCGACCCCCGACTCTCAGGTAGTCCAGCACCGACTTAGTCTGGCAGCCATTCACCATCTTCTCCAGCCGCTTGTCCTTCAGCTTGTTGCCTTTGAAGTTGATGTCCTTCAGCTTGGGGCAGTCAGCCAGCTCAAATGGGATTTCGCTGAGCTTGTTGTTGGAAAGGTCCAACACCTTAAAAAAGAAATTGGTTAAAGTACTGTAAGTGTATCAGGCTCATTATTATAAGACTAAATTAAACATTAAAACATTTTCTCTGGACTGGAGTGGGGTATCAAAACAATACACACACATATATATATATATATATATATATATATATATATATATATATATATATATATATATATATATATATATATATATATATACATACACACAGGTGCAAACAGCAGTCTGGCATATATATCAGAAAAAACGAAAGAAAGAAAGAAAGAAAGAAAGAAAGAAAGAAAGAAAGAAAGAAAGAAAAAGAAAGAAAGAAAGAAAGAAAGAAAGAAAGAAAGAAAGAAAGAAGGCAGTGACATAAGGAAAGAAGAAAGGAAACAGTAAGGAATGAATGAAAGACAAAATAAATGAAAAAGAAGGTTCATCCAATAAACACGTGACTGGCTGATTGAATAAATTGAGTGAGTGAGGGGAGAGAGAGAGAGAGAGAGAGAGAGAAGGCAGTGACATAAGGAAAGAAGAAAAGGAAAAAGGAGGGAATAAATGAAAGAATGAATAAATTAAAAAAAAGGAAAGTCCACTTTATTTCAAGTCCACAAATTATTTCATGAAAAGAAACAAAGGTTGATCCAAGTAAACACGTGACTGATTGATTGTCTGAATAAATGAATAAATTGAAAGAAAGAAAGAAAGAAAGAAAGAAAGAAAGAAAGAAAGATAAAGGAAATAAAGTAAGAAAAGAAAGAAGGTTGATCCAAGAAAACATGTGACTGACTGAATAAATGAATAAACAGAACAAATTTATAAGAAAGAAAGAAAGAAAGATCCAAGAAAACATGTGACTGAATAAATGAATAAACAGAATGAATGAATGAATGAATAAGAAAGAAAGAAAGAAAGAAAGAAAGAAAGAAAGAAAGAAAGAAAGAACTGTTATTGAGTAACCTCTGATTTACTCAAAGGGTATCTAAGTCTACATCCAGAGTTCTTTAAAGCTGCTCTATAATTGTTTGTTATTTTAGTGAATTATCATGAGTATAATTAAAGACGCTAGAATTTAAGTGAATATTGTGGAGAAGCAGACCTTAAGCGCCAGTAGGTTGTGGATGTCAGTGCTTAATTGCTCGATGCTGTTTTCAGACGCGATGACGGTATTAAGCAGCTCCAGTTTGGAGGAGCACAGGTCTTCAGGAAGACAAACCAGCGCGTTCTTCCCCACGTTGATGCTGGACAGCTTGGTGCAGCGGCTTAACCCGTCCGGAAGCGCCGCGATGCTGTTACAGCTCACATTCAGCGTGGTCAGCTCGCTGAGTGAACAGATCTCCTCTGGTAAAGCCTGCAGCTCGTTCACTGACAAGTCCAGGACTTTCAGCGATTTCAGCTCTCCGATACTTTTAGGCACTGCTGAGATCTTGTTCCTGCAGAGGATGAGGCTCTGCAGGTGAGACAGGTTTCTAATGTTTTCATGGAGCTCGCGCAGACTCGGACACTGACTGATTTCTAGGTAGTTGAGAAGGTTCAGGGTATAAAGCCTCAGGTGGATCCCGCCGCTTGTCTTTATTTTCTCATCGACTGCAGCGCCGTGAAGAACCAACTCTCGTCTGTTTTCTTTTTCAGCCTTTTCGATTTCTGTCCAAACAGCCAAATTCTCTGCCGCCATAGTGCCAAACAAACGCCACACCGGAAAGACTAAGACAATTCTTTCCGGGGGAGTTGGGGTGGATTTACGATTTATTTAAAACTTTATTGTTGTAAAGTAGTAACACCTACAGAACACCCATAAAATGTTATCTTCACCAATAAATATTAATATATGTAAATATATATAAAACATAAAGATGTAAGACTAGGCCAGAAAAAAAATACATATGCCAGAGGAGACACAGAATGCGCATGCGCAAAGCTTACAGTTGTCAAATAGTGGTTTTGGGGATGACATGGAACTAACAAGTTGTCATTGTATTTGGGTAAATATATTTAAAACCGCTTTTTTTTGTCTTCCTCGGATTATATAATGAAAGCTATATTTTCATTTAGGTTTTTGTAAGGTGTCCGCCGTTCATTTAAAAGCTTCTTAGCACTGACACTAGTTGCTGGTTTGTTTATCATTAGGGTTTAAGTCAGCTGTGTTCGCTTAAAACGACTTATCCAGCCACCATATAGGTGTGATTTGATAAATGTGTGAATGTAACACAATGCAGTAATATATTTTAGACAAAACTAAAAGGCTAGGCTTGGGGTTGCTGTGCCGTTTTGTTACAGCTCGTTGCTAAGACTAACAATGTCTTAACAAATCACAACACTGCAGCCTCCGGGTTAGTGCAGTCTGTACGCGACACACAGAGGTCAGGGATGGACACTACACACTGCCATGACATCTGTCTCGGTGTTGTTCACAAGACTTTTTAATTCATGCACTGACCTCGCTACTAACCTCCTATATTTATTATCCAGGTATTTAACTTTATAATATCTCCTTTTATAAAGGTATATTTCAAGACTTATGAATTTAAAGCGTCATTAGGCCTTAGTCTTTACTTATCCTAGACCTAATACATAACCGGATAAACATACACCGATCAGGCATAACATTATAAGTGCTGAAGAGAATAACATTGATTATCTCTTCATCATGGCACGTTAGTTGGTGGGATATGTTAGGCAGCAAGTGAACATTTTGTCCTCAAAGTTGATGTGTTAGAAGCAGGAAAAATGGGCAAGCGTTAGGATTTGAGCGAGTTTGACGAAGGGACAAATTGTGATGTCTAAACGACTGGATCAGAGCAGCAGTGGTCAGTATCTATCAAAAGTGAAAAGGAAAGAACAGTGGTGAACCGACGGCAGGGTCATGGGCGGCCAAGGCTCATTGATGCACGTCGGGAGCGAAGGCTGGATTGTGTGGTCTGATCCATCAGACAAGCTACTTTTGATCACATTGCTGAAGAAGTTAATGTTGGTTCTGATAGCAAGGTGTCAGAATACAGAGTGCATCACAGTTTTTGCATATGGGGTTGCATAGCTGCAGAACAGTCTGGGTGCCCATGCTGACCACTGTGCACAACTGAAAGTGCCAACAATGGGCATGTGAACATCAGAACTGGACCATGGAGCAATGGAAGAATGTGGCCTAGTCTGATGAATCTCATTTTCTTTTACATCATGTGGATGGCCGGGTGCGTGTCCGTCGCTTACCTGGGGAACACATGGTACCAGGATGCACTATGGGAAGAAGGCAAGTCGGCAGAGGCAGTGTAATGCTTTGGGCGATGTTCTGCTGGGAAACCATGGGTCCTGCCATCCATGTGGATGTTATTCTGACACGTACCACCTACCTAAGCATTGTTGCAGACCATGTATACACTTTCATGGAAACGGCATTCTCTGATGGCTGTGGCCTCTTTCAGCAGGATAATGTGCAGTGCCACAAAGTAAAAATGGTTCAGGAATGGTTTGATGAGCACAAAAAGTTTAGGGTGTTGACTTGGCCTCCAAATTCCCCAGCTCTCAATCCAATCTGTTGGATGTGCCTGACCAACAAGTCCATGGAGGTCCCACCTTGCAACTTACAGGAATTAAAGGATTTGCTGCTAACATCATGGTGCCAGATAACACAGCATACCTTCAGGGATCTATTGAAGTCCATGCCTCGACGGGTCAGGGCTGTTTTGGCAGCAAATGTGGGACCAACACAATATTAGGCAGGTGGTCATAATGTTATGCCTGATCAGTGTACAAGCAATAACTTTATGTAGGCTTAGTGGTTAGCATGTTTGCCTCACACTTCCAGGATTTGGGGTTCGATTCCCATAACTATCCTGTGTGGACAGAATTTGTCCACAGGGGTTTCCTCTGGGTACTCTGGTTTCCTTCCCTCAGTGCTGTAGGCAGATTGGCGTCACAATAATGTCTATAGTGTGTGCATGGGTGTGTGAGTGTGCGTGGTTTTGCCCTGGGATGGGTTTTGCTTGTAACCTTTTGCTTGCAATTCAACACACAGTCTTTTTGGTTAAGAGCCAACTTAGCACATCTTGATTTCACAATTTTATTATTCTCTTCCTTGCAAAGATAATTCAGATTTATTAAATGATTAGCCTCTGCTCAGCCCTTTTCAAGTCATTTTACAGGTTTTTGTGACTATTTAGACCTTTGTTCTGACTGGGTTATTTCAAAATGTTGATGATTTTCTCCTGAAGCCGTTCTTCTGAATTTGTGCACTGGGCTATTATTCTGCTAGAAGAGGAAATTTTAAAGATTGAGAGATTACCTCTATCCTCATTAGAGCCACAGTCTTAGCTAAAGTGAAGTAGCCCTATAGCATGATGCCTGTAGAAAAATGGTACATTGTGCGTATGGTGTGCTTTGCGTGTTCTTTTTGAATGCACATCATGTCTCATCATGCAGTCGTGAGTGTTTGGCTAAATTTAGGTGGGCTGAGAAGAAAGGGCTTCTGTCTAGCCACCTGTCCCCATAGCCCAGACTATGACGTATACAGCAGGTTGTTGCACAAGCATGGATCAAAGATCTGATATGATTTTATCTTGGATTCATTTTTACATATCATGACTCAAATGGACGAGTGCAGACTTTGTTTATCAACTGCATCTGATGAAGTGCAAACGATGCATAAGCCTCCATATTTCACCATCATTGTGCGATCACACAGGCCCATTCAAAGCAGTTTTATTCTGTATGTCAGTGGACAGATAAAGCCATCTGTACTTGACGTGGACCTGGGGCAGCTTCCTGTTTGGCCCATCCATGAAAACAGGGTCATTATTAACGTTATTATTCTGAAAGAAAAAAATATTAAAATTTAACCTTTAACCTGAAGACTTTAAATTAATATTACATACCACTATTGGTGGTGGGGTTTTTTTGTTTTTTGTTTTTTTTGTTGTTGTTTGTTTGTTTTTTTTGGAAGATTGTTTAGTCTTTAGAAAATAAAATCTTCAAGGCTAAAACTGTTGGAAGTTCCACAGCTTCATCCCCATCATCACCTGGATCTACCTGTCTGTTAACAGCACAGAGGAGCACGATGCCACGTAAGATAGGGTTTACTGTGATCAGCTGGTCTGGTCATGAGGAGAATTACAGTGCCAGAGAGTTGATGGTTCATGCCCCTACTGTCAATGGCTGGAGATCTGCCAGGTAAATATTGCTGTGGGAAAGAGCAATGTGATTATCTGTATGACAGAATTAAATGTCAGTGAAATTAGGTATGGCAAGCAGGGATAGGATAAAGCTCCTACAGACAGGTGTTTGTTTAAAGGTTTTTATGCAGTAACTGATTATTCTAATAAACACAAAGTAAGCACAAAGTAGTATGTTAAGTATGATAAGGAACTGTAAAATAGTTCTAGAGTCCAGTTATAAAAAAGCAGCAACACCCAATAGACCTAAAGATAATGTAACATGTCATTACATGCAGGTCACAATGCCCAGCTCTAATTTTAGGCCTTGTGATCTAAAACACGAGCTAGTATGTATTTGAAATTGTGACTTTTTTAGCTATTTTTTCAACACAAAAATTTCATCCTAGAAGGTTTTCCCAATAAATATAGCCAAGGGCTGCCTACTTTAACAGAGGAAGAGAGGTAGAGGAAGTGACCAGCCACAGACCTTTTCTGCAACCTATAGACAAAAATCTTTTATCGTGAGGTTCTGGTAGCTCTTTTCAGTCCTGTGGACATACACTATATTGCCAAAAGTATTCGCTCACCCATCCAAATAATCAGAATCAGGTGTTCCAATCACTTCCATGGCCACAGGTGTATAAAATCAAGCACCTAGGCATGCAGACTGTTTTTACAAACATTTGTGAAAGAATGGGTCGCTCTCAGGAGCTCAGTGAATTCCAGCGTGGAACTGTGATAGGATACCACCTGTGCAACAAATCCAGTCGTGAAATTTCCTCGCTCCTAAATATTCCACAGTCAACTGTCAGCTGTATTATAAGAACGTGGAAGTGTTTGGGAACGACAGCAACTCAGCCACGAAGTGGTAGGCCACGTAAACTGACGGAGCGGGGTCAGCGGATGCTGAGGCGCATAGTGCGAAGAGGTCGCCAACTTTCTGCAGAGTCAATCGCTACAGACCTCCAAACTTCATGTGGCCTTCAGATTAGCTCAAGAACAGTGCGCAGAGAGCTTCATGGAATGGGTTTCCATGGCCGAGCAGCTGCATCCAAGCCATACATCACCAAGTGCAATGCAAAGCGTCGGATGCAGTGGTGTAAAGCACGCCGCCACTGGACTCTAGAGCAGTGGAGACACGTTCTCTGGAGTGACGAATCGCGCTTCTCCATCTGGCAATCTGATGGACGAGTCTGGGTTTGGCGGTTGCCAGGAGAACGGTACTTGTCTGACTGCATTGTGCCAAGTGTAAAGTTTGGTGGAGGGGGGATTATGGTGTGGGGTTGTTTTTCAGGAGCTGGGCTTGGCCCCTTAGTTCCAGTGAAAGGAACTCTGAATGCTTCAGCATACCAAGACATTTTGGACAATTCCATGCTCCCAACTTTGTGGGAACAGTTTGGAGCTGGCCCCTTCCTCTTCCAACATGACTGTGCACCAGTGCACAAAGCAAGGTCCATAAAGACATGGATGACAGAGTCTGGTGTGGATGAACTTGACTGGCCTGCACAGAGTCCTGACCTCAACCCGATAGAACACCTTTGGGATGAATTAGAGCGGAGACTGAGAGCCAGGCCTTCTCGTCCAACATCAGTGTGTGACCTCACAAATGCGCTTCTGGAAGAATGGTCAGAAATTCCCATAAACACACTCCTAAACCTTGTGGACAGCCTTCCCAGAAGAGTCGAAGCTGTTATAGCTGCAAAGGGTGGACCGACGTCATATTGAACCCTATGGATTAGGAATGGGATGTCATATCTTAAGTTCATATGCGAGTCAAGGCAGGTGAGCGAATACTTTTGGCAATATAGTGTATAACTCCAAAAAGCTCATTGGAGTTCCAAATTTTCACAAATATTTGCAAATAAGAAAGCAGTGAAAGATAATGAGACTATAGAAGCATGAAAAGTGTGTGAAATGTTAAATAAACGTCTGTTATTCAGCCCTGATTATTTTCAGTGTAAAATGTGATAGCCCCATTAAATTATGTGAACTTATCTCGTCTCTTCTCTTAAACACTGATTGTCATGACAAGTTTTGGATATTTGAACTCAAGTTTTCAAAAAATTAAACATGAAACAAAGGTTACCTTCAAGTTGGGTTTACAGCAGGTGAGCTTTAGTTTCTAACCATCTTGAGATGTCTTACAGTGTTCCTGACAGTGCTCATTAATCTTAATGGGTTTGCTGTTGCTGTGTGTAGGTTCTGTCCTTTCCCACAGGAGATCACACTACAGATGGTGGAGCGATGTCGCATCAGGAAGCTACAGCTGCTGGCTCATCAGTACCTGATCTCTGCCAAGGTGGAGTTCCACATTGGGGACAGAGAACCAGTTTCTCCCAATCGCCTTCAGCAGTTCCGCAGACTTGGGTTAGTTCCAGTAACGCACTGCTGCTTGCTTCATACTCAGACTTACACTGGACAAATAAAAAGAGTTATTGTGAACATTTTGAAATAGAAATGTAATGTAAAGACTCATGTTTTGAGGAAGTAGTAAAACTTGTAAATGAGTGACCTGATGCACTGCTTAATCCCCTGTATTATGCAGGTACGTGTCACTGTCCTCTAATGAAAAGACGGGTTTCAGAGCACGAGAATTGAAGTCAGTTCATGTAGATGCCGTTGGGACATATCTGAAGCTTACCTTTCACAAAAACCATGTCAATCAGCACAACATCTACAACCAGGTATCCGTTATCCCTAGAAACTATGTTCCGTTATACTGTAAGCCTTTGTTTTTAAAGCTGAAGAGCACAGGTTAGAATCTAGAGATTTGGCAAGAGATTGTAAGCAGTTTGCTGATGATATTTGTAATGTCATATATGTAATGGCTCTTCATCCAACTTCTGGATGAATTTATCCAGCATGCAAGTATGGTTTATGGATTTAAAAAAAAAGATGTATTGTGATTGTGCTATATACGTTCCAGTCTCTGTATGTTTTAAATCTTCTTTTAAAAAACATAAATATCAACCCATATTCATTTTTTTTGTTTTTTTCGATCAATGCAATACAGTAATTTAGAAAAACACAGTCATCTGTACTCTGTGATCCAGTGTAATACTCAAAAAAGACTGTAGATTGCTATTACCAATGTTACAGTATCTGTATGACCGCAGCTAATATGGACATGTGGAAGTCCATTCAGATTTGAACGGATCCCAAATTCTCTCGTGACTCAAACCATCTGCTTATTTCCTGTTTAATTAAAAATACTACTATTATAATCTCTCAGGATTTATTTTCTCCCCCTCTAATTCCAGGTCGCATTGGTGGCTATAAATATATTAGGCGACCCGGTGGACTGCAGTGATAGCACCCCAATAGTAAGTGAATTTAAAAGCATGAAATACACCTTAGTGCCACCAGGTGGTGCAGACTGTTTAAGCTTATAATCAGAATTCCGAAACCTCCAGACAGATAGGTATATTATGTATGTGATATCCAGACAAGTGATAACTTAAAGGAAAAAAAACTGCCATCTTGAGTCTTGGTAAGATGCTGGCCCACCATGTGACACCAATACAGCTTCGCTAAGTGCCTTAGCTTCTACAAGACTCTGGAATTATTCTGAGTAAATTTATAGGATGATTTTATTACAGTCGGAAATCTGACCCAAGCTGACTTGAAATTAAACCACATTGAATGGACATCGATGAGTTCTTTCACTCTCAGTTTGCTCTCTGTTTTTCTCACATATTCTGGTTTTGCTTCCCTAAAAATCTCCTCTGTGTTCTGGTAATCTCTATATTTAGAGATATCTGCCAGAGGGTCAGTTTCTTATATTTTCGGTCAGTAATAATATCTATATTTGTTAATGTTGGGTCAGAAAGGCGCCAGGCATTCAAACAATAATAGTGGCATGAACTTGAAATTGAAATACAAGGCAACAAAGGGCAAAGAAATTCCTGAGATAAAAATACATAGTATTAGTAAGCACATAGTAATAGTAAAATAGTATTAGTAATAGTAAAATACATAGAACATGGGTATAACCTTTCATGTATGTAGATAATACTCCTTTATAAAAGAAGCAAGATTTTTATCTAAATATATATTAATGCCAGATGAACAGTTAAAATATCTTGCACATACTTTTATATGGATTATATTGCTATTGAGTTACCAATTAGATATGTTCAGGTTAACATTCATAAGATCTTTAAACAACTACGTAATGTCTATTTTCAAGACTGTGTTTTTTTTCTGACTGCAGGAACGTTATTTGTACCCATGTTTATTACTTTGCCCTTGTTTTCCTTCAGCCAAGCAGAGATCAGCTGATTGATCAGTACATTAGTAGCACACAGCACAGCTCCTCGCTGGATGGCTCTTATTTAGGGTAAAGGTTCTGTTGTATTTGTGTACTTTTTTCCCACTCTGGCTAAAATGGATCTTTTGTGTTGAACATGATGGGTTTATTTTGAGAGAAATGAAAGAAGAAAAAAACATCTGCTTTTCTGTTAAAGCTCTTAAAGACCATTTCTGTGTCTGCAGGTATACACATGAGTCTGTCTCGCCATTGGATGACTTAGCGTTTGATATGTATCAGGATCCTGAGGTTGCCCATATCATTCGCCTCCTGGACAATAAGAAACAAGAAATGGTCCGATTAGAGAGATACCATCTGGCGAAAAAGCTCAAACAGGCCATAGCAGATCTACAGAAGGTAATTTCCCCTGAACCATAATGAAATAATTTAAACTTCTCATGCTTATTATAGTCCCATCTCACAATCATCTCCTCAACTAGTCATTTCTGAAGTTGCTCACATCTCTGTAGGAACCATGTCAAAACAGTGGTGCCTGCTGTTTTCAGTTTTGTCTGATTTTTAATTCTGAATTTTAATTTGTCTTGTTTATGAGGGACTTGCTTCCTTTGATTTTGGACACAGATCACAGTAATAGACATGGCTAGACTGTACTTCACCAGTGATGCTTCACAAAACTTTCTTTTTACATGTATTTGCATACCAGTGGCATGTTTGTTGCCACTTTTGTAATATGTTTCTTCTTTCTTTACTGGGAAACTTTCTATTTCTATTAGTTCATCTGTCTTAAAAAAAAAAATGACACATGCACTTGTAGCACGTTTTTCACATTTGCGCTTGTAGCATGGTGCATTCTGGGTTTTTTTTCTCCTAAGATCAGTAGTTGTGCAGCTTTCTTTTTCTCATGTTCAACAAACACAACTGAACAGGTGCTTATGCAACAGTCTTTTAAAATACTAGGTCCTATGGAATTTTAACGGTAATAGGTCTGCCTGCTTTGCCTTTTAATACTTCGCTTAACACAAAGAACATGCTTATCTGATTTAGTCAAATTAAGGCTAGGGCAGAAGA
Organism: Hemibagrus wyckioides; assembly: GCF_019097595.1. NCBI lineage: Eukaryota > Metazoa > Chordata > Actinopteri > Siluriformes > Bagridae > Hemibagrus > Hemibagrus wyckioides. The sequence continues at coordinate 22,080,950 of NC_080714.1, read as the reverse complement.
TTGCATGACTTGCAACATTCCAGGAATTTTACTTCTGTTATGTAAATGATTCTTGAAATTGTTTCTGAAGACCTCAAGGAACAAACAAATATACAGCTCTGGGGGGAAAAAAAAGAAACCACTGCAAAATAATCAGTTTCTCCACTCAAAAGTTTGGGATCACTTGCATATTTCAGCTTGATTTCAGCTACGGAGGAAGACTCCATCAGCCAAGCCATCTTGTGGATTATCTTGACAAATTGACAGCTAGAATGCCCAGGCTGTAATTGCTATAAAAGGTGTTTTTTTGTTATGAAGGCAAAGTTTGAAGAAAACGTTCATCATTTCCATCAAAATCATTATTTCTAACTCTAAACTCTAACATGTCAGCATGTCCTGTTCTTTTGCAATATTTTGTAATCAGACTAATTTCATGTGTTTTATTGGAAAACAATAAAAATATTATATATGTGTATGTATGTATGTATATATATATATATATATATATATATATATAATATATATATACACTATATTGCCAAAAGTATTTGCTCACCTGCCTTGACTCGCATATGAACTTAAGTGACATCCCATTCCTAATCCATAGGGTTCAATACGACGTCGGTCCACCCTTTGCAGCTATAACAGCTTCAACTCTTCTGGGAAGGCTGTCCACAAGGTTTAGGAGTGTGTTTATGGGAATTTTTGACCATTCTTCCAGAAGCGCATTTGTGAGGTCACACACTGATGTTGGACGAGAAGGCCTGGCTCTCAGTCTCCGCTCTAATTCATCCCAAAGGTGTTCTATGGGGTTGAGGTCAGGACTCTGTGCAGGCCAGTCAAGTTCCTCCACACCAGACTCTGTCATCCATGTCTTTATGGACCTTGCTTTGTGCACTGGTGCACAGTCATGTTGGAAGAGGAAGGGGCCAGCTCCAAACTGTTCCCACAAAGTTGGGAGCATGGAATTGTCCAAAATGTCTTGGTATGCTGAAGCATTCAGAGTTCCTTTCACTGGAAGTAAGGGGCCAAGCCCAGCTCCTGAAAAACAACCCCACACCATAATCCCCCCTCCACCAAACTTTACACTTGGCACAATGCAGTCAGACAAGTACCGTTCTCCTGGCAACCGCCAAACCCAGACTCGTCCATCAGATTGCCCGATGGAGAAGCGCGATTCGTCACTCCAGAGAACGCGTCTCCACTGCTCTAGAGTCCAGTGGCGGCGTGCTTTACACCACTGCATCCGACGCTTTGCATTGCACTTGGTGATGTATGGCTTGGATGCAGCTGCTCGGCCATGGAAACCCATTCCATGAAGCTCTCTGCACACTGTTCTTGAGCTAATCTGAAGGCCACATGAAGTTTGGAGGTCTGTAGCGATTGACTCTGCAGAAAGTTGGCGACCTCTTCGCACTATGCGCCTCAGCATCCGCTGACCCCGCTCCGTCAGTTTACGTGGCCTACCACTTCGTGGCTGAGTTGCTGTCGTTCCCAAACACTTCCACGTTCTTATAATACAGCTGACAGTTGACTGTGGAATATTTAGGAGCGTGGAAATTTCACGACTGGATTTGTTGCACAGGTGGCATCCTATCACAGTTCCACGCTGGAATTCACTGAGCTCCTGAGAGCGACCCATTCTTTCACAAATGTCTGTAAAAACAGTCTGCATGCCTAGGTGCTTGATTTTATACACCTGTGGCCATGGAAGTGATTGGAACACCTGATTCTGATTATTTGGATGGGTGAGCGAATACTTTTGGCAATATAGTGTATATACACAAAGAGAGAGAGAGAGAGTTAGAAGACATTGTAACATGATCAAGCTCTGTAGTTGTGTATCTTCTTTGTTATCTACATGGTCACAGGACAAACCTGTGTGCTTAGCATTCTCCTAGGAGTGTGTTATGTCACACATGTATGTTATGAGCTTAATTTAAATTAGCTGGATTGTGCTGTGAGTCCCTTGTTTGGGAAAGCACACACCATGTTGTGGCACATTTACAGCATTCGGCAGACGCCTTTATCCCGGAGTGACGTACAAAAGTGCTTTAAAGTCTCTATCCGTGACTACATAATACATGAAAAACACTGGTTCACTAGGTCACAGACTAAGGATATCATCAGTCTAAATCTCTGCTGGCAGGAATTGAAGCACGGTTATCTTTTATTCATAAAACGAACAGGAAATAAAGAACAAGTTTTGGTACATTTTGATATAGACAGTGTCTTCCATTGTCCATTTAATCATACACATTCCCATACAAATTTTGTGTGTAAGACAAATATAAATAGCAAATGTGGTTTGTTATTTATCTTATCTTATTTATATCCAAAACTTAAATGTACTTGAAAGAAGAGTGTATAAAGATAGTATCAACATTCTCTATAAGATTATACAATATTTTTAATTCATTTTTGTCATCACACAATTTCATGTGTTATTTCATGCCTTTGATGCTTTAATTTATTGATATAAAAATGTGAAAAAAGAGAGTGTGTGGATGCGCTTACATTTTTCAATGGTATTGTATGTAGTAGGTGTATGTGTGTATCTTCACATATCTATGATTTTTCTGATATAGGTAGGGGAGTGTTTGGGCAGGTATGATGTGGAGAAACACAGTGCCATAGAGAGGGAGGATTATGACACAGCCAAGCAGAAGAAAGAGCAGATGGAGGCCTACAGACTCAGAGTCTACCAGCAACTGGAGCTACATGACCTCCTCGATATGGGCCAGGTAAGACTTACTACAGAGCCAATCCATCCAAACATCATTTTCCCTTTGTGGACACAATCATCTATATTTGTTTAATCCCATCCATCTCTTTCCACTATTTATGCAGCCACAACAATTGGGAAATAAAGCAGTATGATATTCCTTTCATAATAAATTAAGACACAGTTCACTTTTCCAAGAGTAACAAAAGTTTTATAACATAGGACAACATCATAGTTATTGACAGTAACAGATTGGATGTTAATATTTGTTTGTTGGTATTCAACAAACATAATAAACAGGTTACAAAAATGTAGCATTAATGTTTTTATGGCAGACACACATTTTGTGATACATATCATATGCAAATGGCTGAATCATGTAAAAATATTGCGCTACTGTAATTCAGTACCACAGATTTTGCACTCCTCATTGAAGAAATTATTTCATTTTTATAGCTGCTATTAAAAACTTGGTTTGCATTAAATTGAGCTATAAAGGGGTAATAACATGCCGTAAAAATGTTTGGCATATCTGTGTGGTATTCAAATACATATTTAAGCCAATAAGACAATATACAGAAATTAAGAAGTGCATAATATTTTACGATAAGCAGCTTTAAAAAAAAAAAAAAAAAGAAAGAAAGTTCTTTGAAAGAATTCTTATTTTATACATTAAAGGAGCCAGGACATTACACAAAGATGTCTATGCATGTATGTTTAATTCTACATAGCAATTAACAGCATGGTTCATTTATTTTATTATGTGATGTTAATGGAGGTTAATAGCTGAGATTTACTTTCATTACAGATCCAGAGAATGACAGAAACTGCGTCTGACTGTAGCTTTCCCTCTGAGAGTGTTCGTCCACGCCAACATTCCATGCCTCTCTCGGAAACAACAAAGAAGAGGAACCAGGAAAGGTTTTTATTGGAGGACATGCAAATGACACCAAAACCAACAAGCCCTGAACGCACAAGTGCAACAAAACCACACACACCACCACCTCGCCTTCCAAAGATTGACGTGAGTCTCAGAATAAGTACACATTCACTTTTTAGACTTTATACACTTACTTTACACACTAAACTTTACAAAATACACTGTCTAATATATGTTAGACAAAGTACACTGCACCAGAGATGATTAACTTCATTGGATGGTTTACTTCCTGTTCTAATCTAGTTTACATGTTTTCTCTGCCTGTTCCTGGAGAGTATACAGTAGATTAGGGATAGACATAAAATTGATATTAAAATATATTAGTGTTTGTGCTTAGATCTAAGTATATCGTAAGATTCATGCCTATTATCTTTTTGTCTCAGTGCTTTCTTTTGTGTCGCCCTCCTCAGTCTCATATTACAAGCTGTCTGTGCCATACACATGGTGTGTGGATGACAGAGGCTTCTTCCATCTGTTAGAGTGCACCTGAACTAAAAGTCGCTCCTACCGTCTGCACCTAGCTCCACCTTTTTATAATATCAATTCACAACATGAAAAGCTGACCTGACCTGACTACTGTTCCCATTAGTCACAGCCAGTTTTTGTTCATTAGGAAATCAAATGATAAGAAGGTTAGAATGAATAAAATGAAATTATTAAAAGGAAAGACAATGGGATGTGCTGTTATAGGAAGATAAACAAGAACAGGATGGTGTGATGAGGCTTAATGTCACCAGCCAATGTTGATCATTTTCGAATATCACATCCCAAAGTGTTTTATTCCTCTTAGAAAACTGCAATTTCGTAAGCATTATAAATATATTTATTAATATACTATATATATCTAGAAGTACAACACGTCACGAAGAAACACATTCATATAAACCTGTGAAACTTGCAGAGTTCCTGTTTAAGAATCAGGTTTGAGAATTTAGGAGCGCTGTGGTATAGCAAGGTCATACTTCTCAAAACGCTAAAAACTGTCAGTAACAACAACGACTGTGTACATGTATATGTGTTTAAGGTCAGCTCCTTGCCATATGATGAGAGGCCTTTACCAGCCTTGAGGAAGAAATCCGACAATCAGACGCAACCTCAAGCCGAACAAACGCTTGCTCCACTGGACTCAGGTAGCCCATGCAGTCCTGGAGTCACTGGAGAACCAGAGCCATTGTCGGAGAAAGCCCAGAGAGAAGCTGCTTTGCCCATAGAGGTCTATGGAGATAGTCTGGTGAGCAAACTTGGCTTATAAAATGTCTTACAGTGAAATTAAAAACAGTAAAATATAGCATTTATTGTAATAAAAAAGATTTTCTATGATGAGAAGCTTTTTCGAGAGCATTCTGTTGTTTTTCTGTATACAAACTATAAATGTATAAGTTTTATATTACAAAATCATAATATATGCATTTATCATAATAAATGCACATAAACTATTGACTCAAAGCAGGTGGACATTAAAATATAGCACTATTTCTTATTTTCAGTTTTACTACCAAATTGCCATTTACTTCCTCATTGCTGGCTTCAGCTCATCCAGAACTGGACTATATTGTTGATGCTGCCATTTTTCTCCCTCAGGTGGCTGGAGCTTACTCAAAAACATGGTCCTATAGGGAAGGTTCTTTACTAGCAGTGTATAAGAAACTAGCAGAGGTTTCACCAGGAGCCCCTAAAGCTGATCTGATGAACATGATGAGAGCAGCAGTGTTCCTCTGCAAGAAAGCACTTACAGATAAAGTGTCATCCGTGAGTCTGGCCTCAGTGTATCTGTTGTCCTGTTTATTTCATTGTACTTTATTTCATCGGACAGTTTTCTGTGAGTGGCAGTATTACCAGTTTAAAGTGTATTTTTTTCATGAAATACATAGAGAACATGACCTGATCATTTTTTCCCCTTTTTTTTTTAGTTTTAGTTCAGGTTTGCTAAAAGTTCAGTTCCTATAGTTAAAAGTTATGGCTAACTATTTTAAAAGCAATGTTAAAACATCTTTTGAGACGTTCCATGATATGTTAAAAATAATAACAAATCTAGCATGTCATTTCTTTTATTGTCAATTATGCGGTGGGGAAGCTCAGTCCAGTTCATTTTCCTAGCCACAACACACACGAGGTGTATTATAGCAGGAGAATATAAGAATAACAATACAGTGGGTTTCCATTATTGGATATGATGAATGTTGGTCTAAGATAAGAGTAATAAAACAATATTTATAGATACTGGTAACCACTAATGGGATTTAAGAATAGGTTTTCATATACCATTGATGTTGCACTGTTGAGTGAATTGAATTGAATGAATGCAAAAACCCATTGTCAAATCCCTGCTGATCTCTTTATTCATTTGTGAATATAGAGGTTATCATGGGTTGATGAATCAGGTTATGTCTCATTGTTTCTACCTTCAGGGACTGACGTTGAGAGAGCATTATCAAACATTACATGACAATTCAGTCTTACAAAACATTATTTGAGTGTAGTTCCCTATGTAACTGTGGTTCTGTGAACAACAATGACCATGTGATGTTGTATTTGATATAAATACCATTTGATATTTAACCATCTCGTGCCACTAGGAATGCCCAGCTGCTGCCCAGGTTACTAGGTAACTTCCTGGAGAAGCATGTCACTAAGTAACAAATTCCTAATGTTTAAAATCTAAAAGCATATAATTAACTGTCTTTTGTTAATGGCTAACTAATGCCCAAGAGGAGGAGACTTTCCCTGTGGGACAGCATGGTAGGGGGTTGGTGTCCGGTCCAGTTGTCGGCCTTGGAGAGGATGTCCATTACCCAGTGGGACACCCTCTGTTTACACAGTGGAGTTCTGCATTACTCCTACTATTCTTGCTGACCTGATTGCTAGCACATTACAACAGCACATTCGCAAGTTTTTCATTCCACTTATAACACAAGAATATTCTAGCATTAAATTACAAAAAAAAGTAGAGTAGAGAGTAACGTATTTTTTTTTAAATCAATTTTTAATCTATATATAAAAATAACTAAAATACCGAAAAATGATAAAGCCCTTTGATCTAAAATACTCTCTGACTGATACAAAGCACAGATTCTGCAGACGTCTATCTCCTTACAAAATTTTCTGTTCTTACTTCTTTCTATGTGGAACATGCACCATAGATGTCCTTATTAATAGAAACCTGTAACTTGCCTTGGAGCAGAATTTCTGCTAATTCTGACCAATCAGATTTAAGTCAGTCCCAGCTTTATGAATATGCAAACTGCCATCCCAGTAGTTTACAAGCTTGTTTGTGACTGCTGTTGTTCTTGCATCATACGCCATCACAGGTAAACACAGTTGAGGTAACTGCAGTACATGAGTTTTGCAGTGTTTTATTGCAAAACAAGCGTAATTTTGTTCATGACAAATATTTGCTTGCTCCCTAGCTTAGCAGTGCAGGTGCTATGACCTAAAGGTTTGTCTAGTAATTTGGATATTTGATGTACTGCTCCAGAACTGTGGAACTATTGAGCTTATTTGCAGCTCACCAACTAAACAACTTGCTAGATCTGTTTTATTTTTATTAAGAAATACTGAGAGATCTTCTGAGTTAAATCTGACTGATATGATGTGCTGACAAAATATTTCATATGTTTCAATACAGTTTTGTACAGTAACAGACTGGCACAGTACAAAAGAAAAGCAACACATTATATTCCATGATATTCAGTAGTACTTCTATGGGTAGAAAAAAAGGTTCTGTCTCTTTATCATAAAAATCTCCAAGTCTTATAATTAGAGCAGGCTGGCCATAACCAGCAGAATTGAATATTAAAGATGGTGACTGTTTTGTTTTGAAATATTTATAAATAGTAGATGATTAAATACTTTATTTCTTTTGTATGAGAGAAATATTTGTAATGACTGTAGTGTACATGAAGCTTGTATATGGCTCTACAGCTCCATGCATTGGTTCTTGTCTTGTGCAGGTATTCCAGGCATCAATAAAGCTGCTGAGGATGATTCTGAAGGAGTTTGCATCCTCTCACCAGCTGGGAAGATCTGAGATTAGTTACTGTGTAGAGCACATCTGGCCATGTCTTCTCTCTCGGACCGGCGAGTCCACAGTGAGACTCCGCACACTGGCCATCGCTTTTATTCAGGTAAACTTTATACACATAATCTGAACGGCCAACCTTAGTGAAGATGAGGAATATCTGGCTTTTTTGTTTTTTAGCCTAATCTCACACTTATGAGAGATATCAAATATGAGATATCTTTATTAATAAATATATAAATAAATGCATGCATGTAAGCGAGTGTACTGTCAGGACAATAGGTATATTCTGCACCCAGACACACACACACATACACACACATAATGATGGATGAGGATGTTTAGATCGCAGTTTCCAAGTATCACAGTTTGAGGTTTTTCAGCATTTGAATAACCAAATCTGCAGTTAGGCGTGATAAACAGTTTGGAACGCATGCCTTTAAATACCAGTATAAATAAGTAAATGTAAGATTACTTGCTCTGTTTTTTATCCATCTTGTCAAACATTACGGTAGATTCAGTACTGTTATGTTGTCACAGAGAGGTTGTACAAAGTCCTGTAGGAATGCCAATATTGACACACATGGGTTGGTGTTTGTGTGTGTGTGTGTGTGTGTGTGTGTGTGCGCAACATTGATAAATGGTTGCATTCTGGTGTAAATGTATGAGTGTAGTATATGTATTTATTGATATATTATTATCGATGTGTGTATTATAGCTTACAGTAATGTGTATATGCTTATTGAGAGTCTCTCGGTAAGAAAACTCCAGCTAGATTATGTTCTTGTTTCTCCCCCTTGGCTGTGAGAGTGTGTTAGGCAGTAGTCACCAGACTGACACACATCCTGTCTGAATGTAGGAGTAGCTCTTAGATCATACTGCTCTCTGGCCTGTCACAGAAACTTACTAATTAAACCAGCCAATGCAAATCCAGTGTATGAAAGGAGCCCTTTGTCAGATTTGTGCTGGCATCAACCCCTCTAATGATCTCTAAGCTTGCATCAATTTACATAGACAGCTGTTAAATAAATGGGCATAAAACCATGTGCAATAGAAAAAAAACGTAATGGGCCTTGCATCTTGTATTTTCTACTGAACTCATTTTCTGTATTGAATGTATATTTGTGTTTTAAGAATCTGTTTGAGAAGAAGGTTTTAATATATAGGTGTGCACTTTTACTCTGCAGGAGATGGCTGTATATAAGGAGGTTCGTGCTCTCCAGCTTGTCCCCACTGAGCTGGTGAAGCCCATAAAGAGCAGTACGCCTGCACGTCTCGCTCTCAGCAGACTCGAACTGCTGGAAAAGCTTCTGGAACAACTTGGCACCAACGACTCCGGCTTTACTCTTGACAACGTCATGTTGGTAAAGACCTCGCTTACTTTTTTTCATCCAAATGAAGAAGTGATCTCACCCTCACTTGGACCATATCCTAAATAACTCTCCAACACTGTCCTTTATTCCTGCATCACTGTTTTAGCACACTTGCACCACTGCTCACTTTAAATTCTTCATTGAAATTTTACCTCATCATCAAAACCATTGTTCAGACCAAATTTAGAAATGACAGATTTTATGTTAAAACATTTATTTTACTTCTACCTAACATTAGCTTTTTTTTAGCAGTGTCAACAACACTTGACTGAACAGTAACTTTTCACTCAATCAGGCAAAACACACAAATAGACAATGGAAGTGCAGTGTGACAAGACCTAGGACTGTTACCACCCTGAAGTTGATTATATTCTTATTTTAACAGCACATGCCAAAGTGTTTTGTTTATCTAATCCCACAGCAATGTGGCAACAATTACATGTGTTTTTTACTTATTAAACAATGGAAATTTATACTTTTTAGTATAGGTTGTATATTGGCCATGAAACAAATTAGTTCCAGTTATCACTTACAGTTTAACGGCTGTAGACAACAAGGCAGCTTCCTGAAATGTTCAACAAAGAACATAAAGACTTCCTGTGGTGGAAGAATAAAAACAACAGCTTAATTTCTTATAGTTACAAGGAGGTAAAACTATAATGTCCACACAGAAAACCTGATAATAAGTTTCAAACCTGTTTTTGTTGAGCATCTGTTGTTTCTATAATATTGATCATGTATTAGAACAGGCTCATTAATATAAACCTGTGGTTTGCAACAGGACCAACAGTCAGAGCTTCTTACCAGTGAGAATTGACAATGATTAGTGTTAGTGTGTTAGAAGTGTAGCTGTATGAAAGCTGTATCCACATGAAAAGAAACAGTGAGTATAATTATATTCCTGCATTTCATTCTTAAAGTTTCAATTTTTCACACTTTTTATTCAACCAAGGCTTGATGCCCAAACTGAATCCTTGCTCAGAATGCTGCAGCTGGATGTCACCCATACAAGAATTAAACTTGGATGGGAAGTTGTGTTACACCCATCTAATGACTACAAATCTTACCTACCCTTTGACTGTAGGGATGACCTCAGTTTATGGCCAACTCCCAACCTTCTTAAATCTTACCAGTTAACTGTATGTTTAAGTGTTTCCAAGCGACTCCTATTAAATTTCGGTATATAAAACCGCATTAAAAGGGTACAGTTCCACCATATTAATAGGGAACAGCCCAAATCATTCAGGACACACAAATAAGATACGTAAGCTCGACCAGTTGAGCTTCATCATTGCTTCCATTTGTTGGTTTGAAACCAGCTACCTATCCCTTTCCACTTCATCATGTTTATAAAGATTTACGCAAACAAATATTTTTGTTAATAAAAGCAACTTGAATCACTTAACCAAACATCTCTAAGTATATTTCTTAGAGTATATTTCTTCTGTTCCATTATCAATTCTGATTGGTCATTTTCTCTGCCAGCAGTGCTGTATACTGACAGTTATATATATATATATATTTTGGTGAGTTTAGTGAAGAGTCTAGCAGAAGGTGTTTCCCTCACAGAGTTTGTGGTTTCCTGTTTGTTTTAAAGGGAGTGATATTGTGATAGTTATCTATTGTGATCTCTGTCTTATATGCTTATATAATGAGTTTGTAGGCCTTTCAATAAAATATGGCATAATTTTCTAAATTACTGGCCAAAGCATGCAAGAAAGGGGATAGTGAATGTGAGTGTGTTTTTCAGCATTCTCTCCTTCATATCAATCAGTGAAATGCTTTTTGCTAAGGAATGAGCTTGAAACAGAAGAGCTTTTGTATAACAGAGTGGGTGGTGCTGGTGTCCCAGCGCTAGGCTCATAGCCGTGAGTTACGAGGATAAGGCAGTCACTGCTGGCCTCTAACACGATAAGACGCAATCCTTCAGCAGATTGAATCTATGTGTAAACCCTGCAAGCATTGGCACTGGGCACTTTTCTTTCTGTATTTTTTCCTGTGCTGGTTTTCCTTCTCTAGCCCTCCTTCGCTTTTCTGTTTTCCTCTATCTGTTTCTGTTTTCCTCTATCACTCTTTTTCACTCCCTCCTTCCACTTCATTTTGTCTGTCTTCACAGCCCTAGTTGATGCTTGTCCACTGTTTGAGCTCCTTTGTGCATTTTCTCAAGCACCTGCGTGCCGACAGGAATTGTTTGAAGGGTAAACTTCAGGTTCTGTAAAAAGAATAGCTGTTGAATTTTCACACTTGACTGTAATCAGGTCAGGTCTGAAAAGGCATATTAACTTTGGTTGGTGTTTAGTTTAGTTCGGCTTTGTTTAGCTTTGTTTTGTAGAAAAATATAGTTAGGGATTTTTGTTACACCTCACTTCTTTTATAAAATGTGTAATAAAAGAACGTTCCCATGATGACACTTGAGATATGGCTGGCGTATTTCAAACCTATTCTCTGTGTTAAAATAATACCAATACTACTACTCCTAATAATAATAATAATAATAATAATAATAATAATAATAATAATATGAAGGGTTCTGTAAGTGACATGTGATATTACTTTCACTGAAGTATTTGTGGATTTATTTATTTATCCATTTAATCTCGTCCTTCTAAATAGAGCGTATTAGTAAAGGGGTAGCTTTGGGTTACCAAAAGGGTCAGCGTTGATAAATACCTCCCTGCTGCCATTGGTTTCCTGGGAGATGAGCTGTTGCGTTGAGCCGAAACGCGATTAGGTTTCCTGTAATTAAAATGAGGGGAAGAGAGATACGGTCCTCATGAATAGCATCAGTGTATGGAGAAATAGAAAGTTGAGTCTGGGAACAGGAGACAAAGAGAAAGAGAATACTGAGTAGGAACTTTGGAAGAAAAAATCGAATGTTCAAAAGTGGGTGACTTATGCAGGTCTACAGTGTTTACATGTCTTATCAAGCGTAGTTATTGTTTTCTAGTAATAATCACATGAGATAACAATTGAAGTGAATTCACCTGTATATAATTGGACATGCGGTGTGCAGTCATAGGAAAATAATAAACAATACAAAATAATGCACATCCTGGAGCAATTTAGTCCTATTATGATACAGCCCAATTACAGTTATAGTTATATACAGTTATATAGCCACTGTACAGTTATATTACCACTGTAGAGCATTGTTCCCTCACTATTATTTTGTTTGTTTGTTTATTTGTTTTATTTTTTTATAGTTTGTCATATTACACAGATTTGTTACTATAGAAATGTGATATGAATGTAATATAATGTGATATGAATTACACCTGGAACTGTCATCAGAGCTATTGTTATTGAAAATTATTCAACACCTTCTGACCAATCAGATTCAAGAATGTAACAGCTCTGTGGTAAACAGAAGGAAACCGTAAAAACTGAATCTAGTTATTTGGTGTGACCCTTCTTTACTTTTAATACTGCATCAGTTCTCTTGGGTGTGCTGATCGTTTATAAGGAAAAGTTGTTCCAAATATCTTGGAAAACTTGCTATGGTGTGTCTACTGCAGGAACCAGACGGCACCAATCATGTTCTTTTAATGTGTTGTTATCTTAAACGACATGGGAAGAGATTTCTCAGCAAAATCTGAAAAAGGATATCTGGAAACTTTGCTCTTTTCTACTGACACACCCACTACTAGACAAAAAATATATATCGGATAGGGAAGACTTTTTCACCATACTTTAGGTGTCTTCAGTGATTATGAATCAAATATGTTTGTGTGGGTTTAGTTTCTAGCAGGAGTACTGGAGCACTGTGCAGCGCCCGTGCGTGAGCTCGCGGTACGGATCGTCCAGATGATGTACCATCTCCACGGCCGTTCCATACTCCGCTACCTTCCACCGGATGATCCTAGCACTCGTAAAAACATCCTCTACAAACACCTCTTTGACTCTTTCGCAAAGATAGACGGCAGAATTCCGCAAACGCAGGTAAAAGTCAGTCAGCCGTAACTGCTGTCATTCACGGCCAGTGTTACTATTACAATAACAAAAGGACAGACCATGTAGTAATGGAAAAGATGTTAGTTTTGCTCCTGAAGTGTAAATCAGTGTGTAAAGATTCCGAAGAGACTCAGTAATGGACATCAAGACACACTCTTTGTGTAGAATGCTTTATTGGGTGTCATGATGTCCATGCCAGGCTGGAGAGTTTGCCTCAGGTTAGTGCAGTATAACCAGTCCAAGCATGATTATTTCATCTCTGTCTGTCTTTTATCTGTCTGTCGTTTAAGGTGAAGAAAGGAAGGCTGCAGAAAGAGGGAGAGAAAGAGGAGCAAGAAATCAAGAGCCTCCAGGATCAACTGGCTGTTCTGAAGGAGCTTAGTGTAGGTTCATTAGCCATGCATGCAGTCATTGTCCTTGGAGATTAGTGCATGATATTTCCTCTCAGAAACAGGGATATGATGAGGAGAGCATTGTTACTTACTGTGTTTTGGGACTCTTGGTAGATTTTACTGTTTGATTAACATTCTTGGAAGGCTTAGAATTTATGTATGTATTCCATGGCAAACAATCCACAGATAAATGCTTTTGATCCCTTGTTCTATTTTCTAAGTCTGTTAAAACCCATTTCTTGAACATTGCACCTATATGCTATGCTTTCACATTTTTTCACTTTCTTTAAGTGAAAATATGTGAAAAAACGAGTATATTCTTGATATACCTCATTGGTTCAGCAGATAGCATTATCAGCTCAATCCCCAGTTGGTCCCCAGTTTGATCCCTAGCTCTGGTTAATACAGGTTACTGTGTGAGTATCGTCCTCCCTCTTAAAAAACATGTCAGTAAGTGCTTTAGATACCCTAAACTAAACATTTCTACATAGCACCATCAATTTTTTAATGAAAGCAACTCTTATTGTTTATGAAGGAAAAGGGGAAGGAAAAGAACAAATCCCCAGAGAGAAAAATGGAGAAGGCACATAAAGCAGGTGCGTATTATGTTATTACGTGTCCTGATGTGTGTGCAGATTTAAGAGGGTCTTAATGTCTACCTGTCTGTATAGGTGTTAAAAAGGGAACGCATTCCACCTGTACTGATGGAAAAGTGGGCCAGTCCATACCAAACTACCTAGACAAGTAAGTTCCTGTTAGACTGTGTTATTCCTGTGTTCCAGTGTTTACTGTGAACAGTATGATGATAATTATGTTAAAACCAACTGGTATGTACCCTGCAGGTCTAATTCTCTCTCTCTCTCTATTTGATTTTAATAGAAATAAAATAAAATAAACTGAGTATTAAACTTTTAATAGAGTTTAGTTTCCCCCTGATATATTTCATATATTTTGTAGTATGTGTTCTAATAGTGGTTTGTTTTGCAGTCTTTGTATATTTTGTGGGGAGAGAGATAAGTCTTTTACAGAAGAGGGTTTGGACCTGCACTACTGGAAACACTGTCCAATGCTGTGCCGATGCCTCCAGTGCAGACAGGTATATCAGAGAGATTCACACCCCTTCACATCCACACAATGGGATAACTTGACCTGTCATACTCAATAAGGGGTTTGGTATCATAGAGATTACACATTTTTGTATTTTTTTTTAACTTAATTTGCTGAATTAGAGTAATGCAGTAACGTGGAGTAGAACAATATAGTGGAATGCTTTTTGTAGCTTACTTTTAAATTCAGAGCAAAAAGCAAACCATGCAAATCTACTACAAACAAAAGTGCAAATAGACTAGTATATGAATTCATGGTAAGAGTTGGGCATGGTGCATGATTTTGACTTGCTCTGGAACAACGCATGGTTTTATAATGAAAAAGAAAATGCTTTAGGAGCCTTTGATGCTAAACTTGCAACCAGAGATGGGAAAGCTTTACTAAAGACGCCTGAATGAATGAAACTGGACAATCCGTTTCTGCCTTCAAACCGATGCAACAAGAGGCAGCAAGAAAGTTAAATGGAAAATGGAGCAAAGATTGACAGAAATAAAGTTTGGTGCTATAAAACTAGTTTTACATTTACTTACGTTTACATTTATGATATTTTGCAGACTCCCTTATCCAGAGCGATGTACATAAGTGCTCTGTGAATGAATACTTGAATACTCTGTTGGGAGGTACTATAGCACTCAGACAAGCAAGAAAAAAAGTGCTAGTTTAAGTATATCAGGAAGAGGTAGGTCTTCACCCATCATTTGAAGAAGCCAGTGACTCAGCTCTTCAGAAATTGAAGGAAACTTTACATTCCACCATTTAGGTCTCATAACAGAGAACAGTCGTAATGCATACCTACATTGTACCCTGAGAGATGGTGGGACCAATTGAGCAGTGCTAGAGGAATGTAGCTCTAGTATAGAGGAGTATAGGAGTGCGAGAGGAATGAAGATGTTCTGAGGAATCTGCCATTCTATCTGATCAAATAACAGAACTGGTTCCGTCGGCTTACATAGTGATTGGCAATGGTGTCTTACCCGACAGCCTAAACAAAAAACAGTCTCAGTAGACTAAACATTTTTGTTTAACACTTTTTCCTTTTTTGCAAACTATGCGACAGCAAAGCAGCAAATATTCTAAAGCCACATGAGCACTGGAAGTGTAATAATGCTCATACTAATACAAGATACAGTAGGTTCAGTAGTCAAAGCTGACTTGGTTCAACTCTGGGGATGAAGCAATTGTTTGCCTTAAGTGGCTTTGGAGGCAGGCGGTCAAGAGAAGAGGGTTGTTGTTTTTTTCATATGAGTGTATGATTAAGGTTTTCTAGGATAAATACTCTTTCAAAAAATAAAAACATTTTGAAACCTTTCTGTTGTAGGATTCTCCATAAACCCTTCAAGGCTTTCAAAGAAATGATCAAAGAACCTTTCTAGAAGCGTTCGAAATTTTGTTAGTTACTGAGTAAGTGTTTTCTAATGCAGGTGCTACACATAGATAACACATTTTTAGTCCAGTCAGTGCTGTTCCTTTTGTGACTTTCACTAGAATTACTCGTCACGCCAAAATATTATGCACTTAAAGAGGCTCCTGTGGACAATCTTCTGGACTTAGTAGCCCATAGCTTGAAGCCCAAGAGAGCATAATTGTCCCCTTTTGTTGGGTGGAAGAAAGGCATTTTTTCACCCCTGTCAATTAGAGTGATACTAGCCAGTCTGCAACGATTGGCATGCTGTGACATGTGTTAGCATTCACACTCCTCGGGTGCTAGCTGAACAAATAGGAAAAATTGCTGACATGACCGATTCAAAAGGAACCGTTACATAAATAGTTGTTAGTAATTAACCACATCTTCCAGTCCAAATAGATGGACAGACAGTAATAAAATATAACTCTAATAGTTATAAAAATATATATAATTTCTCAGAATATTTGTCATAAATATATGTAAGAGATATATACAGTGTATATACAACAGTACCCAGATTACCATGAATAATATACAATATACATTCAGATAATAAAAACAAACATAAAGATAAGTTCAGAGCTGCAGGATGATTACAGGCAGCAAAACATCTATCGTTATAGTGTAGAGGTCAGCAGGGTAATGGGTGTGGGAAAGAGGCAGGCCCTGAAACTGCTGGTTCTGGTATGAATGTTCCTTTATCTCCTCCTGGAAAGAAGGAGGTTTGTGCATTGTGTGATTGGGATGGGAATCCCTGATGATGACGTATGCTGTATGTAGTCATCTGTTATGGTTATGATGTATAATGGCTGGTCGTTGAGCACTATTGATGTGTTTTCAGCACCATGTCCCTTCAGGGCTTTCATACACAATCAAGCTGCCATACCACACTGTGATGAAGTTGGTCAGGGTGCTCTCAGTTGTGCGCTAATAGGAGCTTGTTAAAATCTCGGGAACTTTCTTCAGTCTCTGCACAAAGTAAAGATACTGTTGTGCCTTCTTAACCAAAACTGAAGAATTTTGGTGCCAGGAGAAATCCACAGATATGTGTACATCCAGAAATTTTAATGAGGTAGACTACTACTTCAGTCTCTGCAACTTTTATGTTTCTGGAAGTCCACAATGTGCCGTTTGGTGTTCTTTGTGTTGAGGGTGAGGTTGTTGTCAAACAGCATGCTGATACGTTTTGGATCCCCTCTCTGTAGGACAGTCCGTCATTGCTGCTTATGTGACATGTGACTTGTATTCTAGGTGAGGATGTTGGAGTTAAGCAAAGTCACATGGAGTGCATCAGTTTTCAAGATGAGGATTATATAAGCATCGGGTACTCACGAAATAATTAGACAAGAAAATTAATACACCCGACATTTCCTCTAGAGCTCATGCTACAGAGCACGTAGAAGTGAGTAAGTTAGGTTGTAGACCTTTGTTTCCCACACTCATGTTTCCGTGGTTTTTTATTTCGTCAGCTGACATAAGAAAGGTCGTCTGTCATTTTGTTTGCTCTAACCGCATTCCACCACAATGGAATGTTAACTGGTTGAACTTTCCCAAATATCTTACATACTTTTCTTTCTCTTAGTACACTGCTTTGTTATTGTTATATCATTTTTTTATTTTTATCTGAAGATTGCTTGGTAGACTTAAAATAACACTAAAGTAAATTTGTGTGTGTGTGTGTGTGTGTATTAGGTAGTAGAGATTGCAAGCCTAACAGAGCACCTGCTCTTCGAGTGTGAACACAAAGCAGATTTTACCCAGTGCCCTCACTGCTCTGAGGCCATCTTGAGAAATAAGCTGATTGAACATGCTCAGACTACAGCCTGCAATCGTGAGTACTTCCCATGTTATCACATTTCACATGTCACTGCTGTCAGCTATAAGTAGCTCAGACAAATACAGCCACACATACAGCTGGGCGTTTTTTTACACTTGGAGCAACGTGGCTAGCCAGTTTGCAGATGACTAATAATGATTTCAAACAAGCTGAGAATGTTTGAAAGTACAGCAGGTCTATTTTAGGATGTCTTTAAAAGATTATTCATGAATTAATACATTTTGGTTTTTGGAATGTCATATATCAATAAATGTGCGTTTGTGCGGTAGAAAGTTTGATGCTGTGTGATTTTTGTTAAGACTGAGAACTACCTCCTTGTGTGTGTGTGGTGTGTGTGTTTTTTTTCTGACCAGCTCTTCCAGATACTGTGGCCAGTGGAAACTATAACCACTGTCCTTTGTGCCATGAGAACTTCTCACCAGGAGAGGAGGTGAGGCACATGCAAGTTTAATGCTGTTGATCTACACCCACACATTCACACTTATCAGTCTGCTCAGTTTCAATTGTCATCTTTAAATGTCACAGATGACTCAAACCCTTTTTACATTCTACATTTGTATTTATTCATTTACCACATGCTTTTATCCAAAGTGACATAAAAAATATATGAAATACACAATCCATAAAGGTCTATAAAAGAGTAATATTTACAGCAGGAATGTTACACGGGTCAGGAATAATCAGCGAATCGCTTGATTATTATTTGCGTATGTTCAAATGTAAACATTTTGGGCAAACGGGCATCTACCATCTGTTCCCTTTTCTCTCTCGTATCTGATGTCTCTAATTACAGGTCTTGAGAAGGCTTTGGTTAATGGAGACACTGTCTCTGTCAGGCATAAACAGGTGTGCCTGGGTTGGACACAGAAGCTAAAATAATGTGTAACATCATATGAGCACAAAATTCTGCTGTTCAGAAGCATGAATGTGAGGTTGTGATGACATTTGGATATCTTAACCTGTTCAAGTCCCTATTTCTATTCAGCTGAGGTTCAGATATGAGGGATAGCCTGAACTTTTTCAAAATTGCCCTGAATATAATTTCTATGCACTTTTGAGTTTCTTTTCTTGAAATTCCCTTCCCATTAAAAAGCTCATTTTATGCTAAAACTTTGAACAGTGTTGTGTAGTCCTCATCACATCGCAATAATAAACCCAGCTCTAGCATATCATAAACGGGAAACAAATTGATTCATATTGTTGTTTTAATTTACATTTTACTCAAACCACCTACACAGAGATATCGCAACGAATTGTTCAAATACATTGCCTAAAATATGTACAGTAAATGCCTCTAATGCTAAAGAGTTAATGAGCTGATAAAGAGCCGAAGTGCCTCCGATTCACATTTACAAATTACACAATAACTTAAAATGGCTTATATTTTAGAACGAGGTTTCCATGTCGTGTTATTTGGTTGTCAGTGTTATTTGCGTTTAATTGTTATTGCTCATAGTACGTCACTTGCTTTCTCAAAAACATTCTTCACATAAAATATCACACAAATTAACCAGTCAAATGTATTTAAAAATTAAATTCCTGAACAAGGAAACCGCTGGTGGAATTTACATAAGTCCTTATCCAGTCATACACATGTCATTGTATCTATATTCTATATTTGAAAAAGTACCGTTTCTTCCTTTATATTAGCAGGAACACTCAAATTGCCACCATTTCCAGCTAAGTTGAGTCTTCTCATCTATTTCCAAAATCACTATTAGCCTGAAATATTACATTTGTTTAGTTGTTTGGATAACAAACAAATCAGCTAGAATTTTGAGTGGTTTTGATAACAAACATTGCCAAGAAACCTGCATAACCTGCATACCTGCTTTACTTCTCAATGAGTAAATTATGCTGAATGTCTGAGAGAAATATTAAAGATTACAATGGTTATCTCATCATAGGGAATGCAACTGTTATGGGATGAAATATAAAACAGTAAGGATTTTAATGAACAGGGGTTTACCCAGCTCACACATGTTGCTTTATTTTTATTGGAGCGTGTTTACTACGTATAACACAGGCTCACTTTTCAGACTCAAGCCAGTTTTATTACACCTTTAAATTTCAGCGCTGGCAGATCTGCTTAGTACAACAACCTAATGTTTTTATATATAGGCAATGCTGTGCTTGCAGTATTTGCTGTAGTACAGAAGTGTGTTGATGTTACAGTCGGTCATGGAGTTGAGGGGGAAGGGGTTGATGATTGCATGGGGCCGTGAATAGAGTCCAGGAAAACCAGCTACATGGGAAGCTGTGAGACCTAGAATCCTTACTCTTTCAAGCAAAGCTCTGAAGAATAGCTTTCAATAGAAACTTTCCTATATTCCACTGCAACTCTGAAAATAACACTACATTTTGTGTGGAAAAATCTTTTGCATCCTGGGTGTTAAGTGAGCTAGATTTGCATGAATTACAGGAAATAGCCTACGATCTTAGATTTAAAAAAAATATAATGATTTATTACTTAATTTTTCACCCTGCTGAGAAACCCCTAATCACATAATTAGTTCATAATGACAGAGTATTTAATAATGCATGACTAATTCACCTGTGTGCAGTAAAAGTGTCACATGATCTCAGTATAAATACACCTGTTCATGGAATACTTACAGTATAAATACGCATCTTCAAGGAATACAGTATACTGTAAACACGCCTGTTTATGAAATATATATACAGTATAAATACACCACTGCCTGTGTTTTAGAAGTGAACTGACAACCTATAACATAAGAAGTAAGGGACAAAGTTCTGGGAAAGTTGCTTTAATTCTCAACATTCCATCATTATCAACATCACTGTGGGAATGGTATTCTGGAGTTTTGTACCAGGAGCTGAAATTTGCATTTTTCCAACCAACACTGGCCTTATTTCTGCCTTCTAACAGGGATGTTCTTTATAACTAGTTTTACCAGAAATCTGTCCCTGACTTGTGATAGCATCTTAATCTTGATGGTGCTTTTTGTTCAGGTATGTTCTTTAACAAAATTTGCAGCCTTTTAGGAACAGTTTGGGCTTTTATTGAGATCACATGACACTTTAATAGTACACAGGAGAACGTTATTCAACTACTCATGAGACTTCTTGGCAACCGGTTGAAACAGAACCGGTAGAGGGGGGGATACTTATGCAAACACATCTTTTTATATATAAAAACACGTTTCAATATTGTGGACTCCTGAGATATCCTCTCAGCTAAGTCCATTTCAGTTGCAGTTTGCAACACTATATACATATATAGTAGTAGTAGTAGTAGTAGTAGTAGTATATACTACTACCAAAATACTGTTGGTGATGATGAAAAAATATTATGCAAAATATTAGTTTGCATTCACAGGTGTCTCCTGTATTCATCTGTGACTTAATGGTCCAAGCAGCAGGGTAACACTGAGCTGTGTGTTTAGGGCTGGAAGTTTCACCTCATGGACAGCAGTGCCGGTTGTAAGCAGAACGCACGCAGGACAGTGGCACTACAGCGAGCAAAGACACACACACAAGGTGAGCCATTCATCCCACTCTTGGCCTGCAGTAAGCACTCCAACTTCCCGACACTATCCCACCACATACCCCTCAAATAGACCAGGCTGAAAAGAACTCTGCTATAATTCTTCAAAACAACTTTGCAATTTCATTTGTGTAACAAACTCATACTAATATCTACAAAACAATATGAATCTGGGTAATACTGAGCAAAGCAACAGGTCAGAAATGAACTAAGATACGGATTCTCCTCCCCCAACCCGCTCCACCCACCCCAGAGTCCTGACTGAACAAGGTCTAGTTATATAGTCATGAAAGGCAGGAATTGTGGATTTAAATTATATACAACATAGTACCTTAACTAGATGGCACTGATGAATGCTTGTAAAATATTAATTTGCTGTGGATGAATTTCAGTGTGAAATGACGTTTTTTAACATTCAGCAAATTTAACCAGAAATTTACTCCCACAAATGCCCCAACATAGCCTATTACCCCCACACCAACAAATATACCCCTAGGTCTCATAAGTAAACCTCCACAACCTCAAACACCTGCAACCAACTGTACCCACTCCCACAAATACCACCCCTGTACACACAGATAATAGCCCCGTGCATACTGAAATACAGGGAATATGTGGATAGTCAGATTTAAGATAATATTTTAAGTAAAGTTCAGATCATAACATGATATTTCATCATATTTCATGGCTTATACTAACTTTGATGTAAACTACGTTCTTACTACGATGTAGAGTGAGTGAGATCAATTCACATAATATAAACACGATCCAATTATGGTACAAAGTCTCGTGAGGATGTTGCCCCTGACTGGAAGCAATTACTATAACATTAAATTAGCATGTGCATCATGACAGCAATGTGAGTAATGCTGCCACCTCACAAAAACCAGAGACTCAGTTTCGATCCTGAGCTCAGGTTAGAGTCAGGGTTTCATTTTAATGCGCTCACAAATACCACTTCACAGCTAAATGCCCCCAATACTACCAACAGCCAATATGAGGTAACAACCGAAAGTTTTAGCTTTTTTAGGGCAGGGGGAGGGGGTGTATGTCTGTGTCAAGTAAAGGTTGCTTTTTTTTTTATCTATTAAATTTAACTTTTCTAATTGTGCCACAATCAGGGAAGACATTCGGTGCAGCAGCATTAAAGGTCACCGCAGTGGATTCTGTTGGGAAAGGCAAAGGAGGTGGAAAGAGCAGCACTCGCATCCCTGCACCAGCACCACGCCCCAGTAGGACCAGTAAAGTAAAGCTCTAAACCAGAGTAACTTCCAATGAACTTTTAATCTTTACTAAACACAATTGGACGCGAGTACAGGAGCACAGCACATAGTTTTCTCCTAATCGTATCCATAAGCACTACAGTGGAATGCAACATAGGAATAGTTTTGTCTAAAAAGAGAAAAAATAAGTTTTTATCAGCTAGATTTCGTTATCCGATTTAATGTTTTTTTGTTTTGTGGTTGGTTTGTTTGCTTGTTTTCTCAATTTTAGTGTAATTGTGTATGGATATGTGTAAGGATGTGTACACAATGATTTTTAAATGAAGCACTTGTATAATTTTGAGTGGTTTTTACACTGTGTCTAGGTTGAAAGGGGGGGGGGGTTAGCGCAACAAAAACACCTTGATGCTGGCAAAACACTGCTGTAATGTCATCAGCGCATGCTGCATCACAGCCTCAGTGTTTGCATGACACGGTGTAAATGTGTCGGGTTTGAATTCAATTCATATCCCTTAACAGGAACAAATCATTTATCTGGGACTTAATGTTGAATTAGAACAATATAAAAGCCTGAGACTGAGACGATTTTTTTTATTATTATTTATTTATTTATTTATTTATTCCAGGACTTAAAAAATGTCTTCAGATTTAAGACTTTTCACATCATGTATATTACAGGTTTAACAGGTAGTGTGCATGATGTGGAAATAGACAATTATTTTTGTCTTTATCTTCTTTATCATAGATTTTAAAGCAATTGAGATTAAATCCCATCTCTGTAACTTAAAATCAACAGTACTGATAGTT
Source organism: Hemibagrus wyckioides (assembly GCF_019097595.1). Classification (NCBI taxonomy): domain Eukaryota; kingdom Metazoa; phylum Chordata; class Actinopteri; order Siluriformes; family Bagridae; genus Hemibagrus; species Hemibagrus wyckioides. The sequence continues at coordinate 22,057,682 of NC_080714.1, read as the reverse complement.
TCCCCCCCCCCCAAATATATAAAATATAATAGAACCCCTACATGAACAGATATTAACCAAAGCAGTGTCCGCAAAAACAAGGCCTTTTTCTTATTAAAATGAGCCATACATATCAGCATTTTCTATTATGACTTGACTTTTCAGTGCTGTTTTTCTGAAGCAAGATCCACACATGATGTGATGGAAATGGTCATGAATGTTATACCAACATTAAACAGTATTTCAAGTGTCCAACTTCTGTATTAATGACAGTTTTGCCAGTTTTACCATCATTTTATTCACAAACTTGTCCCTTATTTTCAAACAATAAACAATGAAATCATTGATATTTAATAAATTACTGATACATATTTGCTATTTTGTGGATTTGTTTGTGTATTTCTATATAAATGCAGTATTTGTATTTGTAACATTTCCGGGAAAAAAGAGGTCGAAAATGTATTTATTAAATTAAGTATCATAAAACTCTATAAATATCACGTATTACAAATAAATCTGTACATGTGAGCGCAAGTATGGTGGCCAGATCTAAAAATGTAAAAAATAAACTTTACATGAAATCATTTTGCTGAGCTGAAGTGTTCTTGATGGAATAAAAAATACTTTTTAGTAAACTCCATTTGTTGATAGTTTGCAATCAAGGCAATAGTGTTGCCTATAATCAAGGAAAAAATATAGTAGTACAGTAGAATATGTTGTAAACACATTACACATCTTTCCATAAATTCACTGTAGCAGACCGTTTATAGCAGGAAAAACTACGTGAAACAGCCTTCACATGCTTTAATGAGTTTCTTAACTTGACTATATAGAGTATAAATAACTAATTGGTCCCTTTAAATGTCTTGAACCCAATGGAGACCATGAATCTATGTATGCTAATGGAAATATTTTCCACTGTTGTGTTTCTGAAGAGCTGTGTGTTTGGATAAATAAAAGCATGCTATTCCACTGAAGTCATTGTCTTTAAACACAATGAAAGCCATGTCATCCTTTTTTTACACCATACTCAGAACCACCCTGTTTAAATGTGGGATAGTTAAATAAAGGCTATTCATATGAAAATCAATTGACCCTTACAATTGCAAAATGTCCCATCATAGAGTCAAATCAGGCTGGTGAAAGACTTACAGAGATCATTTATGAATGCATAACAACCATATTTCTACATTTGGCTTGCAAGGAGTATGCCATGCGATTATGTTGCTATTTTACTGTTTAAATGCAAAGCTTTGGTTTTTTTTTTTGTGTGTGTGTACTAGTCAGTCTCTATAATTTGAGCAATTGTCCTGAAAATAAAATACATAAACATATCTGCGTAACAATTCAAAGAATGCTATATTCTTCTCGTCTTCAGTTGTCCTTGAACCTCGTAAAATGAAAAAATGGCTCAGCTCAGAGAAACAAAGTGGCTTTTAGGTTTTCTCTCTCTCTCTTTTTTTTTTTTTCTCTAGAAAAGTAGCTAGCTGGCTTTTTATTCACCTTCGCATAATTCTTGTTAGACATCCACACAAAAATTCCAAATGAAAGGTTTAGAGCATTTCTTTGGATTTTCTGTTGTAATATAAACTTTATGCATGACAGGAATTATATTCATCCACAGTTTAACGTATGAATGTGCAAATGATATGCATTTTTTAAAAATTTGTTTGTTTGTTTGTTTTTTCAACCATTCATTCCCCTACTTCCCAACAATTACCCTTTTTGATCCCAATGAGAAAGCATGAGTAACGATGACTGAACAATGAACAAAGAACACAAAGATTAGTGTCCAAAGCATTCACAGATCACTCAACCTCTAGAGTTAAGTCCACGCTCTTTCTGGTGCAGGTGAGCTTCTCATCATGCACCGTGTCCCACATCCTCATTAGTTCCTCTGGGCTCATTTTGTGCACCACAATGAGGTGGCGGTAGAAACATGGCTCGCTGTTCATCAGGCTCGCCTTGTGCTTCACGATCCCGAATGTTTTAAAGCCTGGGTGCTTTTCTGGCGCCACTTTTAACTCCTGAAGGCACATGCCCAAGAAGACATCATCAATGGGGAAAAGCGCCATTTTCTCGGACACAGTAAAAAGTCTGCGTGCCAGATGAGAGGACATGACAAACCCTCCACCACCTGCATAGGGTGGATATGGCTTATCATACAACTCTTTAGGTATAAAGTACTTACTTTTTTGATTTCTAATAGGCACTGCTTTCGAAATGGTGTCACCAGCAAAAAGGTTTTGCACCATGTCCTCCTTTATACGAAAGTCTATTAGATCCACCAGGTTAGTTGGGTTGACAAACACATCATCGTCCCCTTTAAAAATGAAGCGCACGTTTTTGCAGTAGATATTGAACCATCTCAGAAAATTGATCTCCTTCAGTGTGAGGTTAAAAAAGGTATCCATGAAATTCCATTGCAGTATATCTCCATATATTCTGTCCTCGTATTCGATTAGTTTCTGTAAGTTTCTGGCGTCCTTTTCAGGTGCAGGGGTGCCCAGCAGGAACAGGGTTTTAATTCTTTTGCCATTGATGGTGTGCTCTTTGCCCCAGGTGAGACGCACAGCCTGGCGGCGGTCGTGCTGCTCTATAACCGACTTCACCACGATTAGCAGATCCACGTCCCCAGCACACTTCTCAGGGTGATTCATGATCATGGGGAAATACCTACAGTGTCTGTGCAGGACGAACCGGTGGAACCTGGGGTCCAAATTCTGAAACCAGCTCTGACTGAGCACGACTGAGTCCGCGGTGCAGTTAATAGCGCTGATGTTCCACGTAGCCGGTGCGCTTTCCCTGACCGGTGCCGCGATATTTCTGGCGACATTGTCTTTAGTCTTCCACTGCAGAGTACCCCGCAAGCTGTTTTTCATGTCCATACGCACCTCCTTCATTCGGAAATCCACCACTTTGAACTTTTGGATCATCAGAAAAGTGGCCAACACTAAGCTCAAACTCAACAAGGTCTTTAGGACTCTGCTGCGCCGGAATAAATGCTCCATTTCGGAGGCGCACTTGATTGCGAGACGCATGCAGATTAAAGGCGAAAAATCCTCAAGAAGAATTTAGTAAAGCATACCACTGATATTGAAGTTTAGGGTTGTTTTCTTGGTAGAAACAAACCGATGTCCCGTTTGGCGGCATGTTGGTAAAGATGATTAGTTTAGCAGCTGGATTGAGGGGTTATCCATTTGCGCTTCTTATTTGTCTTCTAATTCCTCAGCTCCACGCTGTGGGCTGGTAAACCTGCAACACATAAGGGTTGTCTTGTACAGTCACTCATCCCTACAACCCCACCCACCGACCCCCACACACACACGCGCGCGCGCACGCTGTGCTATCCTAACACCTACCTGTGACACCCTTTCCTGAGATCACACACAACTGTGTAAAGTTTAAAGCCTGGGTGTTTCTGAGACTTCAAAAGAAAAAACACCGAGAAAATATAGTTTTTTAAGTAGATAAAAATCTGTTCAAACAGCTAAAGAAATGTAACTGGAAGGTGAGTGTTGTAAGGTAGCTCCTGCCACACACTGGCACATTCGGGTTCGTGCACAATTTTATGTGGCCAAAAGAGAGGATTTATCCATTTAAACAGTTCTGCAGAATTTTCTAAGGCAGGACAAGGCAGGATTTACTACTTTGTTGGAATGTGGTGTAGCTTGAGTGATTGACACTTTGTTAACAAAGCAGGATCTATACGTCAAGACTAGATGGCCAACAAGCACATCTGCATTCCGGTACAGGGTTTTTGTTTTTTTTGAGGGGGGGTTTTGAGCGACATTTTTAAGCTTGGTCTCTATCCCCGCTTTAAGAATTTCTCTTCACATTGAGGGCCGTTTCATTTAGGTAACAGGCCGTATTTATTACGTGTTTTGGGGGCTTGTTCTGGGAAGTAAAATGGTTTAGACAAAATCATTATTTCTAACTCTGACATGTCAGCATGTCCTGTTCTTCTGCTATATTTTCTATTCAGACTAATTTCGTGTGTGTTTCCTTAGAAAACTTTTTGAGTGATCCCAAACTTTTGAGCGGTAGTGTACACTGCTTTTAAAAAACTGCCAAATCTGGCAGTAATCTACTGTTTTCCCTTAAAACAGCAATCTACTACAGGAAACAATGCATTCTGGGCAATATTTTGCATTTACTGGTGATTTTAAACAGTAATCTACTGTTTTTATGTAATACAGTTTCGTACTGGAGTGTGAGTACAATGCTGTGCATTTACAGTGAATGATTTGATCCCCTGCTGATTTTGTACGTTTGCCCACTGACAAAGAAATGATCAGTCTGTAATTTTAATGGTAGGTTTATCTGAACAGTGAGAGACAGAATAACAACAAAAAAAAAAAATCCAGAAAAACACATTTCAGAAAACTTCTACATTGATTTGCATTTTATTGAGTGAAATAAGTGTTTGACCCCTTTGCAAAACATGACTTAGTACTTGGTGGCAAACCCTTGTTGGTAATCACAGACGTCAGACATTTCTTGTAGTTGGCCACCAGGTTTGCACACATCTCACATCTCAAGGAATTTGGGCCCACTCCTCTTTGCATCCACGACCCATTTTCAACGCCCTGGCTGAGGGAAGGAGGTTCTCACTCAAGATTTGATGGTACATGGCTCCATCCATCGTCCCTTTGATGCGGTGCGGTTGTCCTGTCCCCTTAGCAGAAAAACACCCCCAAAGCATAATGTTTCCACCTCCATGTTTGACGGTGAGGATGGTCTTCTTGGAGTCATAGGCAGCATTCCTCCTTCTCCAAACACGGCGAGTTGAGTTGATGCCAAAGAGCTGGATTTTGGTCTCATTTGACCACAACACTTTCACCCAGTTCTCCTCTGAATCATTCAGATATTCACTGGCAAACTTCAGATGAGCCTGTACATGTGCTTTCTTTAGCAGGGGGACCTTGCGGGCGCTACTGGATTTCAGTCTTTCACGGCGTAGTGTTACTAATTGTTTTCTTGGTGACTATGGTCCCAGCTGCCTTGAGATCATTGACAAAATCCTCCAGTGTAATTCTGGGCTGATTCTTTGCCGTTCTCATGATCATTGAAATTCCATGAGGTGAGATCTTGCATGGAGCCCCAGACCGAGGAAGATTGACAGTCCTTTTGTGTTTCTTCCATTTGGGAATAATTGGCAGCAAAAATGTTCCCCTGTCAGATATTGGCTCATGTAAGGCACATGACAATTCATAAAACCACACCTAATTTAACTTTTAAGTGTGTTTTGCCAGACTGCAGACACATTACCATACACGCACACTATCATACACACACACACTATCATACACACACACACTATCATACATACACACACTATCATACACACACACACTATCATATACGCACACTATCAAACACGCACATTGTGTCTTCTGTCTTGTCTGCACTAGGTTGCTTATAAAATTATAAGTAGTTATATATATATATAATTATAAATAGTATTTTTAAAAAATGTATCATTTGTTTTAGAAGTTATGATAGAAAAGAGGATCCATCTCTCAAAGTTTTTTTTTTTTTTCCCCAAAATGTTGTATATTTTTGATGTAATTTCTTAATATAATAATGTTAAATATTAAAATCTGTAATGTTTCATGTAATTCTCAGTAAGGGAGAGTAAGGTTAGTCATGCTGTTGAGGGGTGGCTTCAGTTATGTCATTTAATTTTTTATTGCCTTTTTTTGGAGTTATTTTGTACCTGAAATTTGTTTTTCTGGCTTGTTACTTGACATAATTTGCTTGTCTATTTGTTGACTGTACCCTTTTAAATAAAGTTTTATTTTGATTTACATCCTTTCTGAAGTGTTTATTGCTTAGTATAATGTTATTATGCAGCAAAACAGCTAGAACGATCATTTTGTATTATACCACTATTAGCACTGTTGAAGTTCAGAAACTGATAAACAAATGTGTTTTCTATTAATTTTCCATAGCAGCAGCACTGACAGAAGTTCTGGCTGCAAAGATATTTTGTCTAAAGATCTCAAAATAACTAGCTCTTTAAGCTTTTATGCAACAAAGCATGCTGTTTGACATCCATAAGATAGAGACAAGTTGGACAGAATCAAACAGGATTCCTGATCCAACCTGTTTAATCAGTTGATCTTGCCATTCAGTAAAAACAGTTATGTCTTCTGTCTGGATGCAGTGAAAACTCACCGGCACTGACATATGCTGAGTCACGCACTGACTCTTTTCAGAAAAGTAGATAGATTCTTTATATTCTGTAGAATTGTGTGTGTGTGTAAAGTATCTCCCGGTTGCTGAAAAGAAACTACAGTTTTATGTTTAGATATAATTTACTGATTGGGAGAAAATGCATGATTAGTATTATCATTATTATTAGTAGTAGTAGTGTTGTTGTTGTTGTTGTTGATGATGTCTATTTAAGCATACTTGAACAATGAACAAAAAACACAAAGATGTTTACGTGTCCAGGGTTTCACAGATCACACAACCTTTGCAGTTAGTCCACACAAAAAAAGAAAGAAAGTTTGTCTAAAGTTGTCATAGTAACCAGCTCATTTTTATGCAACAAAGCACAAAGTAATCCTTGCATGAGCAGAATTATATTCATCCATTTACATTTTACAGATGACCTTATTCAGAGCAACATACATTTTTTTAAATTTCATTTTTATACAACTGAGCAAGTGGGGGTTAAGGGCCTTACTCAAGGGCCCAACAGTGGCAGCTTGGTGGGCCTGGGATTTGAGCTCATAACCTTCTGATTAGTAGTCCAACACCTAAGCCACTAGGCCACTAAGCTATTTCATTTAATGGATGCATGTGCAACTGATTAGACTAGTTAAACAGGGGTGTCCAGTCTGTGTGATTGCAGGTTTTCATTCCAATCAAGCAGGAATTACTCCTGGTTCCACCTGTTTAATGGGTAAACATTCTATAGAATCAGATGCGGGTTCTGCTTGGTTGTAATTTTGTAAATTGTAATTATTCATATTCTGGAGAGAGAGAGAGAGTGTGTGTGTGTGTTTAAAATATATCAGTTACTGACAAGAAACCATGGTTTCATCAGAGCATATTGTATGTTTAGATACATTTCTCTGATTGTGATATTATTATTATTATTATTATTATTATTATTATTATTATTATTATTATTATTATTATTATTATTATAAGTAGTAGTAGTGGTAGTATTGTATTTTATTTAAGTATGCGTTTCCCTTTTAATCCAAATGAGATCAATAGCATGAATCGTGATGATTGAGCAATGAACAAAGTACAAAAAGATGTTGTCTAGAACTTGATGCAAATCAAATTTCGATTGAATTTTAATATTCAGTTAAATAGGAAATGTAAATGCTTGAATCTGAATAATTGGAAATTGTGTCACAGACAATCTATATCATCAAATATAACTATAAATGAAATGACCCAGAATATTTTAATTAATTTAAAAAAACTTAAATCTCTGGCAAATGTCTTTTGTATAAGAGGAATAAAAAAACATGCTGTTTTTTTTTTTTAAACATTCACACTACCCTGGCATAAATTATTTCTCTATAAGAGTATTCATTATCATGTTCTGTTTCCAGCTCCATGTCCCCAGCTTAGATCTCAAGGTAGTTAATGAGCATGGGAAAATATATGCAATAATCACAGTTTAGAACATTGCATGAATAAACTTTGTGATATTATAATCTAAGCAAACCTTTCAAATATATTGCCCAAACGTTCTGATAAAGTCATCTGTGAGCTGGAGTCCTCTCTCGTGCTGAAAGTGGCCACTTGTCTATCATTGGAGATAAAATGGTAGTGTAATTTGACAAGGATTTGTTAAAACTCTTCTGGAATGTAAGAGCCCGTAGACCACATAGTGTATATGAAATCAATGTGAGAATACGTCTCACACGTCAAATGTTTTCTGTAATACCTTAGGCAGCCGGTAGGGGTCGTTAATCAGCTCCAAATCAATTTTCTGGTCGGTAGCTTAGTAAAAATACTTGTATTGCCTGTCTCACCGGTATACTAGATTAAAATGTTTTTATATATATATATATATATATATATATATATATATATATATATATATATATATAATTTACATATATAATATTATATAATATATATTAAATATATATATATAATGTTTCCTAAAGCAGTCTAATTTGTGCTTTGTGCTGTTTGGGTAAAAGGCCTGAAGCAATGAGCAGCGCTAAAAAATATACCCGCTGTAGAAAAAAAGACAAAATTATCCAAACTCAGCATTTTTAAACGCATTCAAATGTACTTTTTGAGTTTTTACTTATTATTTTTGACTCACCCAAAACATTCTCTTCCGAACCATATACTACAATTATCTTGTCTTACTTGTATTTTGGCGCCCTCTATTGGAAACTAAAATCAACAACAAAAATAATTCTGGTATTTTATATCTATCTATCTTTTAGGACACCCCTCCAAATTGAATTCAGGTGTTGTTTTTCAGGGTTTGGGCTCGTTCCAGTGAAAGGAACTCAGAATGCTTCAGCATACCAACATATTTTGGACAATTTTATGCTCCCAACTTTGTGGGAACAGTTTGGGGATGACCCCTTCCTGTTCCAACATGACTGTGCACCAGTCCATAAAGACAGAACATCTTTGGGATGAATTAGAGGGGAGACTGCAAGCCAGACCTTCTCATCCAGCATAAGTGCCTCACCTCACAGATGCACTTCTAGAGGAATGCTCAAAGATTCCCATAAACACACTCCTAAACCTTGTGGAAAGCCTTCCCAGAAGATTTGAAGTTGTTATACCTGCAAAGGGATGAACAATTCCATATTACATTCATGTGCATGTAAAGGCAGACGTCCCAGTTTTGGCCTAGCTCGCAGTCTCCGCCCTAATTCACCTCAAAGGTATTCTATCGGGTTGAGGTCAGGACTCTGTGCAGGCCAGTCAAGTTCCTCCACACCAAACTCACTCATCCATGTCTTTATGGACCATGCTTTGTGCACTGGTGTGCAGTCATGTTGGAACAGGAAGGGGAACTGTTCCCACAAAGTTGGGGGCATGAAAGTGTCCAAAATGTCTTGGTATGCTGAAGCATTAAGAGTTCCTTTCACTGGAACTAAGCCCAACCCCTGAAAAACAACCGCTGAATTCAATGATTTGGTCTGATCTATCGATCTATGATCTATCTATCCTTGTTTCTGAAGCTACCATGGACTGACATGATGAGCAAAATATTGTGGATAGATAGATAGATAGATAGATAGATAGATAGATAGATAGATAGATAGATAGATAGATAGATAGATAGATAGATAGATAGATAGATAACTTTATTATCATTGCATAGTACAGGTACATAGCAATGAAATATCGTTTAGCGTCTACCAGAAGTGTGAATAGTAGAAATTGTGCAAATGAGGCAATATTTGTCCTAAATAAATATAATAAATATAATAAATATAATAAATATAATTATATTATATCATTATATTATACAATATAGCTCCCCTGTGGTTATGTTTTATAATGTGTACATTCTCTCTGCTGCAACTTTGTACATGTCATGAAACATCACTGAAATGTCAAACCCTGGAAAGAACATGTCATAGCCAAAACTCAACCTATGGATACCATCCACCGACGGTCAGCGTATATGTAAGAAGGTGCTGGTCAGATAAACAAAGAGCAGAAAATATCCACAGCTCAGATGGGAGATGCTGTATAAGGAACCCGTAGAGCAGACATTTCACAAATGTTGGGTTTTATGAAGGATAGAGGTGAGAAGAAGGTCTTGGCACAAGTGCAGCATGTTATGGAAAGCCAGCACTGTGAAGCATGAGGTGCCGGCATTATGCTTTTCACCATGATGGCCTGGGAAACTCAAGAGTTTAGTGCTAGATGCAGCCAAATACAGACACCTGTTCCAGCACGACTGATAAAAGAACCTAGACCTCAAAAGGTCGGTAGAATTAGTTAGATGAGGGCACAGAGTAATTTGCATATAAATTATTCATGATTATCACTGGCATATCAAATTACAAATTAAAGTTCACGAAGAGGAAGATTTTCACTTGTAGTGAAAACAGAGTGAATACAGAATTTTATAATAAGGGAAAATAATATTAGGATTGGAATTGGAAAACGTTTACTCGCTTTTATTACTTGTAAATACAGCATCTCCAAAACAGAGAGTTTAAGAAGAACGAATAAGTGCCAGGGCGGGACAAACGGTGGTATCACTGATTGGCTGTTGGGTGACATTGGCGATCAGTGATTGGGTGTTTAAGAACCGTGTGGTATTCAGCGATTGGTCGCAAGCGTAACTCAGTCAGTCATGACACACTGACGGTGAATTGAGTGAACCTGCTATATGATAGTTTTGGGAGGTCCGGCTCTTTTCAAAGATTCGGCTCTTTTGACTCGGCTCCTTTAGAAGAACCGACTCTTACGGCTCCCAAATGGCTCTTCATCTAGTATCATTCGGAGCCTTTTATTTTATACTAATTTATCAATTATGAATGGTTTGTGTGTTGGCAAGCAAATTTTTATTCATTGTTTTCATAAAAGCCTTATATTTATGCTTTATTTTTTCGTTTAAAAATACAGGTTTGCAGTCTCCGATATCATTAAAATGCAAACAAATGCTGCTTCATTTTCGGTTTTCGCTCAGTTCTTCACTTTCTTTTCGACGCGCTTGCATTTAAATCCGGCTCCCTTATGGAATAAAATCACTGTCAAAAATAATCGTACGTGATTCAAAACATTTGTGTGTAATTTTAATTTACTCGTGCGTAATTTAAACCTATTCCATACTCCCCCGCCTCTCCCTGTCGCTCTATAGCACTACACTCGCTGTCTTCGGAGCGTCTGCCCCGCCTTCCTTCTTTCGCATGTGATTGGTCGCAGGGTATGTCCATCAAAATAAAGTTCCGCCCCTGCCTGCATGGATTTGCAACGGTTGAAGATTCGGCTCTTCTCGTTTGCTAAAAAAAAAGAAAAAAGGAATCGACTCTTAGTGCCGGCTCGTTGGCGAACGACACATGACTACTATATGAGAGGCTGTGATGCGAGTTAAAGAGCTGTATCGAGTTCAGTTACATTCTCTAAAACGGGTTAAATAGAGTCGCCAAATCAAGCGACGAAGTCTCTTAGTTGGCAACACTGAGAAAATAGTGTACTGTCTCTTTAAACTGTCTCGATGTGAAAAGTTCATGCTAGGTTAGAGTCAAAGCCGAGCAGCCCTCCTCCTCCTCTTTCCCCCCTCCGCAGTCTTTCCGCTCGAGCAGCGCGGACACTGATACGAGTTACCACCATGTAAACACTCCTCAAACCTTTCTGATAATTCTTTATCGAGCAGCGGCAGTGGCTGAAGAAGAAGAAGAAGAAGACATCGTCGCGCCAGTTAAACTTATCGGAGGGAGACTGAATATTACAGCCGTGTTGAACACACTGCAGCAGCAGATGGCCGGCGACAGCGGCGAGAGGAAACGGCTGCCGAAGAGACCTTCATCCGGCCACAGAGCGGAGAAAGCGAGCGGCAGTGTCACCGAGATGGACAGGACCCAGGCCAGGCTCGTGAGCTGCACGGACCGCGGTGGCCGCAAAGAGCGGAGAGGGAAAGAAAACAGCGCGGGGAAAGCGAGCGCGTCGGCGCGCGCAAACCCGGAGAAGATGGAGGACGCGGAGTGTTGCGGATCCGCCGACAGGGCAGACCCCGGCCTTATTTTCGACGAGGACAGCAACCACATTTTCCCAGTAGAGCAGTTCTTCGGAAACCTGGATGCAGTTCAGGTAAACGCTACCGCTTTCCAACGTGTCCGATTTTTCATTCGGCACGTGACGTACCGGTTTTATTCATTTGACCTTGGCTTATAATTATTAGTTGCCTTGACGTTTTGTTTTTACGAAAAGCAGACCCCTACTTTTACTCTTCCCATTTATAATGGTGTCGTGTATTAAGTCTTCGATCTGCTCTGGATTAAAAACATCATAAAATGACGCTCTGCGCATCTCCTTGTTGTGTATATGCACACTGATCCAAAACTACAAGATTTTCTCACTTCATAATCGACCAGTCTTAAACAGCTAGGTACCATGCGCCTTGGCTGTGGTCAAGGCTGGGGACATCAACCCATCTGATGTCAGAGTCACACAAACTACTGACAATTTAGAGATGCCAGGCATCCAAAAACACATAACTTTGGACTATGGAACCAGTGTACTCTGAGTCCCTCAAAGCATTGTGAGAACATCCAAACTCCAAGCTTACAGGGCAGAGGAGGGAATTGAACCCCTAAATTTGCTGACCATTAACCCACCATGACCATTACTTTATTCCAATACTGTCAGACCATAGCAGCAGCACGCAGCTCTATTTTATCTATCTATCTATCTATCTATCTATCTATCTATCTATCTATCTATCTATCTATGGTACACTTAGGAACATTGGTGTATGCAAGAATTACAGAAAAGACAGGAAGCTGACCTTTTTTTTTTTTTTTTTACCAAAGATTTTTGTTCTCATCCTCAGATCCAATAATCCTAAATCCTTCAGATTAACACACCACATTTATTTAGGAAATTGCACTGATTACATGTTTTTTTTTTGTGACGTTTACTTCAGTAGCATATGGGGCTCCCCTCTCGGATGTTATAATAATATAATATAATAATAATAATAATAATAATAATAATAATAGTGCCCAAATCCTGGGCTATGGTTTCTTTTTTATTTATTTTTAATTTTTTTAACACAAAAAAAGCAACCATAGCCCAAGAACAATTATTAAAAAAAAAAGCTTGATAAATATGATAAGAAGAGTGATAAACGTCCTATTTTTCCTCATATCATTTTTATCACAGGATATTTCCCGCAGATCTGCTGGCACAGAGGGAATGACCAGACGAGAGTACAGGAGGCGCCATTACTACGCCAAAGAGGACAGTGACGAGGAGCAGACATAGCATTCGCACGGGCTGAGTTCAAAACTTGGACACCTCCGTTGTACGTTTATTGAAAATTTACAATGTCCATTCATCTCGATGGCAGAAATAACTTTCCAGAACACTTGTGTAGGTTTATGTAGTTTTGGAGTTGTAAAGTATAGTTTGTTTTTTTTTGTAAGCACCTCTGTGTTATGGGCAGAGTTTTAACTAATTTAATGTAACTTAAGAGAAGAAAAAACTTTAAGAAGGTTTTTACTATTTCTATACGACATCTGCCTGTTTTTTGTTTTTTTGTTTTTTTTTCCATCCAAGCTCAGTTTTCAACGAGCACAACAGATTGCTATCAGTCAGTGTCATTTCAGGGATTACAGTCATAACAGTTGTAATCACAGTGAAGAATGTTTTTGAGTATTAAACCAGCTTTTCTTCTTAATTTTTTCAGTGTTGCAGCTACAAAAGAAAAAGAAAAAAACAATGACCTGAGGCCTTGATAAAGAGTAGATTAAAAAATACATTAGCAAAGCATGAAACAATGCCTTGGGCTTCTTTTTATATAAAGAACAAAATGTAATTTTGATTTAATGCAGTGTGTTGGTAAAATGAGTCGGAGTAGCACTGTTACTTTGTAAATTAACATACTTTATACTTGTGGAAAAAGTACAGGAGTAGTTTGGATTGAAGGTGAAGTTTTCTGAAAGTTGAACTTGTGTGGCACAGAAGCACAAAAGTGCTGCAGAGAGAGAGAGAGAGTTTCAGAAGGTAGCTAATCTGTATATAGTTGAATTTAAAAAAAAAAAAAAAAACGTGAAATATTGAAGATGAAACATGGCTACACACACACACACGTACGCTACATGTACACTTCCTGTGCTCAGGTTACACTCTGTGGCATGGATTGATTATTCTAAATTACCCCTGAGTGGAAATGTGTGTGTGCGCACGCATGTTGCACAGTAATGGACTGGTGTCCTGTCTAAGATGTACTTCTGCTTCGTCCCAGTGTTCCTGGGATAAGCTCCAGATCCTTTCCAGAAAAAGGCACTTACTGAATATTTGAATGAATAAATATCATACACAAGGCTAGTTTCATCGTGTGTGGGTGTAAACGTGGCCATAACTCAAATAACCCTTATCAAGAAAGATGCATTTAAGCTACAACCATAAAGTTTTGGTATATGTAATTCATTAGCATAGCTGTACATAAAATAGCTTTGCATACCATTATGAAGCACGTAAGTGAGGAACGTTATTGGTCGCCGCAGTCTTTGTGTAGACAGACTGAGAGGTGATGAGACAAACTTAACAAGGACAGGAGGATGGTTTTACATGATCGTCATGTAATGTCAGTTAAGTGCCTCAGTCATTGTGTTAACTTTTTAGTAAAGACAAATATTGCATATTGCCGTTTGTTAAATACTAGTTTTCTCCTGTGTAATATCCTTTTTTTTTGCTCATTTACATGCTTAATTATATATTTGTGTATATATTTATATGTAATCAAGTAAATGTTTGAATTAAATTGTAAATCTGAAATTGCCAAGAGATTATATATATATATATATATATTATATATATATATTATAATATATATAATATGTATGTATATATATATATATATGTAGTTCGGTTGTATGAAATATTTGCACTAACTTTATATACAAACATGTGACTTGTAAAATTTTATACTCACTGTATAAATTATTAGGTAAATTCTTATCCGTCTTGGTTTACAATGACTACTCTATTTTTGTATTAAAAAGACAAAACCTTACCTTATAATTTTGTTATCAAATGCTGTTTACACAAATGTTAATATTTAATGTTAAGAACAGTCTGTATTACACCATTTCACACAAAATACAATACTCCGTCCAGACACGGTAAATGTTTATTGATTTGAGAACAGCATGAAATTAAATGGAATTGTTGTGGCTTATGAAATGGGTGTGTGTGTCATAAATGAATGAAGCTGTTATTCTGTCTCAAACTTATACTGCTTCTGGAAATAGACACTATTCACAACATTTAAGCAAAACTTGAATATTTTTAACAAAATTCGGCAGTGTTGAATATTTTCTACTTTGAAGTGACATTTAAAACCGAACCAAATGATTTGGTTTAATAAAAATATATATAATGTCAATAAAAAAAAAATACAACTAATTTAGCAAATATGAATTTCATATAATAAAATAAGTAAACAAAATTTTTCCAAACCATTTTTTAAAGAAACTTTCACACATAAGGCAGAAACATTGTTAAATAGGCAAACATTGCTCTCAGTCATGATGTTATAAAAAGAATTCCATTCCCCCTTTTTTAAATTAATTAATTTTATTTTATTTATTTATTATCTGATTTTTTTTTTTTAAACAAAATCTGTAATTCTTATCGGATTTAATGGACAGCATGAGCGCTGCTCTAGGGTTTTGTTGGTAAGGGCTGGGGGTTTGTTAAATGTTTTGTATATGCATATTGAAAATTCAATAAAAAATATTACAACCAGAAAAAGAATTCCATAATTTGGCATTTTAAAACTGAACCTAAAAAGTGTTCATACTTGTGTGATAAATCAAGTATATTTTTTAAAAAGATAAACTGGACAAATATAAATCACACTTCAAAAACTACAGGAAAAGCATTAAAAAAAGATTATTTTGTTCCACTAAAAAAAAAAAAAAAAAAAAAAAAAATCGCAGACGACTTTAGTCGTGATGTAATTAGTAACCACTTCACTTCCCTTTTACCGTCTGTATACTTGGCGGGAATCACATGTTAAGTCATGAGCACTTTTCTTGTGACAGACGATGTGAACCAACTTGAGATTTTCTGTTGTGAATAGCAGCTTGTAAAAATAGTCCAGGTTTATATCACTGCTCTTTTTACCTTGAAGTGCACTGACAAGAGTGGGTATGATGGTTCTCTTCTTCTCGATCCTGAAAAAGAGGCGTGTTAGAAATTTCTTTTGCAGTGTGGGTAAAAGAAAGTTTCAATGTAAGTGATATTTTTGGTATTCAGTGACTTAGTATAATATAAAAGACAGACAGACAGACAGATAAAATAGAGAGACAGAGAGAGTGAGACAGACAGACAGACAGATAGACAGATAGATTGATAGAGAAATTTCTTTTGCAGTGTGTGTAAAAGAAATAGTTTCAATGTACGTAATATTTTCTGGTGTTCAGTGGCTTAAAAGTATAATAAAAAAAGACAGACAGATAGACAAAATAAAGAGACAAACAGGCAGACAAAAGAGATAGAGAGACAGAGAGAGAGAAAGAGAGAGACAGACAGACAGACAGACAGACAGACAGACAGACAGACAGATAGATAGATAGATAGATCGATCGATACAGTGAGGGAAAAAATGATTTGATCCCCTGCTGATTTTGTACGTTTGCCCACTGACAAAGAAATCATCAATCTGTAATTTTAATGGTAGGTGTAGTTGAACAGTGAGAGGCAGAATAACAACAACAAAATCCAGAAAAACGCATTTCAGAAAAGTTCTACATTGATTTGCATTTTAATGAGTGAAATAAGTATTTGATCCCCTATCAGTCAGAAAGATTTCTGGCTCCCAGGTGTCTTTTATACAGGTAAAGAGCTGAGATTACAGTAGGAGCACTCTCGGGGAGTGCTCTTAATCTCAGCTCCTTAACTGTATGAAAGACACCTGTCCACAGAAGGAAGCAATCAATCAGATTCCAAACTCTCCATCATGGCCAAGACCAAAGAGCTGTCCATGGATGTCAGGGACAAGATTGTAGACCTACACAAGGCTGGAATGAGCTACAAGACCATCGCCAAGCAGCTTGGTGAGAAGGTGACAACAGTTGGTGCGATTATTCCCAAATGGAAGAAACACAAAAGGACTGTCAATCTTCCTCGGTCTGGGGCTCCATGCAAGATCTCACCTCATGGAGTTTCAATGATCATGAGAACGGCAAGGAATCAGCCCAGAATTACACTGGAGGATTTTGTCAATGATCTCAAGGCAGCTGGGACCATAGTCACCAAGAAAACAATTGGTAACACACTACGCCGTGAAAGACTGAAATCCAGTAGCGCCCGCAAGGTCCCCCTGCTAAAGAAAGCACATGTACAGGCTCATCTGAAGTTTGCCAGTGAACATCTGAATGATTCAGAGGAGAACTGGGTGAAAGTGTTGTGGTTAAATGAGACCAAAATCCAGCTCTTTGGCATCAACTCAACTCGCCGTGTTTGGAGAAGGAGGAATGCTGCCTATGACTCCAAGAAGACCATCCTCACCGTCAAACATGGAGGTGGAAACATTATGCTTTGGGGGTGTTTTTCTGCCAAGGGGACAGGACAACTGCACCGCATCAAAGGGACGATGGACGGAGCCATGTACCATCAAATCTTGAGTGAGAACCTCCTTCCCTCAGCCAGGGCATTGAAAATGGGTCGTGGATGGATATTCCAGCCTGAAAATGACCCAAAACACACAGCCAAGGCAACAAAGGAGTGGTTCAAAAAGAAGCACATTAGGGTCCTGTAGTGGCCTAGCCAGTCTCCAGACCTTAATCCCATAGAAAATCTGTGGAGGGAGCTGAAGGGTCAGCCACAAAACCTTAATGACTTGGAGAGGATCTGCAAAGAGGAGTGGGCCCAAATTCCTTGAGATGTGAGATGTGTGCAAACCTGGTGGCCAACTACAAGAAATGTCTGACGTCTGTGATTGCCAACAAGGGTTTGCCACCAAAAACTAAGTCATGTTTTGCAAAGGGGTCAAATACTTATTTCACTCAATAAAATGCAAATCAATGTATAACTTTTTGAAATGTGTTTTTCTGGATTTTTTTGTTGTTATTCTGTCTCTCACTGTTCAGATAAACCTACCATTAAAATTACAGACTGATCATTTCTTTGTCAG
Source organism: Hemibagrus wyckioides (assembly GCF_019097595.1). Taxonomy (NCBI): domain Eukaryota; kingdom Metazoa; phylum Chordata; class Actinopteri; order Siluriformes; family Bagridae; genus Hemibagrus; species Hemibagrus wyckioides. The sequence continues at coordinate 22,039,873 of NC_080714.1, read as the reverse complement.
TGGGCAAACATACAAAATCAGCAGGGGATCAAATAATTTTTTCCCGATAGATAGCTAGATAGCTAGTTAGACAGACAGACAGACAGACAGACAGAGGGTCCCTCAACCTAATAACCTGGAGAATAAATAATGATTTAGAAAAGAGTAATGAAGAGAAGAGCCCTGAACTGTGGCAGTACCATAGCTTATGAAATTTCTTTTGCTCTATAACATACAGCAGTTATAAAGTTATATTCCTTCTCACCTGTGGTCCAGATTCCAGGTGCTGAAAAGGATTCTACTCTCACGGTTCCCATACGGGTTTATCGAGTGGAGAGATTCACATTTGTCCAGATCAAAGGCACCCTGATAACACACCACAAGAATAAAATAAAAAGTGTACAGTGACACATGCAGATCTTTTAGAAAGTAACAATTCTGTATGATGGAATATTGTATCTGAATTCTGTTTAACTAAAAGCCAGCATATAGTTGCATGTTCAGGTTTTTAGTTTTAGTTTATTCATTGTGTACTGTAGAGGTGCTGGTACCTGGCAGGAGAACCAGCCCTCTTTAGTGCATAGTCGATGGAGATCCTTCTCTGTCCTGTCAAAGTAACTGCCATGATAGTGCATGGATTTCAGCTTTTCTGCCATGCTAGCTGCCACCTTCTGATATTCACCTTTCTGCTTAGCGTTCTTAATAGTGTGAGCATAGCTGTCCACCTGGAGAGAAATACACTCAAATCAGGCAACCCTAGGGTTAGGTAACCCTAACCCTAACCCTACCAGAGTTAATTATTTTCCTATATTATTCCTTTTATACCACCACAGGTTTGGTATTATATTATTTAAAGGTCTAGTGTACTTTATTATTTATAGGTTTAGTTCCATAAACAGCTTCTCTTTATCATTTTTTTTTTATCTCTAAATGCTTCCTTAACCAAAAAATACCTTCATCGTAAGACTAGAAAACAGACCATATGAACCATTTTTGTGGTGTGTCCATTATACAAGTCCCTGTGAATTAGCTGCTCAGAAACAGTAAAATATTAAAGGAACAAATCCTGTGATTCAGTGCTGCTACAGAAAATTAATCAACACCTTCTGACCGATCAGCAGTAGGAATTAAACAGCAGTTTGGTATGACATTATGCAATGGATAGAAAAGAATATGCCAGAAATTATATAAAACAAGAAGGCAAGTTAAACCAGTGCAGCACTTCTACCTCTTTCAAGTAGGACCGTATTCTTTGCTCACAGCTGTGCTTCATGTACGATGACTTGGTCTTAAATCTTGTGTCAATCCCTAGACAAAGTTAGAAACAAGTCAATATTTTACTTTCCAGCAACTGTTCAATTGAAGATGTGTGTAACATTTACTTGTGCTGAAACTCGTTTTAATTAAAAAAAATCCTTGTTTTGCTGCCTTGTTTATCTATTTATGCTGATGTGACATTGCCCAAGGAAAAAAACAAGTAGCAATTCATGCATTTTATTGTTTTATCTTCCTTCCATCCATTTTCTATACCTGCTTTATTCCTAATTAGGGTCACAGGGATCTGCTGGAGCCTATCCCAGCACACATTGGGCAAAAGGCAGGGGTACACCCTGGACAGGTCGCCAGTCCATCACAGGGCAACACATATAGACAGACAACCAAACACACTCACACTCACTCCTATGGGCAATTTAGAATTACCAATCAACCTAATGTACATGTTTTTGGAATCTGGGAGGAAACCAGAATACCCAGAGTAAACCCACACAAGCACATGCAAACTCCACACAGAAAGGCCCCTGCCTGTTCGAACCCAGGACCTTCTTGCTGTGAGGCAACAGTGCTAACCACTGTCACCATGCTGCCCTGTTTTTATCTTATTGTTCTGTTTTTCAAAAAATATAAAAGGAATTTTAGTGCTATGAAATAGGTTGAAGGTGTCCACCTCCTTCAAAGTAGATGAACCATGTGCAAGCAAAAAATATATGTTTTTTGATTCACAAATTCAATTATGGATCAAGAAAGAAGATGAAATAAAAGTATAAAAAGAAAAACAGATTAGACAGTGGCAATGCAATAGTTGAAGCCTCTGTTTTGTTACCTTCAAACCAGGACTCATCTTCTTCCCTGTTCTCCAGCTCTGCATTATCTTTCAGATTGCACAGGAGTTCACTGAGGATTTTTCTCCTTCTAGCTGAATGCTCATCGGACAATAGCTGTCGAGCCGCATTGATCAGCTCATCTGAGTGTCTGTCCAGCCCAAGGATTTGGCTGAGGTCATATACCACTGAAGTGCAAGCAATAAGAACAAACATTAATATTTATATATGATTGTACGTTTTCATTTGATCTGACATCAGCCTAGGGCTAGATCATTAAAATTCCCCGTGTCTTGTAACAGTACATCTTATTCTCTACAACTTTCATGTGTATTACAGGTCCAAGTTCTCAGCAATGATCCCTAAATTCTGCACCATATAATGTCCCAACCATGGCCTGGGAAAATCCCTGCTGCTCATTAGTTGACTCAGGAGCTGGGAAAGTACTACATAGTACGGGGCTCTCCACGACCAGGCTTGGGAAAGTGTGTTATAATGGATAGACAGGGAATACTTCGGTCCAGGTTCAATATTTGTAATGAGTGATTCGGCGCGTGCGCAATTAACTCACTTCCGTTCCAGCTCTGTCCATCCGGAAGTAGAACTAACTCAGTGTTATCGGGAAGATGTAGAAAATAATCCTCCGTCACGACCGTCCCGTCTTCATACAGACAACACTGTACTCTGGACGCAGGCATCTAGAAAACAAACGTAGAATTGAAACTCAGCTGCTCACAGGCACATGGAAGACATTGAAAAGTGTTGGGGTTTTTTTTAACCTGAAGTAAACTGCATGCTTTCTTGATCAGCTCTTTCAGGGTAAACGCCGCCACACCGACTTTTTTCGCCTCTCCAGCACGCCTCACTTTTACCGGTTTGAGCTTTGTTAGTTTTTGCGGCATGTTTTTTTTTTTGACACGGAAGCCGCTGAAGAATCAAACGTGCGATGGGCGTGGCTTCCTGAGATGAGTCGTTAAGCCGGTTTCTGACTGGGGGCGTGTCAGAGCAGGAGGGCGGGCTTTCTCTATTTGAAAATTTCCGCCGCTCTGCAACTTCCGGCGCTTTTCCCCGTTATTTCTCAAGTTATACACTATATTGCCAAAAGTTTTGGGACACCGCTCCAAATCATTGAATTCAGGTGTTGTTTATCAGGGGTTGGACTTCCAGTGAAAGGAACTCTTAATGCTTCAGCATACCAAGACATTTTGGACAATTTTAATGCTCCCAACTTTGTGGCAACAGTTCCCCTTCCTGTTCCAACATGACGGCACACCAGTGCACAAAGCAAGGTCCATAAAGACATGGATGAGTGAGTTTGGTGTGGAGGAACTTGACTGGCCTGCACAGAGTCCTGACCTCAACCTGATAGAACACCTTTTGGATGAATTAGAGCGGAGATTGCGAGTCAGGGCAAAACTGGGACTTTTGCCTTTACAGATGAATGTAATATGAAGTTGGCCCGTCCTTTGCAGCTATAACGGCTTCAACTCTTCTGGGAAGGTTTTCCACAAGGTTTAGGAGTGTGTTTATGGGAATTTATGGGAATTTTTGACCATTCCTCTAGAAGAGCATTTGTGAGGTCAGGAACTGATGTTGGACGAGAAGACCTGGCTCGCAGTCTCCACTCTTAATTCATCCCAAAGGAGTTCCTTTCACTGGAAATAAGGGGCTAAGCCCAACCCCTGAAAAACAACACCTGCATTTAATTATTTGTAGGGGTGTTCCAAAACTTTTGGCAATATAGTGTATCTAAAACATCTGAACATTTATGTGTGGTTTCCAGGCCTGCTGTTTCCTCTTGACCTGCTGGACTGGTATGTGGTTTGGGTGTTCTAAAATTAAACATGAAACCATAAAATAGAGAAATACTTTTATATAGAATTATATATACTGTAGAGCTATATATATATACACACACACACACTGGAGAGCTAGATAGTATACTGTATATTTGCTGTTGAGTAATTTTCATTCTCAAGCTCATACCTCTAAAATGTGCTGTTATTTTTAAAGAAAAAACAATCAGTGGTTTGCTGACGCTAGTTCTAACTTTGTTTATTTAATATGTATGGAAGTAGACTTCAATGGCAGTGCCTTTTGTAAGTTTTATAAAACTGTAAAGTCTTAAAGTCTCCAGGACAAAGGAGTTTGCACTTCCAGGTTTCTTTGTAAGGTTTTTTTTGTCACATTGTGTTGTGAGAAAGAGATATGAGGAAATAACTGTTTATAGCTACTACAGGTTTTTGCACCCTCCACAGCATGTTTTTGAAGTAAACAAATTGCTGTGGTATAAGAGGAATAAAACAATTTCAGGTGATTATTTTTCAATAACAGCACACCTTGTCATGTTTTATTATTTGCATTAGTTTTATTTAGTTTTGTAAGGCAAATGAACAACCTTGAGTTTTTTTGTTGTGTGTGTAAAATTATGAGGCAAGTTTATCTGTGAGATATTGGAATTATAATAAATACAAAAACACTGATTTGAGAAATGTTATTTTACTTTACACCAACAAATTTGTAGTTTAAAAAGAAAACCCCTCCTTAGTAACTTGCTGTGTTCACATGAAGATATGCTTTAAAAAACACATATTAGTGAAATACCAGTTTAGTCATATTTTATAATTACATATAATGACTGTCAAGTCATGATTTATTGGATTATGCTCACCTTTTCGGTGCAGAAGCTTTTGTATCTTATTTCTAAACTCTCAAAATTCTGTCTTTCAATTTGAACTACTGTAGGGAAAATATAAAACTGTTAATTGAAAAAAAATGTCTAATTATCCCTTCATCCTTAAGAAAATACATTTTTGGCCTCCTATTTCTAACTGTAAAAGATTCAGTAATACATGATGGTGATGTAAGCAGCTGTAGCAGAAAAATGGCTCTCTCCTGCCCAGTCTGTTGATGCATCAATGCTAATAAAGGAGGAATGTTTCTCCAAGCGTGAACACGGTACTCAACACTGCATCTAAACCTCTCTCCCAGTACTCGCTGGATTTTGAAATAACCAGCCAGTTTACTCACTAAACCGATGACCAGAAATGGGATAAGATAAAGATCATTTGTTGGCAGTGTGAGGAAACCTTCATACAATTATTAGCACATAGAAATTTTCAATTTTCAGTATCAGAGATTTGCAGCCAGTGTTTAAAATATACATACAAAATCTAGAAAGGGTTTCGCTTTCTTGGCCATTTCCCACCGTGTATACACAGCATGTTTGTTTCGAATGTTAAGTCTTGTTTTCCCAATATTCTCAATAAATTAGGAAGTAAAATACATTTTTAACAGAAACGCTCAATACAGCTTTGCAAGAGGTCGTTATAAATGTACAATATTAAATTGTTTAAACAAGCAATACATAGCATTTTCCTTAGCAGTTTCCTGCTTCCTGCTCATCACAGGCTATCTACTGAGACCGTCCCTGAACCATCACTGCACTTCAAGATGTAGGAATATGATGCTGTGTGTGTCTTAAATGCTTAGAGAAAATGCCGTGTGTTGCACAGTTAATTTTAGGCTTCCTATTATTTATATTCAATAATGTTAAATAAAATTGAGGCACACCATTCACACACACACTGTCTTCTTCTCACACACACACACACACACACACACACACACACTTTGCATTGTCAAGTCCCTGGTTTGGCAGTTGCTATTTGTTTAACATTTCAAGTGAGCTCAGAAGAGGTGTGTAGTGTTCCTCTATCTGCATCAAGTCATCTTCATCAGCAGTGACATCACATCACGTCTGCTCGTTTGTCCCTCACTTTGTTCCGTAGTTTTGTCCGGGCTTTAAACGCAGCTGAATTGAAAAGGTGCTGTAGAGGGTACAAAAGTTACAGAATATAAACGACCGTATATAAGTCAATTTTCCCACCAGAGGTCAATCCTATTTTTAATTTGGACCACAAAATAAAATGAGTCATTTTGTCACTGTTACAATCCATCATCAGTCATTGTGCTACAGTAAAGGTGAAAGGTTACCCTTTCTGTGCGGGAGATCCGGGTGGCCTTGACTGAAGAGTCCAGAATGAGAGGAGCTCCGAGTCCAAAAATATCTCTCAGTAGTGGGTTAACCTATACAAACACATACACACGAGTTAAAAACACTCGCACATTCTAACTCTAGTTTTTAAAGGGTTCATAGTTAAAATGTTGGTGTACTTCTCACCTGCAGGTGGTGGCTCACTCCAGACTCCAGCACCTCCTTAAAGGCATCATAAATCCGGCGTCGCATCCAGCCGTCAAGGTAGAGCACCTCGACCCCAAAACGGACCTTCTCCTCAGAGAAATCCTCACCCTGTTTAAGAACATAGCAAGAAACACACATGACTGAGAAAATTCACCCATTAATATATATTTCAGTCTTTTAAAGACTTTTCTTGTATCTAAATTATATCTGTTAAATGTTAAGACAGCACCATCTCCAAATACACATAAGTACACATAGAAACGTTTCAATTGTGAATTAAAGCTATTTATTATATATTATGAGGGGAAAAAATCCTTCAATCACCATCACCATCAGCTGTTATTCACTGCTAAGCAATGAAAATTAAACAAACATTAATTACTTTGCAGCTCAGACTTTGCAATTACCCAGGTTTCAGTCATTTATTTCACACTGGCTGGGATGTCGCCATTGTCAAAGTTGTTACTTTTGGCCTAGTTTATCCTGAATTTTGTGTAGTTTTGACTAGACATGTCGTCTAGTGTCGAAATTATAATTAATTATGTGTTATACAGCAACACATTAAACACACTAAACGCATTTGCTCCAGAAAGAGCTACGAGTGAGTCTGGAGGTTGTCGGGTCTCGTCTTACCTCGATGTAATGCAGCACCTCGCGGAAGATGGAGCGCTGTTTGCGCCGGTCATTTTTGGCCCGATGTTTATTTCCGTCGGTTGCCAAACGCTTCAGACTCTCACACAGCACGTCACATTCCTCATACTCAAACTCCTAAGCACCGGAACACAACATGCAACAATCATTACACCTTGCAAACAAAATACAACTTCAGCTTCTTTAGAAAGTTCTTTATAAATTACGTCCACAATGACATGATGCGTGTTCATATGCTGGTTATGTAAATGTGGAATTGTTTGTCTCTCTCACCTCATCAACTTCTCTTGCCAATTCATACAGCAGAGCGATGGTCTCTCCTACAGCGATCCTGAAGTTCACCTCACTGCTCTCCAAACAAGCCTGCAGCTGAGGCAAATGACTGAGAAAACAGAGAGAAAGAGAAAGTTATTCAGTTTTTGTGTATAAAATAAATCAAACAAAATGAAGACCAAGAGCCAACTTGGAAAGTGATTATAATGGACCTCTATTAAAACATTAAGAAACTATATATATATATTTTTTTTAAATGGCTGTCAGACCAGTTTGTGGCACAACACCTCTTGATTATCATCGTCATGCCATTTTAAGTGTAAATAATTATGTCTAATTATTAATCAGACAACCAGGCTAAAGAACACGAGACACTTTACATGTCGACCGTACATATATCATCACTTTGCATCGTTCTACTTACTTCTCTTACTCACACTGTTCCACATTTCATTTATTTTATGTAATAAAATATGTATTCTTGGGATCCTTTTAATTTGCAGTTCATTATAATTACCATTTTATATTCAGGGAGAGAACAGGTCTTTAAGAACAACGAAAATCAGAAACAATGAAGTGTGGGCTGTATACAACTATAGTAAGATATATCAGAATGGTGTGCACAGCCAACACCTGGCAACCCTACCCACGAGATTTATACTCTGCACGTTTAAGCTGCGTAAGACAGTAACACTTTTGTCCATTAAAGCTTTCTGTAAAAAGAAAAGAAAAGTGTACATACAAATCTGTATTTGTTTAAAATATATGATCTGTTCAATCTGAATAATGTACTTGGATTCAGTTACATCCATAATAAAAATATCTTTCACATTCTTCTAATTTTGTGAAACATGCAAATGATATGCAGCTCATAAAATATACAGGTCATATTAGTTAACTCAAATAACGAAAAATAAATATGTTTATTAGACTGTTGTTGATGCATCAGTGTGTGAGAGACTTACTGCCTGACGATGTTTCTGATGTGGGAAGCAGGACACAGAGTACTGAGCAGAGCCCAGGCCTGAAGGGCAGCGCTGTGGAGAGCCGGCATTCCAGCTTTAACTGTGGGTAAACTACCATCACCCAGTGGATATGCACTTACAAACACACTCTCCAAATGCCCCATACACTTCAACAAATCCTAAAAGATGAGAATTAAATAAGTTAACAAATGCTCCACAACTCATATAGATTATTTAACATATGTATAATTTTCAGTGGTGTGAAGATGACGCCATTTACTTCAGCGTTGTCTGACGCGGACACGTAACAGCACATCCCCAGTGCTCGGGCACACTAAAGAAAAAGAGAGAATGAAGAATATAAGGATAAATCTGAGCACAATCCTTACTGTCACTTAGACACAATTACTGTCTTATATGCTTTAATGTAAGACCTTGTAATAGGAAGTCAATTAAAGGACATAAACTACACACACTAGGGCTGGAAAAATGAATTTGAATACCCTCTGTCTGTGTGTGGGTCTGTGTGTATGTGTTATTTATGTATGTTACTGAACTGAACTGTTTATCACATTGTAATACTGAAAAAGGAATCAAACTGCATCCAAATCCACTCGAATTTTCAGAGATACAAGATGTTTTGAGAAAAACACAGACCTTTATCAGCTGTACAAGTTGAGCTGGGATGTTTGCCAAAGCATTTTTATGACCTCTATATTATTACTAAAGGACTCCACAGTTACTATCTGGATTTTTATGATACTAAATAAAGTAATTATGTATTTATGCATTCTAGAAAGCATGTACATCACTATATGCTCAAGAAAATGATAGCTGGAATCCAGAATAAAAGTGACCCCAATAAGAAAATTGTCTGCTTGGCTAAAAGGATAATCTAAATGTCAAATATATAAAAGGTAAATGAATTTGAATAGTACTCAAACAGCGAAATGTGTGCCTCTGACTAAACTCACACTCTGACGAGCGGATAGGCTGGCACAGCTGTCCGTCAGGATGGAGCTAAGGATGGGGCGAAACATCTTGAAGCCCTCCTCGCCTTCAAATCCACCTCCCAGCTGAATACAGAGGAGTGCACATAGCGTGGCTGCTGCTGCCTGCTCCTCTCCTCCACCTACAGACACGCAGACAAAGAGAGAGAGAGAGAGAGAGAGAGAGAGAAAAAGAAAGAAAGAGAAAGGTTGTCAAACCTAAATGTATTCTTCACATACTTAATCCCCATCTCTCTTAATCTAACATGATCCTAGTGCCTACCTTTCTTCAGGCTACGTTCCAGGCAGTCGCCGATGGTGAGGCGTCTTTCTAGCAGGAAGTCATACAGCACTCGGGAGGAGAAGGCTAATCGCAAGCTCTCCAGCGCTGCTAGCCGTGTCTTCACACTGAGAGAGAGAAGAGGGTGAGAGATTTTACTGTGGTCAGTTGCAGCTGCACCAGAGTATATGTGGGTCAAGAATGAAGCAGGTGTTTGAAAGCGAACAAATAACAGTTTATCTATGTCACAAAAGACGCATTTCCAGAACTTTATGACCAGCCACTGGCTAAAGTTAACGTACAGCACAAGGGATAGAGAAGCTATGTCTGCACACCATTGCTCCTCTATATAAAGTAACAGCTGATGGTGCACTATTTTTACATATAATTTAGAACACTCGCATGAGACCAGCAATTTAACACTTTAAACAAGGCATTCTGGGACAGAAAAAACACTCACTAGTAAACCCAACACAAGAGGAACACAAAAAGACTAACAGAGGAACATGGTTTTTGATGGTCAATCAAATAAGTCAAAGCCATTCTTATTTATGGTGATGCCATGGCATATGAATATTTCAGAATGAATGGAGATGAAAGTACATTGCAGTTGTCTAGAATCAAGCATGATCTAAATAATAAAACTTTCAGACCACATTCTTGTTTCCTTCTTTCAAAAAGCCTTTTTAGTTTCACAACTGAGCTGGTAATTATGCGTTACTCCGTTTGTAAGACTTTGTGTAAATATATGGGTCACCTCTTGTCCATCAGGTTGTCGATACACTGCTTTAGTTTGTCTTCTGTTTCCTCCTGAGCGGTCTGTTCATCCACCACCTCGCCTGTTCAGCACAACACAAGGATCTGTGATTTCGCGATATATCAACATTATTTCAGCATAATGCTGAGCACTAGGGTATTATGGTAATTACTTATGTTTATGGGCTTAAATATAGACTTCAGACTACTCCTGCAGAGCTGTGATCCTGCAATACTGCACAGTTTCTCTGCTCTAATACACCCGGCTCAAAAGCTTAGCTTGTCATCAACCTTTCTAAAATGAAACAGTCGTGTTGGAGCAGAGAAGCATGTGTGTGTGTGTGTGTGCACCTGCTCCTTCATCCAACACTGAGGCACTCTCACTGGCACTGCTGTAATGACTGAGCACCTCAGATGCCAACTCATCATCACTGGCACCGGATCCTCCTTTTCCTCCATTCTTTCCTGAGTGAATGAAGACGAAAAACATGACTAATAGACTTCCAAGAATAAAAGTGGGGTTAAATGGGGTACAAAGGGAAAAATGAACAAGAGATGACATAAGAGACGAGGAACAAGAGACGAGGGAGAAGCAGACAGAGCGTATGCATGACAAACATGAGCATGGATTTGTTGTGTCCACATGCACAGCCACACACAATGTACACAACATGTGCACTGCAGGTAATCAGCTCAACCTATTGCTTTCTGTCCTATTTAATCTTAACTATAATTCAAACCAACAAAATGTTACAGTGAATTTAAGAAATCCACTCGTGGCTCATGTGTACAGTCAAATTTCCTTATAAAATGAGTGCAGAAAAATTCCAGCAATAATTTCCTGAGTCATGATCATCACCTTTGCTGTATCTATATGACTGAACTCAATACGACTTTTTTTCTGTTGTTCACCAAACCTGCATTAATTAGTGAGTTTTATGTACATCGGGGTGTGTTGTACACTACCAGTCAAAAGTTTGGACACATCTTCTAATTCCATGGTCTTTCTTGATGTTTATTTCTTTCTACATTGTAAAACAATGCTGAAGGCGGCTGAAATACACAATAATGTCCTTTGAACAGTTGATATTGAGATATGTCTGCTACTGATGTTCTGTAAAGCCGTCATAACGGCTCTAATCTGAGGTGCTGTTAATTGGTGATTTCTGAGGCTGGTAACTCTAAATGATCTTCTCCTCTGCAGCAGAGGTCAGTTTTGGTCTTGCTTTACTGGGATGGTCTTCATGTGAGCCAGTTTCATCATGGTGCTTGATGGGTTTTGCAAATGCACTTGACAATACTGTTCTTGCAAGAACTATTCCAGAACACCTGACCTTCGTGTCTTAAAATAACAACTGACTTTTTTGTTGTTGTTACATATGGATTACTTAAGTCCATGTGTGTTATTTCATAGTTTTATAATCTCCAGTATTGTTCTAGAATGTAGAAAATAAATCCCTAAACAAAAAACACTGAATTAAAAGGTGTGTCCAAACTTTTGACTAGTAGTGTATGCACATGACATGTAAATAAGGGAGTATGTGGGAGCTTGTTTCTACGCCGCGTAATCCGAGTCATCGTGCAAGATCAAATCTCCTCTGCTTCTTCACAAATTCGGTCATATGACTCTGAGGGCAAATCTGTGTTCATAGACCCAATAAATATGGGACTATGTTTGCATTTCTAGGTTTGTAATTCAGTCATGACCTTGTGCGAACCTGCTGACCTTTGGCACAGCAGCCAATAACAGACACTGGCACAATGAGTCCTCTTTTTAATCCTGTAAACATCAGAAAGTCCTGAACAAGCAGAAACATTCACACAACCTCTCCGTCTAACAATCCATCCACTCCATTCATTCATTCATTCATTCATTCATCACTACCTCATCAACACACCGTCGCTTAACCCCTTCCTGGAACTGCTGCACTGAATCAGCTTATATACATCAACTGTTCTGTACTTGGCTGTAGGGTCGAGCGATACAATATTTCATTGTCGATGTTGTGATAAATTGCCCTGATACACTGGATATCATCAGCATTTTTGTTTTCGTTTTAAATAACGATTACAAACTATTTAAAAACAGATTTTCATATTTTTAGCACCTTTTCAATCTTAAATAATGCATTTGTAGATATTAAATAAACATAGAATCAAACTCACTGTTAAGTCTAATATGATGGTCATGCTGGAGGTTTGTAGTAAGTCTATATTTTGTGATCTGTGATATATGTGAGATCTCAAACCCCTATTCCACATAACTTTTGTTCATCTTGAGAATTAAAAGTTAAAGGCATTACAGCAACGGTCAGGACTGAAGTATGGCTGGACGGTTTCCATGTCGGCCATTCACAACAGTAGTGATTTACGGCCAACTATCCTGCGGACGCATATGTGAAGCAGCTTGGAGTCACACATATGCAGACCAGCTGTTAGCTTCTCTTTAAAACTGCCTGTCATCAGAATGAGCGTTTCAAATCACGCACAACCTTGTATTTATTGTCTAAATGTTTCAGAAGATTAACATGTTAAAAAAAACCTTGTGCGTGACTGTATACGAGAGGTTCATCTGGGAGGAAAGCACATTATAAACACAGGAGTTACTTAAAAATATTCTGAAACAGTACAAAAGTATGTGAGGGGTTTTTTTCTTGGTCTGCACTGCATTAGCTAACACCACTGGCTGTATTTGGCATGAATATTAACCAGTGATTGCACGATGTCCAGCACGTGTATGTGACGGGACAAATGCAGATTCCTCTTCAGCCCTCAGCAGAAATCCGATACGGGGCAAAGTTCAGTTCCCTGACTGAAACACCACACAAAACTGTTTAATAATGTCACTGCACTTTGGACTGTGATTGTACAAAAGAAAAATGTGTGTTAATCTTTGATTTAACTCAACAGACGAGTCAAATCTTAAAAACACCGGCAAAATTTTAATTGTCCTATAAGTATTGCCTAAAACGTGACCGTTTGCAGTTGTTGGAAAATAATCAGTGATGCGGTGCTGTGACGTCGTCCTATTAGTGTTACATCACGTCCTGGAGTGTTTTATTTTTCTTATACAACAACCAACCACTTATATTACTGAGAAACCATGAAACCGTCCATCTTGAAGACTTCCCTGTGTTGGAAAACATTTCACCTTTACATCTGACCATTACACAGCTCTGATACTAGGAACTCCTTCCATAAAATGTTAATTACCCCCTTCTCAAGAAAAATGCCACTGTTTATTTTGTTACTATAGTAAAGAAAACGTACTTAAACACGAATTGACCTGTGATCTGCGCTGTAGCCTGAATTACCATCTGAGAGAGAACTGCTGTATTGTTATAGAAAGCTGATCAATCATATTTAAGTATTCAGCAGTACTGACAGGAGGTCATTTAGACAGACTGAAAAGAATCAATCATCTTTAGACAGGATTAAATAGCACTCAGTGCACAAATTGCAGTACAAACAGATAAAGCAGATTGGACGTACAGAGCTATGAAGTCTGAGTCACATCATAGGTTTACGTACTGAGGTAGAAAGCTCCAGTGAGGTTAGTGTCATGCAAATGGGATGACAGGAACATGACTGGAAAAGTGACATAATGGCACAGGCCATGCACAGAGTATGTCCAGGACAACTGTCTCATCTAGCACACCTGAGTCAGTTCATTTAACTCATCTAAAGACTTTTAAGACTTCTCCGTAATGACAGCTGGCAACAAATTATAGAAAAGAATGTAATTTAATCATGAGATTCAAAGTCCTCTATTCAGTCCATCCTGAACTGCTCTGTTCTGAAGGTTTCTTTTCGTAAGACAGACAGTTGAGGGAAACTCACTCATATCTGCGCTGCTGAAAACACAATAACTTCTAGATGTGATTAGATAATAAATAGATCCTTTGCTACAGGACTAATAGGCTAATATTTCTGCCTGGACATAGGAAGACAGATGTAGATGGGTTGAATGAGAAATGTGAAATATTAGAGTGCATTAATGTCTGCCATTCCTCACAGCATTACAGACAGTAACAATGAATGAAATGCAAGGGCACATTCTTGATTAAAGCAAAACCCTGGAGGTCACATGGACGCTACCTGGACGTGACACTGCTGTCTTGGCTGAAAGTTGCAAGAGAAGTACTTCCTGTCGAAGCGAGCCTATTTCAAGGCAATGAGAAAAAGGAAACATTCATATGGCAAAGCTACATGATGAAGGTTCTATTTTATAACCAAATGCCTCAAAGTCTCTATACTTAACATACTATACTGAGACCACACGATCATCAATACTTTAGCACCTACTTGTACACTATCAGTTAACAATCTGGGACTGCACAGTTGATACTTGCACACCTTTCATTAACCACCTCAATATATCATATGTAAATAGATAAGCACACATCCATATACTGTATATAATATTACTATTTATAAGTGTTTTATTTTTTTTTAACTTATTGCTGTCATTTGCCTAAGACCATCATTGTACTAAGCATTTCATTGTACAAACTGTCACTGACATCTGTACATACAAAAAATAAACCTGAAACTTGAAACTTTGAGGAGTTCGAGTGTGCACCCATGATTTAAACACTTAGACTTTTCTTTTGCTTGACATGCTGTCCTGATCACCTAGAATTATTTCCACATGTCTTAATAGAGGAAACAATATCACAAGAAAGTGAACATAACTTCACATCTTATCATAAGATTATGATAAGATACACCGATCAGGCATAACATTATGACCACCTGCCTAATATTGCGTTGGTCCCCCCTTTTGCTGCCAAAACACAACAAACTGTGATGCACTGTGTATTCTGACACCTTTCTATCAGAACCAGCATTAACTTCAGCAATTTGAGCAACAGTAGCTCGTAGTGGATCGGATCACACGGGCCAGCATTTGCTCCCAACGTGCATCAATGAGCCTTGTCCGTCTATGACCCTGTCGCCGGTTCACCACTGTTCCTTCCTTGGACCAATTTTGATAGATACTGACCACTGCAGACCGGGAACACTCCACAAGAGCTGCAGTTTTGGAGATGCTCTGATCCAGTCATCTAGCCATCACAATTTGGCCCTTCATCAAACTCGCTCAAATCCTTACGCTTGCCCATTTTTCCTGCTTCTAACACATCAACTTTGAGGACAAAATGTTCACTTGCGGCCTAATATATCCCACCCACTAACAGGTGTCATGATGAGGAGATAATCAGTGTTATTCACTTCACCTGTCAGTGCTCATAATGTTATGCCTGATCGGTGTATGATTCATCAAGAAGTGCATAAACACAACGCGCACGTGCATAACTGTATCCGGTGTAACACATGAACAGTCATTTCTTCTTACAATGTACAAAGCAGACAAGTTCATTTTGATACACTTATTCTACAAAGATGTGTACGATTCATTATATGCATAATTCGTTTATATTAACAGAGAGTCAACGTGAAGAGATTCATTTGTGTACATTTGAATAACGGAATAAACTAATAAACATAACTGTTAATGATCAGCTGCTGCAAATGAATGAAAAGTTACTATTAAAACTGTCTCCATTTTGAACTTCAAATGGCAAGTGCTATATATATATATATATATATATATATATATATATATATATATATAGATAGATAGATAGATAGATAGATAGATAGATAGATAGATAGATAGATAGATAGATAGATAGAGAGAGAGAGAGAGAGAGAGAGAGAGAGAGAGAGAGATGTGTCTTCTTATTAATATTAGTACTAATTAATATTCCATAAAGTCGTTGCTAGCACTGATCTTATTTAATAAGACCACCAACAACAATTATTAATAATAGTACAATAGTATATTATCATGATTATTTTTGGAAAAAGCCAAACATTAAGGACAACTTGAACCATTGACGATTTCAATAACTGTTTAAATAGCTAGACGGATCAATTAGATGAACATAAACATTTAGGTGCAACTGAAAGACATGCCTTTCACTTCTATACTACTAGAACTACTACTAGTAATTATTATGAATATTATTTTTTTATTTACTATTGTAGTAATAAACTAAACAGTAGGATTATACTACTACTACACCTACTAATACTAACATTTTACGAAGGCAAAGATGACAGCTAACTATTTGAACTTACTGTGAACTCTACCTAGCTAGATGGTTTGGCGCGACTTTTAATTTATTAGCGAATTAATTTATTTTACAAACAAACACCCCAAGTCCTTAATGCCTATAGCTCTATCTGTAAGTGTACCCTTTATTTGCAGTAGGAAAACTCACCTTTACTTGAAGCGGCCCCACGTTTCCCTTTTCTGCTCCGTGGCATGCTGTCAGCTGATCCAACACAAGCTAATTCTGCTTTAGCTGTTCCTCACACACACACACACACAACTACAACCATACGGCGCTCACACACACACACACACAGCGCGAGTCAGCTCCAATAAAATCTATCTTGACCTGCCTGTCGACACTTCCACCACAGAACAGTCGAATACTAGCGAATAGATTCACTAGAACTAGTTCTGGTTAATTTCACAACTTGGTCGTGACTTCATCACCCACGTTTTCACACCACTAATCTGTGTGTATATGCGTGTGTGTAGCATTCCCCGTCACACAAACGCCGGATTTATCTTTTCTTTAGCGTGTATTATCTGTGTTTGTCCCCCGGTAACCGATATCCTATGCCAGGCTGAGATGGTAAATATTTTCCGAAATGTTTTGGACGGAGTTTTGTGCACGTTGCCGCCACAGCTTCCACCATCTTTTCCCCGGTAACGGCCCAGAGACCCGGCACGCGCCGCCTCTTCACAATACACCGCGCGATGGCTTATGGGTAGTGTAGTGTTTAAGCCCCATTCTTTACGTGTGCTAGAAATAACACCCTGACGCTACAAGGCAATACATTTCCCAGAATCCTGTGCGGCTACCAGCTGTTCAGAAATGTTTGGGTAATGACGTAGCCTGCAAAGTACTTCGGAGAAAAACTCCAGATGGATTATAACAAGTGTCAGTTAAGCAAATAAGAGTATTTACGCCAGGATTTCATAAATGGTTCTTAGGAAAGCAGATATATACTTTATTTCAACCAACAAAAACTCTTAATACATTAAAATAGACGCAGTACTAAGTAAAACACACAAGCACAAGAGGGGCTTTACTGTCATTATGGAATATAGTGTAACTGCTAGAAAGTCACTATAAGGGTATTCTAAATGGGAATTAACAACACATTAGAGTAATTTATATCTTAAATCACATTCACACACAAGCCCATTTAAAGTCTGCTGAAACAACTGATTTTTCCAATACAGGTTTTATGTCCCTAAACGTGTTTCTGCCTGTGAAATCATAGGGTGTACTCCCCCTACAGGCTCAAAATAATGTCTCATTGTATATGTGTATACACATACCCTGCTAAACCGGATGAAGTGGGAGGACAGGTTTAAAAGAAAAACAAATTGTTGTTTTTTAAGCAATAGCATTCTTTCTGAATAGCATGCATGTCACTGATCCTATGAAAGCCCACGTGCTCCTTGTTAATTGCCCACCAGGTCAGCTTGGACAGTTTGCTGAGGAACCTCACATACTGCTGTGTTTCAATCCAACTAAAGCAGTTTCATTCATTCAGAGTGTAAACTCTTTATCCTGATTCGGTTTATGGTGGATCCAGAGCCTGTCGCAGATCAGATAACATGGGAAAAAAAAATAAAAAATTCCAAAAAGTATTCACTCACCTGCCTTGACTCGCATATGAACTTAAGTGACATCCCATTCCTAATCCATAGGGTTCAATATGACGTCGGTCCACCCTTTGCAGCTATAACAGCTTCAACTCTTCTGGGAAGGCTGTCCACAAGGTTTAGTCTTGTGGAGTCTGTTTATGGGAATTTTTGACCATTCTTCCAGAAGTGCATTTGTGAGGTCACACACTGATGTTGGACGAGAAGGCCTGGCTCTCAGTCTCTGCTCTAATTCATCCCAAAGGTGTTCTATTGGGTTGAGGTCAGGCCAGTCAAGTTCATCCACACCAGACTCTGTCATCCATGTCTTTATGGACCTTGCTTTGTGCACTGGTGCACAGTCATGTTGGAAGAGGAAGGGGCCAGCTCCAAACTGTTCCCACAAAGTTGGGAGCATGGAATTGTCCTAAATGTCTTGGTATGCTGAAGCATTCAGGGCCAAGCCCAGCTCCTGAAAAACAACCCCACACCATAATCCCCCCTCCACCAAACTTTACACTTGGCACAATGCAGTCAGACAAGTACCGTTCTCCTGGCAACCGCCAAACCCAGACTCGTCCATCAGATTGCCAGATGGAGAAGCGCGATTCGTCACTCCAGAGAACGCATCTCCACTGCTCTAGAATCCAGTGGCAGCGTGCTTTACACCACTGCATCCGATGCTTTGCATTGCACTTGGTGATGTATGGCTTGGATGCAGCTGCTCGGTCATGGAAACCCATTCCATGAAGCTCTCTGCGCACTGTTCTTGAGCTAATCTGAAGGCCACATGAAGTTTGGAGGTCTGTAGCGATTGACTCTGCAGAAAGTTGGTGACCTCTTCGCACTATGCGCCTCAGCATCCGCTAACCCCCCTCCGTCAGTTTACGTGGCCTACCACTTCGTGGCTGAGTTGCTGTCGTTCCCAAACACTTCCACGTTCTTATAATACAGCTGACAGTTGACTGTGGAATATTTAGGAGCGAGGAAATTTCATGACTGGATTTGTTGCACAGGTGGCATCCTATCACAGTTCCACGCTGGAATTCACTGAGCTCCTGAGAGCGACCCATTCTTTCACAAATGTTTGTAAAAACAGTCTGCATGCCTAGGTGCTTGATTTTATACACCTGTGACCATGGAAGTGATTGGAACACCTGATTCTGATTATTTGGATGGGTGAGCGAATACTTTTGGCAATATAGTGTATATACAAACACTGGAAGAACATGAAACTCCATACAGAAAGTAGGCCCAAGCTCAGGGTCGAACAAAGAGGAGACTGTATTCATTAGCGACATTTAATCATTGCTGTTATGACACTTTACAATCTGCTTTTTTTTGGTACAGGCTCAAAATTTTGCACACTTTTTCAGCTATTTATGTAATATTCAACCAACTGAATAATCATCACTTTGTTGCTGTTACTGTGTCCTGTGTAGAGATAACTGCCCAGTAGATTCATTAGAGTGATATATATTTTTCTTATTGTCTTATCCTCTGGATTCATTATACACCCTAACCCCTTATGTAGTCCTTCATGCTCTCTTCCTGTTACTCTATCTATGTAGGTATACAGGATTTGCAATAGATAATAAAAATCTACATGACTTGACAATCCACTTATCCTAAAGGCACTGGGCTTTATCCTTAAGCTCTGAATCCCTGTCACTCATAAAAAAAATCCCTTCAGATGAACTTTTTTCCTTACACATAACCTACTTATAAGTCCATTTCTCATTTGAGATGATAGACCTCTGGAAGCTAATGGCCCTTAAATATCCAATGAACCCTGAGAAATGAATCTTTAAAGAGAACCCTTTTCCCCAAAAGTGTACCTTTATACTGATTCTTCCGATCCTCCTGTGCAGTTCTTATTGCTTAAAGTAGTTAAAGCGGCAGGTACACAAATGTTTCTTCAGAAGCAACACCCTCCTCCATCTCCACCACCCACGTTTCAGGCTGCCAGAGCCTTTGCCAGTTTTTTTTTTTTTTTGTTAAAGATTAGGTGGCACTTATTAGCAGGCAGCTCTTCTTGCCACAAGCTCTTATACAAGCTCCTCCTACACAACACTAAATTTATGATCTTCCACCACCTGTCCCCTGAACTCATAACCCCTGAAGGAGACTTTAAGCTCACAATTGGCCTCATTTAACCCATGTGCTGTCTTCTCTGCCATCAATCTTCTTTCCTGCTCTTATAGAATAATCTTCTGAATCGAAACAGTTTGTCTGGCATCAGCGTAGCCAATCAACTAAGACTGCTTCACTGACTGGAATCTCTGGGTGCCCTGAGATTTGGCAGCAAATCTGAAATTTTTTGTTATCAGCACATTTTAAGATGACAAACCATCAGAACCTGATTTATGATATCTGATACGTCTTCTAAAATTTAAATGCCACAACCACAATTAGATATATTTGAATCCTTGTCTTGGTAAGTGAAATTAGCAATGGAGTATTTAAACCATGATTCAGTTCAGGTACATCTACTGATGCACTTGGAAACATCATCACTGACAGTACCAGGGGTCATTAGGGGTTTCGGGTCTTTCAAGTTCAGACCCCCTCATCCTGGTGACCCGACCAGGAGTGACCAATTCCTGGCCTGTGTCCAAGCAGGATCATTTCATATAACATAAGCACCATATAAACATCACTTTGTCAGTTTATTAATAATGTGAAATACAAAATCTTTTTACAAATCTTTTTAGACTTAGATATTTTTACATTTCAATCTTATGTTCTCTAAGAACTATTACACATTTTAAAGAATGAAAAAAAAAAAGGTACAAACATTTTTCATTGGAATGTTGGCCTCCTTGTTTGGTTTCATAGTTTGGAATAACAGAGTGTAAAGGAAATGTGAAAAGGTCAAATATACAGAAATAAACACAATGCAATTCAATACTAATACTCAAAACTTGCCAGTTGGCAGGGTTAAAATTATAATCCATAATAATTACCACCACGGAGGGCAGGCATGTGTTACAATTACACAAATAAAGGCACACAGCTACAGGATTCATATTCTTGCAAAAGGAGTAGCCTACAGTTTGGTCAGTATTATTCAACAAGCAAAAAATATTAGGTGTTTGATCTCTAGATAACCGCTGATTATAGTATAGAAACAATTTATAGCATAGTAAAAAAAAAAAAAAAAAAAGGACATTTGGGTTTGTTAGCTTTAGAATATACATACGTGCCATATTCCAGACACAATACTGTATTTGCTATTAAAATAAAAAATATAGAAAAGATAAATCTCACTCTTCATTAGTAAATTAATTTCACTCTTTTAATCTAGCAGCAGTCAATCCAAGTGCTATAAACTGTCAGAAATATTTCACTGACAGACTTTTCTTTTCAAGAAGATTTATTTTGAAAAATAAATGATTTGATCAGTCTGTGGTTACTTTACTGTCCAGTGTAATAGCTTGTAGGGACAAATGGCATCTTGCTGATCACTGCTGGTATCATCTTCTTCCTCACCTCCACCTGAATAGGCGTTCCTATTTTACTGAAGCTTGTCTCCACATAACCCATCGCAACATTTTGCTTCAGGCACGGAGACGGGCATCCACTGGTGACCTCACCTTAAGAAAAAGACAGTGTGATGAGACAAATTATTGAAGAAAAAAAAAAAAGATTTAGAGATATGTCTTTGAAGAGAATGAATAATTCCTCAAACTATAACTTGACTAAGTGAAGGTGCCTATATTAATGTATTCTTATACATCATGGTTATATTCATCAGCTAAAATAATTAGAAATAGTTCATACAGAACTCTAGCAAATAATATGATTAGCACCAGCTATGTACTTCCATCAACTGAAAAATATTGATTAGTCCGTTTCCTGTGATTAAAAGCATTTAAACAGCAACCTCAAAACCAAAACAATAGATGTTATAGATCCAGAACTGTATTGAAATAAATAGCTCCCATAATTATCAGACATCTATGTGTTCGCATTACCTATAACTTTGCCATCAGGGCTGAGGATGGGAGTGTGCTGTCTGACCGGTGGGCCGCTGGACATAAGTCCCACTCTTTTCCTCTGGGTCTTCGCTTTGATCTGTGGAACAATGACATCAGCTCCAGGGAAATCCCTCGCCTGCCGACGACGCTTACCTACAACCGTATGCAGCAGAGTGATAAGTCTCCCAGTACGTGTCAATTTAATCCATGAAAGAAATGATCCCTTTTAAATTATGGTTTCCATGGTCAAGGACAAAAATATCACATAATAGGACATAATATCCTTTCCCTTGTATGTGCTTTGAAAACACCACTCAGTGCGTATACACACCTGATTCTGACCGCCTTGGTTACATTTATTACACTTAAAACATTAAGCTTTAATCAGTATATTTATAAATTAGAAAGAGTGCAAATATCCACACACTCGCTGTCA
Source organism: Hemibagrus wyckioides (assembly GCF_019097595.1). Classification (NCBI taxonomy): domain Eukaryota; kingdom Metazoa; phylum Chordata; class Actinopteri; order Siluriformes; family Bagridae; genus Hemibagrus; species Hemibagrus wyckioides. The sequence goes on along the minus strand of NC_080714.1, from coordinate 22,017,529 downwards.
CTCACTGCATTCAGAAAGACAGTATGCGATATGAAGACACACCTATAGTCCATACGAGACTTGCTTCCACAGGTGTCGTAGTCTCATCAATGTCGTTGCCATAGAGACAGAGTCCTGCTTCCAGTCTAAGGCTGTCTCTTGCACCAAGGCCAGCCAGTTTCACCTCACTATTAACCAGCAGTCTCTCCACCAACTCTACGACACTCCGACATGGAACGGATATCTGAAAGAGACACACTTTTAATGAAATAAAATGTATACATAAGAAAAATGTATATATAATTCTGTCTTCAGAACAACACTAATGTTAATTATTAAAATGTGTGACATGTCCACTTTTCAAAATCCTACAACATTAAGGGTGGTTTCATATCAGGCTACATTGTTCCTTGCAGTTTTTATTCTTATTTTTTCATAACACACCTCAACCCCATCCTCCCCAGTGTATCCACAGCGAGTGATCCTACAGCCCTGAATGCCAAACACTGGGGTCAAAACACTGGTCATAAAGGTCAGCTTCTTGAGGTCATCACACACACCATCCTGCAGCACCCGTGCTGTCGACGGACCTACAAACACAAATACATGTAGAGAAAGACGACCAAAAATGCATATAAATGCTTGCTCATGTGAGGTGTACACAGCAATACACATGCAAAATATATTCCTTGTGACTGCTGTCTTACCCTGTACAGCAATCAAACTCTCTTCCATATACTCTAAATCGACAGCATGTCCTGCAGCTTTAAACTCCTTCAGTTTGGCCTAAAATAAAAACAGCAGCAAAAAGGAAATGAGCAGGAAAAAGTATTAAAAATCAGTAAAGCTAACCATGAGCCCTCCAGCTCTAGTGCTGGTATAACAAGTATATACAGCAGCATTTTTGTGTTTTTTAATAACTTCATCAACATGAAGTACAATTCAACATGACAGTACACTTTCAAAGACTTCCTGTCAGTACAGGTCCTGTGATTGGAGCCAGAGGATGATTAACACAATATATGCATGGAAAAATATACACTATACACCAATGAGGCATAACATTATGAGTAACCACAGTAAATGACACACTGATTATCTCCTCATCATGGCACCTGTTAGTGGGTGGGATATATTAGGCAGCAAGTGAACATTTTGTCCTCAAAGTTGATGTGTTAGAAGCAGGAAAAATGGGCAAGCGTAAAGGTTTGAGCCAGGGCCAAACTGTAATGGCTAGACGACTGGATCAGAGGATCTCCAAAACTGCAGCTCTTGTGGGGTGTTCCCAGTCTGCAGTGGTCAGTATCTATTAAAAGTATCCTTTAAGTCCAGTAAGTCCTTTAAATCCTGTAAGTTGAAAGGCCCATGGAGGCCCCACCACGCAACTTGCAAGACTTAAAAGATCTGCTGCTAACATCTTGGTGCCAGATACCACAGCACACATTCAGGGAGTCCATGCCTCATTGGGTCAGAGCTGGTTTGGCAGCAAAAATGGGGACCAACACAAGATTAGGATGGTGGTCATAATGTTATGCCTGATCAGTGTACAACTATATCCTCTGTACATGTACAAAGTAGAAAAACAGAATTCTACCAAGATGTACAACCTATAATATAAAAAGTAAATGCAATTTGTACATGCCACCCCAAAACAAACAATTACTGGGAAAAAAGTCTTTAACTGCAAGCATATGATTAAATATACTTTTTTTTGTAACATAATACATTTTATACAGTTTTTCCTCTGAGGTAAAATCAGGTAACAAACAATCAACAATAAAACTATATCCACTTGAAAGTAACTCATGTCTAGAGGACGTTTTACCCAACGGTGTCCTTTTCACTTCTTGTCTTTCTCCCTGCCACTTACCTCCATATGAGCAGAGTCTTTGTCTGCACAGCCAGCATTGGACACCACATACAGATAACCCTGATCTGTCTTAGTCACTATCAGGTCATCCATGATGCCCCCTTTATCGTTGGTGAAGAGAGACAGCGTGCCCTAGAAACACAGATCAGACACCGGTGCCTGAAGCAATTGCACAGTTTCTTCTTATTCACATAAACTGAACTAACAGGTTGTGTAATTATAATTATACCTACCTCAGGATAGGGAATAATTAAATGAAATGAAATGGTGTGTAGGTATGCAGTTGTGTGATCACCTGGTTGTCCTTCAGCTCTACGACGTCTCCAACAATCAACGACTCCATGAACTTTATTCGATCTTTCCCATGGACTTTGGTCTAGAGGCAATAAGACACAAGCAAACTTAAAGAATGCTTTAAAGCTAATTATAATGAATGCAAATACAGAGTTAGACATTTTCACATTGTTAAAATTTGTGTGGCTGATCCATACACTTGTCCACACTAACTAAGTGAAAATTTGAAAACAGATCTTTGTGGATCAGTGTGGATTAATGATACATGAAGATGAAGACATGCCGACATTGTCACAGCTGCACAGACGGAAACACTAGAATAAACAAAAAACTGGAAAGGTCATAGGTCAGACAACTAATGCGTACATGCCTGCTGACGGCCAATTTCCACTGTTCTATTGTCACTGTGCATCTTTTGGGACACTGACTGAAAATGTAGGCAAACTATATATGTTAGCATGAACACAATCTACACAGACCTGTAGCATGTGGCTGACATCGAAGATGGAGCAGTGTTGGCGTGTGTGGAGGTGCGAGTTGATGTGGCTGTCTGTGTACTGGACAGGCATGCTCCATCCCGCAAACTCCACCATTTTTCCCCCATGAGCTTTGTGGAATTCATAGAGAGGGGTTTGCTTCAGAGCCACCTGTACAGACAGGACCAGAGAGAGGACAGCCATTTTCTAGCAGTTCTTTATACATGCATGGTTTAAATATTGCAGAGGTATAGCAAAATCTCACGTACTGAACATGTGTGTATGTGTATATTCCTTCCTATCTATTTCTTTGCAGTTTATATGCAATCTATGTATTATTATTCGAAAGTAACTAAAGAACGGAAACAAGGAAAATGTAAAAGGACGTTTTTTTTTTATCCCTTGAACCATTTTATTGGTGGTTTTCCACTTAGTGTTTATGGAGCAATAAGTAATTCATTAAGTTCATCACTAATGCAACACACACACACACACACACAGCTGTTGTAACACAGAATGTGTACTCTAAGAACTGAAAACTGACCTTTGGGCCCTGAAACTGATTTATCAGCCCGCATACAGTCACCTCAATCTCACAAGCCCTTTGAAACTCTTTACAGGATGCATTGCAGATCTTTTTGACTCGAAAAGTGGGAATTTAGTATAATGTTAACAACTTTTACCCAAACACCACTCTGCATGATACGAATCAGACCTTTAGACGTTTTAACATTAAAAAACTGCAAATGAAATCCGTCCTATATATCTCTGTCTCACCCTGATTATGAATAATAAGCACATATCTGCATCAGAGACAATGCATGTATTTTATTATCATGCAGGTATCTGAGTGTACATAACTGCCTTGTGTGTTTACACTGGAAGTTTAAGAAAAACTGGTTCAGCAAATAAGGTTTGGAGCAATGGATGCTTTTTGCACTAATTCACATGAAGCAACACAATGTGAATAGATAACAGGTGATTAACATGTCTTAAAATATTTTTTCAGCTCTTTGTTAATGAGCTAATGTTAATGATCCTTCTGTCAGAAATATTCTCATGTCTGTTTTTTTCTCTCGTGCTCTTCACGGTGCAGTAGCTCGCGCAGACCGAGACACAGATGCCGCGTTCCTCGCGCATGAACGGTCAATGCACAGCAACCACACTGAATAGCTTTTCCTATGGACAGTGCTAATGCGAAACGGAGTCGCTATGGGAATGTCTCGGTTGTTGTCATCAAGGCACGAACGTAATTAATAGTTTTGCTATTAACTTGGGTATTGCACTAATTATTTATTGGCTTTCTTCTAACTGCGTTAGTCGCGAGACAAACTGAGTAGTGATGATCTTGTTTCTTGCACGCTTTCAGAAAACTTTGCGGATTCCCTTAACCTCAATCCCATAACTTACATCAGTTGCCCCGTGTCTCTCCTGTTGTCCTGTCCTCACACCGAGTACCGTAGTTTGAAGGAATCCAACCGAAACTCGACCCCGGAGCCCAGCCCGGCCGCTCACGAGCCCTCGAGCCAGCATTGCGTGTCCTGAGAACTGACAAATGCAGACGACGTCCCAGCACGCGCTCCTGTGAACTCAGGCTGCTGGAGAGAGAAAAACAGGGAGCGTTCAATGTGGGGAATCCTGGGATGTGTAGTTTTCCTAATTTACCTCACACTTCTATTCATTAACCTTCTCGAGTCTCACACTATGAATTTATCGCCCTCTTACGGTGTCGCCCAACAGGAAAAAATAAAAACTAACCAATTAGATAGTGGTCCCAGAAAGTCATTAAAGGCCAGGGTTGGAAATAAACTTAAATCTGCTTGAATAATAATTGAATGACGCCATGTAGTGATTAGCATATTATTAATGACGTCAGCACGTCGTATTTGCATTCTGCCTTTTGTTTGTTTGCTTCTCTTCTGTTCCTTGAGCTCTCATAATGTATTTTAATACAGCTTAGTTCCCAACAATATATATATATATATATATATATATATATATATATATATATATATATATATATATATATATATATCTTTCTCTCTCTCTGTATATATATATACATATATATATATACATATATATATATACAGAGAGAGAGAGAGAGAGAGATAAGTTAAAGACAACGGCTGTGCTGTAATTTTGGCAATATTTACATATGAAATGAGCAAAATAGTGTTTATTCTAGTGACGTACACAGTGTAGCTTTTAGTACAGTAATACGTGAAGCATAAGATGATTCAAAGCATTTGACACTCAACTCTATGCTGTCCTCTGCTGGACAATAAACATTTTTACATCACCTTGTGTCAACCGAGTTCATCCGAGTCGCACTACAGTTTATCATATAACTTATTAATTATTAGCTGCACTCTGAGTTGCACACCTTCATCACTGGCTCAAAAACAAACAAACTCATCAACTAGTCACTAGTGAGACAGCAAATAGTAAATAAGGTCTCACAAAATGTGCCATTTTAGAGTTTTAGAGGTTTACTGTGGGCTATAAACAAGAAGACAGAGAAATTAAGAGATTTTTACATTTTATTTTTGCTGTAATAGTATTGAAAACTACAAACACATTTCTCTAACATTAAGATTCAGCTCCTCTAAAATAAATAGCTTTTATTTGTCACATATACATTACAGTGAAATTCTTTCTTCACATATCCCATCCTTGGAGGTTGGGGTCAGAAATGATACAGCACCCCTGGAGCAGAGAGGGTTAAGGGCCTTGCTCAAGGGCCCAACAGTGGCAACTTGCCAGTGCAGGGGCTTGAACCTCTGATCTTGCAGTCAACGATCCAGCGCCTTAACTACTTGAGCCACCACCGCCTGTAAAAACATTTATGTTGGGAATCATCTCAGAAAATTCTGGGAACATTATATTTTATGTTCTACAAAGTCAGCAGTGTTCCAGAAACTTTCTGAGAAACACAAGGTTCTCTTGTTGTTGTTGTTGTTGTTATATGGTAACTGACAGGAAATATTTGCCAACAGTTGCTTTCAGTTCATGTTATTTATGTCATCACAAGCTAATGTTACCATAACATTCGTATAGTAAAGTTCACCAAAAGTTGTTTTAAGGTTTTATGTTTTTATGCAGAGTAGCTAATGCGATGTGCAAATTATGTTTCGGGACTGAAGGTTGAATAAATGCACTAATATTTAACAATCAATGCCAAACAAATTCAACTGAAGCTTAAATGTTTCTTGTGAAGGTTTGAGTCACTAAACCAATGAGGCTTTTTATTGCCAATGCTCACAATTTATTCAGGTTTTCCTTTTTTAATTTTAGTTTATCAGCCCTCCATTGCTTCACATTTACGCACATGCAAAGTGAAATCCTGTAATATGAGATGCTAGATAGACATAAAAAACCTCTCACATACACTCAGTGACATGTACATAACGTCAGATATCTATCTATAACAAACCACATCAGCTTAAGATTCGACAGAAATTGTGGAAGATTTTTTAATTAAATCAGCACTAGGTCAAGCCAAATACAAAATAATCATTTTTCTTAGTTGATGGATATTAAACAAGTGAGTTGGATTTTTATTTGTGTTTGTATGCACAAGACTCAGTCTTACATTACAAAACACATCAGGTATCCTTGATCCTTACGGTTTTTCATTTTAAGTGTCGTTTAATTTTGTTTATTATGACTGTATTATCTTTTGGCTCAGAAATCTATTAATATATGCCACATGCCCTGCTGCTTTACTGCTGCTATTTCGGGTGCAGGAATGCTGGACTGTCCCACACTGGCTACTCTTTTTGGTGATATGGGGAAGACATCAAACAAGGCAAGCTGTTTCATACTGGACACTATATACCTATACTGTTTCCCTGTTGTTGAGAAGTCAAAAAATTGTACCATTGGGTACAAGTTTTAATAGAGCTATACCGGAACTGAATTTTAGTTTGTTGTGAGATTTTTTATTTTACTGGTGGGTTTATGAGACGCTCGATTTGGGATAAGAAACTGGTCTGGATCTTTCTTTACAGTGTTTGATAAGGATGCACTCTGAAGGTAAGATCTGACTTGAAATATTTTTTAATAACATAGAAGTTGTTCAGAGGAAAGCTAAAAAGGTCTATGAAATAATTACTTCTACAAGTATAACAATTTAAGAGGCTCTCTAAGTTTGTTACTTGGGTAAGATGATGACTCTAGAGTATCTGTGCTGAAAGAATCACCTAAAATGTCAGATTATTAAGACTGAATGTGCGCCGACGTTAACATTGTAATGAAAAACTATAGCTTAAAGGTCTAATTCTTCTGTTTTTGATTTCCAAGATGTGTTACAGCGCAAATATCACTTTGTACGCTCTTGTATAATTAATAATATTCAAACTGTTAAAGTGGGTTACATGATCTGAAATATATCCTCTTTTATCTGTCTCTCTGTCTAGATTTCGATTGTGTCCGAAGTAGTTTGTCATAACAGTAGTTTGGCATGTCATCACATGCTACAATATTATAGCTTTAGAAAGAAGAAATTAAATCAATAGAATCTCAAGGGATGTTCCTCCAAGGAAAAATGTTTTCTGGTGGTTCAGAGTTATGAAGCAAGGAACCCTTGAGAAAGCATTCCTTTCTAAGAATATAAAGTATGTATGATGTAAATATTTTTATATGAAAGACAACCCCTGCATAGTGCTCTGTTATGAGGGTGAAATGTTCTAATGTTTAATATGTGTGTGTGTCATAGTCTGGGAAAACCCCTCACACAGTGACCTACTGACATTGTCTACTATATATAGTTCTATAAACTGCAGACTTTCCTTAAATGAAATATAAAAAAATAAAGAAAATGAAGAAAATTGCATTTAAAGTTCCACTGAAGACCCTCACTGACTGTCTAAAAGCAATCTTTCCATTTCAAACCATGTGCCAACACAAACGTTTGTTCTGTGAGCAGGAGTGTTGGCCAGATCTCCTCCAACTCCTCCTTCAGCATTTGTACAAATCAGTGATAAAGACATGACCGAGATTGAACTGCACACAGTGGACTCCATCAGTGACCTGCACCGGACACACCCTGAACAACACAGCAAAGGTACCAGATGACATCAAAATGTGAATAAGGAACAACAAATCTGATTGAGCTGAATATCACGCATAGTCTAATACTAGCTATTGGCTGTGTTTCGTTTATTTCCTTAACCATCAAAAGCACTTTGTCTCTGTCAGGTGTCCGACCTCCACGTCCACAACCTCCATCTATTAATGGGACTCTTCAGATGATTGACAGGCCAGTTGTCTATCAAAAAGGGTATCAAACGAGGGGATCCCATCTGAGTCAACTTATCGATATGTGGACTTCCTCAAAGTGCCGCAACTCTTTGACATGTGTGGCTCTAATAGTGATCCTCCTCACCGTCATTCTCATCTTTAGCTCCTTAGGTGAGAGAATCTTATTTTATAACGATATATAAAGTCCCTTACAGACAACACTGCAACTTATACCATTTCACCATACTCTGTTATCTAACAAACAGTTAAAATGTGCTATTTTGGATAAAACAAATTCACAATTTGCCCCCAAAATATTCACATATATGTACAATGTGCCCATATAATATTCTAGTCCATCGTTGCTTTGTCATATTTCATTTTTATTGTATTTTTTTTTAGTCAGTATCGGTTATTGTGTACTAATCTATGATTAATTAACAGTTAATAAAGGCTACACAAAATAACCTGTTTAGACTAAACACTGAAAAAACTGCAATAAAAGTAAGGGTTTAATCAAACGATGTGCCTGATATAGATTTTAAAATTTTTACCTCTGAAGTTTCCTTGTATAATTCTTGTTTTACTTTCTTGATCTGTGTGTGTGTGTGTTACTCCTCTAGTCCAGCAGAGCAGGACTCTACACAGGCTAGCAGAGGCACTGACGCAAAGGCGAGAAACAACAGAAGAAATGTCCATCATCTTTCAGGAGCTCCAGGCTCTGCGCAAAAACCTGACGGCACTGAAGATCAGACACTGACCACGCACTAACATCACACACATATCTTAAAAAAAAGATCAGTCCAAAAGCATGTCGCAATCAACCTTCTATCAATATCGGATATCAAATGTGTGTTGTGTAAAATAGCAGCCTCACCTCACAGGATGTGACTGACTATAAGACTATCTTAAGGACACAGTGGTAACAGAGTGTATGTGTGTGTTACAGATCACCAGTCAGAATCTAGTTTGATAGATCTTCTAAGCACTAGTTGGAGCAGGTACCTTGCAAAGTGAGATTCAGTAAAACAGACTAAAGCTAGATTTGAACTCATTGGGTTTTTTGAACAGCTTCTTATCATGTATGCTGGATTTGCTGATCTGTTTTTAGTATATAAATGATGAGTGACAGCAGAGTCCGCAGAACGAGTTACGGACAAAGTTCAGTATGTGTTCAGGAAATTACATCAAATGATTTCTCCACAGTTAAAGGAACTGTATAGATACATTTAGTTCCTAAAGATACAAGATGCACAACAGTGGTTCTTTATGTTCCTCTAACCAAACACTGACCCATCATGTATACAAATCTATACCTTAAAATCTCAGTATAGTTCTGTTCTGATGAGCGTTGATTGTCTATAAAAGAGCAGATACAGCATAAAACACTGAGCAGATGGGTTTCACAAGACATCTGAGGTAAAGGACCAGATCAATTATAATAGTTCTGCAACTGACCTTTCCATTCTGATACATGTCTGACTTTGTTGTCAGTATATTTATCAGCTGTACCAGTGGCAAAAGCAGTGTGTTATCATGAGACCAACCAAACTGATGGAGCTTCTCCTGAATGAATACTGTTTAAGATCAAGTAAAATAAGCACAGATAAAACTGGACTCCTGAGCAACATGCTATCTTAGAGATTTGATGAATATTACTGCTTATTAAATAGCTGTACATATTTTTTAAACAGTGACATAAGGACCATGTGTTGAAAATTGTGTCAGAAATTGTTTTTTGCATAAACAATAATAATAATAAAAAAAAATGATAAAAGACTGTGCTGTAACTGGTTTATTACAATATGTAAAAAACGAATACAGAAACGAGTTCAGAAATTAAAACTTTTAAAAAAGGAAGTGGTGTAAACCCTGGCTTCACTTCACATCCATGATGTTCTCCTCACACCGCTCTCCAATCCATCCTTTAAAGCACACACATTTGAAGTTAGACCTAAGGTCATGGTCAATAGTATCGAGCTGAGTAATCATGTGACCGGAATGAGGATTGCGTCTCACGCAGCGACCATTTGCACTGCACACAATCTTGCTGCAATGTGCTACACCCCGACGCAGAGCGTCCACGTACACACCCAAGACGGAGAGGATGTAGTCCCGGAGTAGAACACACTGTTGCTAGTGGGTGAGAGTAATAAGATGTTATGATCACACCAAAATCAAATCTGTGTAGCAGTGTATAATATACCACACATTCACCTAGTTTGAGTTTCTGTAAAATGTAAACACACACTTTATAAACAAGAACACACAACGATCAGGCATAACATTATGAACAGTGAGAGGTGAAGTGAATAACACTGATTATCTCCTCATCATGGCACCTGTTAGTGGGTGGGATATATTAGGCAGCAAGTCAACATTTTGTCCTCAAAGTTGATGTGTTAGAAAATGGGCAAGAGTAAGGATTTAAGCGAGTTTGAAAAGGGCAAAATTGTGATGGCTAGACGACTAGATCTAAGCATCTCCAAATCTGCAGCTATTTTGTGGGGTGTTCTTGGTCTGTAGTGGTCAGTATCTATCAAAAGTGGTCCAAGGAAGGAACAGTGGTGAACCGGCGACAGGGTCATGGGCGGCCAAGGCTCATTGATGCACATGGGGAGCGAAAGCTGACCCGTGTGGTCCTACTGTTGCTCAAATTGCTGAAGAAGTTAATGCTGGTTCTTATAGAAAGCTGTCAGAATACACAGTGCATGCCAAGTCAGGGCTGTTTTGGTAGCAAAAGGGGGACCAACAGAATATTAGGCAGGTGGTCAGAATGTTATGTCTGATCGGTGTATTTGTAATATCTATTATCAATGACAGAACACATCCAAATGCTGACCTTGGACTTGGCAAACGTCATTTCACCCCATAGCACTACACCAGCAGCACCTAGAGATGCAACCTCACCAAGTGTGTTCTCCAGATCAGTCTATAATAAAACAGAGACAGACACAGTATAATCTGCAGCAGCAGGACAAAAACAGTGCCAGCAGTTTGGTGCTAAAAATCAATCCAGAGCAACATCATTGGGTACATGAATCTAATCTTAGCTCCTGATAAAAATGACTTCTGCTAGTGATGAAATTACGAATGATCCATTACCAGCACCTCCTGAGATATATGTTATACAACTACTACTCAGCTACACTGTTGAACCTGTCTTTTCTGTGCTTGTTTTCACGGGTCGATTTGAAGGCAACACTAAAGTGAGGGGCTATAAGTGTAGATTTTTACATTTCGAAACAGCTACTTTCACTTTAAATAATTTTCACCACAAGTGGAAGTACATTTTAAGGTCTGAAATGTAATGAAATGACCGCAATGCATCAATTAGTAAAAAATGGTGTGTGTTTTTGAGTATACCTGGTTTAAGAACTGTAGAGTTCTTGTAAAAGCCACTCTAGCATACGGTAGAACAGGAAGTTGTGAAGAGCCACGTCTATGTTGCGATGCCACTCGAAATGCCTCGAGTACGCGGTGTCTTACCATAAGCCGTGTGTTCGGGTGTCCCGCTAGTTTGCGGTGCACATACACACTCGGATAGAGTGCTGTGGACTGCTGCCATAAAAATGCCAGCTTGTCATTCAGGGCCACTGCTCTAGGTTTGCACTCCCCGGTGTACCCACTCTCTCTTGCCCTCTGGTCATTATAGCAGCCAGGGTATCCATAAAACCCCCACAATCCCTTTGGACGAGTCTTGATTCCGAGTTTCAGAGTTTCTTCCATAAACGACCGTGCTGCTTTCTGAAACTCAGTCTTTGCCAGTGATGTTACTTCCTTCTCAGACATGTCTGGGTGTTTCTCTCTTACCAGGTGCTTAGACATATCAATGTAGGCCTTTCGGGTTCCGTAGTTGCGGACCCACTGAGGTTGCCACTTCTCCCAGTCCACCACAGCCAACCCGCTGAAAGTCTTCTGCAGAAGTGCACGGATCTGTCCGTCTGACAGTGCAAGGTGACTGTCAAGATTGCCCTTCTGAGGAATGCCACCATTCACACTCAAGCCCTCGCGATTGATATAAGGATACAAACCAAGTCGGGATTCGTAAAACAGACTTATGCTTTCACCTCTAAATATCTGTTCGGCATTGTGTATGATACCATACTGGTGCAGGGGCAGAGAAACTCCAAACGCATTCTGGCATTTTGCGGTGGGCATGTTCCACACCACCGAAAAGCCCTGTTTTCTGACGACGGAGCCACTGTCTGAAACAATGCCAGTGAAAAACAGGGTGAAGGTCAGCAGTGAGGACCCACAAAACATGATGGCTCCTCCTGTAGAACAGACACAGCTCAATCACACATCTCATTTAACAACATTCAACACAAGTACCTAACCTGGCTTAGGAAAATTCATTTCAATCATTTTAGCTGTTTAGAAACCCAAAGGAAAGCAATTCTGACAAAAATCAAAATCTTTAATTATAAATACAAAAAGCTATGCAGTTACACTGGTGCAGCAAGTTGTATTACTGCCTCACAGCTTCAGGGTCCCTGGTTTAATCCGAATTAGCTTGGATTTCTCAGCATGTGCTCTCATAGTCTAATAGAGTTAGGGGATGTGAATATCACTGATTATCTCATTACAATAAGAGCTGCCCAGGGGTGGGGTGGGGTATATTACATAGCAAGTGAACAGTCAGATCTCAAAGCTGATGAGCAGGGAAGGATCTTACCAACTGTGATATTATGATGGCTAGATGAATGTGTCAGGGTCTTATGATGTGTTTCCTGAACTCAGTGTTTAGTACCTACCTAAAATGGTACAACAAAAGAAAACTGGTGTCCCGGTGACAGTGTCATGGTCATCAAGGTTCATTGATGTGCATAAGGTGTGAAGACTAGCCTGTCTGGTCCAAACCTACAGAAGAGCTACTGTTGCATTATTGAAAGAGTTTGTGCTGGCTATGAGAGAAAGGTGTCAGGACAGATGGTGCATTGCAGTTTGCTGCTTATGGGGCTGTGTAGCTGCCGATCGCACAGTGTGCCCACGCTGACCCTTGTCCTCCACCTACAATGGATCTGTGAGCATCAGAACTGGATCATGGAGCAATGGAAGAAGGTGGTCTGGTCTGATGAATCACATTTTCTGAATTGCTTGTGGAAAACTTTGTCAAGTCACCAAAAGAATGTTATCCAACTCGGGGAAATATGTGAGAAGTTGAAGAGAGAACTCGGAAGATGTTGCACGGATGAAGAAGACCAAACCACACACGTAAAAAAAAAAAAATATGCGAGAGGAATCCTTTACTGTACTCCGAGTGTATCTCAGTGTAGAAAAAGGAATAATGGGTAATCAGCCAGAATGAAAAGTGAAGTTGGAAATTTGAATTGAAAAATTATGCACCAACCAGACATTAAACGTGAGTGAGTGCTGTATTGCTAACACAAGCTATGACCACACGACTTCACACATTCTATACCGCAATGACAGGAACCAGTGAGTCATTAATTGTATGACACTTACACAGAAGATACAGTGACACGGTAAATTTAGGCCTGGTTCTCAGGGATCCCAGACAGTCCACCTGTTTGCTCTCTGCAAGCTGTCAACAAGCCTGGTTTGGGAAACACTGGTCTATTAAATAATGATAAGACTCTGAAGATGACTCTGCAACTAGTAAGAACATGTATCCAACCCTCAGCAGACAGCATTTCCTGTGGCCTACAAAACAGCCAAATGTACTTAGTGATAAATAAACTACTTCAGAAAAGGACACCAGAAGAAAAAAATAACGTATTGCACTTTTATTCCATACACTTTACAATATCAATAATTTATCACTTTTAAATGTCTTGTCAGTGATATTTGGTAGTCAGTCAACATGACTAGGCATGTTTATATAAAATCTTTTAAAACCCAAAATGATATATTAAGGCACATTCAGTCACATTTCACAGAGATAATTTCAATCCTGATCCATCTATGTTGAAATACCCTGAGACAAAAGAGTCCTTAAACCAAATTCCTTGCCTGTGAGGTAAAGATGTACAGGTTCTGAGGTGTGTGTGTGTGTGTGTGTGTGTGTGTATGTGCGACTGAGTGATGTGTCTCTACATCAGATGTTCTTGTGCATCCAGAAGACAGGCAGTCCTCGATAATCTGTATACGGTGTCTGTTCCAGAGTCTGTTCAATAGGAACCCATGAAGATGGGGGAAGAGCTGGAGCAGGTGGTGGGACAGAAGAAGGGGAAGAGCGAGATGAAGAAGGAGGAGGTGTGGGTGGTGGAGGAGGAGGTGGGTGGACTGCTGAAGAAGGAGGAGAGAGGGAGGAAGGATGAGAGGGAGAAGTTAGAGGGACTGTGTTTGGTGGAGGAGGAGGTGGTGGAGGAGGAGATAGAGGGGGATTAGTGTTAGGTGCTGCAATGTGTTCCTTCATCTTTTTCTGTGCATCCACCTCGTTCTCAGCTGTCCTGCAGAACTTATGCAGTAGTTCCATCGGCATGAGGGAAGCCAGCGTGCCCACGTTCTGAACAGGTCGCGAGAGCTCGAAGCCCAGGTGGGCATAGAAGTACTGCTTATCGTGAGTGGTGAGGTAGAGCCGAGTGAAGCCTTTGGTGCGGGCATAGCGCTCCACTCCTTCCATCAGTACCCGGCCGTAGCCCTGCCCACGCAGATCGTCCCGTACCACCACCGATTCCACAAACGCACTGCGGCTGCCTAGCACACGCGATACCCGGGCATGCCCGATCAACATGTCACCCTTCAAGAGGACGAGGCATGCCGGGTAGCTGTCGCTAGACTGACGGAGCGAGTGGAGCCGTGCTCCCATGCTGCGCTGCCACTGGGTGTTCAGAAGTTCAGCACATGCCTCCAGAAGGTCCCAGCGATGGTGAAGAGGGACAATAGAAATGGCCGAAGTGCTAACGCCACCGTCACACCTGCACACATGGCCATGGGCAGGAATCAACACCGGGATGAAGGTTTAAGAACTTTTAAATGACATTTGGGTTGCAGTGGGATTCTGTTAGATTTGGTACAAAAAGGTGCTTTCGGGGGTTTCTCAAGAAACAGATCAGAAAAGTAAGACATGCGGTCGATTTAGCAATGCAGGAGGATGGCATGTGTTAAAATGCAATATTTGAGACCGAGGCAAGCTCTGACACCATCAAGCCAAGTACCGAGCAGCGCTGTGTTTCACATTCTACATTTCACACTGTTTCATATACAACGCTACATTTTTTGATGAAAAGGGAACACAAAACATTGCAAGACACACAGTTTGCAAAAGAGCACCTCTATCTTGCAAGTGATTTGTCTTGCAATGTTTTTTTCTTCCCTTTTCATCAAAAATGACTACACAAGGACAGTTAAAGATGCTATAAGCACAATAACACCTCCTGACCACAGAATGACAAGTATATTAGAGACTTCACTTACAGGCCTGCTCTTTAGTGGGGTAAAGCTGCTGCTATACATAATGTATAGTCCATGAAGTACATTTTAGGAGCAGAATGAGTAATCATAACTAATCAACAACACCAATAACACATCTGGGTGACCAGTGATTTTATTCTTCCGTTTATGGTTCCAAGTGTACAAGACCTATCCAAACGTCTTGCACTGGAACTTCAAGTATAATGAAATAATTTTTTTCACGGCTATCATGTATTACATTCGGATATAAAAAGGAAAATCATTAAGAGGAATGTCAGACAAATAAAGCCAGAACTTATCTTAACGTGATAGACCCAGAGTGACCATGCTGTGGAAATAACAGCATGCATTTCCTTAAAGTAAACTACAATTAAACTCTACTAGATCTGCTAGAAGTATGTCTTTAATTACCGTGTTATATTTGTACAAACCAACAAAGCAACACATCCCGTCCATGTCAGTAATATTTACTCCAGACAGTCTGGCTTTAAGTCTCAAACTCTCACTAAGCTACACTGTACAAACTCCTATTGATGCCTATAGACTTACCCACAGTGATGCGTGTCCAATAGCAGCAAGACCAAACTGAGGCGACACACACATTTTCACAGCAAGAAGTGTCAGAGAAATGCCCTCAGAATCAGGAAATAAGAAGTTGCCTATTCATACATGAGGGTGTGAAGCGCTTCAGTTTGCTGAAACTCGGCTGTTGAGATCATTTCAATTTGTGATATTTTTATTTTTGAAAAGGTTAGTGGTTTAGCAGATGTAATGGGTGTAATATGGCGAAAAAGAGGAGAGAAAACACCAGTCAGGCAAAGTGCATCGCAGACACTCGCCACTCTCCTGGCATGCACATAGATATTTAAAAGTTAAAACTTGTAAAGTCAGATAGATGCAGAAGCAGTGTTTCTCATACCGGGCCCCATTGCGAGTTTTAACCTCATAATGGTTTGTTATTAAGTGTCAGAGGAAAAAAAATAACGCACTGTAAAAATGAAGTAACCTGCAAAATACCATAAAGTGTGTCTATCTGCAAGGCATGGATTAACACTGTGGTTGAATGCTAGTGTTATAGTGTATTATTAATATACACTATATTGCCAAAAGTTTTGGGACACCCCTCCAAATCATTGATTTCAGGTGGTGTTTTTCAGGGGTTGGACTCGGCCCCTGAGTTCCAGTGAAAGGAACTCTTAATGCTTCAGCATACCAAGACATGTTGGACAATTTCATGCTCCCAAATTTGTGGGAACAGTTTTGGGGATGACCCCTTCCTGTTCCAACATGACTGCACACCAGTGCACAAAGCAAGGTCCATAAAGACATGGATGAGCGAGTTTGGTGTGGAGGAACTTCACAGAGTCCTGACCTCAACCTGATAGAACACCTTTGGGATGAATTAGAAGGGAGACTGCGAGCCAGGCCTTCTCATCCGACATCGGTGTCTGACCTCACAAATGCGCTTCTAGAGGAATGGTCAAAAAATTCCCATAAACACACTCCTAAACCTTGTGGAAAGCCTTCCCGAGGCTGTTACAACTGAACTGCAAAGGGCAGGCCAACTCCATATTACATTCATGTGCAGGTAAAGGCAGAGGTCCCAAAACTTTTGGCAATTTAAGTGTATCTATACCCATTAACATGATGTGAAAAATTTATAACCAGGACATTTATTGTAGTGCCATTTGTTCTAGTACAACAACAAACCCTTTCAGCTCAGCCTCTAACATGTCTGGAGAGTTTAAATATCGTAAGAAATTTTTAATGCTACTATTTTACACACTTCTAGCTGATTGATCCTACTTTCCATAAAAAAACTATGGCGGTGTTACATCAAACTGGGGAGGACGGTGGTAGCTCAAGTGGTTAAGGCTCTGAATCGCTGACCAGAAGATTGGGGTTCAAGCCCCAGCACCACCAAGCTGCCACTATTGGGCCCTTGTGCAAGGCCCCTAACCCACCCTGTTCCAGGGGCGATGCATCATGGCTGACCCTGTTCTGAACCCAACCCCCAAGAATGGGATAAGAATTTCACTGAGCAGTAACGTATATGTGACAACTTAGAACTGCTTCCTAGATGGCGTTTGTTATAAGAGTTGACCGCCAGAGGGCGCTGTACACCAACAACGGAGTGAAGCGAACTTTTTTCCTAATATGGTAATACAGGGTTAATGCAGTAAATAATGTTGAATAAAACAAACACCAGATATTAAACTAGCACTGGTATCCAGTCAACTCATTTTAGTATTTATACGAGTTTGAATTTCGGTGCACGCGCGTGACATTAATCCGCATTTCCCGTGTGATCCCTTATGCACTCCTGTACCAGTGTTACAGCTAGGTGTTTATGTGATCACAGTTTACCCACATGTTCAGCTTCTATCCTCCTCTTCCTGGTCACACAAACGGATCCAGACGCATATTTCTCCTGAAACTCCAGATTAATCACACATCACCTTACAGAAATAAACTTCATGCCGGTTTGTCTTTTCTAAACAGATTACTGACAGCAGCGTGAGCGAGAGCCTGTAGAAGAGCAGCGCTCACTGCACCACAGCGCCCTCTAACACACAGGAGGATATAGTTCAGATAAAAACACACCGCACTATACTGCCAAAAGTTTTGGGACACCCCTTCAAATCATTGAGGTGTTGTTTTTCAGGGGTTGGGCTTGGTCTCTTAGTTCCAGTGAAAGGAACTCTTAATGCTTTTTGGACAGTTTCATGCTCCGAACTTTATGGGAACAGTTTGGGGATGACCCCTGCCTGTTCCAACATGACTGCACACCAGTGGACAAATCAATGTCCATAAAAACATGGATGAATGAGTTTGGTGTGGACTGGCCTGCACAGAGTCCTGACCTCAACCTGATAGAACACATTTGGGATGACCGCGAGCCAGGCCAAAACTGGGACGTCTGCCTTTACATGCACATGAATGTAATATGAAGTTGTTCCATCCGTTACAGCTATAACAGCTTCAACTCTTCTGGGAAGGCTTTCCACAAGGTTTACGAGTGTGTTTATGGGAATTTTTGACCATTCCACTAGAAGAGCATTCGTGAGGTGATGTTGGGGATGATAAGGCCTGGCTCACAGTCTCCGCCCAACCCCTGAATTCAATGAGTTGGAAGGGGTGTCCCAAATCTTTTGGTAATAAAGGTGTATCAACACCTTCATTACTTTTCAGTTTACATCAGTCATATTTAATTCATCCCCCCTCCTTCTTTTCTCCTCTTTTTTTTGTGCATAATCCTACATTTTTACAGTGTACTTTATACAAGTTAACTTCTAGCAGCTAAAAATATGAGGATTCTCTGGGCATTGGCTTATACATGATTTTAGACATTTGTCTAGACTTACATGTTTCTAAACATTAGGAGATCCCCAGTCTAACCAGAGCTCATTTTCCTCACCACAAAATACATTGAAGGCACTTTGATCAATGTAGATAATGTAAAAAGTGGAACTAGAGCATACACCTGTGCTTTTATTAAAGACTAATTAAAAATGAGGCATAAATTTGTTAGAGAAATGGGTTTAGTCTGAGGGTCTAATGCCTAATTCCCTCATTAAATACATTCCGTAAATAGAAAAACTGTTTCTAAATAACTTGTTATACAATGGAAGGATTATTTGTGAGGAAGTCCATAACACCTGAGGCTTAACAGGAGGCAGTACCACAATGCTGTAAGTTTTCAGGACTTCCTATAATCTGTTAGAAATCTGGGTCTCTAGCACATTATTTTTGCACAGCCTTCTTTGGGGGCAGCAGACAGTGCTAATCCAGGCTAGTCTAGATGTGTTTTGTGGATTTGAGGGTGTATGATTGTGTCTCAGCAGAGATTAAAAGGTATCTGGGTCGCTACGATTCAGAAGCCGGATCACCAGCCTGTTTACGATTCACAGAGAGTTACATCAGCATTCTTTGCAAGCATGAATTGTCTCCATATCCTGTGCTTTTTATGAACAGGATAAAAAAAAAAAAGATACAGCCAAGGATAAATAAGTATGCAGTATTATCTCTTGGAACCATCTGAAATGGATCTCAAAAGATAAAGTTGAACATTTTGCCTGTAATGAAAATCAGCACCTTGAAATCCGAGGCCATGATTTTCTCTTGGAGGAGTGTGGGATGTTCTCTTCTGGTGAGGGGAGAGACCTTTAGAGCCCCTGGTGATGTGTAAGGACCATGGGATCTTATCTTATCAGTCTGTTACAGTGAAGGAGCAGCAGCTCAGTTTTCAGCTTTTTACCCATCACCATGTTTTTAAACACTGAATATCTGCCTCCTTCTGCACAGATACACTGATTAGGTCTTATATTTACGATGCTGCACCATCCATCCATCCATTTTCTATACCTGCTTTATTCCTAATTAGGGTCACAGGAATCTGCTGAAGCCTATCCCAGCACACACTGGGCAAAAGGCAGGGGTACACCCTGGACAGGTCTCCAGTCCATCGCAGGGCACGATGCTGAACCATGGAATAAAAATCATTCCAGGAATTTCTGCTACACCTTGACTTTTTTAAACGTAGAAAAAGTATACAGATGAATTTAAGAATCGTAACACGTTAACAAAATGTTTTGCTTTATTTACTTTTCAGAACAACTCATCCAGAATGACCAAGAGAAGAAATAAGCACTAGATTCTGCCGCACATTCTCCAATAGAGCTGAAAATAAAACGAACAAAAAAAAAAATCCAACAATAGTAGTAGTAGTAGTAATAATGATAATAATAATAATAATAATAATAATACATTAATCAATACCATATATGGAGTTTGTGTGAGCAAGACGAGGACCTAACATTGGTCACCGTGGATACCACCAGCACTAACTCAACGCACCAATAGCAGGAAAGGAAACAAGTCTTATTTAAATAAGTGTTAATCAAAGCTTCGCACTGCCATAAAATGTTTCTAAAACTTCTCTCTTCAACCATATATATATTTTTTGCATTTTTTTTAGTTGTTTTTAGGCTTCCTTTCTTTTCCAAATATTACTTTATATCCTCTGAAGTTTTTTTTTTCTCCTTTCACGTGTATGTCCATGGGAAGGGATGGGTCCTTGGCTGGATTTATTTGTTGCATTGTGCAAATATGTTGAAGCACGATCGAGTGTGCAAGTATGTTCTGGTGTCTGCACGGCTGTCCTTGTTTCTTGAAGTCGGTTGAAGGTCACAGCTCGGGGACGCGTAATGCTTCCGTTTTACACCAGAGAGCTGATGTAGAGATCGCAGGTGTGTGTTAGTGCGAGTGTGTGAGAGAAGAGGGGAGCATGTTAACGATTGGTCGGGGAG
Source organism: Hemibagrus wyckioides (assembly GCF_019097595.1). NCBI lineage: Eukaryota > Metazoa > Chordata > Actinopteri > Siluriformes > Bagridae > Hemibagrus > Hemibagrus wyckioides. Next base: position 21,996,977 of record NC_080714.1, on the reverse strand, counting down.
GATTTGAGGAGAGGACAGAGAGAAAATCGTTTTGTTGTGTGTGCGTCTTCTGGGGTTGGAGTTGAACATAAAAAGGAGTGTGTGCCTAGAAATTGTGGGGTGTTCATATAAACTATATGTATTCGATTACTTAAGTGTTCGTGTGTGCATGTATGTGGAGTATGTATGTGAGGTGTGTAAGGCACGGCCAGTCTCTGTCAGTCTCTGAGATCCATGCTGGAGCCGAACAGAGCCACCAGCTGCTCTTCGTAATGAGCAATGTTCCTCTTCATGATCTCCATACACGGGCCCAGTAAGCGCTCGAACGCCTGCACATCAATCACTACAAAAAATACACGCATTAATGGCCAAGCATATTGTTTAAGAACTCTTAAGAAATCAGTTATTTGAAACTGTTTGGGTTAAAGGTACAGTCAGTAAATTCAGACAAATGAATATCATTAAATTAAAAACCCTGGGAATGTACACACACACACACACACACACAATGTCACACACACATGCACCTCACACTTACCCAAGCACTTAACATCCCCGATGGCGTAAGCTGAGGCTGCCCGTGGTTTGTTGGTTACAAGTGCAAGTTCTCCAAAGTACTGCCCTCTAGTGCAACGAGCAATTTCTACCTCAGCATTATCCTGTCTATCTGCTTTTGTCTGGGGAAAAAAAGAGAGACCCTTGTGTTAATTTCAACACAGTTCCTCTGTTCCCTCATTAAAAATAACACACTTGGAACTTGATACCTTTACGTTTCATAGCTACTTTAAACTAAAAAAAATCGTGCTTCCTTTAGTAAAGATGGAAACCATCTTACTTTGCTCTTCATCATGATCTTCACCTCCCCAGACTCAACGATGTAGAAACAGTCTGCTTTCTCACCCTTAAAAAAAAGAAAAGAAAAACAAAAGTCAGTAAAACATGGACCAGGTAAAGAGATCAGTGTTAAAAACAATAGCACGATTACTACAATGGCACCTACAGTGTACTAATGCAGGCATGATGCTTCTGTTCAAGCTTGTTTTCACACGTACAGGGGGTCCTCGACTTACGTGGGAATTCCGTTCCTATGGCGCGACGTAACGCGATTTTCGACGTAAGTCGGAACTCACATACTTCTGTCCTCCTCGTATAGCGCCGTGTGACGACGTATTCGTCCGCTCCGCTCGCCAACTAGTTCCCACGCGAAATTTGTTTTAACGTCGCAAACGCCGTAAGTCGGAGATGGCGACGTAACCACGAAACGCCATAAGTCGAGGACATCGTAAACCGAGGACTTGCTGTATACACTTATCACCTACCTGCATGATGATCCTCTCTCCATCCTGAAAAGTCTTCACCCCCAAAACGTCAACAATCTTCATTCTTTCAGACAGCTGAGAGAGAGAGAGAGAGAGAATCTGAGTCAGTAAGCATCATCAACAGGTTAACAAGTACAGTACGATTTTAATTTGAAGTCATTAAAATGTCTATTATTACAGGTTACAGGACGGTATTATTTTAGAGGCACAAATTCAAAAACTACAATAATCAGCTTTGCTCAAGTCCCAATTCCTCCATGCCAATTTAGGAAAAGGGAAAAAAAAACATGTTTTAACAGAACTATAAATAACATAAAATAACAGCAAACACAGGCTTTTCTTTCAGGCTGCACATATGGCAGCTCACAGTGAACATGCAAAAATGTAATCTAAATGTGAAAACAAACAGTCAATAAATAAATAAATAAATGAATAACGTGGCGCCGCTGAATCGGGAAAATTGTAATTGCAAACATAATGTTTATTTATTCGTGCCTGCAAATACATACATCAAAATCATCTGCATGTCTTTCATGCCATTTATGATTATTAAATATTTATTTGCCGAGCCGAAACGACACGTCAGCAACACCATATGGCCAAATTGATGTTTCGCTTTAATCCCCTCGAGACTGATTTAACCGTTTAACTAGTGGCTGGAAGTAATTAACTTCAGCCTTGGTCACTCAAGAGAATCACCAGTAGCACAGACTGACGCAAATATTCCCATATATGGCAATAAAGTAGACCAACTGCAAAATTAACTATAAAAAGAACAGTCTGTTACACATCAATTCTGCAGTAGAAACTTTCCACTCATTGTGTGGGGACTGGAGAACAGACCCAGAACACTACGCTCAATTCATTATTATGAGCTGGAGCTACAGGATCCTTGTTTAGATATTAGTATAATCGTTTAAGACACGGCAACAAATTTCACTGCATCTATTGAAGACTTTATTATTTATTCCTGCCACTTCTTACCTCCAGAGATTTGAGGAGTGGCACAGACTCAATGAAGCACTCGTACATCCTCCTCTTCTTCGCATTGTTCTTCACAATCAGCCTACGGAATGTTGCTCGGTCCTGACACGCGCACACACAAATAGATTATATTACATGTTTGCTTGTACTAATCAATTCAGATCTCTGTTTTGCAGCAGCAGAACTGATTCATCCAAAGATGCTGCACTGCTGATGTGAAGCAAAGTCAGTATTAAGTACTGCAGTATCTGCATGCCGTATCAAAGCATTACAGTAACAATTCTAGTTTGAATCCTGATGAAGCCACAGCCATCTATGGCCAGGAGCCAACTGGCCACACTCTCTGGGTGGGAAGAAAGGCCTATTCCCTTTTCCCAGTCAAAGACAGCAACCCTACCCAGTCACAGTGTCTGAGAGCTCATGTATATGAGAGAGAACACAGCAAGTTTTTGGTTTTGATTCCCATCTAACTGTTGAGATTTAACAGTTAGTTCTCCTTGCTTTGCTTATTTATTAATGAAGACTCATTGATTAATTTAACGAATGTTAACACAAACCAGACAGTGCTGAGCTAGAATTAACTACTTAAGGATTCGGATCAATGGCAGGCTTTTTGTTCGCACAGACAGTAACTTCTGCTTTCTGAACATGAGCATAAAAAATCATTTGGATTCAATGCAACAGATACATATTAGAATTCCTGGAAAGAGTTTAGGAAAGCATGGGTGGACAACTTGCTACTCCAGGACAAGCAGATTATGTATCTGACCCATGAGCAAGCTGTTGATATATCTTTTTTTTTCCTTCACTTCACAACAGCCTTAGAAGGAGAAATTGTTCTTATATATATATATATATATATATATATATATATATATATATATATATATATATATATATATATATATATATATATATATATTTATATATATGATGGAAAGCACCATTATGCTGTGGAGTGTGTGACTATTTATTGAATCCTGCCACCTGCTGCAACACACACACACAGGATGTGGTCTATCTGTTGGTAGGGACTACTTTCACTAGGCATATTAATTAGCTTTTATTAGCATTCTAGCATTAACAGATGCTGGACAATCTTTCCAGAATCAGGAAACGGTGTCTGGGCTGAGCAAAAGAAAAAATAGAACTTTAATGCTTTCAGTTACACACTTCATCAAACGAAAGCATCTTGCAAGACTCCAATAAATAAATTATATTCTTGCAGGTAAGGTAAACCTAGTCATTGTGCTTCACTGTGTAACCTTGAGGTTTTGTGTTGTCTGAAGTGTGTGTGTGTGTGTGTGTGTGTTCATCCTGTTATTACAGGCTAGACTCAAGCATCAATGAAGTTACGCTGTTGTATGTCAGGTTCAAATACCCACATGGTGGTGCTGTAGGTCAAAACTGTGACAAAGACATTATCTCCATCTCTCTCTCTCCCACACACACAAACACACACACAGCATGAACTGTGTATTGATGAATGCTCACTCACTTGTGCGGCCTCTTTTACATATTGAAGTATGTATTAAATAATGTGTGAGCACACACACAAACACAATCTCTCTCTCTTTCTCTCACCAGTCCCCAGAGGGCCCCCTCCTGCTTGGAGATGATGGTAGCAGCTCGAGGTGTGTTGTACATAAGCGCCAGCTCTCCAAAGCTGCCCTTGTTATTGTACTGACCAACGCAGCAGCCCACGCCATCCTTCTGCACCACAATATCATACACGCCCCTGCAACAAATACAAATCCCCGCTTAGTGCCGACACAACACGTTTATCCAAGGTTCAAGTCCATGATGTTCTGCTGTCCCCATCTGACAAGCACCATTTCAACAGGATCTATGGTTCAGGTCTAGAAATCTAAAGAGAGCTACAGGTTCCTGTATTGTTCGAGGGATGAATTAGGAATTAGGCTGAGTGGTGAAACAAAGCCCACTCCCACACAGCGTCAGCCTGCAACCATTACTAAACGTTAATGCATATTAATGAAATAAAGTGCAGTGACTATCCCACATACTTCTCAAATCATCCAGAGGAGAAAGGCAGGAGACAATACAGTGGATGAAAAGTTACAGAAAGGAAAGGAAGTTTATATCAGAGCTAAAAATTTGAATTTGATAAAAACTAATCAACTATAGTGAAGACCATTTTGAGCTCCTAGTGATAAAGGGTATTTATACACTGATGAACTATTTTAAGAAACATTTTTGGGGACAGTGCCTGTTCTTTTACATCCATTTCTACACTTAAATATATTATTATAGTTTTCAAAATGATGGTCACAAGAAAAATATTTTAGGGGACATAATACCATAGTCAATAGTCTGATTTTTTTTTACGTTTTTCTTACTGCTCTTAATACAGGTTTAAAACACACGTACCTTTCAATGACGTAGAAATTATCCCCGTCATCTCCCTGATCGATTACATGTTCTTGTGGCTGCACAAGCACTTCAAACATGGCATCCAGCACTTCTGAAAACTGCTCCTGTTAACACCATAGAGGAGGAGCGATGTACATATATATCAGAGACACAGCTTAGTGTGGGAGTACGTGCCAGAGTGTGTGTGTGTGTGTGTGTGTGTGTGTACCTGATCAAGAGCTTTAAACAGCAGTATGTCTTTGCAAGCCTCCTGTAACCTGCATCTTTGCTCATCTGTTTTTGGGTGAACGACTCTTGGCTCAGAGTCTTCCTCATCTTCATCGGGGTTAAATGCCTCTGCGCACACTGGGAGGAGAACATTCATGTTAAAACCTGAACTTATACAAAGTTGTTCTCATAAAGGCAGGAAAAGACATGGTAGAAATGCATCACAATTCTCCTGCCCTGGAACCACTGTTCTACCTCGGCAAACTATTAACGGGGGTGTAAGTAGCGCATCCCACTGGACTAATAGCTACAGGGTGAGAGTGGATTAGGTTTGCTCTTTCCTGTACTCATGGTTTCTGAGTCAGAATAATGTCATAAAAAATGTAGAAACAAATACAGTGTTTCCCACAAATTAAACTATACTTCCTATGGGGAGGATGGAGTTAACACTGCGGTTTCTAGACAAATTTCTTTACTTATTTCAATCAAAGGCGCATCTCAGATAAATAACCATTCCTTTGGATTACAAGCCCACCAATTTGACCTAAGCAGTGTTTAGTCTATCTGATTCAAGCCCTGGTGTGTTTTTCCAGCCTTGGTGTGGTTCTTTAGGCAGGTGAGAACACAGTAATCACACTCAGGTGTGGACTAAAACAACCAAAGTAGTTTCTGGCCAGTTCAGGGTGGACTATATTGCAGGTCGATTTGCAATGACAATGCGATTTAACGTTAAATCAACCTGACTGTGGGAAGTGAACCGAACATTTTGTCATTATGGGATGTGAGCTGCCTTTTTTTTTTTTTTTGTAGATGAGCCAAAGGGCAAGGCTACAGAAGTGAATGTGGTCTGGATACATGGACAGACAAAAAGAGGAAAAAAAATGTAGATATGATCATATGTTTTAAACTAATTATCTAATCACTTATTTAGCACCAACTCTATTTTGCTTACAGCTAAACACCAAAGTTTTTTGCACTGCAATTACACTAGGGCTATTAAAAAGACACAAAGTGAAATCATATAAGGATATAATCCTTAACATGAATACAAATGAGGTAGAATTCTAAATGCAAGAGTCTTGCAGTGAGATCAGGTCTCTTACATATGTAACCAATAGCAACAAAACAGCTATGGTCATTCGATTAGATTAATCCTTTAAGCAACAATCACCGCATCACGTCCACTCTCACAATTCCTTCCTGCTCATACGAGAGGTCCGGGCTACGAGAGGTTACTCATTAAACGTTGGGAGTTCTGGGAAGTTCAAGTAGTTGAAAGAGCTTTCTGAGTGTCATCAGATATCAATGCCACCTAGAAGTTTTGAAATACTTTTATATAGTAGTCACATTCTGGTGAAATTGTGCTGTGTATCTATGTTAAAGTGGATCATTCCACGGAGCAGTGCAACTGGGGAGCTAGACGCATTATTTTAAGTACGTCGGTCTATCTTAGTTTTATTACTGTATCATGTGCTTTGAATGTAAGGAGCTATAAAAGACCACAGCTCTGCAATATGTATTTACACATGCAGTTTATCAGCAGTTTTGTCCTTCAAACTAGCAACCAAACTCATATTACTGACTAAGCTTTGCTCATGTTACAACCAAGTTAATAAAATATTAGAAATTTATAATACAAATTAAAAATTGCTTTATTGGCCCATCCAAGTATAACACTGTGGGAAACACAAAGTGATGAAAAATGTAATTTACTGAAAACTTTCCTGATCTTGTCTGCAAACCTATGTAGTGTAAACAAGACGAACACTCAGGGAGTCTTGCTTAGGTAATTTTACAATAACAGAATATCCATCTGCTGAGCAAGACAACTGTAAGCATACTAAAAAGGGAGGGGCATAATTACCAAGATACACACACTCTTGGGAGGAAACGATAGAGCAAGACCATGTCACTCTCACACACTTTCTAAACTGCATGATTAGTGCAATGACGTCAAGAACTCACCCGACACTCTCCGGTTAAATCTGCTGGGGGGAGGCGCTGTGGAGAGAGAGAGAGAGAGACAGAGAGAGAGAGAGAGAGAGAGAGAGAGAGAGTTAATTAAATTTAACTGTCTCTTTGCATTGTTAACACACACGCTCAGTTGTGGTGAATGTAAACATCTTCCATTTATCTCTGTGGTTACCAGGTAGGCGTGCTGAACTGCCTGCATGGTTGGTTGAAACCCTGAATCCAGAAAGTGTAGCAGTGGGTGAGTGTGCAAGATGTGATACACACACAAACACACACAAACACACACACACACACAGGCATGCCAGCCTGTGCCAGCCTTGAGGTCTCTCCCTCGTTCAGTTTGTCCTTCCACTACACTGTATTTCTCACTGAGCTGTTATAATCTATTAACTCCACAGTGTGAAAGTGAGCCTTAGGAACACACACACAACCCTGAAAACACACACACACACAACCACAATTCTCCCATACTCAAGTGTACCATTATTTTCTCCATTTTGCTCAGAAATCCATATATATTTATGTATGCTTTCTACATGAGGTTTTCATTACAATGCACTCAGTTTTCTGAGAGAGAAATTGAGCAAGACTGCAAATTCATCTGTGTGTGTGTGCACAAGCTTAATTTCTATTTTGCTTTCATTCTTTTCTCCCAGGCCATAGGAATTTTTATGTGATGCAGGTGTGTAACCTTCGGGGTAGAGCTACACGGGAATGAAGAATGATAATTATGACGACTTGGTGGTATTCAAATCAACACAAATATAACAATGACACTGCACTTTTTTTAATCAAAAGAAAGAGGCTTTTATCGCACAATAAACATTAGAGGCAAATATATTGACAATTTAACAACAACCACTTGAGCTAAATTCACAGTTAGTACATAAGTGATCCATTTGTAACCCTGGCTTGGAAATCTAGCACATAAAACGATTGTTAACATTTCCAAAGGCTTTCAGAATATAGATTTACACTTTAGACTTGACAAAAAACCCAGAAACTTTTTAGTTGGGGTCCCTTTAAATTTACCTAAGAGATTCAGCCATATGTTTACATAGATGTCACAAGACGAGGTGCTTCAACCTCACGTGCCATGATGTTGCCATGACAACCAAACAGAAGAAAGACCTCTTCATCACCATAACAACACCCCTACTATCCATCAGCCAGGCCGTAACCGGACAAATGTGCAATTCAAAGATGGGATACCATATGCAAAATGCCAGCTATATGAACACACAATAGTCTGTTTAGTGCAAATAAGACTTTAACATATATTCTCACTTAATGAACTGGACAGAGATGCTCTATGGCCAAAAGTTTGTGGACACCTGATCATTACACCCATACGTGGTTCTTCCCCAAATGTTTGCCACAAAGATGCAAGCACACAACTGCAAAGGATGTTTTGACATACAGCAGAAATAAGATTTCACCTCGGTGGAACCAAGAGACTGTTCCAGATATCTACGAGGCTGTCACTGTGTACAAAGCGAGAACCATGAAAACATGCTTTACCTAAGTTGAATTGAAAGCATTTAACAGAACTGTGCCCTTAACCCCACTGAATACCTTTAGGATGAACTGGATGGCAGACTGCACCCCAGGACTCCTCGTCCGTCACTAGCACCTGACCACACTAATGCTCTTATCGCTGAATGGACACAAATCCCTACAGCCAAAATCTAGTGGACAGCCTTCCCAGAACAGTGAAGACTTTTATAACAGCAAATATGGAACTAAATATAGAATGGGGATGTTTAACAAAAAATCTAGAGGTGATAGTCAGGTGTCCACAAACTTTTGGCCATAGTGTGCCTAAACGTCAACAAGAACAACATTAATGTGTGACTGCTCAATCATATTTTATCGACTTGTGGCAGCAGATTTCCATGGAGTTAATGATTTTTGCTTTCCCTTACCCTTTAAAAATACAGCCCAGAATCCCCACTGCTTTTTGACAAATTCAAGGGAGGTCTGATGGCTTTTGTCCATCCAAATAAACATAGCTGTGATTTTACAAGCGTATTTTTAAACAGTTGCTGCATGCCCTATTTAGTAGTTCGTATGTATCCAAAGAAGGTTTCAATACCTCGGATAACTGCAAATTAACGACCGCTTTGGAAGAGACTCTCGAATAAAAACAACAACAAAATGATTTCATCTCCATGTAATCTATTATCTTCACTAAAAAACCCAACAGCCAGAACAAGACAGCCAATCATATGAAAGTGTGTGAACACACAAACTGGTCGAACTGATCATTATAATAAAAGTCACCCCCAGTAGAAAGCCTTGATTTATATTCCAGTATGCCAACATACTGCCACTGAAGCCTTCTATAAACACATCTATAACCCAGTAATGAGATCGTATCACTGTGTGATGCAGACTTCTGTGTCCGGAAGGAAAGGAAGCTGCTGGAAACATCCTGAACCAAGTCATGGCCACACAGATGCAGAAGCTTTATCAGTGAAGAGGCATGCAAACAAACAGACATGAAAAATTAACACTGTGCCAATCGAGCTCGGGTCTTACCATAGAACCTCTTAAAAAAAATAAAAGTGCCAGACGGGGTTCCTTAGAGGGATGCCATAATAGAAGCATATCTGGTTCCCTACAGAGCTTATTAACTATAGAAGTGATGGACAAATCCTAAATGTATTAGTTATGTGAAAGCTTTAATGTACTGCAAGGTTGATGTTGTTTGTTGCTCAGAAACCTATTTGACTAGACTGATAGTAGTAAACGGATGTAAGTAATAATATGCAAAACAATATGGCCTAGCTACTTCAGTGGATTAAGGGTTTGAGATCAGCATCCTCTTCCTGGAGCATGTTTAGTTCGCAAAAATAAGCAAGCAATTGGCCAGATTTATGACTATGACATGTTCTCTCATGCATGTAAAATATATTACTGAAGTCTGGCTCCATTTTCTCTTGACGTTTAACCATGGGGTGACTCTTACATTGCCAGTAGAATTTGAATGACTGCATGTAGTAAAGCAGGACAGTCTCCTGTTAAACTTTATTTTGCTTAGGTACGTCAGTGTTTCCACATACCCGTGTATTCCTGATTCTGAAAAGTTATCGGTCATCCATGCATTCTCGATTAAGCCACCTAGTAAAAGAAAATCTATCGTCAGCCAGATGACGCTGCCACAGCAGATGGTGGGATTGAGAAGCTTTCTCTATAGTTTTACAAACAAGACACTGTGAAGCGCATTAAATTTTAAACTTGCCTCCACATTGAAACTTATTATGATTTTCTTGCTCTGGTTGTTGTCCACTGTGTAAATAAACAAAAACCTGATAGCCTGGACATGAAATCTGCTTGTTTTGGTTGCCTGGCCTAACGATTTGTCCACCTCAGTTTAGTTGCTTCCACATCATTTTGGTGGAAAAATAGATTTAATCTTCGATCAATTAAAAATGTTCTTTAGGAAACAAATAGTTTTCTCTACAAGCTTTATGTTTAAGTGTAGACTTTTTAAGTGTAGATTGTGAAGGGACCACACGTCTGCACGTGTTTAATGGTTAGATAGGAACGAAGCAAACAATGATAGCGCGGAATAGAAAACTGATATTCATCGTCTTTTGCATGCATGTGACGTGTCACAATCTGCACAACTGAATGCCACATCAAGAGCACTAAGTGCACTGGAGTGTACAAGTGCAGGCTGAGAAAGAACCTGTTTATGCGTGCATGAGCCCATCACCCTGATGGAGAACAGGTCTTAAACTCGCTCCTCCCTCACCCACAATGCAATACTCAGTGTCACAGCGAGTGTAGCTTTGTCTGTGTGTGTGTGTGTGTGTGTGTGTTTGCACTAGAGACAGTGAGAGGGGAAAAAAAAAAAAGAGAGAAAGAAACAAACAAGTGTACGTCATGTGAGACAGCAATCAAACCACAACCGGGAGACTAGAGATTAGTTTTTGGTATCACACACAGAGACCAGAATTCAAACTGAGTCTCTTCTCACACACACAAACACTGCTGAGAAGAGTGTAAGACTGCAGCATGATTAATTACATGCCACATTTCAAACTGCTGCAGCTGAGCAATAATGAAGTGCACACACCTTTACAGCCTCTTTCTTGGATAATATTTTATGCTGCTGTGTTCTCCTGTCAAACTCTGAGTGTGTACGTTCATGTCATTTTCAAAGTGCCTGCTTCGATTACAACACAATTTAATTTTCTAACAGGCAAAATGCAAAACCTCTGCTCCATGCTTTTCTTAGTTCTATATTCCAAACGATTAACAAAAATATCAAAAGGTGTTGGACTTTCCTGGAAACGGGAAACATTTCGCTTACAAAAGGTTCTACTTTTCCACTGGATTTTGCTTTTCTCACACTCCTCCTTTTTCCTGCAATCAATCCTGAGGTCCCCATGTCCTCTTTCTCTCCCTCATGGACTTCCCCGGCCATTCTGTCACACAGTACAGCCCTCCATCATTCCCTCCCCCCTTTTCTCTTTCTTTACTGCGTCCTAGATCCATAAAAGGCAGTGTCGTCGTGTAGTGTGCCAGTGGATTTAACTCTTTACTGACCAACAGACAAGTTCAACTTGACCCAAGGGTGGGTGATCGCAAAAAGGATGTTGATGTAAAATAAAAACAAGGCCATATAAGAGCAACAACGTGAAGGGGGAGAGTCTTAAATATTTCACTGAGTACAGTGGTACGATTTGAGACAGAATACGGATCGCCAGACCGAAGAAGAGCATCAAACATAAACAGCTCTTAATGCACGTGTTCAAGGCAAGGTCGGCTCCTCTAAATGATATCTTGTGTGTGATTAAACAAGGCCGCTGTTTGTCCGCTTTATCTGCTCTGTGATTGGACAAGGTTAGAGCACATCTCTGGGTCTACATGGAACATTTCCTGCTTGAGCGCCTCAAGGACAATCAGATTTAGTCTTTTTTTTTTTTCTCGTAAATTTAACACAATTTATCTGACTGATGCTGTGTGAGAACATCACTGACAACCTCATGTAGTAAAAGTGAAAAAGTAAATGCCCTCCCAAAGGACAGAGCTGAACCTTTGACCGAGTCCAGGTGGCTTCCCTCATGCTGCTGTAGGTTTAGACAGCCGCTCTGTCCATCCTTTCTTCAATCCCAATGAGCCCCTTCCACTAATCAGATTGTCCAAGACGTCAGAAACAAACCAACAGGGCCTGTGTGTGTGTGTGTGGGTAAGGGGTTAAGGGATTTAGCAAAAAAAAAAAAAGAAGCAGAATCCAGCTAATTGTGTTAAAACCTTAAAAAACTGAGTGAAATTACTGAATTGTAAAATCAAATTTTCCAACATGCAAATTTTAGGTCCAAGCTTTGTATTTTATTTAAAAACTACCCAGCAGACATGCAGGTTCAGCCAACCGTGGAAGGTTTCTTTCTTCAAGTAGGTTAATTAATCAACATGAATGGATGATGGACGATCTTTTCAGAATCAGGAACGGGCTTGTATTTGGAAACGCTGACCAAGCGTTCCAAAATCTCTCCTAGCAGAACATCGTAATTAAACACGTTTTGAGAGAAATTAAAGGACGCTTGCCAGGCGGCTTTTACGTGCGAAGTGCTACACGATCATAACCGCGATCAATTCCCTCGATCAAACCTGCTTTATATCACAGCGCCGTTCACTTCTTGAATCAAATGTACTTTCTAACAGGAGCAGTTGTAGCTGTATCGTACCACAGGTTTACATTAATGCACTTGTTCTAGGACGTTATAGTTTCTATAGCAACTACTAATTCACAGGAACTTGTACGACAAATGCTCGCATAATCTGTCTGAAAATATATACAAATAAAAAGTGTTTTTATTTAACAAAGAAAATTGTTAATATTTAAGAAATCTTCAGTGTCAGAGCTTTGAAGCCATCTACAAGTTTTTAGTCAGTATTTAGTTCTTGGCAACAGATAAAGCTGCATATTTGACTTATTAACTTGGGAAATCAATCAATGTCTATAAATACTATAAATGTCAGTACAAACAGGAACTAACAGGTCTTGTAGATGTTATAACCAGAAATAGTTCAAGCGTGACGTTTTACTCATTAATAAACTAAATAATTGTTAATTTTAACACATTGCTGTGGTAAAAGTTGTGGAAATAACACACAGGATGTACTGTTATAGGAAAATAATGGTTCTCTGCTTTGTGTCAGCATAAGCCATTGTGTCATTCTTGACGTAATACACTTAACTAGCAAACCAACTCACTGTACATAATACAATACATTATTTGCCACTTTATAGCCTTTGGGTATATATAGATTTTGGGTAAACAGGCAGCACACTAGAGTTTCAGACCCGTCTAGCCGTTTTGTTCACCACAAATAAAATGAAGATAAATCATTTTGACATTTCTTTTTATTAATGTTTTCACCCAAGTAAATACGTTCTATTACGATTTGCGGTACACCATTTTCTAGTTAATTTGCAGCAGAATTCATTACAAACCCTATCTTTTCATTTGCAGTCGTTTTTCACGTTGTTTATAGGCATCATTTTATCGGCAGCCGTCTCTTTAAAGACCTGGCTTAGTCCATTCAGACGGGGACCGAAGGGTCAGGCCGGAGGTTAAAACACTGTCAGCTGTGCCAGAACAGTACACTTTTGTTACTTTGGGAGTAGCATGAAATCAAATCAGTGGATTCAACACACAAAAAGCCCAAATATCCCTTTTAGATGGAATGAAAAACAGCATTAACACACCATCACTGGCCAAAAGCTTCCGTCTGAAAGGGTTATTTGAGCATCTAATGTGGCTTTGTAAAGAATACATTTGCCTAGTATGAAAAATAAATAAATAAATCGATATATTTTTGGTTATACACCTTTTTAAATCGACCATGGACTATTTATAGCTTTTGAACACTGAATAGTTTTAATCTATTTTACTATATGCTTGGCTGGTTGCCTGTGCCTGCTTAATGTCAAACCCTGCGTGGATGAATATAGCGTTTGAACAATGGAGCATGAACGCAGCAGTCTTTCCCTATCCTGTAAGCACTGACCTTACCACTGAGCTTTGTAGAAACACAACCCTGAACTCAAGTTTGTTTTATTGTGCTATATGACCCCATGAATTTTCGCAAGCACTCGTTCATTATAAACCGGCTTGAAACGTTTCCTTATTCTCCGATTACATGATATAAAGCTTCGTCGTAAAGGGAGATCTTCACTCGGCCGTGGTAAAAAAACAACCCGCGCTCTTAGTCTTAATCACTGCCTCATTGTTACAATCTCTTTCAGCATGATGCTATTTTGCAGATGGAACTCATGATCTCTCTTCAACCAGGGCAGCCAGAATACGGGCTCGGAACTGAGACGCGAGTGTGTGAAAGACAAATAATCACGGAGGAGTTTGTCCCCTCTTCCTCATTCTACTGTTGCTACAGACAGAAAATAAGGAAGTACCAAAGTTCAGATTATTATCCTGGCCTGACAAAAGAATGATGCGAGTGCGCGCACACACACACACACAGGTAAGCAAAATACCAATCTCCTTTTACGTCATTAAATAGACTTTTTAATTGGACAAAATTCCATCTCAGACATTTGAGAAGCAATAAAATCTAAATAGCAAAACATTTACCGCAGACTTAAAATAAAAAGGGATTTCAGACACAATCTTGATTACTTTTTCTCAATGACATTCAAATAAACAATGGCATCGATTCTGCATTTGCACTGAGGCAACCAGGACAACTTCCCTTTATTCACTGTGACAATGCCAACGATACATGACCTCATGTGAATCTACAGAAGAAAAAGCAGAAACAACACTGTAAAGCTGTGTGTGAGTTTTATAAATAACACGAACCCCTGCTTGTAGCGAGAAGGAATGCATTTATTTTGAACAAATGTTCAAATGTTTAATATCATTTTCTGATTTTAAATTCAGTCACTAAACCGAAACCTATACTCGCCGTCCACTTTATTAGCTTTAGGAGGACACACTGTGCTCTTAGGACCCTGATATGATAAAGATTTTCTACTACTTGGCAGGATATTGTGTAATCTGCAAGGACCATGTGCGGTTAAAAGTAAGGCAAGCATTTAATAACTATACGTATTGTTCCTCACAAAAAGTGGCTTTCTTACACTTCAGTGAGAATCATGAAGCCTTGATTCGTGGAAATACGTTTCCGCAAACCAGTAGCCAACAGGGAAGTTTCATGCAACGGTAAATAATCTGTTCAACTTCAAAACAGATTATTTTCTTCTACTACGTCTACAGTCTCGCCATCCACTCCTGGTTCGAGACAGACGAGAGTCTCAGACACGTGTGTCAACATGACAACGTACAGCAGAGGCAGCGTTAACACACTGCAGGACAGAGACGGCAGAAAACAATGACAGATTCAATTATTCAGCTGGCAGCAGCTTTGCGGTTAATCAAACTAATTGACAAAATGAAACAATGCTTGTGTATGGGATTACAGAAGTATTTTCCCTTTCACGCTGCTATTTCCTTTCCTGTACAATAAAAAATATCCTGACCACACACCAGCAAATCTTGAAGAATCCCAACAAGTTTTTCTACCAGGTTTCTGATTCCCTGAACATTATCGTCATACGATACTGTATACGTCATTATCAGACGAACGCGACTGTAAAGCAAAACAGGCGCTCGGAAGTTGAAATGTCCACAAACTTCTGGACATCTTGTAAATTTATAAGGAAGAGACGGTGTGTGTGTTTGAATGCTACAGTAACAAGCTGGTTAAAAAGTGTTGAGTGCTGAAGATCTTGCTTTCACCCATAGTCTGTTATTTAGGCTCAGATTGAGAAAATCATTGTTGAAATATCTCCCATAAGGAAATGTATGACCAAAACTATAACAGCAGCAGCAAAAAGAAAAATAGATGTAACACAGTATCAGCACCTCGGCTCGGTAATGGCAGGACGACTTCTTAGAAATGGTAAATGCAGCAATTTTCTTCATTCTTAATTTTCAGTACGACCCCATTACGTCTGATTATCTGTCCATTATTATTTCAAGTAAACAGGGTTATTTTTCCGGTTTACATCTGTAGTAATCACCCGCTGGCTACAGATGGAGTGGATTAAGATTAGGCTGGAAAGTGTTTTTCCTTTAAACCAGGGCTTCACAAGTGAGATCTATGAAGCATAACCAGAGAGTTCCTGATGTTTTTATTTTTTTTATAATTCTTCATTATATTCTCATGGGCTTCTTCAATAACTCAAAAACAAGTCGAATAAAATAACACTTAGGCCTGTTCTGTCAGTCTATATAATGCTCTAATAAATAGACAGAATAATGCTGGTTTAATAATGAGTGTAATAGCTGAAAAGGTGCATCATGTATAAATGAAAACATAAAAAATGTAAAGTTTATTTATTTATTTTACAGTTGAAGGGCTCACTGACTACAAAACGTTTGAGAGCCCCTGCTTTAAACCCTGAACTTCGATGTGAAATCAGGAAAGGACTACGGAACAGTTTAGCCGATTCCAGTGAAATGGCCAAAACTCTCTCACAGCTGAAAAAGTACATGTTGTGACAGCTGAAGCTCACCCTAATGAAATCCACATTGCCTGACCTGGTATATAACAGAAGGAACCGAAGAGTAAACCAAAGAGCTTCTTGCTTAAAATGTTGAGAAAAGAAGTCTCCTTGTGGGATAGAGGGGGGAAAGAAAAAAGACACTCTTCATTTTTGTGTTGCTATAAAAACAACAGATATCAAAAAACATGACAGGATCATCATTTTCAAATATTTATATATTTATATATGTATATAACAAAGATCTCTCTTGTTTAAACTGCCGGGTTAAAGAGAATCTGGACAAGTTATCGTTGTAAAATAAAGAGCAGTATGGTTCTCTAAAAACAGGAACTACATCAGACTGCGTCACACACATTACCGACAGACACACAAACTCACTGTACTGCGTGTATGCACGAATGAAAGAGACACACGTAATGCACCGGCATGCACATACACCTTCTGCAGTTCGTCTCTGGATCTGCCAAGTGTTTTTACATGAAACCTACCCGGAGGGGCTTTTCTTATTTGGATAGTTTTGTTGTCTGAGGCCAGTTTAAACTGGTTTTGGGTGCTGTTTTTCCAAGCTCACACTGTATGAAATGACTTCTGTACAATCTTGGCTGAACTCGACAGACTGTGCAGTAATGTGTCCTCTATGTTCGATTACATGAAGCTCCCCTAACAACAGACTTGCACTTGAAGGAAATTTCTACACTGTTTACATCATTCATCAGCGTGATCTGGGATCGAGCACACAGGCGAGTTTCCATGAAGAAAGAATATTAACGTCTGTCCATTAGCATTAATGTGTTGCCATTGCCTCTACCTTATTTATAGCTGTTCCATGAGTTTCTCATCTTCCTGTGTGTCCTCCTACTGCTCTAATTTCGCTGTACTCAGTATAGTGACAATAAAAGAATCTTGAATCTAAGGGACTTTTATTTGGTCGTTGTAGCAGTGGCTGTAGGCGAGCATGTCACATAGGTCCTAAACCCACTATCAAATAATTTGAGGTTTCTGAAGTGATCTTTATTAAAGGCCTGTAAAGTCCACCAAGATGCGTGTCATTTTAGGTTTTACAAACACGCGCGCGCACACACACACACTTGAATTCTAGTTCCCACAAAGACAAATAGACTCTAGATCACCACAAAGCACAGTTCAGCTATTTTAATGAACAACAGAAACTTGTACACTGATGGTTTGTGTTTAAAAATCTACCTTATAGCTCTCTAAAGCTCTCTGTTGGCAAAGCTGTGTTTAAAAATGCTCTGCATATTT
Source organism: Hemibagrus wyckioides (assembly GCF_019097595.1). Lineage (NCBI taxonomy): Eukaryota > Metazoa > Chordata > Actinopteri > Siluriformes > Bagridae > Hemibagrus > Hemibagrus wyckioides. The sequence goes on along the minus strand of NC_080714.1, from coordinate 21,979,316 downwards.
GTTGAACTCTTACGGCTTCAGCCAACGAGATCAAGAGTCCTTGTATGCATCACTTAAAAAATAAAAAAAAGTCTAGAATGACTGCAGTTACACATGAGATACTTCTTGAGTTTGCACATTACTGAGAACTAAATGGAAACAAACCTAGAAATCTAACAGACTTGCTTTGCTGTTATTACAGAGGATTTAAGAAGTCTCTAATTAAGAAGATTTGATTTGAGAGCTGCCTCCTGAGCACCTCTGACACACTACCTCAAGTGATCCACATCACATTTTTTATTATAACGCATGGCAACATGCCAAACGGACTGCACGTCAGCCATGGCTGTAACCGTTTCCACCACTCCCAGATGAAGGTTTCAGCCGCTATGCTGCAGGTGACCTATGATCACTCCATCCTCCGCTCAAAGTTCACCACTGGCTTATCTCACCTACCCTACCTGGGCACAAGAGAAATCCATAATACTGTATCAGGTGTTCATTTCATGCTGTCTTTAAAGTGAGCAGCAGCGTAGTGAAAAGCACCATAACCTACTCAATAACATTAGATAATGCTTCACCTGATTGTAATACGATTAAGAGATTTAGCCACGCATGACAACAATCCGCTTGCTGTTCCGTCACTCTTATTATCTTAACACTCACGCTAATTGCCAAAAAGTGACAGCAAAATAATAGAATTAGTAACAAAAAATCAATGCGTCCAAAACATGGTATGTATCAGAACATTCTCTTTATGCAAAACATGTTCAGATAAATCGTTCAATTTACTCTGCTTTTCACACGTTCAACGAGGCTACGCATTATTTACAGCGTATGTATGTATTCATTATTATGTATAAATACAGCGTGAATACATTAAGTGCTGGAAGGTTGCCGGTTCCATTAATTAACATTTGGTGATTTTATTATGGTGAAACGTGTGTGAGGCGACGACGTTGGTGTGTTCTGTGTGCTTTAAGGATGTATCCCTTGGTGACAGGTTGCTCTGTCTCTATGACAACTCAAACATGGCGGCTAGTTATAATAGAACAACGAGAACCTATATTGGAGAATTAATGGCTAATCTGACACCAAACCTGGTGAAGAAAATCGGTCAAAATGGCAATTCTTCTACTCGTGCATCATTTCTATTGCAATTTCATGTCGCCCAAACAGCAGAGCTTTACTCACCTTAACTTGACTACAATGGCATGTCATACGTTTTAAACATTTATAGCCTCATGCTTTGGGACACTCCTTTCATAACGATAAAATGCCACCAATAAAACACCCCCCCCCATCCGTCTATTATTAGCCTTTAGATTAGGTTGAAGTTGCTGTGAATTAGCTGTTGCTATAGAAACAACAGCGTATAAGAAGCAGTATATGAATATAAGCTTCCCTTTGAATACAGCCAGTGCTGCTGTCAGGGTTATATGGTTCGAAATTATACAAAAGGTGAGCATCAGAGTTTATGTAATTAGGTTTATGGAAATTCATCACCAGCTCATATTAAAACAACTGATCAATAAACGTGATTATCGCTACTCTCTTTTGACTTCAATCCAAACTGTCCTGCTTACAAATGAAACAAAACCTGACTCAGTTTAAAGACGTTTCCGAGTGCACATAAAGGGAACGCATGCATGAAAGTATTGGACACAATCTAGACTTCCAGATGTTTCCACTCTGGGATACCTCATTAGTAAATGTTTCAGTTAAATGGTGTCGGAAATGGAGCAAACAGGACTGTTTGTGGAAAAGTCCTTTCTGACTGCTAAGACCGGACACCAGTCATGTTCATGCCACAGTTCTTGCAACAAGTGGATTATGTCACCTATCTGTCTTTTATTCAAGAAACAAAAGAAAAACTCTTAAAAGAACCACTGAGGGAGGGAAAAAAACCCCAAAACTTTTATTGTTCATTTCAATTTGATTTTTTTGCTTTGTGTGTACACCGAAGGCACATCTTTAAATTCTTACTTTATCTGCCATTCAAACGGCTTCATAATAAGCTTTTAGACTAAAAAGAAATCCACTAATTCATTCATTTTAAACACAATAGCTGATTTTCTCTTTTAAAAATACCTGGATGCAAGAAAGGTTAAGCGTTTTTAGTAGCAAGAGATGATGATGCTCTCAGTGGTGCAAACTGATAAAATTCTGGAAAGCAGTCCTGAGTCTTCACAGGAAATTATAGCTACAATCCGCCATCCAGAGCAGGTGGGTGCTGTTCTGTGATGAGAAGAGCTTTTAATTGACGTGAACACCATCCGCACCCAAATGTGCTAACCCCACTCACAAGAGCATGCCATGTAGTTGAGTAGTAACAGTATTTCATTCTAACTGGGAACATACCTGCTTCATCATGTGTAGTCTTGACTGTGTAAGTATGCTATGCGCTGCATTGCTGGAGAAGACACAATGTTTATGTTGTTATGTGTATTTATACACGTACACATACACACATAAGATTCAAATACACCAACAAGACAGCTAACTGGCCAAAGGCTCTTTCAATCATTCATCTTCAGTAACGCAGCATCACAGCTGGCCAAAACGTCTATGGCTGAGAATGACAAACATAAGGATTTGCATGTGTGGTCGGACAGTGACGTGGAACCGCTGTTAAAAGGTCACACTTTGGTTGTATTTGAAAGCTCTTTTCACAGTGCAGGTTGTAGCAGTGGCATGGTGGATTCTGGAGCTGCATCATACAACTCAACATGGGGGAGTGATGATGAGACAAAAGTGAAATTAGACTGCAAACACATTATCGAAGAAATTACAGACCGCAAGACCACAAGGTAGCAACTGGAAATAACCTGAACAACTTGGCAGTTATTAAACTTACAGAACAGCAATGCTCTTGCTTTGAATCATCCACATGATGAAAACAGTGAAAAGAGAACGAAGAAATTTCTCAACCTTGCACTCTGGCTTTGAAAAGCTTCACATTCAGTGACCACTGTTTTCCTGAGGCCGTGAGGCCGAAACGCAGAGGAACAAATGTTTTCAAAAATATCCTTATACAGGAGAGGGAAAGGTGGTCACTTTCTCCAACTCAAAATACTTGTTGGTAGGCGTTGTGTTCACTTTTCCCCTCATAAGGTTCACAGTCACCTTTTTTCTTTTGCTAATTTTCAAGCAAACACTGCCCACACTGTCACCTCTAGCCCTATCTTCTGCAAGTGGACCTCTCTGTGGTGTCTACGAATGTAATGTTTGCATTAATGTCATGAGTTACATATTAACTGGCGAGTTGGATCTTGAAACATGAATTTCAATTTTCATAAGCAGGGCGTCGGAAGGAACTTCGCTGTTCGGCTCGTGAGAAAGTCTCACCCTGCAGCACACTGCACCGGCAGTGACGCAACAGCCCAGCCAGAAGGCATTTGGTTTCAACTTGAGCTGGCAAAAGAATTTGAGCGGAGTTTAACTGTATGCAAATGAGAAGGGAAATGATGTGGTTGCAACCAATGCGAGGGAGAGACAGTAGTAAAGTTCAACGCTTAAAACGATTATGCGTGTTTTCTAGTTGCAGATATTTGTTCTTACAGCTGCTGATACTCATCTGCTACGGCCTTGATGTGTTTGATTTACCCAGAATAGAACGGCGCTGGTGTTATCACTGTTCTATTTGGGTACATCAAACACTTTAAGCTTGTCAAATATTCTCTACATTATCCAGGGACATAACTATTTTACCAGAACCTTCGGTGATGGATAAAGTAAGTGGCACTAGCTGGAGACACGTCCACAAGATTTTCTCTGAGGACTGGGATTACGACTGTCGTTCTGAAGTATGAGGAATTTATTCTAGGTTGAAGATGTACATGAAGACACTGAATAGTTCCCTTTCCTGAGCATCACTGTCATAAGCACATCAAAAACATAACTGTGTATTCTGCAAATGAGATCAACGCTCAGGTAACTTCTTGTGAAGACCAGCTGTGATCAGGTCGAACCCAGGTGTCTAATAACAAATCTGAATGGACGAATATGCTAATTAACAAGCCCTTCCTGGGCAAGTCTCTCTACCGTAATACATCACCGGATTAAACGATGCTAATGTGAGCAATTATCACCCAGTGAAACTGAAGCAGCATGATGAGCCAACAGAAACATGAAAGAGACTACGGGGCACTCTGATGTAGACCGAGTGCTCGTTTCACCATTGTGAAAAATATGTTTGCTTTCTCAATGACCAGATCCCATCCATTCACAGACCCGCATGTACAAAAAGCCACTCTGCTGTCAAATATCCAATCCAGACACCAAATAAATGTGGTCACAACAGAGACGCACATGTATTACAGAATCAAATAATTGATTTTGTCTTTCATTCAGATTCAGTATACAAGGTTATGAACAGCTCGAGCACTGAGAGACCCCCACCACCACCACCGATCACTCCTCTGAATGACAGAATGCCATGGCAACTGTGCATATCAGCTTTGCCCGGTGATAATAGCTGTGCGATCAGACAAGAAAACCCAACACATTTTGTCTATATGAATAAGTGTCAAGTGCAAAACCGCTCAAACTGACAGTTGGAGCATGATTAAGAAACAGGTAGTATAGACTGAACATTTCTCTGGTTGGTTAACTGTTCCAGCCTTTGAAAGGTTCTAAATATTCAATTTGCCTTTTCTGAAAGGAAAACCCTCCACGACGGACCACTAAGGGTCCTTCCAGGGCAAACAAAGCCTTTGTTTCTACATGTAACCTTTCCTTGGGCACTTTGTTTTTAGTACTTACGCTCAAAGTCAGAGTCATCTTCGTCATCGTCATCTTCACCATTAGACTCCGTCTGCATGGGCTCGCCATCAAACATCACTCCCTTGCCACCGGATTTGGCAGTGGCCCCGGATCCATCTTGACTCCTTGTGTCTCTGAGCCGGGTGAAATACTGCACAGCGAACTCAACCAGATCCGGAGGCCTCTGGCGCAGCACCTCAACCGTGTAACCCTGCAGAAGCTCGGTCAGACCTGCCGGGATCTCAATACTCATGGCTGGATGGTGTTGCTGATATCCTTGATACTTGACTAAATATTTATTTCTGTAAATTTCTG